>NW_027132499.1:3600000-4233686 GCF_026122565.2 Emydura macquarii macquarii | reverse complement strand
AATTATACAAATATTGGTTATCACTGGAAATTTTCCTGTGTTGTACCCGGGGTCCTTATAACTCACCTGAAGCCTGATTAAGGATACGAACCTCATAATCCTTTAATTAGAGCAATTGGCAAACCTCTTACCCTATTCAATAAATTAATAACCATAAAATCAGGCTACACACTACACTCTATGCATTCTGAAATTTTTCTTGTGTCACGTTGTGTAATAATGGAAATCTGAGATTTGGGGTCAAACTAGCAAATTCCCATGATTTCTTTTCTGTTATCCCATCTGCATCTGCTTTTTGCAAGCCAGTGCTGTTTCAAACTGCTCTCAGGCAGCATGGAGGAATCAGTGCTGAGTGTCATGATCCTGACAGTCTTTAGTACACAATCAGTCTGATGCACGTGTATTGGCAGTCATGCCTCTGGGTGCTTTCGATGCCTTGGGAGACAGCCATAGTACTGTCATGGTGATACAGGTGGAGGAGGAAGATGAAACTGAACAAGGGGCAAGTTAGTAATTGCACGTGCACCTCTGCAGACTGTCCTTATTTCCAGAGAAGGATATTGTTCAAAAAGGCGATGGGCAAGTATGAAGATATGCTGCACAGCTATACGCCAGGGTGGTACCCCAGAGCTGGTGCAGAGTGGAAAGGAATCATAGCCTATATGGGCAGCCCAAAGAAAGTTGCAGTGTGAATGCCAAAAGAGAGCACCATCTTTGCCTTAAGCTGTCATTTATAATACCTGCAGATCAGAACAAAGTACACTGCAAAATAAATAGACTTTTGCAGTAATGGTTCTGAACCCAACAGCTGAACAATACTGAGGGTATGATTTAAAATAGCCATGCATGTCTTATAAGATATATGCATTTTGAAATAGCTCTATAGCCTAATATGGTGGAGGGAAGGGAGAGTGGTCGACCAAGAGGAAGAGGGAGCATTAAGTAGCATAGGAAAAGGGGTGAGGAGGCCTGACATGTTTGAATGATGTTGGATTTAATGTTTCAGAGAAATAAACATGTAATGTCTCTGGTACAAATGCCATTTTGAGCATCCTGGAGTTGATAAAAGTTGAAGAGGTGGAGAGAGGCTACTACCCAAGATGGCAGTGCTTTAATGAGATTCAAAACAATACTGACTGGGAAATTTCCCTTCCTAGCATTGCCTGGTTGGTTGTCCTCCTGGGATTCAGGGGTCTCTGGCACTGTCTCTGCCTCAGGGCCTGTCTTGGGGTTTTGCAGGCTGAAGAGATCCTGGCTGCCTGTGGCAATCTGCTCTGGCTTGGGATGTTGGTCAGCATCCACTGGGATGTCTTCAGGGCTGTCTAGAATGTGCAGGGCGTCCCTAGTGCTCTCCCTGGCAAAGACTGGTCCAGTTCTTCACAGAAAGTGCAGATTTTTTAAACTGTGCCGGAAATCTTGTTTTTGATGTTTTTATAACTCTGCTGGAATGCCTGGCCTCCGTTGCAGCATTAAAGCGAGTCTCGGCAGTGCCTTCTCTTCTTCATTTGTATTTCTTAGCATTCCAGTGACTGCCATTAAGATACAACTGGACTGTCTGCTGTCCCCAAAGGGCAAGAGAGATTAGGACCTCAGCATGAGACTAAGCAGAAGCATGGCACTTGGATGTCATAATCAGTATGTGACTCTGGGTATGTGAAGTCACCATGAGCTGGAATTGAAAAGGCCACACCTGGCTGTGCACCAGCATTATGATGGGGTGGTAACATCCAGTCAAGATGATTCCAGAACAGTAGAGGGCCCCACAGGTAAACAGACAAGATGACCCAGCACTGCAGCCATGCAATGTGGGATAGCAGTGGGAGGACTGCCAGTGGTAGAATAGTTAATTTAAAAATGGTGGTGTATCCCGACACCCTTTTTGAGGAATAACTCATTCCTCATTTGAGTAAATCTTCTAAAGTGAATTAATTAATGCAGAATGCCAAATAATTGAAGGGAAAAAAAACTTTTGTGTGTGTGGATACATTGCAATTTATCCTGAACAACACAAGTTAGTCTCAAATAACTTTCAAATATAGATAAACCCTAAACTGCAATAGGCAGCATTATGAGTCAATGCAGATTACCAACAATGTTTCTCCTTGACCACTCCCATTGGCCAGGTCAGAACTGAGCTGATAGAATGCTTTTAGAAAAGAAGATTCCTTAAATGTATTCTTATTTCCTCAACATGAAGGGCTCTAGGATAATGCTATTCAACCATTTCCTCCTGGGCCCAAACAGATTGCATCAAAAAGTTAACTCAATACTTTGGGGAGATTCTTTGCACTGTTCTTCTTTCATTTATCACTCAGGCAGCCCAAAAGGGAGCAAACTCACTCAAATATCCTCCTAAATTCAATGCATATAACCAATAAGTATTTATTGTTATAGGAAAAGATACTAATGGCTTGCACATTAGGGCTCAGCAGGATGTATAAACATGCAAGGTGAAACTCCGCATAGAAAGAGCTAAAGATGCCATGCAAATCAAAGGTATTGTGAGAGTTAATACAGTCTCCTTTGTCTGGCAGTTGAAGTAGAGCAGCTTCACAAAAGAAGGACAAATGTCGCCTTTCTAAGTCATATGGCCTTGGTGAGGAGCCTTGGACTAGGGTTTTTCCAGGACTAAACCTCAAGGAACTGGGTTACAAAGAAGAGGGAGTAGTGAGATCCTAATGAGATAGAGGTGCAAGACAACTGCTCCCGTGGACAGGGCAGAGATGCTTTTCCTGAGAGTTGTGTGTGTTCACTCTGTTGCCACCTGTGTTCAAAGGAACAAGAATTGTATCCATTTTGTAAATAAATAAATTACACTAAGAAAATTCCTGACTCTATATCATTGATTTTCTGTTTCAAATGGAAGACTGGCCAACATGACTCTAAACACATCCACTGGTGTATGTATTTAGTTCTTTAATGTACCTGTCTGGGGAGATCAGATGCTGCATCGCTTGCCTCTTTGGCTCATTTAATGGATAGAATGATCACTGATCTTTCTTTTACAAGGATCCCTCAAAACATCTAGTAATAATCTTCATCCAGAAAAGGAAGAAGATGCTAATTTGTCTGCTATGAACAGTGAGATCAGAGAGCGAATTGAAAGGGTTTTCTGAGGTGCAAGATCTGAGATGAGGACTCAGGAGTGACGTGATGTGGCTGATTTTGTGTGGGGTTGGAAAGCTGAAACAAGGGAGATTGTAGCCAAGATGTGTTCATATTTTTGACACAGCAAAGAATAAAAGTATTCTACCTACTTAAAGAATTTTATATTCCTCCTCATCACTGTAGTATGTGATCACTTTCCATGTAAAACTGATACCAATAGCAAAGTCTTTAGTGGTCTCTGACATGTCTCGTTTCCACAATAAAATCTATGCTAAGAGTAGTGTTTTTGTTTTTGAATTGTTTTCTAGATTTTATACATTTTCTTTTTTTGATGGCGTGGTTAAATTTATCTTGAGATAAGGGGGTGTCAGTATGGTGAGTGCCATTCTTGTGGGGGAAAGGACTTTCATGATTTTAAAAATAATTTTTTGCACAAAGGCCATTGGGAAGTTCAGGAGAGTTGAACGTGTGTTTTAGTACGTGGGATCCATGCAAATGGCAGAAACTAGAAGCAAAAAGGTTCCCTCTATTTACTGAATCTTCTGGTCCAGTTCATTTTTCTTTTATTATTCAAAAAGCAGGTTGTATTTGATCTTTCCTCTTCCACTCTTAGTCATGTGTGCTAAAAGGGGAGAAAATAAATGTGACTTTTCAGGCCTAACCATGTTGGATAACGAGAGAGTTTCAAGAGCATCATGTGCTGAAATGTGGAAGATCTCCCTGAGTCAGACAGTGAAACACCTGGCAGAAAAAAGCTGGAAAAAAGGGAGGGAGAGACAGAAAAGCTTCTTCAGAAATCCACTGGCTCAGATTATTGGGGAGTGAGAGTTCAGAGGACTGGGAATCATCTCCACTGAGCTGCCGGGAAGCATACATAACTCTCATGGAGAAATAAGTTACAAAGTTGGGAAATGTCACTGACAATATATCAATCTGTTTTCCCCCTCTCACTTCTACCTTCCCCCCCGTCCCTGACCCCCTATTCCCCAATAATTTAAAGTGGTCAGTGATTAGCCTGGTGACCCTGAAGCGTGATTTCCCTGAAGAGAAGGCAAACCACAATATTTAAACCTAGTGTTTGATATGAGCATGAGCAAAGCCTCACCTTTTATGGTCGGAAAAGGAGCAAACACAAGAGACTTCTGAGTTCACTTTAACAGTTGTGCTAATAGGTGGATTGGCTAGTGTTGGCGTATGCCTGTTCCAGGCCCCAGCATTTTTCTGTTGTAAAAGAAGAAATCACAAGAGACGCTATTTTCAGTTATCATAGCCAGGTGTTTGTTACTTGATCGCTCTGCAGCAGTGGGTGGAATAGTGTCTCTCTCTTCTTATAGGCATATACTCAGTGTTTGATCTATCCTAATAAGAGTGTGTTCTTTGAGTTTTGTATGCGTGTGTATGTGTGCGTTTAAACCTTTGAGGAGTATGTGCAGTTGTGCAATATCCAGACTGGCCAAGTTATAGTAGCTCACGCTACAACAACTTTTAATTGCTAACAGCCCCTTGAATACTGATTTATTTAAATTTAATCTTTTAATTGTTAACAGCCCCTTAAATACTGATGAGATATGCAAGAAGAAGTAATTAGGAACATAGGAATTGCCAGACTGGATAAGACTTGAGGTCCATATTGCCTAGTATCCTGTCTCTGAGATTGGCCAGCACTTAATTAAAGTCATATTTTTACAGCAATTAAAATGTGGGGCCCTCCTCTTTGTTGCCAGTGTACCATCAGTTCTTGGCAGCTCAAATACATATAATCTATTAATAAACAAAGAGAACATTATAGAAGAAACTAAAATAACGTGAGTTTGGCTTTGTTTGTGAAGAATAACTCAAGTATCATTATGAATAGCTAATTCAACAGGATATTGGCAAGAGCCTAAACTGGGGTGAATCACCATAGTACCATTGACATCAACAGATTGACATCTTCTGAGGATGTGGCCCATAGTGAGATGAATAGGAATGAACTATGGTGAAACACTGAATATAATGAACAAGGGTAAATTCTAATACATACAAATGCCATTTTTTGCCCACTTTGTATGTGTAATTACTGCAAGTGCTCTTGGAAATCAGACTAAGTATGCACATGCAAATATTCAAAATAAGTGAGAAACTATTTTACTATTGCATATGTAATGATACAATTATATTTGCAAACGTACACAGATTTTGGCCTCACATTTCTGAAAAGCAGTTCCACAGTAGTTTATTCACAAAATAAAATCACTTTCACATAATGTTTGTGGCCATATTTTGCCTTCAGATAGGTACAGAACCACAGCTGACTTCAACTAGAAGATGTTCTCTAGTAATGATCCAAAGGAAACAGAAGAAAAAAATAAAGGGAGCCACAAACATTGATCTGAGGCTACAATTTAGCCTTGTGGCAGTCTGAACAGGTATTGTATAACAATTTTTTCAAAACTTTGAAGATGACTGATACTAGATGATGTTTAAGCCACTTTCCCACTGTCAACTTTGCAAGCTAGGGTTTTTTGTTTTTTTCTGTACTGTATACCAAACACATCTGAAATCCTACCACCTGCTAATACTCTCAGTCACCCCCTGAAAACCTTTATAGATATTTTTGCATCAGCAAAAAAAGACAAACACTGTTTGCAATGGTCTCAGCAAATAGGGAGCTCATTTTTCACAAGATTTGAGGAAAAGTTAATTGAGGAACCTCCTGGGAGCAAACAAACAAGCAAGATAGATGTATTAGCATGAGGGCAGCATAATGAACTAAG
Organism: Emydura macquarii macquarii; assembly: GCF_026122565.2. NCBI lineage: Eukaryota > Metazoa > Chordata > Testudines > Chelidae > Emydura > Emydura macquarii. The sequence continues at coordinate 4,227,822 of NW_027132499.1, read as the reverse complement.
CTTTTAATATATACATTCTGAAGAAGGAAAAAAGTCAACCCTATTTCAACCAGAAAGATGTCATCAGGTCTGATTTGTTAATACGGGTGGAATTTTCGAAAGGGGCTAAGTGACAGACACCTAAGTGCCATTTTCAGAAGTGACTTAGGCATTTAGGAACCTCAGTGCTATTGAAAGTCAATGGGACTGAGGTTCCTAAATATACATATATAACATACTCATGCTGCCTGTGATAGCGAGGTGCCCGAACACTATAGGTACTGGGTTTTTGCCTCAAAATAACTATTTCCCTTGGAGAAACATACAGTGTTTGGAATATTACATTACAGCAATTGGCAGTGAGGCTGCAGTATACTCAGTTACAATGTTATGTACAAAGACATGCATATAGTTAACAAGAGAAATCCCACAAAGCATGTATTTTACCTGCCAATTGTATTAGTAATTACAGCTGTACTTAAAAGCCCTAAATAAGATCAGGGCTCCATTGTGCTAGGCAATGTACAGACACATTACATGGGATGGCCCCTGCCTTGAAAAATTTACAGCTGAAATTGGAAAAAGAAAGATTTTGTATTATAGTTTTCACAAGCCATTGTCATGAGGCATGTAAAAAGGACAACGGATCTCTCAGGGAGGTAGACATTTAAGGAGATGTATAGATAAGAAGGATATTTCAGAATATTTAATCTGCTGTCTTTCTGGGCCACACAAACTTTGCCTGAGGCCTAATTTCTACATAAATTATACTTCTATAAGATTTATTGGTTGAATGTGAAGTTTAATTTTCTCTTGTCACAGCCACATGTGCAGTCGTAGCTGTAAAGTGTTTAGTTAAGATCCTTATCTGACTTCTCTAATTGTCTCTACGCCAAGGTACTAACAAAAAAAGTTTGGCAGCATATCATTCAATAACACACTCCATATAAAACATACAATCTCCAGTACAAATGTCTGCATTTAGGAGTAAAAATATTCAGTTCTCAAGAATTCTATTAGGTGAACATAAAATTCACTTTCTGCAAGAATTAGTTAAAATAAAATTAATTCAAATGTTCATTCAAGCAAAAAAAAAAAAAAAAAAAAAAAAAAAAGGGGCATGAGCACAACCAAAGCAAATTAATTTTTAAATTTCAACAAAGGCACACAGAAATGTTGTGTGCAGTATTAGTCCAGCTCTAACATTGAGCCACAAACTCCCCAAATGCTTGGATATGGAAAGATTTCTTTTGGTGTGGTTTGGAAAGGAAATTAACGTTCTATTTTATTCATTCTTGTGACCCAAACCAACCATGCATGCTGGGAGGAAAAATGCTTTTGTCAGTCCTGGAACAAAGACAAGAGAGAATCATAGAAATGTAGGGCTGGAAAGGACCTCGAGAGGTCATCTAGCCTCTCCACTGTGCTGAGGCAGAACCAAGTAAACCTAGCCTACCTATGTCTGGTGTTTGTCTTAATCTGTTCTTAAAAACTTCCAATGACAGGGATTCCACAGCCAGGAAGGATAGTCCAATGCTTAACTATCCTTATAGTTAGAAAGTTTTTCCTAAACTATATTTGCTGCAGATTAAGCTGTTTACTTCTTGTCTTTCCTTCAGCGGACATGCAGAACAATTGATCACCATCTTCTTTATAACACCCGTTAGCATATTTAAAGACTGTTATTAGGCATCTCCCCGTCTTCTTTTCTCAAGATTAAACATTTCCAGTTTTTTTAACCTTTACTCATACATCAGGTTTCTAAATCTTTTATCATTTCTGTTGCTCTTCTCTGGACTATCTCCAATTTGTCCACATCGTTCTTAAAGTGTGGCAGCTAGAACTGGACACAATACTTCAGCTGCAGCCTCACCAGTGCCAAGTAGAGCAGGACATTTACCACCCATGGCTTACATGAGAGATTCCTGTTAATATACCCCAGAATGATGTCAGAATTTTTCACAGCTGCATTACATTGTTGACTCATAGTCAACTGGTGATCCACTATAGCTCCCACATCCTTTTTAGTAGTAGGCTACTGTGTAGCCTTTTATTTTATTTAAAGTGAATTTAGGAATATTGTATTACATCACCATGGGTTCAGCTCTGGTGGCTACAGTTTCAAGCGTAACAGAGTGAACGTCACCTCTGCTACTTGTTTCAAATGTAAAGCTTCTAGGAACTCCTAAAGACCAAGGATAGTGATTGTATGTTGGGTCACATGTACAAGATCTAATCTGTTTTACAAGTTTTATTGAAGTTACAATTTAAAGTTATGATTACCCATGCAGATAGAAAACCTATAAAAACCTATGCACAAGTTACAGATGCAGTCATACTCACATCCTTAATGATATTCTTAAGGTCTGATGGGTGCCTTGCCAATTGGTCATCAGTAGAGGTATGGTTCCTACTGGAGTTCTCTAGGGAACTCATTTCACTTACTTATGTCAAACATTTCTAAAGCCAATGGCCTTGTATTGTTAAGCTAAAATTTTACAGGCCTCAGCCTATAGACCTTGCATTTCAGTCCTACTTACCTAGATACCTAATACAGACTTATCAGTTCTAGAATCCTACAATTCTATTCAACATACAATGATTCTAGGATATGACAGGTTAGTTATTCATAACATCACACAATAAATGAATGATAAAATGAAGTACTTGGCTACGACTGTTTAGCCAGTTATTCCCCATTTTGTAGTTCTACATTTGATTTTTTTTCTTCCTTAGTGTAGTACTTTGCACTTCTTTATTGACTTTCATCTTGTTGATTTCAGATCAGTTCTTCAATTTGTCCAGGTCATTTTGAATTCCAATCCTGTCTCCAAAGTGCTTGCAATCTCTCACATCATTGTGTCCTCTGCAAATTTTATAAGCATACTCTACACTTGATTATCCAAGTCATTAATGAAAATATTGACTAGTAGACAGACCTCCCCTGGAACCCCACTAGGCTGACAAAGAATCATTAACAGCTGTTCTTTGAGTACAACCAGTTTTGCACCCACTTTATAATAATTGCATTTAGACTACATTTCCCTAGTTTGCTTATGACAATGTCACGAGACTGTCAAAAAAATCAGGATTGATCATGTCTACTTCTTCCCCACTTATTCACTAGGCCAGTAAATCTGCCAAAGAAGATATCATGAGTGTCTGAGTTCAAAGTTTAGGGAGCATAAGAGATGCATTTCTTGTGAACCTTGTGGCTCTTTTTTTAATCTGAGATTTTAGAAAGTTGTTGGTTTTCTGACTTCTCTGAACATAGTTAGTCGATCCTAAAAAGACTGAAAGGATGGGGGTAAAGAATTAAGTACATGCTTAAATAAAATAAGTCATTGGTAATTTAATAAATACTTAAATATAAGCATGTTCGTAAGGTCTTTGATGAATAATGATGGTTTGCTGAATTGGTGCTTAGGTGACTTTAGAGAAGGCAGGTGGTTGCTTCCTGTATGTGTTGGCAGTTCAGTTTATCCTGTGTGGACAATGTTTCCTGACTAATGTTCTGTTTAGGTAGAAGGTGGGAGGCAAAATCAATACCACAGTCTTACAAGATGAGCAACAGAACCACACCCTGTGGGAACTGTGGAGATGAACGTCAGAGAACATTACATTCAGTAGGAGTAGTGATCTTGTATTCAAGAGTAATAACACAAGTCACTTCCTTAAGTAATAACATGGTCTGCATCTTGCTACAGCCAATCATGAGCAAAATATTTTTGGAACCAGTTCACAGAAAGAAAGAGTCTTGAAGTCTTAGAAGAGACAGCTGCTACTTGAGCTGACTTAAAAGAGACTTAATGAAAAAAAAAAAAAGGTCTTATTCAGCAAGTAGACTCAGAAAGCTACAATATTCCTGAGAGGAAAAAGTTTCCTTATTTTTGGTTAGCAGGACTAATATTGCTCCAGATTGCCCAAATTATACATTTGTAGGAAGAGTTTAAACTTAGACAATAAATGTGGATCTTAGGGCCTGATCCAAATCTAACAGAAGTCCATGGAAAGACTCCCAAGGGCTTTGTTTTAGGACCTAAACAGGACCTAAGCTCATCATTACTTACTTGACTTAAACCTATATCCTAGATCAGGGTTCTCCTACAACAATTAATCAATGGAAATAAAGTATTAAAGAGAATAATAACCAAGTAGATAGTTCAATTATCTCAAAAATAACACTTTTTTTCCTGATTATCAATATTTATCAAAATATAATGCAAACAAGAAGAAATCAAGCATAGTGAGAACGAAAATAAATGTGTTTAGTCAGTTGTTGCTAGATAACTAGATATGGTATAATTTGTGGGCAACAGTGACATCTACACTGCAGCTCAACAACTAAATCTTAATTTTAAAACACCCTCGTTGAAGCAGCATAAGGAAACGCATGCAGAAGTCGAAATAACCGTATTGCTAAGGAATATTTACTAAGGCCAGAATGTCAGTGTAAGTGGTTCGCCTCTCAGAAATTCTCATTTTCTCATTTCTTTGTTTGTCTTTAGAATGAATATGTTACTGGTCATTTATTACTTTTTCTGACCATTCGGATTATTGGTATGTTTGTTTAGCTTGGTTCATACAGTATTTTCTCATGAAACTTTAATAAAACATAGAGGTGAAAAATACAGACAGCTGAGATCTTGTAAATTTATGTTTACTGATGACTTTACTGATGCTATGACCCTAGTGGTGGCTAGCTATAACAAATTACATTTTTATTAATTCTGCTATTCTCATTTTGCACCTACAGCATTGCCAGCCCTTTTATGTTGTCAGGAAATTGAGGAAACAATGCCCATTTCAACCAATTAGGTCTTTCTTGGCACAAGTTTCTGAAATAGTTTTGCATCTTAAACAGAATTCTGGTTTCATTGTCAGGCAAAGAAACACTGAAGAGAAAGAATTATATATTGCCCCAGAATAGAAAGGAATACACAGTGCTGAGGGTAAGGTAAAGGCTCAATGAGATGGGAAATAAGAGAACTTGCTGTAAACTTGTATAGAAAGGAGAGACATATAATACTACAGTGAAAGAGGGGAAGAGAAAGCGATTCAAAATAGGGTTGCAGTGTGTGGAATGTGTAGAGCTTGTTAAAGTAAGCTACCAGGTCCTGAGCAGCTCTGTAATTGAAGAACATGAAGGAGGTCCTCCACTGTTGTTTCCAGGTAAATATAATATCACCAAGATTATTGATTTCTTTATCTCTCTGTGTAATGTCATAATTCCTCCATGTTACCTTATTCTCCATATGGGCCCAGACAGATGAGAAAAAGCACAGAGATTAACATTCTTAGTAATTCATTGCCCACCCGATCGAAAGAAAAAAAATAATGTAACATATAAAGTAAGTATATAACCATCATCATATTGTAATTGTTTTTCCCTGGTGCCATCTTCCCCCAACCTGTCCCTTCTTACCTTATTGTTTTATAGCTGAACTTTACAAATACAGTTAATTTTAAATATAATTTTATCTTTGGCATTTGTACTTTGAATATACATAGATTGTTGGTGTACCGGGAGGTGTGGCATCCCTCTGAGATTGACACAGGGGGAGAGCCAACCCTCCTCCCCCCGGCTGTTGGAACCTAGAAAGACACCACCTGACCAAAAGCAGGTAGGTGGGGCTAGGGCTTTAAAACCCAGCCCTGCTCTCTCAGTCAGGGGCCAGCAGCCGAGGGAGAGGGATGCTTCTCCCTTGGTGCTTGAGCCTAGGCCCATGCCCAACATCCACCCAGAGGAGAAGCTGCCGGATCTACCCTCGGCATGGGGCCCTGTGGATCCGGAGGAGCTGCCTGAACCATACGACCTGGAGGAGGGCCTGCCTAAGCTGCCTACTGCCAGGGACCCTGAGGACCTGCTGGAGCTGCCTATTGTTTGGGGGCCTGAGGAATTAGAGGAACTGCCCTCCACAGAGGACCCCGCACAGTTTCAAGACCTGTCACCGATTGATGGAGAGGGACTTGTGGGACTCCCGCATGCCTTCTACCCCAGCAACCCAGAGGGAGACGACTAGCCCCAGGTATTCTAGAGAGAGGGTTGGAGGAAGAAGCCCAGGGAAGCAGACTACAGTGTGGCTGAGCTGACACTCCCTGTGAGTCAGCGCGTTTCAGCCAGAGCCCCGTTGACCCTGTGACGGGACACCCCGTCACTGATAGGGTCTTGGGCTGGGACGCAGTGGAGACGGAAGGGGGATAGGGGACGCAGGCCCACCCCTCATCCTGACCTGGGGTGAAAGCCAGCTGAGCACCAGAACCTGTCCCTTACTGCCTGGGCATAGACTGCTGTTCACCCTGCTAAGGGCTCGACCTGTGTGTGTTCGTCTGCCTCCCTCCAGAAGAGCCAGGCCATAGACTGCTGACTCACCTTTCCTAAGGCGTGAGACTGTGCTGGCTGGCCTGCCCTCCAGGGAGGCTAGGCTATAGACTGCTTCCTCACCCTGCTGAGGGCTGAAGACTGTTTCCCGCTGCCGGCCCATCCCTGGTTCAGAGCCGGACCATAGACTGCTGGCACACCCCATAGGGCAAGAGATTATTCCCCAAAAGGAGTGGCCTAAACCAAAGCTCGCCCTACTGAGGGCTGGAGGCCGCCCCTTAATTTGGACTCCCCGAAGGGCATAGGAGCCTGGAAGTGTGGCCTCCCTCTGAGATTGACGCAGAGGGAGAGCCACCGGTGCTGCCCCCTACAGGGGATCTCCTACATTTGGATAATGTAAAATACCAAGGGATTCCTTGGCAACGTGGCCACAAAATACCCTGGTAACTGCCGAGAGTTTAATGGGGATCATTGTACAACTTGCTCACTAAACCACCCCCTTAAAATTTCATTTAGGCAATGAAGGGAAGCCTACAAGGATTTGAAGGAAAGGGAAGAGAGAAACGGATTGCAGTTAATCAAATGAGCATGTGCCTCATTGACTTGACTAACCTTGGGATCTTATCATTATTAGAGTTTAAACATCTAGGAACTGATCCGACACTCAACATGAAACTCCCATTGACTTCAGTGGATGCTTGATCAAGCCCTAGACAAGCAAAATTAAAAAGAAAAAAATATACATAGTTAGTTTGCAAATATTGATGTGAATATGTAATTGACAAATTTCATAGAATCTAATTTTGTTATTCAAAATTCAGGTCAGCTCTATTTAGAAATAATTATTACAAAAATCTGTTTCCTGATTTCCAGTGGAACCATATGGCCTAATTCTCTAAACAATCTTGTCTCATAATGTTTCATATAGGAGTTTTGTGGTTAGCCTACATTTATTTCCTTTAATTTTTTCCATAAACAGGAAAGCCTTCTTTGGAGCTAAATAAGAATTTGCTTGGAACAGTTAAGTAACATTAGTTTTATAACCAATAGCATAATTGGACTTTTAAAAAAAAATTGCTTTTAAATAAAATTATACAAATTTAGTAGACAAGTATACAGTATAGTCTAGTATTGTATAAAGATGTAATGCACTAATTTAAACCTACAGCATGGGTATTAATACACAAGGATTTTGCATGTATTAAATTACTTGTTAATTGCCGATTACTATGTTTTTACGTCACTAAACCTTCCATTGGCATTTGATACAGTGGATTATAACAGTTTCATAGCACATTCTGAATCTGTTATTGACCATTTGAATAGGTTTTTTATGGGAATGGTCCTAAATCTTAGCACGTATGATGGTCAGAATAATTTCATATCTGTGCTTTATGTTGCAGTATCCCTTATAGGGACAAATCTATTCCATATATATAATTAACCTAGGATACATCATTAGACGACACAAACTGCATGCTCACTGTTACTTACATGATGTTACTGTTGCACCATTTCATCTAACCAACATAAGGAAATATCAGCTCTGACCAATTGCTTGTGAGAAATCAAATATTGGGTATCAATTTTATAAAAATGAACCTAGCAAAATCAGATTTGGGATTGAGTCAGCAACTGAGTAGCTCTCTTTCCTTGGCAATGCATCTGACAATGCAATAGTGACTTCTTAATGAGTATATGTGTGGTGTTAAGCTTGGATTCTCCTATAAACATTGCCTGAACTAGACTAAAGGAATGTGCATTAAAACTGGGAGAACTATTTGCTTTGAACAATATAGTCACCAAACTGTAGTCCATTTTTTTCCCCATGAATTATCGGAGAACAGACCTAGAATTTCATTAAGGTGTTATTCAAAATGATGTATACAAACATATTTCAGCCTATGGTTAGTTCATAAATTATTCTCTGTAACCTCAACTTTGAATACTTGCTATTTGTAATTCACGATGGTGATTGTGCACCACTGAAGTCAATTGGCTTTAATGGGAGTAGCACTAATAACACTTTGTGACTGTATATGTCAGCCATATAATATTGGCTCCGATTCCTAACTAGATAACTCTTAGATTCACAGAGAACTATAGCTGGCAGGCAAACACTTACATTGCAAATGGTTGTGAGAATACATATTTGCACAAATGTTAATGACACCTCTTCTTTCTAAAAGCATTCTTTTGACAAAAAGTTCTTGAAAGTGTTCATAGAAAGCAAATATCATATTGTTGAATGCAAGATCAAAGCAAATTTTTATGTTATTCTTGGCACAAATATTTGCAAGTACTTTTTTACAGTGTTTTCCCACATCTAATAGAAACCACATCTCTATAAAAAAATTTCTTTTATTTGCATACTATTGAAAAGTTAGAATGATTTCTTGTCTTGCCGCAATCTTGGAAATGCAGGGGTATGTAAAAATACAAATATTGGAGGGAAAATGTGAAACAAACTTTTTCCAAATTCAAAAATAAAATGAATATTTTTGTTCAAATAATATATATTTTAGTCAAACAAATTTACCATGCCTAAATAAGACACTATGAAAAGATTCTTCCTCCTTTCCTCTAAAGTTTTGTTTAAGAAAAAACAAAGCAAAACTGATTTGCTCTGTTTAGAGCTGAGAGTAATTGTTGTGTGGTGTTCTGTGCTGACAAGTGAAATATATGGGTTCTCTTTAGGTTTATTCCAAACAGCTTTTCAACAGGAACATCAAGGCCTGGAAACCATGTGTCATACAACACTCTTTAACAAACATTATTAAACAATAACTTTAATTTAATTTAATTAAAATTTACAGACAAGCATGGACTCATGCCAGTGTAATGCTTTGAAGACCACAATAAATGTTTTTCAAAAAGATGCCACAACTAGCATAATAATTTGTTCATTACATGCAATTCCAAATAACATGTGTCTTAATAGAAAGCAGGTGCCTTTCTCTCTTGCCTATCAAAATGTCATACTCAAGTGTGCTGTAAGTAAACAATTAGAAAGTCCACATTTTGTAATGAAATATTAAAACCAGGAGTGAAATTCTGGCCCCCTTGAAATCGATAGCCAAGCTTCCATTGACTTCAATAGAACCAGGATTTCACCATGTCTGGCTCTCGAAATGGATTAATTTGATGGATTTTTTTGACTTTTTAGTAGAAAACAATTTATAAATCCTAGTCTTTCCCCCCCACCCCCACAACCACTAGGAAGCTTGAATGGCAGCAGCAATAGATATTACTGAAACTCATCACTATAGTAATGACTTCAGTAATAACTATGAAATGGTCTGCAGGCACTGGACATGATAGAGGTCTATAAAATCATGACTGGCGTGGAGAAAGTAAATAAGGAAGTGTTATTTAGTCCTTCTCAAAACACAAGAATTAGGAGTCACCAAATGAAATTAATAGGCAGCAGGTTTAAAACAAACAAAAGGAAGTATTTCTTCACACAACATACAGTCAACCTGTGGAAGTCTTTGGATGTTATGAAGGCCGAGACTATAAAAAGGTCCATCAATGGCTATTAGCCAGGATGTAAAGGGATCCAAAACCATGCTCTGAAGTGTCCCTAGTCTCTGTTTGCCAGAAGCTCAGAATGGGTGACAGAGGATGGATCACTTGATGATTACCTATTCTGTTCATTCCCTCTGAAGGACCTGGCATTGGCCATTGTCAGAAGACAGGATACTGGGTTAGAGGGACTGTACCACGGGGTCCGGTCCGGCCCCGCGGTTGTGGCCCTTCTTCAGGCCCCAGCTTGGAGGAAGGCCACTGCACCTTCATACAAGGGGAACGTTAGTGTCTGGTATGAGTCCAGTGCCCCGGCCCTGAGGCGGGGTGGGCGAGCAAATAATGTTCTCTGGTCAGGAGAGCAGGGGACGGTAATCACTCCCTGGGTGGCGAGGACAAGGGGGAAGAGAGGGGGACGCAGGCCCAGCCGATTCCACTGCGTCCCAGTCCAGGGCCCTAGCAGTGGCGGGGCTCCCGCCGCAACACGCCGATGGGGCTTGCCCCTGTCTCAGCCACGGCTATGGCTGTCCCTGGGCCACTTCCTCCCCATATCCCCAGGTACCTGTGTCCGCTGGATCCTCGGGGTCGCTGGCGTACACAGCCCGGGGTAGACCCACCAGTCCCTCCTCGTTCACAGGTGACAAGGCGGGGAGCTCCTCTGCGAGGGGCAGTTCCTCCAAGTCATAGGGCTCAGGGGATGGCTTGGCCTCAGGCAGTTCCTCCAGGTCCTGTCCCGTCTCTGGGGGCTCAGCATCAGGCAGCTATTCCAGGTCGGGTCCGGCCTCAGGGGGGATCTCCCAGCCCTCAGGCTCAGGGGACTCAGTCCAGTCACTGGGGCCCAGGGGCTTGGCCCAGTCCTTGGGGCCTGTAGGCCTAGGCCAGTCTAGGGAGTCTGGGAGCCCTATCCAACCCTTAGGGGTTGGTTGCTTGGGCCGCTCCCAGGGTCCTCGCTCCAGGAGGCACTCACTTGGGGCAGCGGCCCACCCCGGTTCAGGCCTTTGCTGCAGCCGGCGAGACGGCACATCTGCCTCCGGCGGCAGCTTGTCTCCCTCTGAGCTGTGGGGCCTGCTTTTTATACTCTCAGCCCTGACTGAGGTTTCGCCCCTGTGTTGCTGGATTGGTCGGCCGGCAGGACCTATTGCTAGCCGGCCTCTCGGTTGCCAGGCAGACTGGGCTGCTGGCCCTTTTACTGTCCAGCCCTGGGGTTGTGGCCCTTCCTACAGGAACCATTGGTCTGACACAATATGGCCATTCTTATTATCCTCTGTAATTGTAATTTAACCACCTCTCCCCCCCAGACCTGTCCTTCTAGATGCTAGATGGAAGGTGAAAAGCCCCACACAATAGATTGCCAATTTTGTCATATAGGAAAAATACCCTTGAGACCCCCAAACATGTGGCCAATCTAGCCCCCATTACTGAATGAGATCCAGGAACTAGATTAAGAATGAAAAGGATGGAGCTAGAACAAGTAGCCCACAAAATCAGCAAACTATATCAGCCTCCTTCAAGTTCCACTACCATCAAATAGGAGCCAATTACCTAGCCCTAGTACCACCCTTATTACCAAATGGCAGCAGCAGTAGGCAGGAGAGCACCCAAATGCAGCCCCCAGATTTTTCAAAACCAACCAAAACATCTTCCCCTCTCATTTAGTACAACATAAATATTCATGAAAACATTTCACATTACACTTAAACTTAAACACAGCACAGAGGGCTCCTCAAGTGCCAATACAACCTAACAGTCCCACAGAAACAAACCCTTAGTCCCAGAACTTCTAAGTCCTATGCATTGGAGTCATGGTCACATACTCACCCCCACTGGGCACAGTCAGTATACAGTCTCATCTTCTCCACCTGGACTTAGAGAGCCCTGCACCCTGAGGCTTTTCAGTCTCTGCACAAAGAGCTCCTAACTCAGTCTCAAATTAATTAACCACGAGGATTAAGTGTCCTCTTTCCTCCTGGGTGAAAGAAAAGTCTGTTTCCAGTTGCTCGCTCTTGTGCTTGAGGTCCTGTAACTCACATTCCACTATTGATTGTTCTGAGAGCTCTCCAGCCCTCAGGATAGGAGTCCTAAAACAGGTATTCCCCATCTCCTTTCCCATAGCAGAGCTCTGCTTCCACCCTGGCCTCTTACTTGGGACTCTGTTTTTTAGTGCAGCCTATCTGGATCCCCATGCTACCTTGCTTAATTGGAAGCCTGATCTAAGTCCCCATGGTGCCCTATTAAGAATGAGACTCCATTTGGGTTCCCACCAGTCTCCATTCCCTTTCTTTTCTCTATATGGAACCTGGCCAACTCTTGCTCCAGGATTAAACATTGCTCTTTCTCAACCACCACCTTAACCCGGGCTAACTCTTGTCCATATCCATTAACTGTATAATAATCTTTTCCTGTGAGATGCTTACCTCCTCCAACTCTTTTAGATATCTTTTAAGATACTCCTGCACATCTTGGGGATAGTCATGAACTTCCTGTCAGCTCTTCTTCACCATCCTTACTCCAGCTTCCAACGCTCTTACCTCCTTTTCCAGCTGACACTGGATCCTCCCTATCTTGCATTGTTGTCCTACTTCCAGCAGCATAAGGGCTGAGAAGTCCAGTCAGTCTCCCCCCCAGAATTATCAACCAGGGCAGAACCTTGACCATGCTGATATACTGCTGAGCTCTCCAGCCCTGGTCCTTCAGGTCACCTTTTGCTGTGGGGTAGACGTGTCTCACCATGGACACACAAGACACGTGCTAAGAGATATTGGTCTACGTTACCCTCGCCCCATTATCACAGACAAGAGTACCCCCACAACCTGAATCTATGAGTCCCTCGATCATCACTTCTCCCAAACTAACTGGTACCACGTACAGCTAGGTCCCCATAATTTTTGACATGGACCTCCAGCTTTAGTCCAACTGTAGTAACAGCATAGATAATCACATTCCATGACCGGAAGTTCTCATCTAACAGCAGGCCACAGCTGAAGCACACCACAGAGTGTCCTCAGCCACTCCTACTATGTTTCCATTAAACTTTAGAACTACACAGTCCCACTGTAGATCTTGTGTATCCTACAAATTTTGGTCACTTGAGGTCTTTCTCCCTAGGGTTCCTCAGTTATCATACCACCCCAGCTGCTCATCTATCCTGGCCTCAAAAAAAGTCACTTGATCATGCCACAGCTTCCCCATTGAAGTCAATTACCTAACTCAAAGCTCATACAAGAAAAACCTTTAGAAATTGCTCTAAGGCAGTTTGGTGCATGAGTCTCTCTATCAAGCTGGTCTTAGGACAGAGCCACAAAGCCTCAAGGTCCTGTAATTTCTGGGCCACTATCCCTAGTGCCCCTCACAGAAATGGTTTTACTACTGCTACTTAATCTACTCTACTTAAAATCAGGGTCTATATGCCTCTGGAATCAGCCCTATTTGGTCCTGAATGGTTGCCTTGACTACTGGATAGGAGTTGGCCTGGACATCACTTAATGCCCAGAAAGCCACTTGTGCCTTACCCTTCAGGAATGGTGCTATGTGGGATGTCCATGTTGATTCCTCCCAGCTTTTTGTACTTGCCACTCTCTCAAATGTTTGAAGGAAGGCCTTGAGTCATCTTCTGATCCCAGCTTCTCCAGGCCTGGGGCCAGTAGGCCCATGGTCCCATCATTGACCCTGTTACCTAGTGTCCTTTGGTTATATTTCTGTAACCACTCGATGTTGAAAATGGATTTCTTGCCACCTCTGTTGTGTAGCAAATTGTGCCTCCTGATGCTTCTTCTGGTTGTCCATCAATTGCATGAGCAGAGTCTGAATCTGCTGCTGCTATTCTTGTTGCCACTGTATCAAAGCCAAGTGTTGCTGCTGCCCTGTTACTAACATGCAAATCACCTCCTCCATTTTCCTCTTAGTTCCCAAAACTAGATGGGGTCAGTCAATATCATGAGCTCAGCTTTCTCTTCACTGACCCCCCAAAATTTATTTCACTCTTCCCTTACATCAAGAGTGCCCACATTCTCCTCCGTATGTCACAGGGCAGGGCTTTTTACCACCTTCCAAAGACAGATTACCCCACCCTGTCTCCTTTCAATAGATTTATTTTTCAAACAGAGGCAAACCAAAAACAAACAGTGCCTCAGCTCACCCTACTCAACCAAGCCTTATTCAGACAGCTGTACTCTCCACCAGTTCTGCTACCAACAGGTCCATGGCATCCTTCCTGGGCTCTTAGCCCTTTGCTCCATGCTCACCCTCGCCAGAATTATCCCTACTCCTCTGTGCTCCTTTCCCCAGGCACATCTTACCCCAATCTCACCTCCCATTTCTGCCCTTTGACAGGCTTTTATAGCCCCCTTTAATTGGCTCAGCTGGGGCTGCCTTCTCTGACACAGGGGAGCTGAACTGGATCTGCCCACAGGGACCACCAAATCAGACTAATCTTTTCCATTCCCTGTAAAACTGTTTTCAACCTTCCTTTTCATGACCTCATTTCTGACCTACAACAGCTGCTCTTCAGCACTATGCCTTCAATTCAGGTGATGGCCACAGCTTTATCTTTGTAATTATTTGTATGCAGCTTACATGACTTGATGGTATATCCATTTTCTTTTTCTTCTCTTCCAGGGCCAGGACCATTATGACTGAAGCCATGAGACAGCAGTTTATTGAAGTAGGTTTGGAGCCTCTTGTTTGTTGTAAGCTTATAGGATGAAATCTTGGCCCCATCTTGGCCTATGGTAAAACTCCAATTGACTTCAATAGGGCCAGGATTTCAGCTACAGAGAGCAAAGTGTACAGTGTGGAATGTCACACAGTCAGAGGAGAAGAAATGTGTTTAGCATTTAGGGGACACCATGAAACAATTTTTTGCCTTCCTTTCCCTCGCCACCACCCACCGGAACATAATCAACCCTTATCCTCTGTGATCACAGCACTATGCACAGGGCCAGCCCAAGGCTTTTGCAACTTGGGACCTTTCTGTGGTTCACCCTGTATTTCATCTAGTGCAGGTATGTGCTGAAGCAGCAGCCATGCTATATTCAGTTGTAACAGAAGGAAGAGGAAATGCAATAAATCAATTAATTTTATTTTTGGTCTGCCAAAATGAGTGAGCTGAAATGGTTCAGGGGTTTGTTCTGATAAACCACCTAAATGCTTAGATGTCAACATATATATATATATATATATATATATATATATTTAAAAGTGAAATGAACTCAGTGGGTTTGCTTAAAAGTTTTGTGTGAAGTTCAGATCAGTTCTTACTTTAGACAGACCAAGTCACTCATTCCTAATGAAGTGGCCAGTACTTGCTCTTTCTTTATTACTAAGATAGAACCTTTTCAGGGTGCATATTTTGGGGAGATTTTTTAACTGCATAGTATAGGACTGTATACTAACCTCAAGGGCCGAATTCTGAACCACTGAAGCCAATAGGAGTGGAACTGGGTCTTTATGGGGATTTCCCTTCCCCACACTCCCACCCCCACATTTCTTGCTGTGCATGTATTATTATGTATTTAATGCCAATGGCATAGTAGAAGCTTTACTGACAAGTAAGAACTTGAAGTAAGAATTTAATTTAGGCTAGATCCTAGCTAGTGTAGATTGGCATAGCTCCATGGCATAAGTAGAGCTTCATTGATTTACACTAGGTTAGGCGCTGGCCCAGTTACATAGCACTAGAGCAATAGAAAGCAAATAAGGAACTAGAATGGTCATCCTTCCAGTACTAAACACAAAAATCTGAGGTCCTCTGACTGTCAACTCTTGGCAGCAAGCGACTATTGTTTGAATCTCTAATTTATCCACCTTTGGAGCTTGCATTTAACTCTTGTCAGCTTCTCCATTCACAGTATTATTTCAGGATTGACCCACAGTTTCTGGGTATAGTGTAGCTCTACATGGTTTGGAATTTTTTCCAAAGATAGGGCCTAATCCAAAGCCAACTGAAAGCAACCGTATTTTTCCATTGATTACGATGTACTTTGGATCAGCCTCATATTGAGGTTGAATTGAACCAAAATTCAGACCTGAGGCCTGGTCCTGCTCCTACTTTCTACTGAAGTCAATGGAAAAATTCAAATTAAATGTGCAGGTACTAAGTGAGGAGTGCTATTAAAAACCCAAACCCCAAACCACTTTGCTTGAGAAATCAGTTCTGGTCTGACTATAACATATAGCATTTTGCAGTGACAGCATTTTAAATGGATTTGGACTCTGACCAGAGTTGTGGTCTTAAGACTTTTCTATAGAATTAGGCCCATTGCTTCCTATGTATTTTAAAATGCCCCTGCCTGTGTAATTTAATGAGGTACTTATAACTGCTAATGCCTGCATCTCCTCAACCACCCAAGAAGGATGAATGCTCTCTTGAGGTCTTACATAACCATTACAAATGAAGTACCCATTCCTTAACTGATCTTCTGTTTAGTAAAGGAAAGCTGCTTAGAGGCCAAGTAAAATATGTAAGCTGGTCTCTCTGGGTAGATCACCAACAGACACATTTCTGTTATCACTGTCTGGAGAAATTGGTGTTCTATCAGGAAAAGCTTCCTAACAATGAGATCTACTAGATCTTGGATGAGTTTCTCAAAGGAAGGAAGGAAGGAAATCCCTGTCACTTTAGACATTTAAAATCTACACTGGCCAAAGCAGTAAAATAACATCATAAAGGGACTGATTTGTCTCCAGTAGGGCCATGGACAACATGAGCTAAGTCTTTCTGATCACTAAGTTCTATGATTGAAAATTATTGCTTATGGTCACAGTAAACTCCTGTAGAAGAGCAGGCTTAACTGTCAATCATAGTTTTAAAGCAGAGAGGTTACACATCTAGTCACTCACATACTGTATTTGTAAAGGAAAATAGCATATTTGTAGTATTTGTACATAGAAACATGCATTAAATGCTATTTGCTGTTCTCATCAACAGATGCAATTCTAAAGGGTTAAGTGTTGTACTGTGTGGGATTTTGGTGGATGTCTCAGATCACTGTAAAATTTTTTGCAGGTTGTCTGTAGAGTTACCTATGGTAGTCTTTTGGGACCAGAGCCAGAAAAAGTCTTAGACACCTAACTGCCACTTTAGGCACCTAAGTCCAACATTTAGGTACAACTGAGATCTTCAGAGACTCTGCTCAGCTGCTGCCTAATGCTGTGGACGCCTAAAGTCCCTAGGCAATTAAATTTCCACAATTAAACACATTCAAACTTATCTTTAGTTTTTAAAAGAGGTGAGGCTGGTGGGCTGCTTTTTACAAGAAATGAAATTTGCACATTACTTCCAAGCAAAATGTGGAATTATTTGTCCTTTTGAGAAACCACAGAATGGGCACATTTTGCCTTTTGCTCTTCTGTTTCAATTTTTTTTCATAGCTATATTTAACTCATGCTTGGTATGTATCAGTTTCAGAACACAGTACTAATGAAATACCATATTGTGCAAATATTTTAAATAGCTGTCTGTAATACATTTATTAAATGAATACATATTATCATGAAAGTAGGTTGTGCATCAAAAAAGCATTCTCTCTCAGTTCTCAGATGCTGCCCTATTGCCTCTTAGCTAATTGAACCAAATAGGAGTTGGTGTAATGACCCTCACTCCTTATACTAAAGCTATTGGTCTTGTCTCTGGACACTTCTCTCTTATTATACCTTACTCTTGTCTAGAATTTTGCAGCCCTCAGAAAACACCTCAAAGCTATGCAGTGTCGAATCCTAAGACAATAGCCCTGTTCAAAGAAAAATAATCATGAGTGTTTCTTCTCTATAAACATACCCTCTTGCATTAAAAGGCTTTTCTTCCATTGAACATGAGAGAGAGAGCTGCACCATAATTTAACTCTGTTCCTGAGCATCGGAATTCTCACCTACAAGTGGTGAGACTTATTTATGGCATTTTCCCTACCCATCTCACTTCGAGTTGCCAGAAAATTCAGAGCTACAATATATCCTGCCATCATACACAAAGCCCTAATTTAACAGGAGTTTTAAGCAAATTATATGTTAGCAGGATGTGGCCCATAGGTTGTAAACCTCCAAAGTAACGTTTTTGAATGGGGGGTGTTTTAACTTAACTCATAAAATCTAACCTGTGCTTCTGTTCTGATTCCTTTTTCCAAATAAATTTCCTACACCCTTGAAAAGAATGACTGAATTTGTTTCATTTTCTGACTTTGGCAGTTTGTTACACATTTAAACCACGTGCATGCACGATGGCCTAAATACTACATTCCTTACTCAAGCTTAACATTGTCTCATTAACTTCATTGCAATGATTCAATTTAATATTCTAACAGCCAAATATTCCTTTCCCAAATCCCTTGGGGGAAATGCAAGGCCTTGATGCATTGAACTGTCATTGTTCCATTGCATGAAGGGAATTCATGAATAAAAGTCCGTAAGTTATGGGAAATGAGAATGGAAGGACTGGGGAATTGGCCAGATTTGTGTGGAGGAAGATAGAACTAGAGGTAAGAACCAACCAGAAGGAACAAAGCATTGAGGAAATACTGTGAATCAGAGGCAGAAATACTTTGCTCTAGTTGCGAATCTGACCTGGAATGAAAACCACATGGATCATTCTATAACCAAGGAGTGGAATCTGAAACTCGCACTCCACAACAGAGATTTGTTAATTTTGGCCTATTAAGATGACAAAGAGAGAAAGGTCTGGAGACAGAATGTACAGTGATGAGGACAGCCAGTGAAACAGAGAGGGGAAGAAAGTTCCACTATGTAGAAGGCAAAGAAGTGCATTTAGAAATGATAATAGGACAGTGAATTGAAGGAAGAAGATTGTGATAGGGAGTGAACAGAAGAAGATGGGGAGTAATATGAGAAGGAAGGAAGGAAAAGCCATTTCAGGTGACAGCATTAAATATAAATGTGTGAATTTTATAAGAGCTGCACACAAGAAGAGAAAGCCAGTGAAGTGATAAATGGCAAAGGGAAATGTGAATAAAGAGACAAACAAAAATTATACTTGCTGCATAGCTTTGAACTGAATGAAATACCATACTCTTAAGTAGAGCAGTAGATGATTGATTGTGTAGAATAAAATAGATGCTTTTAAGGAAAAAATAGCTTTGTAAAAAGTGTGTCAGGCAATATTCCTGTCCAAACCAAAAGTTTCTTATAAAGATTAAGATTGTTTGCTTCAGGTGGGCTTGGTGTTATAATTTCTAAGAATTTGACTCAGGAGTCTAGTTAAACTGGACAGATAAATAAATCTATTTGTGTAGGAGGGTTGAATAATAGAGCTGAGTTTTATACATGGCTTTGTGCTAACTAGATTGGTTGGTGTCTAACATATCTTTGCACTGCAAGGTTGGGAGTGTGATCCCCAACAGGGGGTTAATCTCAGCCCTGGCTGTTGCCATGAATCTAACTGAATACTTTCTGGCTTTAAGAGACCTGGTGGAAAGCTTGTCTCTTACAGTACATAATGAGAGATCAAAATTAATTACCTTCCCATTATAAAGCTGCAGGAGAAAATTGATCATCTTTTTGTATTATTTGACATTTAAACTGGATTTGGACAAGCAATGCTATATCATTTATGGCAAAAGGAAATTAAAAATCAGTCCACTTACAGTATATTTTATATTTCTAACTTTTGAGTATTTTACAGACACTTTAAATGGAAAATAATTTTCCTAAAAACATGCACAACCTTTGTGTGGTACCCAACTCATCAGATGACAAAACTTCCTTTCCTCTTGCTGGATTATCATATTTTCTGTTGCAGCATAGTGTGTAAAAGTTACTATAATTTACAGCTAATTCTGGAATAAATTTTGTTTCATTATTACTGGTGCATAGTTGTACAGGAACAGCATAAGTGACTCTTTCAACTTAAGTCTGAATCTTTGAAGCCAGGGAACAGCTTTGAGTTTTGATCCACTGGTAAAGCACATGTTATAATGGGTTGAAGCATCAGACAAAAGTGAAGACTTATGGCTGTGTAATTTCCCAAAAAGATTAAAGGACTTCGCTATGAAACATTCCTATCCAAAATCTTGGAAAAATTACAAAGTTGGAGTAAGTCACAGAATGTTCCTTCTCTGTATCAACACCCTCCCCCCTCACACACACACACTCCAAAGTTCTTGTTACAAATCAGAGAACTCATGGCTAAATCAGATGGATTCTACAGATTCCTTTCTCTAATTTCAAAGACCTCTTTATTTTGGGGGTATACATGGACACATTTGCATTGCAAGCTATCTGCTCTGCTCTCTGCAGGATAGTGCCCAAGCTGGAGCAGAAAGGCAGGGCATAAGGTAGTCAGTCCTAAACTTTGTCACTTTAGCTCATATGGCTCTTCCTGTACAATCAGAAACATAGGGCCTGAAGTTAGAGAAAGTTTTTTCATGGACTTCAGTGTCAGCAATACTGGACATTCATTGTTTGATCCTGCACCTTTCACATCAATGGGAACTTTCCATTAACTTAAAAGAGAGCAAGGCCTTTTTGCTGAAATAACCTATGTGAACATAAGTAACACATTGCGTGATCATGAAAACTCATGTGAGCTAAAGTATTTGTAATAGGTAGTCAGATGCTTTACCATCCAAAAACAAAATGACATAAATAAGAAAATCATGGCAAATCTGAAAATCACCACATATCATCATGTCTTCCTTGAAAGAGAATGCCAAAGCCGATAGAAAACTACCTTAAACTATGTAAGGGCAAGATTTGGAATCCCTGATTCAGTATGTTGAACACCTACTCACATGAGTAGTTGGAGTCACTATGATTCATTTCGTGTCATTGCACATCAGACATGGCCAGACATGACCAAACACCAGACAAAAATGATTTTTTATAAATATCCATAATTTTAACTGTATAAATAAAATTAAGTTCTATCCTTAATGTTTCAGAAATGTCTATCAAATACTTGCCAGAGGGACCTTTTCCATATTTTGACTCTGCCAGGGAGTTAATAAGCTACATTTAATCACCCAGGGATGGTCCATCTCATCCTTAGGTTACTTAAAATGAAGATGAATGGCATAATTAAGAACATCATCCATTGTTCCTCTTTTTTTTTTTTCCCCTCATCCAAAGGCAAAAAAAAAAAAAAAAAATCATTTGGAAGCCAGAATAATGTGGTTTTCTTCAGTCTGGTAATGCAAACATTTTAATTTCCCATACACTTGTGTTACCGATAGTTTTGTTTCTTTATTGAAATTCCATTAATTGTGAAATTAAATATTTTTCAAGGCCCAGAAACATAAACTAAATATCTAGACACAAATTTAGCTAAGCATCAAAATCAAGACTCAACATTCCCCATGTAAATAAGATTTGCAAGAAATACCATACTAATCAAGGAAAATATATCTCTTGCCAATATTTTTGTTTACAGATCATTTCCTGTAAAACATACACACTATGGAAACCTTGGTGGCCACATTTATTTATTATAATGAGACTTTGTAGGGACACAGTGGATTTGCTACTGTCATTTCCTTTCCTTAAAATTAATTGTTTTTTAATTGTTTGAGCTGATATTTTTAATAGCAGACACAACACAATAAACATTCCAGTCCAATGAATGCTGCCATAGGAATACTGGTATATATGCTGATTTGTATTCTAATGCATTTGAAATTCCACAGTTCAGTACAAGTGGGTAAAAACACCATGGTGTTTTAAGGATGTCCTTTAGTACCCGCTTGAAGCATGACATCATTGTGTTATTCATTGCTGGTTTGCTTTATTGAAATAATGTTAGCTTGCTCTTTTCCCCTGGAGCCAGCAAATTAGACACAAGCTTTTATATCTCTGCTTAGAACAAGTGAAAGTGGAGATATGCTAAATGTTTCTCAAGAGATTTGCATTTTGAGCTCTCTCTCGCTTTGTGAGGGATGTAATCCTTCCTGGGAGCTGAACCAAAGGCCCTCAGATCCAACACAGTAACTCTATTGCCTAAGCTAAAGGGCAAAGTACTCAAACCTAGATTCATAAAGTGCTGTTTGAAGAGCAGTCTAAAGCCATTTAGCACGCACCTGCAGCAGCATCTATGCCAAGGATGTAGGGCACAATCCTACTTCCATTCAAGTCAAAGGAAAAACTTTCACTGACTTCCTTGGGCAGCTCAGGATGTTTGTGTGCTCTTTATCGCTGCATTAAAGGCTTGGAAATAGTTGAGGTTTGTGCCACCTACTATCTAGAAATCTGGAAGAAGTTATCACATTGTGTTACTGATTTTAACACATTCTTTCAACCCAGGTCTACACAGTCCCTTGCCCACATAGATTCTGACTCCATAGAGAGCCCTTCCTGGGGTTTTCAGAAGTGCTGGATGGATCACCATTCTGCATAAGGCTGGGAAGATGCATTCCCCCTGTATGTGCAGATTTGAGAGAAGCAATCTGACCTTTAACTCCTTTTAAAGGTTTCACCTGAAATCCTTTATTATAAGTCCACAATAAGAATGATCAAACAAATACCTCATTAGAAATATCAGGCCTCAAGTGGGTTCTTTGTATGCGTTTGTTTGTTGTTGGCTGATTTTGGCAATATCTTTGGAGGGCTGGGATCGTGACTGAGCTGTAGTTATTCTAGCAACCAAGGAAGGGAAACAGTCTTACACTTAAAAAAGAAAAAAAAAAAACCCAGACAATTCCAATCCAAAAGTTCACTGCCAAATTAATTCTTCTACCTCACACATCTTAGAATCAAATTGTCCTCTGAACAAAAATGGAAAGTGTACATGTCCCGAGACAGTCATGTATGTACAGTGCACCTATGTGTGTCCTTCATATATTTACTTAGCAAATTAACTGACATTTTCCACTAATCATGATTAGATTTTAATTTTTAAATGGCCAAAACTTGGTCTGAATCAAAAACAATTTAATTTTAAACCAAAGGAAGGCAAGGCCAGGCCCTGATCCACAACTCTGGCTTTCCCAATTCTGAGTCAATTATGGGGTAGGTCAGCTATATGGCAGGACAGTTCCCTGGTTAATCTGGAACAGCTTTTGTGTTGTCTGAGAACAGTTCCACAGGCTGTTATGGCAACTGAGGATTGCATGAAAGCCATGACCACAACCCCTATTTCCCAGCCATTCTCCCTATAAAGGCTACAGGGAGGGCATGTAGTGTAGCAGCCACTCTACATTGTTTTATGCTGGTGATTCTTCTGTCGCCAGCTAAGCATATTTTAGGTTTGTAATCTATGTTAAGTAGGCCTTATTCAAGCACATCTTGGGCTGCTGCAGGCTCATTTGATTGTGTCCCCCCAATTAAGTTACCTTCCTGCAGGAATAGGGGAGTGCAGATAACTTCAGCATCATACAAATGGGTAGAGGTCAGGTGGGTTTGTCTCCGAAGCTCGCCATAGTTGGGGAGAGTGGGCAGTGGAAACCAGGTATCTGGATTGGTCCTCATTTGGGGAGTAAGCGGATAGCAGCTGGGATGAGATCTGGAGAGGTCTGCCGCTCTGGGTGTGGAGAGCATCCACGTCGTGGACGGCAGTGCCTCAGAATCCCATCTCTGCCAAGTTGTGAGAAGTTCCACATGTGATGTTTAATACATATGACTTAATGAGTTAATTTGCATGTTTGTAAATAAGTTGCAAATAACCCTTAACCTCAGCTTTAAAAACATTTGTGGATTTAATTCTGGTGAAAGATGTTAGCTGGACAGCCCTTGTGAATTAACTTCTCTTTTTCATCTGTACAGCAGCATCCGGACAGGTTTCCCACAAAAACTACTGCTCTGGCATGCTTCAGCCATGATGTAGGGGGGATACTTACTCGAGAGGTCACAAGGGTGGTTCAGTATCCTTGGCCATACAGTTCTTGGTCTTTCTACTGAGTCTGCCAATTAGTGAAAAATGTGTTGGTAAGTTTATGATGTAATAAACACATCTCATAGAGGGACCACCATTAGAAGGGAACAAATTTTAATCCCAAGTGAGCTGGTCTGGAGTCAGACTGATAATTTACAGGTGAAAATAGCTCAGTCTTTAACAATCTCTGACTCATCCAGTCCTCCACTATTTAAGAAGGCTATATATACATATGTGTGTGTGTCTATAGGATCCCTTCTTAAATTTACACATGTAAGATCTCTCTCTCTCTCTCTCTCTCTATATATATATATATATATATTTATATTATTATTATATTATAGATATATGTATAGATATATATATATATATATATAAAATGTTTGTTTGTGTAAAACTGACATTTCCTGAAAATGAGGAAATACTAGGCATAAAGTTACCTGTGCGACTTTAATTCGACTGTGTGAATGTATTATTATGCGGTTTTTAAATGACATAATCACACATAGTTTTTTCCCCAATTGAGTTTTGACTCCAGGCTCTTCAGTATTCCATCCCTGTCACTTGAACTAAAGGAGTAGTTTGTAGCAGAAATAGTCTGTTATCTTTGCTGAAGATCAATTCTTAGGGGGTGGCAATTTCTGCCAGTGGCTACACAGAGATTTGAGTGACAGTAATGGAATGTTCATCATTAGGATTCCTGGTTTCTCTTTCTGGCTCCCTGTGAAGTGGAAAGGCAGAGTGGCAAAGTAGATGATGCTTAGCTGTGCTAGGCTGTGCTTGAAGTGACCTCATGTAACCTGTCACTTTATGGTATTTGTAGAATGGGTGAATGAAAGCTGTCTACCTGCTGAAGAAGGGTGTCAGAGCTTAGTGAGTTGTAGTGGTTATGAATTATTAGCAGCAGGCGGTAGAACAGCAGACTTAGAATTCCTGGCTTCCTGGCTCACACCCCATTGTGTAAGGACTGGGGTCTGGACAATCTGGCCTAGTGGTTGGAGTTGGGAGCTAGGAACCGGATCCAAGAGTCAAAGCCAGAGTTGGGAGCCAGGAGGGCAGACAAGCAGGGACCTGGGGCAAGGCAGGAAAGCAGGAGGATCTGAGATAAGGATGGCAAGAACAGTCTGGGGTGCAGGAACTGGATACAGAGAGGAAGACAGGAGTTAGCGTTCATAATGACAACTTCCTGTGCCTCCTCCTGACTTCAGTACTGTGTTTGAACCAATGGGTGGGGCCAGACATCTTCTCCAATGAGGAACTATGTAGGTGGACCCGTTGGTGAACTAGAACCGCACTAGCCTCCTTCTCTATTGGTTCCAGTGAGATGCTGGGTGGTGGCTGCAGTCTGAGCATTTCTGGGGGCTTGGTTCAAGACCTATTATCCTTCACACACTATACCTCACCTTAAGTATTTCACAGGGGACTCTGTCAGTCTGCTCGCTCACCCATTTATATATTAGCTCTTTACAAGATATGTGGAAAGACATGACAGGGCTACAAATGCATGGGTGTCATTTGCGATGTTTGATACTCTGCAAGTCTCAGGTCCATGAAGCAGGCTTTAGCCTAGGGAGTGTGTATCAATAGGAATGTTGTTGTGGGAAAGCCCTTCAGGAACTCCCAGTAGCACAAACAACAAGTAAATAAAGAGAATGTAGGACGTCAACCTTGACCTGACACTCAAGGGGAAATTCCTGGCCCAAATGAAATCAGTGGAAAGACTCCCATTGACTTCAACAAGGGCAGGATGCTTATCTGAAGGGGAAAGAATGGAATTTAAACACAGATATAGTACTAAATTTCAGGGCTGTCCCTTATCTCTATACTGGCCTGAACCAAAATCCTGGCTCTAAATGCCCTTGAACTCTGGGATATTTGAAATCTGGAGCCAGATCTGAATTTTGCAGTTTGAACCTATTCTAGCAATTCTACAGGAAAAATAAAAAACAAAGGTTCCTGTATATTATTAGAATAATATTTTTTCCTCCTTATTAATCTCAGATTTTTAAACTGTCAGCAAATTAGGTAACGTATCCTTCTCTTTCAGCAAGAAAAGCTTAATAGCCAAAAAAGAAAATATATACTCCTAAAGAAGGTTATCTATCAAGGAAGTCTCTAATGTAGAACACATGTGTTTAAATCTCTTTTGATCTGGTTAATCCCTAGAGGAATTTCTAAATTATTGTTAATACTTTACATTAAATAATACAACGTACTGTATTATCGTTTTTGTTCCCATTTTAAAAACAGACACTTGAATAATCCTGAAACTGAAACTTATAGGCTCCACTGGTACTGCTCCTGTTGGCTTAATAGTGTGAAAAAACATTTTTTCAAACTTATACTTTTTCCTCTCTTCCCTGCTCCTGCCCCAAGCTGAAAATCACCGCTATAATTTGATGAGAATGTAATTTAGGCCCGTCCCTGCCAAAAGCTTATAAGCATTTTTAATGTTCTGCACATGGCTGGTTACATTTTAGATAATGGGCCTTAGTGACAGCCGATGGTAAGTGACAATCCATTAAACAAAAAAGGCTTAATAAAATAAAGAAATAAAATTTAATTGTAAATCAGCTATTTTCATGCATTGCTAGGGTTGCACAATTAAAAGAAAATAAAAAAATCCCCAGGAAATAAAAAAATTAATGATCAAGGTTAACTGGTCCGAATGAGGATGGCTTCACTGGAGTCAATGGTGCTATGCCAATTTACATCAGCTGAGGATCTAGCACAAGGTTCCTACAGCAATATTAACTTGCATTGCATGCTCTCTATGTTGCTGTATGTCCATGTAGTTAATGCATGGTGGAGTGGTTTTTTAAGAGAGGATTCTCTGTATATATATGTTTTCATGCTATAAATACAGTGGTGATAGCCATGTGATAATTTGTAAAACTATTTAATAAATAACTTGTATCATGCATCATTGAACACTTCTGCACTCTGCTCATTAATCCACCTCCACAGAGCCTACTTAATATCCCAAACTTCTGATCAAGGTCAAACAGCTGTGTTCATTTATAAAAGGATAAATTCCAGAACAACTTTTTCTTCTTCATATCAGGAGTGACATTTCTTCCACAAAGGTACACCAGGCTTAAGGGCCAGGACAGGCAATATCTAGTTCTGGGCCAGTGACAGATTTCAGGTGTAATATTTTGTGACTTTTAAAGGTTAAAAACTGAAGTCTTTTTTTTTTTCCTAGTAAAGAAGTCAGGAAACTTCTCTTACCAGAGATGCAAGGGTTTTGGCCCAGATCCTTAAACATACACAGGTGCCTACCTGCCTCCTTAGATGTCTAAATACACCATTTAGCTGACATTTTGGAGTTCCCATCCAAAGACATTTGAAGGACGTCATCTCCTTGAGCTTATTTATTTAACACTGTTAAAGAGCACTAAACAAAAGTTCCATTTCCAGGAGCGTCCAATGGGCCCAGAATTTGGGAGCCATCAGCAGTTCCATTAAGAAATGATCATCCCCCCAAATCAAAGTGATGGGGAAATTTGGGGTGTGGAAGGGAAAGCAACATTCCAAAGTAAGAGCTCCTGAGTCCCCAATCCCGTGTGTTTCCAGGTTTGGGGACTAAAACATCTGAGGATGCAGATCAGTGGAGGGAAGCTGGAATAAAAACGGCAGAGAGTGATCAAATTTATCACATGGCTATCCCATTTATATGTGGTTGTGTATATGGTATTCATGTGTGTGTATGTGTTAACCATGCAGATTTATGTGCGGATTCCAAACCTCAGCACAATGTTGTTAGTGTTGGTTACAGAGAATGTTTGTGAATCAAACAAATTTAGAACAACCAGTCTTTTTGAGGTTGACCACAGTGTAAAATGGGAAGGTTGGTTTTCAGAGAGTTAACCCATCTTTGGAGAAATGTTGGAGCACATAAGAGAGAAATGATTTGTAAAGAAAAAAAAGAATACCTGTCTTCTTCCAAAGTTTCTTCCAAAACAAATATTAGAGTACTTTGATGGCTGCTTTTTTGCTCAGAAATTGGTGAGGAGCAGAGCTGAACTCTGTCAAAGAGAGAGCAATTAACAAACAACGGGAACACTGTAAATGCCGAGGGCTCTCAGCTCCCATGACTCAATGAAAGCGGGGGCCTCTCAACCTTCCATGGTATCATGCTCAGTAGGCTAGATTTTCTCCATCCCTTGCATGGATCCATTGGGAGGAAGAGAAACTCTTGCCTTCCTCTGGCACATCCCATGCACAAGCCAAGGGACAGACACATTCCCTGCACCTGGAGGAGTAGTGGTACCGATTGCACCACAAGAGAGGTGCATACATCCATCTACATCTGCATGAGCCAAGTTAAGAATGTAGTAGTTGGAGAGTAGGTTGCAACATCCTAGTGGATGGTGCAGACTGCAATTTTATATATTATCATAGAAATATAGGGCTGGAAGAAACCTTCACTGAGGCAGGACCAAACAAACCTAGACCATCCCTGACAAGTGTTTGTCCAAACTTTTTGTGTAAAGGAAAACCTTGTTTCTTTTCTCCTTTGATCAAAGTACAGGGCTGGAATGAGTAATACTCCTACATTTTAGCTAAGTGCATATAAGCATCCCTTTCATTTACAACCACCTAGCTCCAACACCTGAATGTCCAGTCAGATAGCAGGAGAATGCTACAAGATCACCTGATAACTGGAGCTGAAGAAATCTTTGAATGTTCATTCAAATTCAGAAACTGATTCCTAGTCAACCATGTTTATTTTCTTCAAACTTCAAGGTCATTCTTTATCCAGGAAAAACAAATTCATAATCTCTTCTGTTTTTGATGAAGAGGGAAAAACCTGCAGAACACCATGGGGGAGAGCTGTACAGGGGGAATTTAGCTGTCCATCATGATCCTCTGCAATTAGTCTAATTGGAAGGCTCAGGAGCAGCTCAGTGCAGTGCTGCTTGCCCATGCCAGGTGTGATGATTTGGGGAATCTATGTACAACTTCTGAATTCTGTTTGATATTAGGGGGCTCTTTATGTGTGTCTGTGGCAGAATGCATTCTATGGTGAATGTGGGGTTTGTTTGCTTTCTCTGTTTTCCTTTTACCTCCATGTTGGACTGGAATCTAAGGGGTCCTGGTGCAGATTAAACAATAGAGGGTCATTAACTGAAGTGCTGTCCCACTGAACTGGAACCATCCTAGACAGTAGGCTGACTGTTACCTGTAATAAATGATTTATCAGAGGAGAGGTCACCAAGCAATGAAGTTACCTTATAGGAGTGTGTGGTCACTTGTTAAGGCTGATTAGGAAGTCACATGACACTGGAGACTGGAAGATTATAAAAGGGCAGGAGCTGTTTCCCTTTGGGCCTTTGGCCATTTTCACCAGTTCAGGTTGAGAGGAGCTGCAGCAGCAAGAACACAGATGGAATCCCAAAGGAAGGGTGAGCTAGCATGAGGGGCATTACATTCAGGGTGTTTGTTGTTTTCTACATGATCTAACCTCTCTTGTGCTTCACCTCTTAAGAAAAGAGGAATTGTGTTAGAAACCTTCGGCTAAGCCTGTGACTATTTGCTTCCAATATCACATGCCCTTGAAGAAGTACACTGAAAACTGGAAGGTTTGCACCTATGGTGGAGTTCTGGGGAACATGCAAAAGCTGCTGGGGATGTTTTGGGAAAGAAGGCACAAGTGTCAGGATCTGGGCAATGGGCCCACTGCCAAGAGGGGTGTCAGAGACAGTCTGCGCCTGGAGTGTGTGCCTTGAAGCCCAAAACGAGGGACTGTGTCTAAACCCTGCCCTGCCACAGCAAGCTAAGGGCAGCTGTTATTCAGTGTTTTGATCCCTCACAACAGTCTGCTGAGTGTACAACAGGGGGAGCTTTACCAGATCCATGATCTGGTCTCAAAGGCAACTAAATAGCACCTCATGATGAAAGATTTGTAGGTCTTGGGGAAGCTGAGCCGAATACTTTCAATGACATCAAGCCAACAGAGCTAAACAAAAATGTTATTGGTATCCCATAAATCTAAACTACCTCTTTAAACAGAGATTTATATCTGGTCCCTTTGATTAATGATTGCATGGACCAGTCCCTCCCTAATACCTTTCCAGTGTTGCTGACAGTACTTTGTCTTCCACAGTCTCCACCTACCTTAAATATTTCATCCACTTCCTGGGGGAGAGGAGTCTGGATTGACTGACTGACTGCTTTGTTTTTGTCAGAGAAGTGGCCAGATGCAGACTCCAGATCAATATGTAAGCCCAGAAAGGACCTCACAGAGGCTGTGACAACCTATTCTGCATGAGCAATTTGTTCTCTGGATCTATGCCATTCCACTTTTTTCCACTTCCAAAACACAGCAGAAGACTCTCTGATCACTGGCAGGCTCCACCCATTGTATTTCCCCTTGTACTCTGGACTGCACCCTTTCATCCAGGAAGAGACAGCATTCATGTCCTTATCCCTATTTCATATTAATGCATGTGTGTTCATATTTGAAAACTGGATTTATCATGACCTTATTATGTTGCTTAATTTATGCAAGTGTTAGTTTATAATTAATATCCATAACTCTATTTTATAAATTATATCTAGCATACTAGTTTGACATGAGTTTCTTATCATGTCACATTAGCTGCTAGGTTATAGTTGTGATATGCATACACAGGAAATGGTAACAAAAATAGCAGCCACCTGGAATGAAGAATAAGTGAAAGCTCCTATGGCCTTTGCCTAGACTAGCCATGATCCTGGAGTGAGGGACGTGAAAGGACTCCTTGGTACACATGCCAGATGGTTAGACTGGGTTGAACAATGAGTTCTTAAAGCGTCTGTCAGAGCCCCACAAAAGAAGAATGTTGGTATTATATTCAGCACTGCTGGCTTGAGAATTCTGTCAAGCTACTGAGGACAGAGTGTGCTTAAAAAACAAAGGGACCTCAAAGAACTAATGTTCAGTCTCAGTGCATAGATTATATCATTACGTTTTTTAATCTAGTGCCACAGTGGAGATCACCAAAATACCATGTCATTAAGGGTTATTAGCTTTTTTGGTGACTTATTGCTTGTAATAAATTACGGGAAGTTTGATCTCATGCTTCTACCTTAATTTGAATTGATTTTTCCTGGTTTTCAAAGAAATTCCCAATTGGAGAGGCCTCCGTCAGCAGGGTGGAATGCATGTCAGTTTAACAGAGACCAAAGGAAATAAAAAACCACGTCTATCTGAAAGTTGTGAGGGTTTGGCATTGAGCTCAGTGGTATCGCTTCTGAGTGGTAGGTCACAAGGGTATCCAACACAAAAAAAAAAAAAAAAAAGGTTCTTATTTGGCTGTTGTTCAACACCTACCGTTTTGCTGCAGGACTGAAAATGTATAAAGCACGAAATATTCCTTATGATGCCAGAAAGGATTTAATTTACACAAAGCTCAACAGTGTGGGTGAGCATTTCAGACCAGGGAGTAGATAAAACTGTACAGACTCTGTCACAAGGTTTCCAAAAGGCTAAGGAGTCTATGCAGTGGTTCAATGGGAGTGTGTCCAACTCAGTCTTGCATTCCAATATCTGTATATTACACAGTAAAAAGTAAAGTCCAGACATAGCAAGATAGAAGTGACTTTCTTTTAAAGCAGGCCGCCCTAAGAAAAATATTTTTAGAGTTGGTCAAAATGTTGCCTTGACACAAATATTTTGTCAATTTTTTTTTCAAAACAAATTGTTATGGAAAATTCTTCCTTTAAAAAAATGCAGTATATTTTTGAAAACTGAAAAGTTACTTTTTTCAGTTTTTCATCCAAAAATAGAAAATGTTTGACATTTTATTTTTACAATTAAAAAAAATAAATTACCATTTTCTTTCCAACTCTACCTGTTAGCTCTGAAAACAAAAGAAAATAAATCTATTTTATTAAACTAACAAATCCTGACTTTGCCTTTCTAGACTAGATTATTGTCTACATAATAAGGTAATGTGCTCCAAGGGGTGTGATTTCTAAAGCACACTAACGCGTTGCACATTAATTGGTCCATGTAGACCCTTCTGCTGTACTTTAGTGTACTGCTGCTATAGGGAACCTTTAGTTCACAGCAATAGGGTCTACATGGACAATTAATGCACAACACATTAGTGCACTTTAGGAATCACCCGCCACACACATACACTTTATAGACAGATGCTGAGATTTGTACTGTCCTTCACAGTACCTCTGCTTATGTGCCAAGTTGGTTTTTTGCATGTCTAGTGGACAAGTCTCTGGGTCATCCTTATAAAACATATTGCAGTATTCTACAGTAGTAGATCAGAACACTTCACTGAATGTTATTATATTGTACACTTTATCATAAGAACTATCTGTTTCATGGAATCTTTCTTGACTTTAGCCTCCTTAAGTCAGCAACACCCCTAATTTCATTGCTTTTCTAGGAGTATAAAGAAGCCGCATAATGCAGATGATTGAACAATAGCCAGCCCAATTGCTTGTCCTTTTGAGACAGATAGGCATTACTGGATTAAGGAAACTTTGGTGATATCCCTGAAATAGATTTAGTGGGATACCAGTGAAGGTAAGGGAGTATGTTGGGGGAGAGAAAACATCTAGAATCAGGTTTGATTCAGTATTTGGGATAACATTTGGATCAATTAACCCTTTCTGTACTTTATTTTGGATTGGCTTTTTTGTAACATTTCATTTCCTAGGAGAAGAAAGAAGAGATGCTTTCAGACTCTTACATCAACACAGTCCATTTCCTAGAACACCATATGTTACTCAATCACTAGAAAAACACAAGATGTTACAAATGAAGGAAAAAGCTTCCATGGATTTGCCTGAATCTCCTCACTGAATTTTAGTAGCCTATGCTCTTTATTTCCTATCCCCCCTCCCCACTCTTAGTATCTCCACTGCAGCTCTGAAGATGGCTGAAAGCCACCTATCTTGCAGCTTCTGATTCATAGATTCATAGCGTGAGATCTTCACATCCACTCTGGCCTCTATACACTTGGTAAAGGGTCTAGAAGAGCATAGAGGAGCCCTAGAAGCCCCAAATTCAGCTAGAGAAAAATGTCTATGGCACAAAAACTGAGTGATAGAAGACCGCAATTTAGACATGTTTGCACTGCAGAGGGACTGCTAAAATAAGCAATGCGGTTTGAAGCATCATAAAGCAGGGAGTTACAGACCCTCTTTTTACAGCTTTGATGTGACCACTCTTAAAATATTGAATTCAGTTCTAGCTTCCCTACTGGGGGAAAGTGTGAGCAAATTTGAGGGAG
Source organism: Emydura macquarii macquarii (assembly GCF_026122565.2). Taxonomy (NCBI): domain Eukaryota; kingdom Metazoa; phylum Chordata; order Testudines; family Chelidae; genus Emydura; species Emydura macquarii. The sequence goes on along the minus strand of NW_027132499.1, from coordinate 4,194,947 downwards.
TTCAGAGAAAAGAACCAAAAAATAATCAGGGGCTGAAGGACTGACTTACGAGGAAAGTTAAATAGAGCTAAGTACATATCCTGGCAGCTTCATTAAAGAGGAAGTGTCTGTAGATTGTTTTTCTTTCCAGGCATTAGTCCTACTGTTATGTCTTTCACAGTTGCCATTGCCAAATTAGCTTGATTTTTTTTTTCTCACCAGCAGTCCCTGTGAGATTGAGAACCATAATAAATTACATTTTCTGCAGCACCTTTTATCCAAAGATGACTGTGTCCTAAATAAGTGAATGTGCTTTGACAAAGATATATCTACATTGATAGGCTTTGGGTACGTTGACGAGGCCTTGCCCTCTTCCCCGTGTCACTCCAACTCCATTTCCCTGAGCTACAGAACTGTTGTTCCCTTCCTCTGCCTCTTCTCTCTTGGTCCTCTTTTTTGTCTTTGTGCACCCTCTCTTTGTCCCAGCTCTTTCCCCTTCTCCCTGTGGCCTAGATGGTGTTTTCTGCACCTAGGGTATTGTAACTCCAGAGAGTTAAAATTTTGCCCCTGCTCCACCCTTGCTCTGCAGGGAGAGAAAGTTATGTCATCCCTTTTCATGGAGCAGGTTCCTTTCCCCACCCCATAGCACCCTGGGAGCAACTCTTGCTGACAAGTAAGTCATGAAGGAGACCAGAGTTCCCTCTCACTTCCCACCACTTCAACTCCCCTTTGCTTGGAGTAGAGAGTACAGGGCAAATAGTCCCTGTTCTCCCTCCTCAGCTAGGAGTTGAATCTGAGGGCTGGGATATAAAGGGCTTCTCCTTACTCCTTTGTTTGGCCAAGTAAGGGCTGTGATCCCTATCCCAGGCTTTCAGATCCACCTCTTTCTTCCTGGTCCTTTTTCTCGCCGATCAGGTCCCCTCCTTTTTAAAGCTTGACCTCACCTCTGAACTCATACTGCTCATCTGTACTGCACACAGAACTGTTGCCACTGACACTCGACCATGCTGTTAACAATGACATCACTGTCACTTGCCCACTGTTTTCTTCTCTTTGTGTGACAGGAAGGAAGAATGAATTGTCAGCTACATTCACATCTATCAAAGTTTCCAAATCTACACCCAAATCGTATTTAAAACACTCCCGGAACACTCCACTTTCACAGTGTAAATGTGGTTGGGGGGGAGGGGAAGTGTCTGTGTCTATAGATAGGTATATGTAGATAGCAAAATTTCAACTGATCTTATTTTAAAAACATCAGATAGAGAAAAATCCAATTGGTTCTGGTGCTTGGATGGACTTTTGCTTTTCTCTTTTACTAACACTACAAATCCATTTAAAGCACTGGTTACTGTAGCTGTGTGAGAGTTTAAAGTTTCAAAGGGGATTCAAGTTCTGTTCTAACTCAATCTAAATCTGTTTAAAATCTGCAAGATTTAACCATCCACAAGTACAAACATGAAATCTGAACCACAGTCAGGGAAAGATTCATTAAATTCCAAAAGGAAATTGGTATTTCTCCATTCTTTCTATGTATGCTTTGTCCTTAACATGCAGTCTAGAAAATAATAGATGAGATTTTGTTATTGGACTACATTTTAATAGTTGCAGTTTTTGGTTTCCTGTAGTAAGAAAAAAGAACATACTTTATAAAAAGAGACAATAGTTCACAAAGGACTAAAAAGTGTCTTTGGCCACAGATTTCCTTTTTGAAAACTTTTATTATTTTCCTGAAATGATAGATCTTACTTTCTGCAAAGAAAACACCACCTTTCCATTGTTTATTTTTGATGCTGGAGCCTTAGAGAATGAACAATTTCACAGTGATTATAATGTGAAATAAAAAGTGGCAGCTGATTGTCTCAGGCAATGGGAGGGGAAGCATGTCTGACTAGAAGAATATAGTGTAGGCTCCGAAAGAATGGCGAACACAATGGATCTGATCAAAAGGTTTTGGATCAGGCCCCACTGCAGGATGTAAATTGTTTTATATTCCCTCCCCACCCTTTTAAAGCCTGGCATTATTGAAAGAACTCGTCAAGTTGATGAGCTCTAAAAATGAGAAAAAAATCTTCTTACATGAGCCTTTTATTCATTTGGGTTAACCTCTTCTTATGGCAATAACCTGAAACAAATGACAGATTGACAGGAGTATGAAATGGTTCTTTAATGAACTCTTGCAACTCATTACAATCTAGACCTTCAGGCTACTGACATATAAATCCCTTTTATACTGTCTGAGCAATTATTATGGATTTGTGACTGATAACTGACTGCTGTGGATTAATGTCTGAGCTTGTAATGTGGTCTGACTCAGGCTTTACCATGGTTGAATCCATTATATGCCACCTTCCTCTGCTTACACTGTTTCTCTTGATAGTAGTTTTTAGGATCAAATTCATGAAAGCGTTAGTCACCCTTCAGCCCTCATTAACACTCACAATTCCTGCTTGTAACACTGTATACCAACCAGCATATGTTTTCTGATTTGCCTATTTATTAAAAGTTATTGATTTATGGCTAGAGTCAGACTAGTCCTAACACAGTTACACAGTGCACTAAGAAGCAGGAAAGCCCCACTCCCAGCCCCATGTGTTGCCACTTAAGGGCTATCTGTATCTAAGAAGCAGGTCTTCTGTGGAGTGCAGGGGCTATGCTTCTGATGCTCTATGTTGGGAAGAAGTGGGCAGGGAGAAGGCAAAGCAGGGTGGGGCGTGAGTAAGGTGGTGGAGCAGAGCGGAGAGAAAGCCCCAAGGTAAGTAAGCTACTTCTTTCGAGGGCATCAGGAAATAACAGAGCAAGATGGCAAAAGGGGATTCTCCCTGGTTGATTCAGTGGCACAACACTTCTTTCGGGGGGAGGGAGCAAAAAGCACAGTCTAGTCCTTTATCTCCCGCAAAAGGGCTCAAAAAGTAAACAGGAAAGGATAGAAAGAAAAACTTTTAGAGCAGAAGAAATTTCAACTTAAAATATGCCTGGCACATAGGAAAAGCATTAAAATGCCTCAGAATATGCTTGCAACAACTCTGAAAACATGGGTCTAAATTTGTGTTTATTCACCAATGTAATAAGTTTAATGATCTCAGCATTGTGGTGGCATTTTGCCCAAATCACAAAATCTCTAGACAGTTGAGCATTCTCTGTTAGTCTCTGTTTAGGAAACAGCTGTTATGTTCACAATGTTCACACAGAGAAGTTACATAAAAATATAAAATACTCTTTCTGGAATGCTGCAATGGAACACTACTTTATTTCTTAGAAGGCAGAATCCTAACACACAAGATACAAAAACAGAGAGATAAAGCAGGCTGCTCCCTAAGGTAGCAAGGCATAACTTGCTCCAGGCCGTCTCCTTGCAAACTGACTACAAAAGATCCATATCATACACTTCCCTAGACTACAAGCAGGACTGGGAAATTCCTTGTAACTGAAAATGATTGTTATTTTAATAGTTTTCAATAAACCACAATGGCCAAGATAAGAATAGCAAAGGTACTGCAAGTCAGGGCTGAGGTGTACTGTAGGAGATTGTATGCACTTGTGCTCAATGCCAGTGGCAATGGCAGAATTATTTAGAAAATTCAGGACAAAAGGAGATCAACTAAGATCTTGGATACATTTGAAAAAAATAATTATGGCTATTACAACTCAGATATATTAAAATTAAGGGACAAATCCAAAAACAGAGGCAAATTTGCTTCTTAATTACACCTGTGAAACATATTGACTTCAGTGGGATTGCCCAGCTTTTTCTGAAAACAGATCTGATCATGTGTATTTAAGAGAATTTGTTTGTGAGATAGGAGTATGTCCATAGTATATCTTTATTTTTCTTGTCTGTTTCATTGGGGGCCTAATAGAAAGAAGGTTTTCTTAATGAGTTGTTGCATACTTCATAATCTAACTTCAGTGGAGTTACGTGGGGAGATTGAATTTAGCCAATCATATGCCAACAATGCCTTAATATTAGTTTCACTACAAAACAATCTGCCATTATATAGTGGCTTTCTCAGAATGCATTCGGAATACATTTTACAACCCAAAGAAACCTACCTACAAATCAAAATCCCTGTTTAACTCGATTAAATATTTCATTAATGCAAGGCACTGCCATTGGACTGGTAATTTTGAAGAAGGAATTTGGCTGAGTTTTAAATGAAAAATATACTGTGATTTCAACTAGCACCTGACATTTGACTCGTTTATTGTAGGGTAGAAAAAATGCATAGTAACTATGCAAAAGACTCATTTCTGTGGTGAAGGGGAGGTTCTCATGTCTGAGATTTCTAAGGACCTGATCCAGCAGAGCACTTAAGTGTGTGCTTAACTTTGGGAGCAGTGGGAGCATGGCAGTAGTCCCGTTAGAAACATAGAACAGGAAACTATGGGACTGCTCCCATGCTCAAATGTAAGGTCTTGCTTAAGTGATGTGCTGGATCGCTCAGTACTAAGATCAAACAACATATTCATTGGAAACAGAAACAGAAGGAGTGTGGGTTGGATTATTTTGAATATAAATTTTTTTTTAGTTAAAGTTCATTTGTATGATAAAATAAAGTATATTATTTGTAAGCTTGTACAGATGACAGGCTAGATTAGAACATTTTCGGGATTTAGAATATCATATCGTGTTGATATTCTAGGTAAGAAATGTAGTGAGTTTAGCTACTTAAAACACCTCTTGTTATTCAGGGCAATATTGATTTCCAAAGAGCAATAATTTATTTTTGTTAAAGAAAGGTTAAAATGATCTTCATTCTACTGAAATAAATCTTGAAAGGCTATTTGAATACCCAAATCATTTAAAAAGAGATCTCCCCAGAGATGTCTGGGCATATAAATATGCAGTGGTGACATCTGAAGTTTTACTTCTGTCAACATCGACTCTTCATGGCTTGCAGGGTGATTCTTCAGGGTCAGCTCCCTCTCCCCCTGAGAGATACAGAATTTCTCAGTGGAGTGATGTGTCATTCCAGTGCTGCCAAGATGATGTGGTGGGAGATTTATGCCATACGATAACCAGATACACATTTTTTAGAATCCAGAAAGTAATTGATTTTCATCTACAGATAGGCAAACTCTCATTACTTCAGTTATTGCAAACTCGCACTGAAGATGGCTGTGATCCCTTCTCTTGGGGCAGATCCTCAGATGGTGTAAATTGTCATGGCTCCATTCAAGCCAATCTAGCACACAAACAAATCCAATTTTTGATTAAACTAGAACTTCCTTTTATTCTGTGTAGGTTAAATATTCTTCCTCTGCTAAAAGCAATTTCTAAGATTTTCACCCACACTTACCTTTCATCACACCAAATTGAAATATTCCCAGACAGAAAATTAAACTGAGATCCTGAACACGTGATTATCGAAGGTCTTGTTGTCTTAGCAATGGAAACATACTTTGTTAGGCTATATACATATTATCTAAAGTAGGAAAGGGAAATAATACAGTAACATTTAGACTTAATATCATAGTTAAGATGGCAATGTGATGTCTGTTGCCTGGTATAATTCAGTACAAAAAATTACCAACATAGATAGAGAGTGGCATTACTGTAGGAGTTTTATACCGCTGCCCATCTCCATAGTGTTTGAGTGCCCTCCCCATAAAATTACTAGCAACAGCAAACTCCATAATAAAAAAACTCTTAAAAGAAAATAATATATGTGGAAAGCTTTGTTTTCTACCATAGCAATGAAATCTATGAATAAACAAAGGAAAAAATCTCAAGATACAGACATAGCTACATGTAGCTTATTCAACATTTTTATGCTGTTCTGCACTTCTTAGACCTCTTTTCAGCGTAACCCCTCACATCAGGGTGCTACTTTGGGTGTTGTAGTACACTGGTCTCTTTTACATAGATATTTTGTAGTGAGTTGTGTGTGCCATAGCTTGGAGGCAAGCACTGTAGGTGCTTCAGACACTAGGCCACAGCCTTGCTGGGTTTTAAATAACTACCTCCAGCCTGAGACCTATCATTGCTGCTGCCAGCAAAAAGCATAGGACATTCACTTGAAACCACTGTCACTGTGAGATAGGGATGCCATTGAGAGGAGCCGCCATGAGATTCAGGGAGCGTGAAGCAGGTTGGATTGACAGCCAATGGGACAGGGGCTATAATGGATCTTTTGTGGTGGGTGCAGATAAAAAGTGTATCGGATTGACATACATGTGGTGGTGGGGAACAGTATGGATTTTGTGCATTATTTTGGGCATGAAGAAATACTTTACATAGATAATGTTGTGTACCATTGATTGTAGTGGAGTATTTTTTAATGAAGCCCCTTGTTAAAATAAAAGCTGGGTGAAATTTTTTCAGAAAATTATTTATTAGCTTAAAAAAAATGTTGTATCAGACCAACTGATACAGTCCTCATGTTTGGGTCAAAATTGGCAAATGTTTCATTTTGACAGTTTTTAAATGAAATATTTTGACTTTCATTTTGAAATGACATTTTGTTTAGAAATTTAGCTAGTTTTTTGGGGGACTTTTTTTTAAAGGTAATACCCCCCCGCAAATGGTGAGTGTGTTTTGGGGGTTTTTTTTGTTTTGCTTTTGTTTTTACAAGACAAACAAATTTCATTTCAGGTCAACCCAAAATTATTAATTTTTATTCTTATTACTTTCTTGGATCATCCACTGAATGAAAAAAACCAACAACAATTTTTCACTGATTTTTCGTTAAAATCCTATCAGAACAATTGCTTACATTTGCTTGTCTGGGAAAATCCTGAAGACAGCTTTTATGATATATTTTGGCACTTCCTGAAGCACCTGTTTTGGTGAGTAACACAGAAGTTAATAATAATCCCAAAATTTCAAAACTTGCTAGAAGACTTTGTATGGGTTCAACTATGCTTTTGATAAAAAGATTGGGTCAGTTCTTATCTAAAATCTGTTTGCCCATTTGTATTTTCTTTGGCAGAATGAAAATATGACAGAAGATCAGTCTTCAAGCAGAGATTAATAACTACAGTACTTAAACATTCTGGGCCACATTCTGATAGCTCTACTCATGTTGGTTATCTTCCTCAGTGTGTAGAAGTCAATGAGAATGTTTGTAAAGTAAAATACTATGCAACGTGAGTAAAGGTATCAGAATGGTGTCTTCTATAATAGCAAAACATAGATCATCGAAGGCTTTCTGTCCTCGTGTTATTACATCTTGAAATAATATACAGCACACAGACTAAATATACATAAAAAATCATGAATGTTCATGCTTAAAAACAAATTATCAGAAGTGTTATGTCTTCCGCATTCCAAAAAATACAATGTGCATAGCCCCGGCTGCTCCAGTTCTTTAGCCCTCCAACAGCTTAAATCTCCCAGTGTGCTGCTTGTGGGATATTTCTTAGTATTATTCAAAAGGAGAACTCTGCAGCAAACAAGACAAAAGGTATTAGAAATATCTTACACAATAGGATTTATAGATATAATATCATATCAGATATTGCAGAAGACTGGATTACAATGATGCTGCTTCCTTGCCTCCCTCTTGCCTGGGAAGGCTGTGGGCACAGATACTAGTAGTAGAACATCTACATTACTACTACTCTTTGTACCATCAATTCACTACAGACATAATATTTCCTAGTGCAAAATTGCATCCACAAAAATTGTGTCAAGCTAAACCTCTGGTCATTTACCTACAATTATTTTGCTGTAGTATGGAAGGGCTATCTTCCTTTAAAAATAATGCCACTGTTAAGTCTTTTACTACATTAGTGTGTGATCCTGCAAACAAATACAATGTGATTCATTTTATCCATGTGAATAGCTCTTCTATAGGACTTTCCCATTTATCTCAACTGGCTATCAGCCTTGAAATTGAATTTTAACCACTTCTACACCAGCATTCCTAAATATTACAGCATTGCATCAGAAACATGACCTGAAACATGACAGAAACTGATCTGTTTATTCAACGTACATATCCTGTCCCGATGGTCTGTTTGTTAGAAGGAATAACTCTGCAAGTCAGGAACGCGCAAATAATTAAATATTCTATCAGACAGTGTTCTGATTATTCAGTCAATTAAAATGCTTGTTTTGATGTTCTTAAAATCAGGGTAAAAGTGGCATCTGTATTGCCTTTAGCAAAAAAGAGTTGTAGTGCAGCCTGGGGGATTTTGCGGTTTTGCTATAAAAAGTTGGCCCAGCTGCAGTGAAGGTGGTTCTTTTTAATTACCCAATAAATATTTCTGAATGAATCTCTCAGTGATATCTGCTCTGAAAAATTCAAGAGTAGGGCCAAGTAGAAAGTAAAATCCACACAAACTCCCCTACAAAAATGCCACAGAAAGTTCCTCCCCACATCTATCCTTCCACACACAGCAGATCTGAGGAAAAAATCCCCAACAATTTCCATTGTCCCTGTTCATAAATCCTTGCAAAGCCATTCATTATCCAATTGGGGTAATATTTTATTTCTTGAGTCTTATCAATTGTATTCGCTTGTTAATTATTACAATAATAAGAACCTATTTAATATATGTCTTTGGAAATAATGCAGATACCACTGTGTACTCTCATAGGAATTCCATTTCCATACAGTAATGCTAATTACACCATGGAAGCAGAGTGTTACTGTATTTCTTGAAAGAGACTTTGGGGATGTTCTAGCAACAAGTCTCTTAAACTCATTGCAATCATTAATATAGCTTAAATCAACCTTGCTCGCAGTAATACTAAATGTGATTTGTTTTATTTGCAGAGGCAGTTAGAAAAGTTTTATTTAACATCCAGATTAGCAACCAAATTAGTTCAACAAAATTCATTCTAAGAACATGGAAGAATTAAATATTTATCAGGCATTGGTTGAAGAAAGTTACCATGTCAAGATTCTTTTATGGAAGGAAAAAATAAACAGGCCCAGCTGTGCCATGCAGTTGCTGTGCACATGGAACTCCTACTGCCTTGAGGACCAGGCCCACTTTGTGGTAAATTGTGGCCAGTCAGAATGGGCTGGAATTAAATTTGAATGAATTAAATGTACATTTTGCAAATTGAAGTTTCTCAGTATGAAGATCCCCTACCTGACATAAATCGTAATAGCTCCTTTTTGCTCAGTGGAAGCACACTAATTTATACCATCTGAAAATCAGGCCAAATCCTAACTCTGATTCAGCAGTCCATCTCTATGCAGCAAAGCACTTAATCACAGGCTTAACTTTAAGCATGTGTTTAAATCTCATCACCTTCAGTGAGTCTAGCTTGTGACATAAGTATTTTGCTGAATAGGGAAGGATTTAAGCATGTGTTTACATTCTTTGCTGAATTGGCCCTTATGTATAATCTTAACCTCTCCCCCACCCCCCCGAAATATTTCCATTGCCACACACTAAATAGTTTGACTGCAGTTTATATTGCAATTAATTGATATTATATACTTATTGAAAAGCGCTCATCCTAGGAAACATCACCTGTATCTATTGTGACAAGGCCACACCTGACGGCTATAGGAGGGTGCTACTATTTGAATTCCAGGTGAACCCACCCACCACTAAAGGCCCCTCCCCCAGCCTAAGGGGAGGAGCCACTGGACCCAGTACTCAACTGATTTAGTGGGACAACTAATGAAAAAACAGGAAGGGGCGTGAAGGTCAAAGGGTCAAACGGAGGGAACTAGAAGGGGACACTGAGCAGAGAACCCCGGACAGTGCCCACTGCTCCCGGAAGGTGACAAGGGAGCCAGCGGATGCCACCCAGAGGAACTCCACCCGGATGCGTGAACGGATGGAGGATCGGAGATAGGCCCCACAGTCGAAGGGCGCCCCCCGCCCCAGCCAACCTCCTCTCCCTGGTGTTATAGATGGCCACTTTGGCCAGGGCCAGGAGGAGGTTGATGAGGCGGTCCCATGACTTTGTGGGGCCATGGACTGGGTGCGCATATAAAAACAAGTGTGGGGAAAAGTGTAGCCAGAACCTCAGCACGAGGTTCTGGAGGAGCCAGAACAGGGGCTACAGACTGGCGCACTATTAGTCCCAGGCTCAACAAATTCATCCAGGGTTACTCCAGGTCAGTTAGGTCACCTGAAGCCAATTAAGGAGCTGGCCACAGCAGTTAAAAGCCTCCATTTCAGGCAGACAGGGGCAGCTGAAAGAGAGTTGGGAGAAGGAGCGGAGTGGAGCGGAGCAGAGCTGCTACAGACCTTGATGCTTTTGCTGTTGCTGCTACAGTACCCAGGTATGAGAGTTAGGGAGAAGGCCATCTGGGCAGGGCTGAGGGTCGTAGGCCCAGAGGCCTGAAGGAGGACCCTGCTGCTCAGGTAACTGAGCAAAGGATTGAAGTGTGGGAACCTCACCGAAACGGGGGAGGATCACAGAGACGGAGAGACTCAAGGCGAGGAAGGCGGAAAAACCCTCTTCCTCGGTTCCATTAAGTGGATCGCAAGCTGGGGGAGCCACAGACAGGCGACCCAGGGAAGGTGGTAGGTCTCATGGACTAAGCAGTTTGAGGCTATTCCTCTCAGGGTCCCTGGGCTGCGGTGCAGGGTAGAGGGCAGGACCGGGCCCGCCCCCTGCTCCCACCCAGCCACACTGGCATAGCCGAAGAAAGCGCAGGACCCACAGGAGCAAAATAAGCCTCCCTTGCCACACTACCTACAGGAACCCCACAATCTGAAATGCTAAATTGTCAAATATATCCTACTTTAGCATTAAGTACTACTTTAGAAAAGCAGGAATTCTGGATATATAAATCAATAATAACAGTGCCAATTGTTATTTACAGCACTTGTGCCCCTGGGAAATCTTGATTTTAGAAGCACTAATTTCAGGAATCATGGCACATGTACAAATGCATCAACATTGTCCCATGCATACAGTCAGTTTAATACCCATTCACACTGATGAAGATTCAGTGGAATTTTTCTAGATTTACGTACAAGTAACTGAGATCAGACTCTGACCTAAAGGTGGAAAAATACCAAGCCCCAGAACGTGACATTATTTAAAGGGTCTCCAATGTAGTCGGTCCATTTATAAACTTTAAAGCCATTATCTTTATACAATTCCTAATAATAATGACATTATATAGTACATTCTTCATTGTGTAAGCCTTCTGCCAGGTGATGGTGTAGGCAGCAATAAGGGCTAGTTTCAATAACTTGGGCCCCACCTAGTAATCTGGGAAATTTGTAAATATTACCCCTGAGCACCTCTATGAAACAATACTTCCCCACTCACAAGCACTGAGTCTGTGTGTAACCAAAAAAAAACGTATAAAAAGAAGGAAACACAGAATTAATCTGGGAAAGCACTGCAAAAATTACTTGAAAGCATGTAACCAATAAATGAAACACCCACCTACAGCCACATAGGACTGAAACATACGCAAGCTGGTTAGAGCAGGCTAATTTTTTCTGAAAAATAGCTTTTTGGTCCAAAAAATGCAGATATATATATTATCTGTTTCATTCTGTAGAAAATACTTGAATAGTCATTGGGACAGAGAGAGAGAATGACTCCATAACTTTGTTGTTAGGGCAGTTACCTGGGAGTATATTATTATTATTATATTTATTATATATATAATATTATATAATTATTTATATATGCAACATATTATATTATGATATTATAATAAGTATTTATATTATAAAATATAAATAATATTATATATATTATTATTATATAATAGCTTCAGCAGAAGAGATTGAGAGACCTGTTCCAAATTACCCACAAGCCAATGGTAACTAATAAAAGATAAATAATAAAAGAGCCTTATATATTTGGAGCAGGTCTCTCAATCTCTCCTGCTGATGCTCTTCCACTCTGTAGAAAATAGTTGAATAATCATTGAGCCAGAGAAACAGAGAATGACTCCATAACTTTGTGGTTAAGACAGTCACCTGGGGGAGGTATTCAAGACCCTGAACCCATGAATATTTAATGTATATAAAGTGAAGCAACTTTAGTAGGAGAGTTTAAGAACCTGCCCCAAAATACTGCCTATGTCCAGTGGTTAGGGCACTCTCCTGAGAAGTGGAATATCCTTCAGCATGTGGACAGAGATAGTAGTGATGCAGCAGTAATGCTTTGTGGCCTGGGTGATGGTCTATTTCTTTTGATCCCACAGAAAAATCTCTGACTTGAATAAGGAGAAAGGGTTTGTTCTATAGTTCTTACTCTTTCAAGCATGGTAGAATTAATGGGCTAGATTCTGCTAACACAAGGTCATCACAGGTACACAATTCTCCCAGAGGGAGATTTTGGTGATGCAAGGCTACTGCAAACCTTGCTATACTAGGGTCTATAGCCATTGCATCTGGTGAAAGAAACATAGGACCCATGCTGATTGAAAAGGACACCTACACTTTTGATGTAGGAAACCTACTATCAACCCCAAAGAACAGCGAAGTCTGGTAAATTTTCAAGAAAATGACCGTGCAATCTACCTCCTGGCATCCTCTTCTGACCAAGGTAATCAAGAAACAAATTAAGAGTCATCTAACCCACTGTCAGTACCCTGGGCATCTCCTAAATGACTTTCAGGCTAGTTCATGATCAGGGACAAATTTGGGAAATCTCATTTTACATTGGCCCATGATGCCAGCCTCCATCCCATAGCTGCCTGTTTGAAAATTTAACACCTTCATGCTTTCTCCCATGTTGTCCCTCACATTTTCGAACAGCTCCCAATAAACATCAGCAAAGCTACTTCACTATCCCCCTTCAGAACCTTCATTAAAACTCCCCTTTGCCCTGATGTCTACAAAAAACTCGACACTGGCTAGGCTGCTGGTGTTTAGAGATCCACACATATCATGCCAACCAATATCATCTCATTATTTCATTTTACTCCCCTATCTCTCTGTATCCATCTGTTGTCTCTTGTCTTATACTTAAATTGTAAACCCCTTGAGGTAGATACTATCCTTTTGTTCTATGTTTGTACAGTGCCTAGAACAACAGGTCCATGGTTAGGGCATCCAGGTGCTACAGTAATACAAATAATAATAATAATAATAATAATGGAAGACTATACCCCATCATAATGGATGACTTGGCCATGGTGATTTATGTCACAAGACTAGTGTAATTTCAGAGTCTTCTATGTTATTTACACACCATCGTTATGGAGGGCTGCTTATTTATTATTGAGCTACATTTACAAGTTCAATACCTTATTTCCAGCAAAGTGGTTTAAATCTTCAAGTTCCTTAACCATTTGAATATGGCCTGGAAACAGGAGGCTTAGACTTTGAAAGTGAAAATAAACTAACTGTAGTCTGAGCTGCCCACAGGATGATTTTAGGCTCACAAAAAATAAACTGTGATTTAACAGCATTGTCTGATCTTGTGTGAAAGAGCTACAGTGCTTGGATATGTCTGGGCAAGATGCCGCCTTATAATTATGCATGAGAAACCCACATATTTCCACTTAATCCAGGCAGTACTGATGCCTGCTTTAGCATGCTTGGATTCTCCACTGCATAAAATGTTGATTTTTGGTGATAAAGCTGAGGAGTATAAATGTACTTATAACACAGACAAAATGATGTTATTGGGATAGCATTATGAGCTGCAAGTCATGAAGACAGTCTGAAGCAATTGATGCTGAGGTGAGGTCCTAGAACGTGTGACTGCTAAAAGAGAGAATAGTAAAACAAATTCTACATTTGTGAGCTAGCAAAATGCTAAAGATGTGCAGAAATATTCTGATGCTGGAAAAGCCTCTCACTCGTAAGGAAGGGAATAATGTGTTTTATTTCTTCTTTTAGCACTCTGAAGAATCCACACATGATATCATAAATCTCCATGGGAAATTGAAACATAATCACATTCCATGGGTGAGATATTCCATAACTCTGCAGGGATTTATTTTAGTTTATGGTGAATTAAATTGTTTAAGATCATTAGTATTTTCTGTTAAAATATGAGAAGGATCTATACTAACCGTTGCTTCAAAGCTATCTGAAAGTTATGGATTAAAAACTCTCTCAAATTGCTAGAAAATTGACTCATTAAATATTTGCAAAAGTTTTCGGATGAATTCCATGCTTGAGTCACTCGTTCAGGTGGACCAAACATGAGAATATACCATGTCTGTGTCTATGGATAGATATAGATAGATAATAACACATCTTAAATAAGAAATGATATACACGTGTATATAGAGTTTAGGAAGTGGGTTATACTGAGCAGAACATCCCACAAATTGAAAAAATGAACAGTTTTACTGCTGCTTGCTGGAAGGGCATTTTTCACTACAAACTAATATTTTGAATCCATATATTGTCTAGTTTATTACAACCTTAAAAATGATGAAGAGGAGGCATTCTAGTTATACACTCCTAGTGAGACGATTGTTGGCAGAGCTGAATGATTATAAAAGCTATCAGCCAATATAGCATCATGGATATACACTGAGTTAATGAGGGGTTAGAATTATTGTCATGCTTGTGGGTAGTAAAACAAATCGATTTGTGTGACCAAATGCGAGAAAAATCTTCCTTGTGTTCTACACTGGCAAATGAAGAGGTATGCACAGAAACCATATATCACACCCATTTTCATTCTGTGGTTAACATGAGAAATCAGTGAACCACTTGGCTTGGCACAGCATAACAATTCCAGTGAATATATTTGAAAGGGTAAAATCCATCATTATTTGAAAACAGGTTGTGTTTTAGCCAGGGAGATGGTACTTATTTCCTGGTGTCTGCCTTGGTTAGCAGACTAGTGACACTTCCCCTCAAGGAGGAAGGGAGCTAGTTCTGCCTCTTCGCCAGTCAGCCTTGAAATGAGCTAGGTTCTCTCCTTTTCTCTCCCCTGCCCAGGCCTGGCATTGGCTGAATGTATAATGGGGTGGGACTAGCTGGACTGAGAGGCTCTTTTTAACTCTTTCTGTCCTGATAGGCTCTGCTTCATAACATGAATAAATAGCTGGTAAAAGGAAAATACAATAGCAACTGGAAAGATAGCAAATAGATTATTGACTAATAGACCATCAGCTTCATGCTAATCACCAGCTAATCAGGGAGAAGAGATTTGTGGATTCTTCTGCCTTCCTTCTCTCCTTCAAGGGATGCAAAGTCAGAGTTGTTTTTCCCCTTTTCCACATGGCACCCCTGAAATACCACCAGCCAGTGTCAGTTGAACCCTTCTGGTGGTTGCCTATAAAGCGCCTCTGCTCTGCTAAAACAACGAGAGTTCTGTAGCATTTTAAAGACTAACTAATTTAATTTCTGCAGGCATAAGCTTTCGTGGGCTGTAACCCACTTCGTCAGATGTAAGGAATAGAAATCAGATCTGGGGTATAAATATACATCTAAGGTTAAGGAACAACAATGGGGAAGTTAGGTATAAGCAAAGTCCATTCAGTTAGAGTAGTTCAGGCCTATTCACAACCATTAATTAGGGGTGAGAATGTGTGAACAGTGACAATTACTTCTTGTAATGAGATAACCATTCCAAGTCCCTATTTAGACCCAGTTTGATTGTGTCAAGTTTGCAGATGAGTTCCAATTCTGCAGTTTCTCTTTGAAGTCTGTTTTTGAAGTTTTTTTGTTGAAGTATGGCAACTTTCAAGTCAGCTTCAGAGTGTCCTGGGAGATTGAAGTGCTCTCCGATTGGTTTATGGATGTTACCATTTTTTATGTCTGATTTGTGTCCATTTATTCTTTTGCGTAGTGACAGTCCGGTTTGGCCAATGTACATGGCAGAGGGGCACATGAGGCATATATAACATTAACAGATGTGCAGGTGAATGAGCTTCTTATGGTGTGGCTGATGTGGTTAGGACCTGTGATGGTGTCACTAGAGTCGATGTGTGGGCAGAACTGGCAACGGACTTTGTTACAGGGGTATGTTCCTGGGTTAGTGTTCTTGTATGGTGTACGGTTGCTGGTGAGTATTTGCTTCAGGTTGGGGGGCTGTCTGTAAGCAAGGATAGGTTTGCCTCTCACAGCTTGAGCAAGTGAGGGATCATCTGCTAGGATAGGCTGTAGATCCTTAATGATGTGTTGGAGAGATTTTAGTTGGGGGGCTGTAGGTGATGGCCAGTGGTGTTCTGTTGTTTTCTGTGTTGGGTCTGTCCTGTAGTAGGTGACTTCTGGGTACCCATCTGGCTCTGTCAATTTGTTTCTTCACTTCTCCAGGTGGGTATTGTAGTTTTAAGAATGTTTTATGGAGATCCTGTAGGTGTTTGTCTCTGTCTGAGGGATCGGAGCTACAGAACTCTCATTGTTTTTGCTGTATACAGACTAACACGGCTACCCCTCTGGAACCTTTCTGCTCTGCTAGTTCTGCCTCAGACATCCTTTCCCTCTCTTCTCTTCCCTGTTCCTGTGCCCAGCTATCTACTACCTACCATCATCCTATCTTTCCCCCTGTCCCCTGTAACTCACCTATCTTCTTTGAATCTGGCACCACCCTCTCTAGCTCAGACCACTCTCAAACTCCACACATATACTCTCTCACCACATCGCCTAAAACCAAAAATCTAAGTAGCATGTGAACAGTTGTACTTCATATTTAGAAGAAAATAATCCACAACTTCTATGTAACTCTCTGTAAATCAATATGTACACAAGACTTATATGTCCATATGATCTTTTACTGTCCTCTCTCCTCGATTTCCCCAACTGTGTGGTAAGTGGCATGTGGCACATATTTAAAATGAGACTGGAAGCTCTTCAGAAGCTTTGTGCAGTCCATAATACAGATGTGTCAAATGCATTTAATAGAGAATACTGAATTCTATTTTTCATTATGGTCACTGGGCTGGACTGTACATTTAAGATTATCATTGATCAATAGCTGCATTCCCATTGATGCCAATAAGAAATTTGTATAAAGATCAAGGGTAGAATCTATCCTTTATGTGTAACTAAAGCATTAATTTGTCATTATTTATTTAGTACCTTATTATCACTGAATGATAAGCATATTTTGTCACATTTACTATCTTTAGACCACTGCTATTTTACGCCCTTTGATTCTCTTCCTTCTCCATCCCCTTGTAGGCCTGGCTTGACATGTGTAATTGGACATGGGCAATGTCTTATTTTCTGGGAGACAGGAGTAAGGAGGTAAATGGATCAGCAGGCTGGAAATAGAAAGACTGCACTCACTGAAATAAGGGGGAACACTCAGGGACCATTTACAATGGACAAGATAACAGTGGATAAGATAAGTCAGGACCGCAAATATGAGGTAAAGAATAAGTCGTGAATGGACAGTGCGTGGACAGAGCATGCTGCTCAGGGATTGGTTTCTACAAAGTGACCAAGTCAATTCTAAAATGTGTGTAATGCAATGGATAGTAAATGCAATGTGGTGTGTTAATGTAGATAAAGGAAGAGGTCTGCTATGTAATTTTGGATGTGTGGTATGCACTACAGCTACCTCATACACTTGAGTCTGATCAACTCAGTGTAGCTTTGTTGTACGCCAATTAAGGAACCTGAATGATGAGTTAAACTGAATGCTTTGGGAACCAAATGGAAGAGGTCTTGGGAGAACCTCAACATAGTGGTGCCATGACTCAAATCTGCTCATCTAAAGCGGATGGCTGTGTGCTTTAAAACCATAAACAAACCCAGCACCAAGAAAAATCAATTAATATAAGAAGTAAAGCCCAACCAACAAAATTCCTATTTGAAAGTGCCATCCAAATTTTGTATTCTTTAAAAAAATTATTAATTATAAATAATGAAGCTACCTTGAATGGTGAAGTGGTCATTCAAAAACATCAAAACCCAAGCCTTAAAATCCTATCCAAATGTTCTTTTAAATTGTGGTGTAAATAAATGTTACTAAGGAAATAAAAGGTGAAGTTTTGTAAATAAAAAAACCCCAGAGATTTAAATGACCTACACTGAAAACAGGTCCAAATGGTTTAGCGTTAAAACCTATTAAAATATTGTACAAAAATGTTCTGTTTATTTATGTGTCAGTGTTACTGAATTTTACCAATCTTCAGTTACCTAAAGAATTCTGCCCACTAAAAGTTGGTAATATATATATATATATATATGTATAATTATATAATTAAAAACTGTTAAATTCTTTCTAAACAAAAAATATATACTTTACAATGGGTAAGACTGCCAAGGTGGAGGACAAGTACACCACAAGAAACTTGATACGATTGGCATAAAAACTAAATTATTTAAAAATGGCATGTTACTCGCAAACCAAGCTAACATAAAAATGCTATAAAAACATAACCTTGCAATTCAACATAAAATAGCAGCAAAAATACTGCATCCATTAAACAAAATCAAAACCTCATTAATAAAGCTTTGTTAATTAATTGAAACATACATAATGTTATAATTGCTTTTAAATGTATAAAATTAAGTCAGTGTTCTAATAATAACAGCATGTATAGTATGTGGGGGGATACATGCTACACAAAGTAAAACTAAACCTGTCCTCTTTTATCATCACAGAAAAGTTAAAAATTTGGTACCAGAGAGATGACAGCAGTTGGTGAAAGGTAAGAAAATTAACAAGGATCCAATACCATGGAGTTAAATGTGAAACCACTGCAACCCATATGCAGTGTGAAATGCATTTGTTTTCCCTCCTCAGATACTATTGTGAGACAATCCAAGATCTGGAAAGCCCTAGACTTGCACAGCTGTTTACACCTGCGGACATTTACATGTACAGATGCAATTTCTTACAGACAGAGCTGACAGCATGTGGGTTCGCTCTGGGGGAACAGTCTCCAAATTGCACAGTATAGTTGAGATGCTGGCACACTGATAAAAAATGCCTATTCAGGTACTAATATGTATTGTATGTAATATGTGGCTGAAGAGGACCACTTCTAGTATGGATACAAGAAATATTATTTTAATTGGCGTATTTTCTATTTCACACCTACATTTCCTGTAGTAATAAATAAAAAAGATTTTTATATTTTGCACCAATTTTTTATAATGTAATTAAATAAAATGGAACTTAAAATTACAGAAAAATGCTTCTGTAAATGTTAATATTAAAAAGAAAAACAAAATTGATGGAATTTAGGCCTGGCTTGACATGGGTAATTGGATGTGGGTGAGGCCTCACTTCTTGGGAGACAGGATTAGGACCAGTAGGCTGGGAACAGAATGCCTGTACTAGCTAAGGTAAGAGGGAACACCAGGGAGTCATTTACAATGAACAAGATAACAACTGAGGGACAAGGTGGGTGAGGTAATATCTTTTATTGGACCAACTTCTGTTGGTGAGATAGACAAGCTTTCAAGCTTACACAGAACTGTTCAAGAAAGATGAGGTTAAGAGTAAGTTGTGCATGAACAGAGTATGCTGTACAGGGACTTGTTTCTACAAAGTGACCAAGCCAATCCCAAAACATGTTGCAATATATAGTGAATGCAAAGTGATGTGTAAATGTATATAAAAAAGATGTTTGCTGTATGACTTTGGATGTGCGGTATGCCCTATACCCACCCCCTGTGCTTGAGTCTGATCAACTCAACGTAGCTTTTTTGTATGCCAAATAAATAAATCTGAATAACAAGACTGGAGTTGATCTGGGTTCTTGGGGAACTGAGTGG
This sequence comes from Emydura macquarii macquarii, assembly GCF_026122565.2. NCBI lineage: Eukaryota > Metazoa > Chordata > Testudines > Chelidae > Emydura > Emydura macquarii. Next base: position 4,175,438 of record NW_027132499.1, on the reverse strand, counting down.
AAGAGATCTCAGGGGAACCCCAACACCTGCTATCTCCATTTCTGTCCCTAGTCCACATTTTTATGTGTTTTCTCAGATCTTCCCTCTGCATTTCCTTCTCTGCAGAGGCTCACAATTCTTACCTTCCCATTTATATAAATTTATGTATATAGTGGAGCAGATGTATAACCTTGTTGGGTTCTAATAATATTTGAGCTAGTTATATCCAGCCTTAATTAAGTCTTCTGTGAAACCAAAGCTTATCATACATTCGAATAATTACTTAAAGAAATACAAATATGCTGTCCCGAACAAGCCAGGTGGTCCTTATTCTTTCAAATCACCAACAGCAGCTGTTCAGCATAAGAACATAAAAATATCAGAATGGCCATACTGGGTCAAACCAATGGTCTATCTAGCCCAGAATTCTGTCTTCTGACAGGTGCCAATGGCAGAATCATAGAAGGAAATGAACAGAACAGAGCAATTATTGAATGATTCGTCCCCTGTCATCCAGTCCCAGCATCTGGCTGTCAGAGGCTTAGCCACTGATGGATCTAACCTCCATGAAATTATCTAATTCTTTTTTTGAACCCAGTTATACTTTTGGCCTTTGGCATATTGCACAGGCAGTCAGAGCATCAGGACCATCCTCAGAAATGACCAGTGATAAATTGTTAATGTTAACACTAAAGTGTCATCACTGGGCTTTAGAGAGTTGATACTCCAATGAGACTAATGTGCCAGAGAAGAGTTTATACCTTTGAATCATCATCTGAAACTGTCTGCTGATTCAGGCAGACATCTTTGATCAATTATGTTTTCACAGTTGGAAGATTTTCTTCTAGCCATGAGGGACAAACTTACTTTTTTGTAATTAAAAGCTCAGATTTTGGGTAACCTAAATATATTCCATTGGTGAGATATGACCCATTAGGTGTAATTTTGACATCCCTGACTTAGAGCCAAGGGATCTTGATCTTGATTGAGGACTTAAAGTGTTGCTCTCTAAATAAATGTTATAGAAGATGTAATGAATATGTGACATCTCTTGTTTTAGTAGTATACCTCCTGGACACTGGCTTTCTTCTTCATTATGCTACTTGTTGAGAATAATTAGAGAACATCATTAAATCTTTTTCTATATATTGTAAAAGACATTTAGATATTTATTTCTACTTTCCTGTTGATTGATATCACTGTTTGCTATCACTACATTTGATTACATTGGAAAATCATTACCCTGAATCTCATGATGAAAAAGTAATTTAATATTAGCTGTTTGATAAGAAATTTAAAGCCTTGTCAGAGGGCAGGGGATCTAGGTAATCAGTATATAATTAAAATAAGAATTTAGAACTGGAATTTCTCCAGCTATACTAGAGCTAACACCCACACTCTTGCAAATTATGACAAATCTTTTAGTAATAGCAAGTTAGGAATGGAGTTTATACTTCTCATCTAAAAGATTACATGTCAAAAACAAGCTGTCCCTAACAGCATGAGCCATTAGTCCATTATTGACTCCATTAGTGAGGTACCATAAAATAAGTTTTTAGTAGATAGCAGACAAGTTCCTGTAATGCATGATTTCTCTTTATAGATATGCCTTCCATGTAGTGACAAGACACCCTAACAAACCTCTTGAGATCTTAACAAGATCCTGGCTTGAAAAGAGAGAGAAAAAAATCAGGATTTTATTAAAGACTCTGAGAAAAGTTGTTATGCCTCCTTTTCCTTTGAGTCTTAATATTGTAATCATTAGTTTCATATGTTAAAAAGACACGGGACCAGAAATTAGGACTGCGGTTGGTACTTGGATGCAAGCAGGATTCCAAACTGGATTTCTTAGAAGAAATAATCAGACATTTTCAGGTTGCAGCAAATAATAGAAAGTAAGAGTGATCTCTAGTTATACATGCTGGAACTACGGTATCGTGGAAGTTGTGGACATAGAGTATGTAAATGGCACATAGATATTTTGAGAGAGCTTTTTTATGGCTGTCCTGGAAGCATGAATTAACATGCCTCTGTCTTATGTAGGGTGGATTCACTAACCCTTGTTTATAAGTGACTAATTCTGAGAATGAAGTCTAAATAGAGTGTATTGTCATCAGAAATTAAGCACATTGAGTGACCTTAGAAAAATCATTAGTCTAGGTTCATTTCAAGATGGTGGAAAATGGTCACAGATTTGTACGTTTCATGGTTTTTAAAGATCCTTGTCAACTGTGGTTAGAAGACGGAGCATGAAACAGACTAGAGACAGATTTTTTTAAGAAAAATTGGAAGTCTATGTCTGTGTACAAAAAAGCCACTTTGGTTTTGGTTTAATAAATTGCACATAAATTGTACAGTGGAGATGTGACAGGATATACAGACCACACTGGGGCCAAAAGCAATATTGGGCCCAAGTAGTCCCGTCCCTCAGATCTGGTGAGCATGCTATAATTGCAGGAGCAGATTAAAGGAGCTCAGAAGCTTAGGAAAAGAGTGGTGGACAGATTGTAGAAGTGAGGAATTCTTCTCTAGGAAGCCGGACAGAAAAGTGAGGCTGATAGGAAACCACAGAGCCTGTAAAGCCCTCAGGCAGAACCTTCTCGAACCACCCTCTCCCCCTTTGAGAACTCACAGGTCTGGCAGGGCCTTGCTCTTGCTCCTTTTGACTCTTTCGTTATAAGATGATTGACTGTTTGGACTATAGAGACCAGGCCCCTACCTGAAGGGATCTATAGGTAGGTGGTAGCCAAGGAAAGCAACTTAAACTCACTGCCGATGTCTCTTCCCACAGGGCTCTGGGCTGGGACCCAGTGGAAAGGGAAGGCCTAGGCTCCCTACAGGTCCCCCGACAACAGTCCCTTGGGGGCCTAGACCCAGATGTGAGTGGAAAGCTGAAGATTCCCCAGATTACAATTAGGAACAGGTGCCTTTACTGCCATGACAGAAAGCAAAGGGCCAGGAACTGGGCACACTAACCATTAGGTCACCTGACTTGCCTATCATAGTCGGAAACTGGGAAAAGTTTTTGTGCCTACCTAGAGAGAGATATGGCATATGCAAATTGGGAAAAGAATTTTCATATATTGAGGCTGGCTTCTGATGAATATCAAATTAATGAGAGTTTAATCCTGCTGAAGGCATAAAAAAATCTGAATGTATAAAATTAATGTATAGGGTCAATAAATAGTGTGCCTTCACTGGAATGCTATGTTCCTCACATTTCTGTTTCATTTTTCTTTCAATTTGACACATTACTTTTGCAGTCCTAAAATTAAAATAAAAGCTAAAAGACTTAAGATGGTATGGTGCTTCCCATATTATCAGTTCAACAGAATGTTTATAATGTCTTTATTATCAAAATGAAAACACATGGAAATGTTTCTGTGTTTGGTAAAACTTTGCTTACTATATTTTTTACACAAATGTCAGTAAGTGCATAATGTAAAACCCATTGACGTCAATGGAAAGAATCACCCTGATTTCAATGGGTTTTGGAACAGGCCCAGTAAGACTAAGTAAGAAACTGGAAGGTAAACACAATGAGCAATCTGGAACTGAATATGAAACAATGAGTATGTCAATAAATCTCTCTTAATTTAAATTTAAATTTAAAGGAAAAGACCAACAACCCAGTACAGTCTTAAATGAATCCAAGGAACATCAGTACTGTTTCTTGAAAAGGAAAAATAGTGTTCAGAGAATCTTATTGTATATAACCTATATACTGCAAGCTTAATTTTGGATGTTAAATATATATACTGAAACTGAAATACTTATCAGATTAACTGTCACCTATAATTCTTTTGTGCTTTTATCTTTCAAGTCAGATATCTTACCCCCCAAAAAAACACACTGGAGACTTAAAATTGGAATATCTGGACATCCTGCAGCTTGGCTCTAAGAAGCTTTGATTGTACTTGGTTATATTGGTTTACTGGGCAAGGTAAATTATCTGGTGTGACAGAAAGTGATTGGTGATGAGCCAAAAAAATCTACTATATTTATTGGATCAGTCAAAACATTGCAAATTACTGAAAAACTATCCATAGATACTATTTTCATAAGATTTTTACTCCTAATGCTTGTTTAGGATAAGTTTGGGCAAAAATATTTGCATTTTTGGTTGTTTATCCAAAACAAATCTTGTCCTTTTGTGGTTTGCCCAACTCAAATGGAAGCTCTTTCCTTTTTCTAATATAGTCTGCTGTACTCAGAACAATAGAATTTATTGAAGTTCAGCCACTACATCTGGTCACTCCAACATCTACAAGTAAAAGGTCTAATCTAGACTATTCCATAACTTGGAGATATATATATATATATATATAAAATCCTGAGGTGGGGAAAACCTCTGGAAACTCCTTGCATCAGAGAAAGCCTTTGGCACCAGGGTGCTTCTGGAACCTTTCCCATCTGCCTCCCCACTGCCAGAGCCTGTCCCCATGGCTGGAGCCTTTCCGTGTGGTAGGGAAAGTCTCCGGCAGCAGGGAGGCAGTGAGACAGTACACTTCTAAAAATAGCAATGTATATGGGAGATGCTCTGCTTGGATGTGTAGAGGGTGTATTAGGTACATACCCTAAGGATTCAGGCATGTCTTTACTAGCATAAATAATGCCTCACCATCTACATTGCCGGGGGGTGGAGGTGTGCAGTGTGAATGTACTGTGATCACTTCCATAATGAATGCTGGGTGTGGACATGCCACATATAACACTTATTAAACTATTCATTGCACATAATTCATTCACTGGATTTTATGCTTTTTTCTGTTTGCAAATGGTCTGTGAATTGATCCTGTTTTTTTTACAAATGTTCATAATTATTCAACAAATAATTTTTGAGTATATTTAGCCTGTTCATTTTTGGGATACTGTTTACAGTGAGTGCTCACTTGTATATTCAATATTAGAAATTTGAGTTGCATTCTGTATGACTGGTCACCCATGCCAGATGATATGATTTCTCTTGTGTCTGGTCTAACATTTATAAACAGGGGGGAGTGTCTCAAAAAATCATTGTAATATTGATTCTCTTTCAGGGAGAAGGTACGGAGCACTAAGGCAGATGGCTTTTTAAAACTCTATAGTTCTGACTTTCTTTTCACTGCTTCCTGGCCAATGCACTTCAGATAAACATAGATCTCCATGTTCAGGCTTTTCAACTGCTTCGAGAAGGTTGGCCGTAGCTGTTTCAGACAATGTTCTGACATTCTAGGCACCAATTTTACAGTTACAACCAACACACGGGATGCTGGAATGGCCCTTTTGCAAGGTTTCAGTGGTCATTTTTGCCTCAGTGGCAGAGAAATTCTTAGCCTTTTCAATTACAAGGACAACTTCAGTATAAACCCCCTCACAGTATGACTGCATACACCCAAGCATGGTTTTCTATTTCCATTGTAGTTCAGCAAGGCTGTATTCTGTCACCGTCATTGTTCATTATTGTCATTGATTGGCAGATGGATAAGTTTGGGGAGGCAGCTGTTGGTGGCACTGAGCTGAACACCATTCTGCTTTGGGATCTTGAATTTGCCTATGGCACTGTCTTGTTGGCTTACTTTAGTGAATCTCCACAGTTGTTGGCTGCTCTGGATGGGCAAGAATCAGCATAAATTGGTCTGGTTATGAAACCCAATAAAAATTATACCCTGGCCATTACCATGAAACAGTCTCCAGTTCCATGTTATAACCAGCTCAGTATTAATCTGTCCACACAGGATGTTGAGCAAGTGACAGCTGTCAAATATTTGTGCACCACCCAAGACAGTGCAGGAGCATGCTTGAAAGATGTGATCTCTCGTATAGCAGTAGCTGCTACCATGTTTTGTGCCTTTCATCAGCCTCTGTGGGGATGTCATGACATCAAGGTGCTACAAAATTGTGGATCTAAAGAACCACGGTTATACAAACTCTGGTGTATGGAAGTGAAACATGGATGCAAGGAAGGCTGAAAAACATCAGCTTCTTGATGTCTTCATCAGGTTCTCCATATTTAATGGCAGCACAAGATCAGAAATGAAGATATATGAAGCCAAACCCAAACAACTGTCTCCATCAGCGCTGGCACAATTTCAGCAGCTTTCTTGGTATGGACATACTTAAGAATGACAGACCAACAAATTCCAAAGCTTGTGGAAATTCCAAAGGAATGCTGCTGTATGGCCAGCAATCACATGGGCACTAAAAGTCTCAGAGGTGTGACAAAATTGACAATGATGGATATAAACTGAATAGACAAACAGTACTTTGCCAGAGATTGATCCAGGGGTGCTTGATTTGCAAGAAAACCACATCCCTTTGTGATTTGGGATGATGATGATGGCTGGAGAAGGATGGAGAAAGAGAGGAGATAAACAGACTAATAAATGATGTGCAGTGAAGACCCAACCATACACTGAGATAGCACCTTCTAGGAGGCAAATTATGCCTTCACTCTAAACATGCAAAACTTACTAAAGCCATATTTTAGGTTTGTACGTTTCCCCATTTTAACAAAACCTTGATCACCATCATGTATTGATTTTGTATTCAGATTGTTTCACCAAGATTTAAAATCTTTGTTCAAGGTTATTATTTACATTGTCTGTGAAATCCCAAAGGCATAGTAGTTTAGCATATTTTTAATTTTAGATTGTTTACTTTGTGTTCATGTACATTTTTCGCCTCAATTAATTACTGACCCCATTTTACATGCATTTGCGTTAGTCACTTTTTATTTCTTAAGGCTTTGTTTGTTATAATGAACGATAACAGAGTTGTTTTTCCAAAGTGATGTCGAGTCTGCACTATGTACGGTCATCTCTGTCAATTAATGTTTAGAAAGATTCTAAAGGCTTCTAATTCTTTTCTCCTGTTTTTCTCTTCCTATATCCATGAAATAACTGACACACACCTACAAAAGCAAGCAATTGAAAACATAGTCCAAAAACCAGGACATAGCCCTTTCTCCTCCAGCCACAAGCAGACCAGACACTTTTCCACTGCCACTGCTACTATCCACCACAGACCACTCACCATAATCTTAACTTTCAGCACTTTTTCCCACTACATACACTTCTTTAATAGATTTCTCTTCCCCAGTACTATTAGTTGTGGATCTTTGTGGTTGTGGTTGGTTGTGTTATGAGAGGATAATCTGCTAAGGGATTGTTCTTAGAAGGCCAGTTAAAAAAGGGAACAATAAATGCTTAGTTAGGATTGTGATTCCTGATATGTAGTGTATGGTAATTTTAGCCACGTTAGGTGTGTGTCTCTGGGTGAAGGAGAAGAGGTTATTTTACTATTAAGTGGTTTAATTTCTCTTTTCTTGCATTTATGGGTGCATGACAGATATGTTGTGTGTTGTGCAACCCTAACTGCTTCATAATGAATATTTGTGTCTCAGCTTTCTTTGTTTTTTTTTAATATTGAATAAGGAGTGGAGGTGATGAGGTGGGAAAGTGCAGACCCATTGGAGGTAGAAGCATAACATCTAATAGAGCTTATTTTGTTGGTCAGCCACTATACTGGACACCCGTATTGCTGTAGTAGAATAAAATCTGATAAAAAATGTAGTTCCTGAGGAAGAAGTTCCCATCGTTTTTTCGATTTTTCCGTTCCCATCCCATCCCAACCACTCAGGCTTTTTTTGCTCAGCCCCAATCAACCAGTTTACATGTGTCTGGCTCTAGTCAGTCAGGATTATATGCACGTGACCCCCATCAATCAAGTTTAGGTACAGAAATTTTCACCTATAATGTGAATAATGGCTAAAAATGACCCTAAATCTAACAGAAAAAGAAACAAACAAGATCCGTGTTTTACCAGTTCTCACATTTTATCCCAGTACTGAGTTTTGTATAGATAGAAACTATTTTTAAGAGATCCCAGTCAGCAATGAAAAGGAGGACTGCATTAACAAATTTCAGTCAAAGCCAAATCTTCAAAGTCTTCTCATTAAAAATGTGTGTGAAGAAACCACCCCAAAACTATTGATCTATGAAAATTCAAATGATATAAAAACTAACCCTGTATAAAATTTCACACCAGTTGGCCATCAACCTTTAGACATAAATTTATGCTCCAGTTTAAGCCCATTTTAGATTGCAATTTGAGCTATAGATAGGCTTAGCTGAATTTAATTTTTTTTTATCATTTTGATAGATAATATCACTCTTTATTTTTGAGCCTTTTATTTAGGCTTTTATCTATTTACATTTTCACAATTGCTGGAGTTTATGGGCATGTCAGACAATTATTTAATGACAATAGACATTGAGATTCAAAAAATTAAATCTTTAATATAATTAAAACACAAACTGTCAATATCGTCATAATATACAATGTAAATATCCTTAAATAAAGAAATCATACCTGTTTTATTATTCATTCACTAGTCCATTTGTAAGAAGCCTAATTCTAATGTCCAAATCACTGGATTTTGATGCTAATAAATTCTCAAGCAGCATTTTTCTTACTTCACCTATCTGCAAGTTTAGATTATCATCAGTGGAAATATTTTTCATCATTCTATGTTTGTGTGGTGAAATCAATATTTAGCAACATTTTCTGATAAATATTTAATCCTTCCAAACATAGCCAGAGAGATGATACCAGATGTCCCCATAATTATAAAAACATCTCAAATACCATTGCATGGCTGTATTTCAACATCTCAGTTTTTCATTTTCACATTATTTCTGATGCTTTTAATATAGCTGAACAGTCTCATTAGAGTACTTCAAATAAATGAAGACATTACAGCAGATCTGCTACATTAAACCAAGCATTCAGCTACAGTGTAAAAATTAATGCTTAAAAAGCTTTTGAAAACATATTTAGTGCCATAATTGAACAATGCTTAGGCTATTAACTACTATAAAACTTGAAATAATTACACTCCATTAAATGTTGCTATTATTAATGATCTTTTTTTAAAAAAAATGAAGTTAAACTTTCACTAATTATTGTGCGCCACTCAAAAATTAATAACAATGTTGAAGTTCAAAAGAGGTAGGTTAAGTGCATGTATGTATCTTTTTGCACCAAGTGGCGCTGCAAGTGGTCTGTACACGAGCAGAATACCTACACTGAGACAAATCCAACTTTCAGTTTACACGAGTGCAATTCCACTGAGATCAGCCGAGGTTTTATCCCACTATTAATATGCTACACTGGCCCACCCAAAACATACTTCATGAGATTCTGTGCTGCACCTCTTAAACACAAAACACACCGCCCCTGGGAAAGGTGAGGCTAAGGTGTTTTTAAATCATTTTGGACACTTTGTACCCAAAGGGCCCTCTAAATTATGGCAGTCTCCTCAGGCTAATCTATGGACCAAATCTCTATTAAGAATCTTCAGTGCACTATGTGGCATGGTCCTACACTTATGTCCTTCTTGCCCTGACATAGTATCTACACAGCTGCTTGTGAGGGGGCTCTTCGAAGGCAGACTTACTGCTGTCTTCTGCAGTTCATGCTCCAGGGAAATTCTCTTCAGCTATAAGTGAGCTTATGGAGTCCCTGTACATTGCATAAAGAGGGAAGAGCAAGAATTAGGAATTCACCCACTGTATTTTGCCAGTGTTGTTTCTTGTATGAAGTTGGGTGCAAATGAAACTAATTAGCTCACTCTCCTCCCCCTTCCCCCCCCCGGGCATTGTTTAAACTTCTGTTCCAAAAAGTTCTCTGCTTAAGCATCATCTAATCAAGTGTTGGTGATCCAAGCAAGATCATCTGAAATACATTTGTGCATATTGCTGTTTTTATTTATGATTAAATAAATGTTTATCATTGTGTTCACCACCATGAATCTAAGTTGAGGACTATGGTTCTCCAGTTCCTTGGCATTCAGGAACATGATGACTGACAATGTTAGAAAGAATGGCAATATATATTTGCTGTGTGGAAAGTGGGGTTTTGTTTCTTATTTGGTGGCTCCATAGAGGACCCTTCTACCCTCCACATTCCTACTCAAGGGAAGACTTTGAGTCCTTTTGAGATTTCTGGGGCATTGAACATCTCTTGGCAAAGACCAAAAACTCAAGATGCTGAGGAGAGTCAAGGTAAGGTTACAAGAGCCAGCCTAACTGCATATTGGAATCCAGACCAGAGTGCCACAAGGACAGTCTTACTACCCTTGGTGTGGATACTTTGTCAGAACACCGTTTGTTCATTTTGCTATTTAGTTTTAAGCTGGCCACTGATTTCAGCTCTTCACCCTGCACCAAAAACTGAGCCTAAATGTACTCTTTACCTAGGCAGGTGCTGGGAGGTTACTAGGAAGGAGAACAGGGTGGTTTGTATTGGCTGTAAATGTTGGGAGGGGTTGGATTTAGATATTACTGTTTTTGTCTTTTATTATCCTAAAGCTCTTTTCCACTGTCCCTTATTCTGAGTTTCCAATACCCAATAAAGTCCCAGTTACTATTTTATTACCCTGGGAATTGTGTTAACTATTTTATTATTGTGTCAATTGACTGCCATTCCTCTGTAACAGATTGTGTATTAAATATTTTCCCAAAAGAAAGGAGTCTGTGTTCTCGGCACTAGAACTAGAACTGAACTAGATTCTTTGGGTGGAGATACCGGGCACTGTTAAAGGTGAACCCATGACCGTGAGGAGAAAGAGAAAGCTGTAGCCATGCCTCAGGGCTGAGTAGTTACAGGTGTATAAATATGTAATTTCTTGGAATTCTTGTGCAAATCTAAAAGGCTCTGTTTTGCTCTTCAAGTCGATTTCATGGGCATGATGGTAGACATGATGGCCAAGTATTTTTGGAAAACACCTGGACTTCAATACAAGCAACATATACCTTAGATTGCAATATGATGTTGATGTGGTGTCAGGGTTTTATCAGCATAAATGTGGGATGGTTAGATTAGTTTCAAGATCTAAAGCCAAGAAAAAAATTATGTAGTACATCCCAAACACTTGCCAATAAAATTTTATACTGTATGACACGATGTGGTATTCTGTATACCACACTTTATAGAGAAACTATTTTAAAATGTTTTTTGAGCTTTAAATAATTTTTTTGGTATTGGTTTTTTACCTGCTGTCTATAAAGCGAAGTGCCTTAATTTTATCAGACTAAATGTTCAGGACAGGAGAGAGAAGATTAACTGATGTTTTAGAAATCACTAAAATATTTTTCCATATATGCCTTAGAGGTAGCTGGAAAATATATTCTCCACTGACTTCTCTCCCACCCCACCGGCATAGAAAGTTTCAACTGTGATGCAAATATTCTGGCTGAAAGTCAAACATTTCAATTGAGAAATGCTAGTATAGTGTCTCATAGGAATTGTAGTTCAAGTACCTCATTCCCCCATTCTCCTATATGGACCAGGCTTCCTGGAGAGACTATTTCAGATGATAGATCACCTCTTCACCTCTTGTTTAGTTGCTGCGGTACATCAGGGAGTCCCTGATTGGGAAATGTAGTTGTCCTGGGAAACAATTCAGTCCATAAAGGAGAATGAGACACCTAATCTATAATGCTCCTGAGGCACTACAGTGACATTTCTGAATCAAAATTTCATTGTTTGTGTGATTGGCTTTTTAATAAGAAGGTGAAATTTTTCCATGGAATGCTGACACTTTCCAGGAAAATTGTCTAGCTGGAAATCTAATTTTCTGTCCCAAATCAGTTTTGAAGGAACATTTTCAACCAGTGCTCTCAATAATTATTTTAATATGTGATCTCACAATCTTAATAGGGCCAGAAACAGAAACAAAACATTTATTCCCTGACCTCATTTTGTGATAAAAAGTCTTTTTTTCCAGTTGAAGTGGGATAAAGACAAGAGCCCATTCCTTCCTTTCTAATGAAATAATGGTTCTATTTCTAGCACAGGTATGTCATAGGATACCAAACTTCAAGACTCACTTGTTCAGGGCTCAATTATTTTTTTTTTTTTTTAACCTCAGACCATTGTTATTTTGTGAGGACATTTCAGAGTTTGGAGCAGTGGGAGAGAAGTGCCTAGCTGAAGTTTTTTGTTTTGTTTTGAAAAGGCAGCTCTTAAATGTGCTCATAGACTTGAAATGTTAGACGTAATCTAAGGAGGAAAAGGATTAGTGGACAGAGTGCATGTGAGGCAGTCAAAGAGTTATTATATTGTTCTGTAGTTCCTCATAGGGAGATACCTATAGAATTACAATAAAATTACATAGAAATATAAGGCTGGAAGGAACCTTAAGAAGTCATCTTGTCAATCCCCTGCACTGAGGTAGGATTTTTTGTTGCTCTCCTCTGGACTATCTCCAATGTTATCACATCTCTCTTAAAGTCTGGTGTGCAAAACTGGACACAGGACTCCAGCTGAGACTTCACAAGTGCAATGCAGAGTAGGACAATTACCTCCCATGTCTTACATAAGACTCAGGTTAATACACCCCAAAAAGATATTATCTTTTTTCATAACTGGATCACATAGATGGCTCATATTCAAATTGTGGTGTGCTATAACTCCCAGATTCTCTTTTGCAGTACTACTGCTTAGCTAGTTGTTTCCCATTTTGTAGTTATGCAGTTGATTTTTCCTTCCTAAGTGTAGTATTTTGCACTTGTCTTTACAGAATTTCATCTTCTTGATTTTAGACCAATTCTTAATTTATCAAAGTCTATTTAAATTCTAATCTTGTCCTCCAAAGTGCTAGCAAACCCTGTCATCTTGGCGTCATTCACACGTTTTATAAGCATACTCTCCACCCCTTCATCCAAGTCATTAATGAAAATATTGAATAATATCAGACCCAGGTCAGACTCCTGTGGGACTTCACTAGATATGTCCTCCCAATCTGACAGTGAACTATTGATGATTTTACACTGACGGTGGAAATTCAACGCCGTCAGATTGATTTATCTGGATCGATTGAGTGGAAGTGGAGACCCACTAAACCAACCTGGAAATCAACATTACTAATCCACCTCCACCGGGTGGAGTAATGCTGCGTCGACGGGAGCGCATTTCCCATCAGTGCAGCGAACTGAAGACAGTGTGGTAAGTAGAAGTTAGGAAGTCGATGGGAGATACTCAAGCTAGTAGCATCTACGCAAGTAGTCATGGTCTTTGAGTATGGTTTTTCAACCAGTTGTGCACCCACCTATAGTTGTTTCATCTAGACCACATTTCCCTCATTTCCTTATGAGAATGTCAAATGGGACTGTGTCAGAAGACAGTGGCGGAACACTCCAGGTTCAACAGGGATCCAACCATCATGCACTGACTGATGCTCAGGCAGTAGCACAGCCAGACTGTAGTCAGCTATCCTGGGGCTTCTTCCCCCCCCCCTTCAGGGTGTAACTCAAAGTCGGGGTCATCCTGTGTTTCCCTAGGGTACACTGCCAGTGGCAGCCCCAGCAGTCCCTCAGCAACGGGCATGTCTGGCTGCTGTGGTGAGTTCTCGGGCCAGCAGAAGCCTTCAATGGTTTCCTGCTCCAGCAGCAGTGTCTGACTCCTTCGGCAGCTCCAGCGTAATTGAAGTACAGGGCTGACCTTTCAGACTGCCTGTCCTGCCCTTTGCTTCTGGTGTGGCAGGCGTGGCTTTCCTGGGTCTGCCCACCAGGGGGAACTGGTCTTCCCTTGCTGTCAGTCTCAGAAGAAGACCATGCCTCTTTGCTACAGGCAGTAACCCCATCAAAGAAGGAAAGAAGATTGTGTTAGCATGATTTGTTCTTCACAAATCCATTTTGGCTATTACTTATCATCTTATCTTCTAAGTGTTTACAAATTGATTTGTCGTTTGTTAAGAGTAACTCATTTTGTGCTTTAGCCTTTCTGATTTTGTCCCTCCATGCTTGAGCTATTTTTTTCTATTCATTTATTGCAATTTGTCCATGTTTCTACTTTTTATAGGTTTCCTTTTTGATTTTCAGGTCATTAAAGAGCTCCTGATGCAGCCATATTGGCCTCTTGTTTCTACCTATCTTTCCTTCTCAAAGGTTAATTTGCCATTTTGCCTTTAATATTGTCTCTTTGAGAAACTGTCAACTCTCCTGAACTCCCATATACCTTAGATTTTCTTCCCATGGGACCTTACCTACTAGCTTTCTGAATTTGTTAGTTTGTTTTTTGGACGTCCATTTTCAACTGTCTCTATTTATTTATTAATTTACAGGTGTTCGCATGGCACTGTTCTAGCTCGTATTGCAAGGTATTTACATACCAGATATAGTAAACATTTGTATGCCCCTTCATGTTTCAGCCACTGTTCCAGAAGGACATGCTTCCATGCAGAAGATGCTTATTAAAAAAATAATACATTAATTAAATTTGTGACTGACTTCCTTGTCTCTTGCTCTGTGGTTTTGCCTGCATTCTACCATATATTTCGTGTTATGGCAGTCTTGAATTACGACCCAGCATATGTTGTTAGATTTAAGAACACTTTCACTGCAAATTTGACAAAACCCAAAGAAGGTACCAATGTGAGATTTCTAAAAATAGCTGCAACACTCTACCCAAGGTTTAAGATTCTGAAGTGCCTTCCAAAATCTGAGAGGGACAAGGTGTGGAAGATGGTGTCACAAGTCTTAAAAGAGCAACAATCAGATGTGGCAACTACAGAACCTGATGCAGAACCCGAACCACCAAAAAAGAAAATCAACATTCTGTTGATGGCATCTGACTCAAATGATAAAAATGAAAATGCTGTGGTTCCACAATGCTTTGGATCATTATCAAGTAGAACCTGTCATCAGCATGGAAGCATGGAAGTGGTTGAAGCATGAAGGGGCATACGAATATTTAGCACATCTGGCATGTAAATATCTTGTGGCGCTGGCTACACCAGTGCCATGTGAATGTCTGTTCTCATTTTCAGGTGTCATTGTAAAGAAGAAGCGGCAGCATTATCTCCCGTAAATGTAAAAAAATTTGTTTGTCTTAGTGATTGGCTGAACAAGAAGTAAGACAGAGTAGACTAACAGGCTGTAAAGTTTTTCATTATTTTATTTTTGAGTGCAGTCATTTTTTTACATAATTCTACATTTGTAAGTTGAACTTTCATGATAAAGATATTGCAGTACTTGTATGAGGTAAATTGAAATACTATTTATTTTGTTTCTTTTTTACAGTGCAAATATTTATAATCAAAATAAATATAAAGTGAGCACTGTACACTTTGTAGTGTGTTGCAACTGAAATCAATATTTTTGAAAATGTAGAAAACATCCAAAAATATTTAAATAAATGGCATTCTCTTATTGTTTAACAGCATGATTAATCATGTGATTAATCACGATTAATTTTTTAATTGTGCAGTTAATCACAATTATTTTTTAATCATGCAATTAATCATGATTAATTTTTTTAATCGCTTGACAGCCCTAAAAACAATAAAACAAATGTATTAACTAAGGAAAGATAGATTTTAAGTGCTTACAAGAAATGAGTCACAAAAGTCAGAATTGCTTACAAAGAAAATATGAAGATAAACCACAAGCTAATTCCTAATTTAGTGAATTTAAAATCAAAAAGGTTTTTCTCACCATAGGATTACATCTGTGTGGCTGATTGCTTCAACCTGGACCTCCGTTCCCCCAGTTCAATGATGCTTCCTTTGTCTTTCAAAGGTTGTTGATGTCGTGAGTAGAGTTGAGGAGAGAGAGCTAATTTGTGTTGTGTGCATTTTCTATTCTTATACCGTTTTCCTGTCTTTGACAATTATCTCCAGGTGGGGTTCAAGCAACAGCCAGTCTGTTTACACAGGACCTCCAACCATTTTCATTGCCAGTAAGTGAAGATCTCTCTCATACCTTCTTCCTGCTAAATAATGGCCACTTAACTAAGTGATAACTTGCTTGACTTTGTTGATACCTGGCTGGTCGTGCCTTTGTTGACTTGGTTTTGCCTTTGTTGTGACTTTGTTGATAAGTGGTGTCAGTTGTGGCTTTTGTCTCTGAAGAACTGGTTTGGGTCGGCCTTTCTAACTTGGAGCATGTTACAACAAAATTATACAGCAGAATCTTATAACTTTGCATACAATGTTGCTACACATATTTTACCAGGACAATAATGCAGGTTATGAGTTTTCAAATGATACCTCACAAGGCATACTTTGTACAAAATGTATCATAGTCTTGTAAAAGTGGTGAACATAATGGTATAGACTGTAACAACTACAGAATTTACTCAGGCTCAGATTCCTCAGTCAGCCTCCTATTTAGCCATTTTCACATTAAGGCCACAATTTCAGAATGTGCTGTGGGCCCTCAGCTCCCTTGTCTTCAATAGAGCTGAAGAAGCAGTGAGTCTCTTCAGATTAGGCCTCATATAGTCTAATATCCCTTTTGCTTCCTGCTTACTAATATCTACCCCTTTCTGCATTCATGCCACCATCCATGCAAACTTTAACAAGTCTAGAGTTGGCAGAGTGTGGTAGGCCAAAGAGCATAATGCTAGCCTTTTAACAATGTGGTAGTAACAAAATCTCTCCAAAACCACAATTATGAATTATCTATGAAAATCATATGTTGGTTGCATATCTGCCCTTTTCTTGGCAGCAGTTCATTGGTTTTATTGTACGGACATTAACGAACCCATATATTATGCAATTGGACTGTTGCCAGTTATAATCATTATATTGAACCAAACAAATAAAGCAAAGCAAATAAAGTTGCTTATTTACAGTCAATTAAGTGCTCTGGTTTGGAGCACTCCTGCCACAATTCTAACTTGTCTTGTAGTAACTAGAAACTCAGGACTTTAAGAAATTCAATCTAAAATCCTCCAGGGAAGATTCAGTCAAAAATGTCTTTATGGCACAGCTGGCAGAATTGTACAGAAAGCAGGTGAACACACTGCATTTGTCCATCCCATCTTGAAAGAGCAAGCACCCTTGCCTGGTTCACCTCTCTTAGGCTATGTCTTCACTGACGATGGCAAATTTGCCGCTGTTAGATCGACTTATCTGGATCAACTGAGCAGTCAGTGAAGACCCTCTCAGTCGATCAAGAAATCGATGTATTAAGACCACCTTCTCAAGTGGCGTAGCGCTGCGTCAACGAGAACGCGGTTCCTGTTGGTGCAGTGCAGTGAAGACAGCACGCAGAACAGAAGCACAGAAGTCGACGGGAGTTACTCAAGCTTTTTGCATAGTTTGCGTAACTCCGGTCAACTGCCGCCGAATCTCCGAGGTAAGTGTAGACAAGCCCTGAGGCTCCTGTGATCTAGATCTTTTCATTATTTGCTTACCTCATTTTATCTTTCTTCCTTATTTATTCATCATTATTATGGCTACTATTTTTCTTTTTTTACCAGTGGAGGTTGCACAAGCATGTAGACATGACCAACAATCATATGTGTTCTATGATACAGCTTTTTCATCTTTATTCTCCAAAGAAAATTCTTTTCCTCTTCCTGCTAGGCATCATATCACTTTTCCTTTTGCCAGGAAGTCGGGCAATACATGGACTCCTTCGAGGCTTCCATCAATGACAATTCATGGATTTGCCTAGTAGAATTGTTCACTTCAGACTCTTCACTCTACAAAAGTGTGCATCATGTCTATGGTGTAGCAGGAGTGTGTAGCCTACAGAATTCTCTAGGTTTCTAACCTGATACCACCTACATAGATCATAATTTGCACAACCCACTCAACCCTTTTTTTTGTTGACATTGAGATTGAAGATATCCAAACATGTTTGTATTTATTTATTTATTCTCCATACTGATTGCTTAGAGGGGTTTATATGTTTGTGTATCCGAGACAGTGAGAGAGAGAGAGAGAGAGAGAGAGAGAGAAAGAGAGAAGGCTGCTTTGTGCCTTCCTGGGAGGACACAGTATCTTTAAGGCCAGTTTAACCAGCTATATGGGGATTCCCTCAATATAAAGATTCCCCTGAGCGGCTGCTCTAAAAAAAAGCTGGGGGCTGAATTAACTCTTTGATGCCGAAGAATCAAGGGAATGCCAAAATGATTAAAGCCATCTTTGTTACCTTCTGCTAAAGAAGAGCCTTACAAACATTTATTATTGAATTTCTAAAACTAAGGAGAAAAAAAGACCTGTTCATTTTATTGTCAAATCAGGATTTAATGGAAGTTTGAGGTTTAATTCTATATGTGGTAAATGCTGAAAGCAAATTAAAAGAAGAAAACCCCTCCAAAAATAAGACCAGTGAAAATATAACCAGATTGAAAAAATAACATACTTTAAATAGAGTTAATTTAAATGGCTCATATTCAAATGATTGCATTTGAAAAAAAAATTTATGGTTAGAACCATATGGTACCTTCTCTTACAATACCTCAGATTTTGGCATCATCAGTGATCCCTCGTGGTCGAGGATGATCTCTTTCACAGGTTTTGGTGACTGAGAAGTCCAGTCCATGGGCCGCAGACTCATTGGCAGATGTTGCACATGGTTTCGGAAGGCAGAGTTGGGCCATGATTGCTACATGACAGTTGTATGTCCTTTCTTTTCTGGTGTTTTTCTGAGACCAAGGTGAGGCGATTTTCCTCAAAAGTGCCTGTTCCGTCTCTGACAAGTCTTTGCCAGTTTGCCTGTCTTGGGTGACTGTCTCCCAGTGTGTGATGTCGATATCACATCTCTTGATGTTTGTCTGGAGAGTGTCTTTAATGCATTTCTTTTGGCCTCCCTATTTCCTTTGGTGAGTTGGGTGTACAACAGCTGTTTTGGTAGGCGTGCATCAGACATACGCATACAGTGTCCATTCCACCTTGGCTGGTGCTGAATAATAAGGGCCTCAACACTAAAGATGTTGGTGTCTGTGAGGACATTGACATTAGTGCGGCGATCCTTCCACTTTATGTTGAGGATCTTCTGGAGAAAATGCTGGTGCTGGCATTCCAGGTTTTGTGAATGTTTTCTGTAGGTCACCCAAGTCTTGCAGCCATAGAGGAGAATTGGAATTACCACTGCTTTGTAAACTAAGAATCTAATGTGTGGTCTAGTATCATGGTTATTGAACACCCGGCAAGACAGTCTGCCAAAGGCAAGGCTGGCACAGCTGATTCTGTGCTGAATTTTGACATCTATATTTGCCCTCTGTGAGAGATGGCTGCCAAGATTTTGGCATAATACATAGCTCATTCCCATAGTGTACAATATCAAAATCGGTATGCTAGTCTTATCATAAATAATGTCTCAACTCACTATTACTAGTTACATTAAAAAAGCAGTGTCACCACCATTAAAATGTGTGGGAACTGCATATAAAGAAATGGAACTTGTACCAAAGAACCGTGATTGGTCCAAATTCTGCTCTCAGCTCCATAAGCGTAACGTTGACACTAAAGTCAATATGTGCACTGTATGTGTTTGCTCTTGAAAAGAGACCACATTCTTTGAACGGAGATATAAAATAAAGCTGCATCATCTGAGCACCAAATAATTCTTAGTTTCATCTGAGCACTAAGTAATTCTCATTACTGTCATAGCTCAGTGCTCCAGGCATATATAAGTGGATAATCATAACAGGCAAAATAAAGATACAACTATTTTTCATAAATACTTACTGTAGAATGCATTATTCTCTGAAATGTCATCACAAGCCTGCTCATTAGTGATTTTAAAAGAGTTTTGGCTCAGTCTCAGATTTTCTGTGCTTCCTCCTACGATGAAGGCACAATGCTGCCTTTGTCACAGAATGACAGTTCCTTATGTCATGAACCCAGGATTATTATTTCAGTACAGTAAAGTACAAGTTGACAAGTTATTATCAAAACACTAATATTAAAGGGGATATTAAAGGGAATAGAGGAGAGTACTGGGCATGGAGGTATTCAGTTGTTTCAAATTTGCACTGGTATAAAAATGCCACTTTAGTGCATTGGAATTTCCATTGTCACCATGTTAGTAGGGTTGCCTCTGGAATAAATATAATAATTTTGACTCTATTAGGAGATCTGCATTTTGCATCAATCAGATGGGCCCAAATTCACTTATATCTGAAATTGAAACACACAAAGGCACTGTTAGGAGACACACATACAGGCCTTTGTCCTTGAGTCTGATTGAATTGAGCTGTCTTGGCTTTACCCTGTACTGGTGGAATCCTTGGGTAGCAAGCTAAACTGTCTCGGCACTCAGAGTTGTGCAAAGCGGCTATTGGTGGGCCCAAATCTGGCTTTGAAAATCACAGAAAGTGCTTGCAAACTACCAAGGTTCAGACTACGACATCTTAATGCATTTAGAGATGTATATAAAGAAAGCCCTTCCCTCTCTGGATGTATGTATAGAGCCAAGAAAAGGATGTTGATTCTTTTTATCTCTGAGGAACACCATTTGTCAACCTGCATTGAGGCTGGTATTGTTTTGTTATCTCAGGATCTGCTATCTGAACCCACAAACCGTCTTTAGCATGTTCTAATCATACCATAGCCACAAAAATGATGATACAGTGAGGACACAGCTGGTTACACTAATTCATCAAGTCTGATACTGTTTTTTTTTAATAATATCTTTCTTTAAAGTTGCTAACTTCTTATGAAAACATCTTTGGAAGTTGTTTTGAAATCATGAAGGGCAGAAGGCTTGCACAGCAGTAAACTCTATCATTGAAATCAAATGGAATTGAATTAACAGTTAATAATGCTCCCACAAGGTAAAGCTGAAATTGTTTAAAAGTCAAGGCAGCAGATGCAGCTAAAATATGTGTATCAGGCACATTTTAGAGAATTCTACATTTTTCCCCATTACAGCTAAATGAACACATTCTCTTCTTGGAATGTTGTATGTTCCACATTTATAGGAAAATCAACAGAAAGAAGGCTACTGTTAAATTCATGTATGTCCTTCCAAATACCTAGCCACAGTAAAAAAGAACAAAAAATGATGCTAATAAAATAAATTGTCCTCCTCTTTCTCTCTCTCACAAAATAGTCTCCACAACTTTTAAATCTCAGTTGTCTTGATATTTTAGGTTGACTTTGAAATTGTTTTGTTTTCAACAAATGAGAGAACCAATTTATTTCCGGATTTGCCTGAGATATTAACATTATTCACTGTACCATTTTCACAGTTATACATAGACTGAAGATGTAAAGGGAACTTGATTTTAATGCTTCACTACCATAAACTACCATAAAACAGTTGCTAATACCAACTGATTTTGATGGAAAGCCTTCTTCATCCTTCTATTCATATCTTCTTGACAACTTCATAATCACTAAATTGCTCTGCAAATCTGTCTGTCATCATTTACACCACCCCCAGAGTTAGCAAGTGGGAAGAAAAAAGAAAAGAAAATCTGAAAACAGAATTTATAAAATAATTTTTAATCACGCCTGCATGCACATTTACCTGCCTTTTATCTACACCATACATCCTCCACAATCCTCTTTAGCCTTCTCTACATAGATTCAATCAGGTACATCGCAATGGTGAAATGAATATGCCCTGTTTTGGTTGTGTACCATTACCTTGCTTCTGCAGTACCCCTTGCAAATGTTGTAGCTGCACTGCACTGTGGGTATCTATGTCACAGCTATTTACAGCAGACACATAACTGAAAGCTGCATAATGTAACACACATACAAAATAAGACATTTTAAATAGCATCTGCTAAGTAGGAGATGTAAAAATGAGTGTCAGCTGCATATTTTCCTGTAGCATCCCATGATTTTTCCCAAAAGTTTCAAATATACATTATTTAGGAAAGGGAACATAACTGATTTCCAAGGAATGCTATATTTGATGGCTTTGAGGAAAAGGAGCATCTATCTACCCGCATTGTTTGGTATATTTGAGGAGAATAACTGCAGCCAGTAGTGTTATCCCTTCCACTACTGCTAGGATTTACAGAATCAAATAACTCTGATAGAGCCTGATCTTTTTAGCAAATTAAGATGAAAGTTCTTCACTGCAAGCAGCACTGGAGTCTAAACTCTGGTGGAAGGAATTAAGGTTGACTGACTGACTACTCTGAATGACAGTTACTATGACAGAGAAGTTTTTCTTGGTTTTTCTCCAGAGAAGTACATTTCCATACATCAAAGAGATTGTATGCCACAAACATTCTAGTCTTTGGCCTTTACACTTCACCTGACAGAATCTGTTGGTGAGTTCAGGTGGTTGAGGAGGGGCGATGAGGGACAGGGAAGTGTTAATACCATTATACAAGGCACCAATGAGACCTCAGCTGGAATACTGTGTGCAGTTCTGGTCGCCCATGTTTAAGAAAGATGAATTCAAACTGGAACAGGTGCGGAGAAGGATGATCTGAGAAATGGAAAAACTGCCTTATGAGAGGAGACTAAAGAGCTTGGTTTTTTAGCCTAACCAAAAGAAGGGGATCAGGGGAGATATGATTACGCTCTATAAAATAAATCAGATGGATAAATACCAGGGAGGGAGAGGAGTTATTTAAGTTAAGCGCCAATGTGTACACAAGAACAAATGGATATAAACGGACCATCAACAAGTTTTAAGTTTCAAGTTAGAAGAAAGTTTCCAACCATCACAGGAGTGAAGCTTTGGAACAGCCTTCCAAGTGGAGTAGTGGGGGCAAAAATTCTAACTGGCTTCAATACTGATCTTAATAAGTTTATGGAGGGGATGTTATGAGGGGACTGCCTACAAAGGCATGTAGCTGATCTGAGACTGTTAGTAGCAAATATCTCCAAAAGCTGGTGATGGGACACTGAGATGGGGATCAGAGTTACTACTGATAATTCTTTCCCCGATGTCTGGCTGGTGGGTCTTGTCCACATGTTCAGGGTCTAACTGGTTACCATATTTGGGTCAGGAAGGTATTTTCCCCTGGGTCAGATTGACAGAGACAGGTTTTCGCCTTCCTTTGTAGCACAGGGCACAGGTCACTTGTAGGTTTAAACTGATATAAATGGTGGATTTGAAGTCTTTAAACCATGATTTGAGGACTTCAGTAACTCAGAGTGTGGTTAGGGGTCTATTACAGGAGTGGGTGGGTGAGGTTCTGTGACTTGCAATGTGCAGACAGCCAGACTAGATGATCATGACGGTCCCTTAAAGTCTATGAGTCTAACTTTGGAGTTTGAAGGCCAGCACATAGTTGTATTGCTTCACCAGATTGTTAATGCTTTGGTCCTGCACCTGGATGACTCATTTCTAGAACATTTTCAAAGTTGGAATCACGAGCCTCTATGAGGGAAATAGGTTAGGAAATTGGTCTTTTAGGGGAAGGATAGGAAAGCAATGATTTCTGCTTTGGGAAGTGGCAGCTGATCTGGGAAAAGGTAGGTTTTCTGTTTATGCAGCATACCCCACTAGAGAGAGTACCAAGTTCAGTATGTATCCACCATAGGTGTATAGATCCTGAGATTGCCTGGGAAAAGATCATGAGATCCCTGTTAGACAAGACATCCTAGGACCAGGCAAGTGGACAGAAATGTCTTCTCCATGGGTGTTCTAGTCCCCAGAAAACAAGGCCCTGATGTCAATGGCATAGATCTGAATCAGTCTCCAGGAGTTGACAGATTAGCCCTTTATGTATTACTGTTCTGGAATGAGGTTTTTTGAGATACATAACAGTTTTATTAATATCAGGATTTGCCAAGAAACTGTCTCCAAACCTGAAAAATCAGGAAAAAGTGTGTGGGGGGGAAAGTTTTATACATTTAATACACACTAATACATTTTCTCCGATGGTTTAAACTATTATAATAATACATCTGTTTAATATCATGGAGTTTTTTTAAATTCTGAGCAAGGATTTTTCCAACAGTTTTCCACAAAGGCTTATTCATTTTCTTCTATTGTTACTTGTTTCAACGTTTTTTGTAAACAACCAAAGCTGAACAATGCTTTGTACAAATTTCAAACTAGATAAAAACAAACTAATGAATTTTGCATTGTTCCTTCCCCCCTCCCTCCCAGAAAACCAACCTATTCAGTGTTTTTCATCAAAAAAATCAAAATGTTGATACAATTTTTATTAAAAATCAGATTTTGGAAAACTTTAAGTAGCTGTAATAGAAAATCAGATGTACAACCTCCTCCTTCTATTAGAAGATACCAACCCCCTCACCTGCAAGGCAGATGCTGAGTAATGTAACAAATGTTGCTCTTATGTGGTGGCTGTGTTGCTGTTACCAAGAGGTAACAATTCAAGGTAGGGAAAGTGTTCCCAGTGGAAATGTTGCTTATAAGCAGCAGTTGATCTTACAAAGTATTTATGCAAACAAGCATCTACTGTAATACTTATAATTCTTTGTGCAATAGCTAGACTGACTGTCTCACACTATTTTGATAAAGGACATCTATTACAAAAGTAGGTCAACACTCTTGATCTAATGTACAGTCTCTTTCCTCATACAACACCTTTAAAATCCTTTCAGCATTGCCTCAATACCTGCTTTATTGAGATTGGAGTTAAACAAATCATTCAGGGTGTATGAGTGATGCTAGCTGCCATAAAGTATAAACAGACCCACACAACTATATATATAATTAGGCCATGGCTCACAAACTGAGTACACACACCTCGCAAAAAAATGACTGACTTCCCAACTGATGTCTCTTTGGGACACTCAATTGAAACCAGATTAATGGCTCCTTACCAAAACCAAAGAAGTAAAATACTTGACTAAATCAATTAGAAAGTTAAGAACAAATGTTTCAAGGCAGACAGGCCTCTGTTAGTTTTAGCTTTCACTGTGAATAGGGAAAAACAATACTGCTCTTGTCAGCAATGGATAAGATATCATTCCTTTTCTTCTGACACCAGTGTCCTCTTCTGATACCAGCATCCCTTCTCTGCTGAGAGGTAGCTGATGTCCAGAGCCTTGCAAGTCATGGTTTCCAGTGGAGGAGAAATTAATGATATGGAGTGTGGGTATATTCTAAATGCAACTTGCTTTGTTTACACATATTCATCAGTCCTGAAATGAAATGTTCCAACATGAGAGGCAATCCCTTCTATCAGAAATCTCAGCCCAACACCAATGCTTAGCTCTCAGATAGCTGCTTTTCCTGAAGAATTTACTCTAATCAGAACCAAAGGCAGAGAGCAAACCCTCCTGCTCCTTGCACAATTCACATTCTCCCAAAGCTGCCTATATGCAAAAACAAAACAAAAACCTTATAAAGCCCAAAACTAACAACACAGCTCATCTTCCCAAGGGTCAAAACTTCTGTGTTTGCTAAGAAAAAGAACTTGGAAGACTATGTGTAACAGAACCACCAGATGACACCTTCCCTAAAAATATTAATTTGATATTCATTAAATCACTAATATTTATTATATTTAAGAACAGATAATTGAAAACTACTCTAGAAAGAGGAGGCAGGTCTTTCTGACACAAAGGTCAGCCACACAGAGGGCCAGCAGGAAATAAACTTTATATCTGGTTACTGTTACAGCTATCATCTTGCCTGTGTTGTGACATTTGTGGCAGCAAAAGTGCTGCCCAATAGATGAATTAATGGAAAAAGACTGGATGGAGATTAACATAATAGTCATAGGGTAAATTTCACTATTACAATATATTTTCTTACTTGTACACCAGTTTAATCTATGCAACACATCCTTATTTTATACACAGATGTCAACTTGGAAGTTTTTAAGATGATAAAACTATCAGCTCATTTACCATCTCCCTAGACTTACAACATTTTGTCTTGGTGTTTTCCTTACAAATTCAACCTCATTTTTTTGTCTCCTGTTGACAGTCCTTTTTTATTATAATAGCCATTCAACTCTTACACATGTGTATTTCCTTGTGCTTCTGGCTTGAAGTTTGACTTGAAATTTGGCATGCCAAAAAACAGCACATGGTGGCTTGTTGACCCAATAACTTACAGGTAGAAATTTGAATAAAATGACAACTCACTTTTTAAAATGTATGTATGTATTGAGAGAAACCAGAAAATGTCACAGTAATGGGAATGTCAAAACAGCTTGGATACTTTTCTGAAAAAAGTGGTTTTACATATAAACAGTTATGAAACTCATAATAGTTCTTCATGTAGCCATTTTCAAAGATTGTTTGTGCTAAATGCTATAAGGTTTGATAGCAAATCATTAAAGTATTTAGACAGAACTGTAACCAACAGACTTATTTGTTCCACATGGAACCATGAAGGAGTCATTAATGGAACTACAATCATTGAATTTTATAGGAAACCATGAATTATGTGTGAGGTTTCTGGGTTTTTCCCTTTGGAAAAAATATTGCAAGGTCCAATCTTGATAATTAAATTTATTGATTTATTAAGCAAACAAGCGTAATAAACAAATGATCCAAAAGAAAAAACAGAATTACAGAGTAGCATTTCTCAAGAAAGGATTGAGATATAATCAAGTAGAAACTGAAGCTATTTCTCCCTATGCAGCCACAATCAGACTGACTCTGTCACACCTGGCTAAGGCTATTATAGTAAAAGACTGAGTGATCAGATTGGAAAAGAAAAGGTGGTAGTACTTATCCAAGTTCTACCCTCAAAATGTTCCTGCATGAATCGATACTCAAAGTAGATTATGGAGGAAACAAAATGATGGCCACACATGTTCTCTAGACTTCTTGAACTTGGCTTTCCTTTAGGAGGTCCAAATACACTCTTGGGCTCTGCTGGGCTCCTCGTGTTTGGCTTCCCCTTTGTGAGGCTCATATGCCCCTTGGTGCTTCTTGAGCTTGGCTCCCGTTTGGAATGTGGGGAATGAGGACTGAGATACTCTGCAGGGCCCTGATAGGACTAATGATTAACCAAAGGAAAATAAGTAAAGAAGATGATCACTCTCATGGGCCCTCACCCAGTAAAGTACTTAAGCACCTGCCTAAGGTTAAAGGGTATGTCTATACTGATTCTGGAAGTGAGCCTCCCGGCCTGGCTCTACAGTCTCATGTTAGTGTGGCTCGCACTAGCACGCTAAAAATAACTGTGTAGATGGTGCTTTGACTTTGCAGCCTGAGCTCCAGCAGAAGCCGCAATGTCTACACAACTACTTTTAGCATACTAGCACAAACCCGTTATCACAAATCTGTGGACCTGGATGAGGAAGCTCACCCCTAGATGCAGGGTAGGCATATTCAAAGGGACTACTCATATCCTTAGAGTTAGGCATGCACCTAAGTACCTTATTGGACAGTAGGATGTAAATTATCATATGATCACTGTCTCTCAAAATTTGAAAGAATACTCCTCTTCTTCTTCCCAGATATAGGGGCATAAAATCCAACAGCCACAAGCAAGTATAGGCGAAGAAGTAGTCCTCAGAAAAACAGAAGCAAAATCACCAAAAGAAACCAGCTTTTAGAATAACCCAAACACATATTCAGTGCAGAGTGAATGATTTAGAAACTTTTGGACTGATATCTAAACCTCTGTCTGGGATTTTGGATTAAGCCCACCTCCAGTAAATTCTTTACAAACTGGTGATTGAATATTGTATTTTAAACATTTTTTAAAATGACAATATATATTTTAAAATGTTAATATGTCTTCAAGATGTTAGATTGTTGTAACCGTAAGCTATCAGCTATTTGGGTAAAATTCTTTTTCCAGTTCTCAAAGATTAGATAAAGTACTAGATGAGCAAATTAAAGTTAGGCCACCAAACTCTTCACATATGCATTTATTGCCAATTTCCTTGATAGGTTCTTTAAGCAACATATTATGAGATAAGGTTCCAATGTTACTTCAGGTACAGAACATAGGTACAGGTACAGCAAGGTACATACCTTGCTATGCCAGTCTAGTTAACCTGGAAAGCATATGTGGTGATTAGCAGTACAAACCTTAAGACAGAAAGAACATTTTCTCCCTTAAAGCTCTGATCCTGTAAACACTTGCATATGTGAGTAACTTGACACACTTGAATAGTCTCAATGTGTTCCATGTAACTAATCCCACAGGTAAAGTTACTTATTTGTATAAGTATCTGTAGGATCTGGGTCTAAGAGTATATTCTATAAAAATTGCCTTAAAATTCAGGTTTTCACATATTTTAGTTCATATTTATACCCTTTTTGTTTAAAAAGTTGGACAAAATTATTCTGTTTTTCTTTAATGAGAATCCCTATATACCAAATTAAAATTGTATCTCCAAAGTTTTAGAAATGCCTTTCCGCTATGGAACATTTTTTTAAAAAGTCATGTTTCACAGTGGTCTTTAAATAGACATTCTTCCTCCTCTCCCACTGGTGGCCACCTTCTAACTCTTGATTGTTTGAAAAAATCCCGACAGGATGGTGAAATGACATCGGATATAGGGGCCAAGAAATATTTAAAAATCTATTCAATGATTGGATTTTAATAAACCCAAACGTTTTCATATTTTACAAGTGGTGCAGGATTCATATTAACACTTGACATTTCTGTGCTGCTGTAAAACTAAACGATTATAGCTGGAGTAGAAGTGACCTCTACAATTAAGGTTAGGAATATTTTCCATTCTCAGCCTTGGGATATAACTGCTTATAATTTTATGAAACGTCTATCTTTTGGTCTGATATTTTCCAGGCTTGGATTCTGTGCAAAAGGAAATTTTATTCAAAAGTTTGGGCAAAAACAGTTCAGCCATTTTGAACATGAAGGCCAAAAATATACTTTATGTAGTGTGACTCTAGGCCAGAAAAAGCCAAACAACTTTACAAGTTGCATGGCCCAACTGTGACCTTTCAAAATATCTTACAGGAAAATACAATGGTAGTAGGGGTCATTCCTTATAAGTAAAGTAGAGTTTTGATCTGTAAGTATATTGTTGGTAATTATTTGATGTTATTTACATATTTTTTGTCAGAGGTTAGCAATGTAGATAAACTGCTTTCCTATCTATCACTGTTCTTTTGATTAAGAGTTCAAAAGGAACATATGAACATTTAGATGGAACTTTGAATGTAACAATACTATTGTTTGTATTTCTCTTTGAAGTTTAAGCAGTAAATACCTGTGAATGGTTGTAAATGGCCAATGACCTCGTGCTAATGTGACTATTTACCAGAGTACTCAGGACATCAGAGATGGTACTTCAGAGTCCCAAGTAATCATCTATTAATTGTTCAAGGAAATACCTGCTGTCAAGAAAATATCAGTCAGCCTGCATAGATCTATAAAAGACTCTAGTGGACTGATCCTTTTTATCTCAAATCTGTCCAAGCTTGTCAGGGAAAGTTTGGATCGCAAGATTGAGATCCCAGCACCAGCCTGGAATCACTCTGCTATTTCTCATGGGAGAATTTAAACAAACTCTGCACATGGACTATTTAGTCTTCATTTCTCTGGATCAATTCGTCTACAACTGAAGCTGTGAAACAAAGGACTGAGACCCATCCAGGTACTGGATGTACACCAGAGGGACTATACAAACCTGCAAACTCCACAATTCTAATAGAAACCTGATATATACAGACTTTCAAATCATTTCTATGTATGTGATTGCTTTAATCCTTTAACATTTCTCTTATAGTTTGTTTCTTTCCTTTCATAATAAACCTTTAGTTTTAGTTACTAAAGGATTGGCTAGCAGCCTGATATTTTTGGTAAAATCCAAATATATATTGATCTGGTAATATGGCTTACCCTTTGGGGTCAGGAGAACCTTTTTGGTAAAGAGCATAGAGTTTTAAATAACTTATCTCTTTACTGGACCTAGTGGCTGATTGGGAGCCAGATATTGAAATTGCAGTAAAAGGGGCTGTGTATACTTTTGTTTTGGCTTCTTGATAACCAGTGTGGGGAATCAGAAGCTTTGTTTGTGACTGGTTGGGAAGTCTGACTTCAGTGTCACCCACCAGTGCTGGGAGAATCTGCTCTCCTTTTGCAGCCTGCCCTGACCTTGGCATTTTAGGTGGCCAGCTGAGGCACGGACGGGTCACACACAGTGTGAAAATATTCTTGTAACTTCTTTAGAAGAGGTGTAGAGCACAGGAATAGCCTTCACTGAGAAGTGACCAGACTGAGACCTACCAAATATGCATGTGTTGTGCACTCACTGGTACTGGATTGTTCACTAAGTTACTAAAATGTTCCACTAAGGAAGGCTGAGTTGTGAATCTATGGGTAATGTAGCTGCCCAGTGAAAAGTGTACTGAAGGTATGCATACATTGAGGCAAGTACTCTACAATACTCCAGTCTCAGTTCCTGAAGATATTCTCATGTGCAGAGTATTTATGGAGGTTGTTGCTGTGCACTTCAGAAGATTGCAGAGGCAGAGTTCCCCTTTGGACACCTCTTAAAAGTCCTAATTTAAAACCCATTGGACTCAATGAAAAGACCCCCATTTACTTTGATTCAAGCCCAGAATGAATAATACATGGTGTTCTAATGGTGTAGCCAAATAGTTTCACATAGTATACATTCTATAACCTACTGCCAATATTTTTGTAAATGAGCAGAAATTGTCAGATTCCTTAACATTATTTTAATTTGCCCAGGAAAGCAAAACAGAGTTACTATCCTAATATATGATGAGCCTGTGAGAAAATGTCTTTTTTCAAAACAAATGTGATACACTCCTAGGGCTTGATCTTCTTCTCACTTACACCAGTGTAAATCAGGAGTAACTCCCTTAAAGTTAATGGAATAGCACTGATGTAAAACCTTGATAGGAAAGAGGAGAATCAGGCCCACACAGTTTGTTTTCAGGCACAAATTCAATTTCCTGAAGATCAATTGCTTGTTATAGGAGAGTTAAGTATTAATTATTATTATTGTTATTATTATTAAAAAGGTGACTACCACTGTGTATACAATACCTTATTTAGAAAATGTACTACTCTGACACCTTTAAAAAATTAGATATATCTATGAGATCAAAACCCAGGTCTCTCACTATTTTTTGTCCTTATGGTCCCTCCACCAACAAACAATGGTATATTTACTATGCAAAGCAATGTGAATTTTTTCTATGATCTATCACTCTAATATAGTGTCGGGTTTTCTATTCAGCACCCATCATCATACATTCTAAGTCCTTCAATTCACATTTACCGCTTGTAGTTTTTCCCATCTACTTAAAGCACTAACTATTTAATTGATAATTGAATGGATGATTTTTCTATTATAATCCTTTAAACTATATAGAATGGACTTTGTATCTGCTCTCACACTGGTGTAATGATGTTGACATTGATGTTATTTTACCAGTATAAAACCAGATTAAGTAAGAGAAGAATCAAACCCAAAATCAAACCCTTTCTCTCATCCTTGCTTTGTTTTCTATAGCAAAATAAAAATATTCTTTAAACAGTTAAAAACAGCATCAAATTAAACAAAAATAGTTACTCAAAATTTATTTTAAAATACAAGGTGAAAGTACAATGTTTGCAAAATAGAACCAGCCAAAATCAGTTGGGTAAGAAATGTTATCTCCCAAACTTCATAAGTTTATTACAAAGTATAAAGTATGAGAAAAAATGCTAGTAAGATGACTCAGAAGTTGAAATATTTTGGGGCCCATGAGAAAAATATTTCAGCTTAACATTTTATGCATAGATGTTATCATTTTGACTCTGATATATATGCAACACACATAATGAAATAGTTTGAAATACGCTCATATTAAATAAGAAGCTTAGTCACACAGTTGTACATACAAGGCAAGAAGGCAATATAGGGCATGCCAGTGCAGAGGGATCAAGAAGATCATACAACTGGTAACCATAGACGCCATGGTACACCCCACAATGGGTAAGGATTACCCAACTGGCAGAAAGCAAAATTCAAATCAAGACCAAAATTGCCATGCAAAATCATTCTAGTTCACATGAACAGTTCCAGATCTGAAATCATCCCCAAACTGTTCCCAGCTGTCCTTATTCTAGTTGTACACTTTGTTTTAAAGTCATGCTCTGAGCCTTTCCAGGAATGCTCTGTCCCTTGATTGTTTTATTCAGTATTCCAGTAAAGGAGATAGATGACTTCCAGATATTACATGACTATGTCTGGCTGCGTGAATTAAATGTGCAGCCTGTCAGAATATGCACGGATTTTCCAGTTTTGATCCCAGCAAAGCAAAGGCCAACTCCAGATAAAAGATGATGTTTAGGGATTTATGTATTCAGGCCCTGGTTCCAAAAGATTTTCATTACATTATTTATCTACTATATTATCTACATGGATTATGAAATATCTTATCCACCAGGTGGCTGTGTGCTGTGGATACATACAAAGAAACAACAGTGGAGTATGCGATGCAGAACTGTTACTAGCAGCTGGTATGTGACACCAAATATGATGCTCTTCTTTCCCAGTCAGATCTACTCAAGGAATTGGTGTTCTGTTTTTCTTCAAAAGGCTCAGCATCTCTTGACTTAACCTATCTCATAGTTTCAGAGAGATTAAGGTCATAAGGGACCACTGGATCATTTCGCCTCATCCCCTGTATATCACAGGGCATAAAATTTCACCTAGATACTATATTGAATACAATGACTTGAGTTAGACTAAAGCATCTGAGTCCAAAGAAGACAAAACTGTTGGGTTCCACAGGCAGAGGACAGGAAAGACCGAGGTGCCATAAATACTAGGGGGTTGATTAGATGGGGTATGCCTAGATCATCCCAGTAGGTGATCCATGCCCCATGCTTCAGAGGAATCCATGCCCTTTCTCTTGCCCAAAACTCCTGCCAATCTGAGCTGGGGTGAAGTTCCTTCTGGACTCCAAATCTGGTGGTCATTTTGACTCTGATATATATGCAACACACACCAGCCTGACATCTAGAAAGTGTATTCTCTATACCATCTCAGACCACTGGTGACCCATCTCCATTTGTGGCCAGTCCCTGATGCTTAACAGCTCTCCAACAATCCATCTGGCCAATTGTGCATTGGATGAAAAAAATTCTTCCTGAGCCCTGCGGGTGATTGGCTGAAGCATGAGAATTTATTATAATCATTGCCTTAATGCAGACTTGCAATGGTTATGAGCACACTGAACGCAATTCAGAGCTTCCTGTTCAATCCATGCCCCCATGAAGAAAGGAAATGACCAGAGGGATACACTGATTCAAAGACCAGAAGGAACCAACATGAACATCCAGGCTGACCACCTATCCCCATCCACCCACCACTTGCCACACACAACATATCATTTCTACCAGAAAGTGGATCAAAACATATTTTTTGGAAAAAAATCTAATCTCATTTTAAAGACAACGAGAATTAGTTGAATCCACTACCTTTAATTATATCCACCTCTAGGAAATTGTGTCTTAAAGACTGATTTTTTCTAACTTGTCACTTGTAGATGGTTAATACTAAAATCACTTTGAGGTTTGTTAAGAGTAGAAATGGGTTCTGATTAAAATTGTACTCATCTCTCAGGTTTTGATAATAAAAAATACCCTGGAAAATGCTTGAGCAATACGGTCTGGAGAAGAAACCCTTGGCAGAGAGGTTAAAGGACCTGAAATTTTAATTCTGATTTTTTAGTTGTCCTCAGATACTTATTAGATAATATCTATGAAGGCTGACACCCACTCAATCTATACTAGCTACTGTTCCAGCCTGTATACTGGGACAGTAGCCATAACCTCTCCACACCAAATTCACTGAGGCCATTGGTTCTGCTTCAATGTGGATTTGTAGCTCTACCCCTGGTCTTCTCCCAGTGTTGCCTTCCATGCTAGACTATATATGGTCTGCATAGAAACCTGTTCTGCTTTGTGCAGGGGTGGACAGGAATCTCTGATGGCCACTATATGAGGAAACCTCAGGTGTAACCCC
The DNA here is from genome assembly GCF_026122565.2 of Emydura macquarii macquarii. Taxonomy (NCBI): domain Eukaryota; kingdom Metazoa; phylum Chordata; order Testudines; family Chelidae; genus Emydura; species Emydura macquarii. The sequence continues at coordinate 4,141,862 of NW_027132499.1, read as the reverse complement.
AATGGAGGACTTCAGTGGTACAGAGAGCCTTGCCCACAACATGGGTGAATGGAATTTTACACATAATTAAGTCCTCCTTTTCTGTCCATCGGCAAATGTCTCCTCAAATGTGAAAGGAAAAAGCTGGACTTAAACTGCAATAGGCAGGTGGTGTCCATCTCAGATCTTCAATACCACAATAATTTTTGGAGAAAGCCAGTGAGATTTATAGCTCTTTGATATTTTATTTAATGTAAAACAAACTGGCCAAAGGTAACTGGCAAAACTGGCCAAACTGGCCAAAGAGGGGAAACTAGGAATCCTGAATAATCCAAAATACATGCCACTCCTGATCAGATTGATCAGAAAATTTACAAATAACAATCCTGTGATTAATACAGTAAAGTGGGCATTCCAAACCCCATACAACCCTGATAACTCACCTAGTGTACTGTTGGACTTTTGAGGATGAAAAACAAATGTATTTAATGATTCATGTTTCAAGTCTGGTTCTGCTGAATATTGGAGTGACTACAAAGCATCCAACCTTAGGAAAGAAAACTGAAAAATATATCATATACAGATCCCTAAGAGTATGTCAAATCAAATGTTTACTTAGTCAATTATTTGCATGAACTTCTCCAATATTAAAATCACCAGCAAGGCTTGTATATTATATTTTATTTTCTATGGATTTCCAACATGTGTGTGTGTATGTGTGTGTAAAATAGATGATACAGTGGGTACTTGATACCTAAACATTATTCTGTATTATTAGTACTATTTTCCCCCTATTTACAGTGGCAATCAGAATAATTTTTAGGAATCATATCCACTGTGCCTCAAATACAGTGCAATGTATTTGCACATAATAACACACAAAGCTGTCCCCTTTCACCTCCTCTTCTTAAAGGGAATACTGTGTAGGTAAATATAACCCTACATTCCCTTCCGAGTGCTACATGAGCACCATTAAATACTCAGTGATTGTCATTTCAAAGGGATTATGGTATCTCCTATTTTAACGCTATGTTTACACTGGCTGCGGCAAATTCGCCGCTGCCAGATCAAGCTTTCATGATCGATTGAGCAGTCAGTGAGACCCACTCAATCGATGAGGAAGTCGACTGAATAAGTCTACCTCCTCAACTAGCGTAGCGCTGACCCGACGGGAACGCTGTTCAGTGCAATGTGAACAGCGTGCAGAAGCAGTCGACGAGAGTTACGCAAACTACTCTGCATAGTTTGCATAACTCCCGTCGACTGCTGCCAAATCACACAGTGAGTGTGAACCAGCCCTGAGTAAAGAGAAATACCATGGTTAGTGCTGGCAATGAATGTTTATGTTTAATGGCATCTGCTGTCTGTGCAGATGGGAAACTCAAACAAACTAATCATTAATAAAAATATCAATGAGATCCTGTCTTTTCAAAGTAGTTGCTTATACCTCCAAACACCTGTGTATCAATGGGTTATGCCTAAATAACAGCACTGTGGTATTAAAATGAGTGAGGACACTTGTGGAAATCCATAAATGTATGAGTCTGTGATTATATGTGGCTGCTAAATGCTGTTAGCCTACTTGTCCTGTGGTTGAGATTCCCATAAGATTCAAGTGACTAAAATACTAACCATTCACAATAGTATTTTTTAGCTATAAATAAGGGTTTTTACATGACACATATCTTTGTTAAAATTGACTAGATGATAAAGGTTGCCTTTTAGAGAGAAAAATATGGTATAGTGGTCCAAAAATATGTTCAAGTGGTACCTCTAGGAGTCAGCAAGTCCTACGTCTTAATCTCAGCTCTGATGCTTAGTCTACTGGTAGGCTTGAACAAGAGACTTAACATGTCTGCAGAATGGGGATATTGATACTGCTTCTCCCCCCACGGGGGTTTTGCAGATTAATTAGTTACTGTTTGTGAAGAGCTTTGAAGTGGAAAATTACCCTATAATTGCTAAGCATTATTTGATAGCTCTTTTATAGTAAAGCATTTCCTTCTGAATCACCGCTATTGATGTTTCATTAAAATGACATCATGATCACTTGCAAATTATAATAGCATGGCATGTGCCTGACAACACAATGAAGTATGAAGAATTATAAACAAGACACCTCACTAAATAAATCAATTTTTAAGGAGTTATCATTACTAGGGTCAGAATACGGGTCTGTAGCTTCTCACACTAGTGACACTGTACTTAAATGAGTTTTGTTTTTCTTTTATTTACAAAGTGTAATTAGAAGCTGCAGTTTTTAGCAATGCTATCTAGGTTTTTTTTTTTAATTTGAATTAAAATACTGGGTGATTTTTAAATTGCATAATTGGAATTGTCCCTAGAATACATACACATCTCTGCCTTAACAACACACAACAGAAAGCAAAAGAAAATTACAAGAAAGAAAACAATAATCTGAAGCTACTCTGGATTTACACCAATATAAATTAGATCTGATTTTCATCCTGATATTTTAAATGCTACTGAAATAGATTGTATGGGTTCTGTACTTACTGTGCTTACTCAAACCTATGCAGTAGGGTCCTAATCGCACTGTTAGATATACAGATCTAGCACTGTGATTCATTGCACCCATCAGAACTCACTCCACAACAAACATGGCTGTGCTACTTCTTCTTGATTCAACTATTTATTTCAAACTGCTAAATCTTATCTTCCATCTTTTAAAAAAGAACATTATTTTTAAGCTACCTATGTCTCTATAATATTTATTATTCTCAAACAGATATTTGAGAATAATAACTCGAATGCTTACCGTTATGAGGTGTTAACCACATACTAGACTAATAATCTCCCCAAAACCAGGAATTTTGGGATTCTATCACAAAGATTGCTGAAAAACAAGTGAGACTAAGAAGAATGCAAAAGCAATTGTATTACACATGATAACATCAGATTATTTGAGAGAAAAGAAGAGGCCTGATGCAAATGGAGGCACTAGAAGTTCAACACTGAGAAAGTCGAGAGAGGAGGAAAGGGGCAATAGAGGAAAAGAAATGTCTTGAATGAGCAGTCCATAGGGCTTGTTGGAATGATTATAATCAACAGCAGAACAGTATGATGCAGTGCATTGAGGAAGTGTCTGAAAATCATGACCAGAAATGTGTATTTAAGACTTTGAAGGTCCTAACTGAACATTCATTCCCACAGTTTATGCCAACTAAGGACAAAAATGGACCATGTTGCCCGGAAATTGATGCACAACTTAAGAGTTGGTGTGAACATTTTTGTGAATAGGTGAACAACAGTTCCTCTCCAAGATATAAATTACAACTTAATACACAAATGAACCTAACAGAATATGGGCCGGTGACATCAGAAGAAGTGATGCTTGTGGTGAAACAGTTACAAAATAATAAAACACTTACCTGGTTTTGACAACATTTCATGAGACGTGCTAAAGAGTGGAGGCTTGGTTTTATTTCATTGACTTCATAGTGTTTATCTCAAAAGTTTGGGAAATCAGTCAAATTCCAGAAAATTGGAAAAGGGGGTGCATCTTCCCTTTTTTCCAAAAAAAGTAGAGTAATCAGTTTACTCAAATTATGGGGAGATAACTCTGCTGCCTGTCCTAAGTAAATTGTTTCTAATCTTACTACTGAACTAGCTGAAATACCATCTCAGCTCAATAATAAGAGACAACCAGTGTGGTTTCAGTACAGGTTGATTCAGACTATATATCTTCTGTGGAATGTTACTGAAAAATTGTTAGAGTGACAAACGCATATTAACTCTTGTTTATAGCCTTTGCAGCTGCTTTTGACTCAGTGCATTGATTAGCACTGTGGATACTGGCATGCCAATATGGGGTGCCTGAATGTGCCTACGGAGGAACTGTACTATGGTTCATTTATCTGTGTGAGGGCCAATGGTTGTATCACAGACGGGTTTCCAGTAGAATCAGGGGTATGCCAGGGATGTGTTCTTTCACCTACATTACCTAATATTCTAATAGATTATCTGATGACAAAGCTGATTGAGATCCAAATAGAAAGTGTAAAATTTGAAAGATTCACCTTCAGAGGATTTCAAATATGTGGATGATATTGCTTTATTCAGCAAGTACTGACCAACTACAGCTAATGCTGGAAGAGCTGTGAAAAACTGCAGAATCAATGGGATTTAAGATCAATAGTGATAAAACCAAAGCTATGCATGCCTCTGATAAAACAGAAACGAATGACCTTTTGCCCCTGCAATGACACTGAATGGGTAAATAGTTTTATCTGTCTGGGTAGTTGGCTGATAGCAAGAGATTCTATATACAAAGGAGTCATATGTCAGATTGTTTTTTTGTCAGTGACATTTCAGTATCTACAAAGATCTCTGGGCAGTGGGATCTCCATGTGACAATTAAGATACTAGTGTTCAATGCAGTAGTGATGACAGCTCTGCTATATGGAGCGGAAACATGGCCATTTAAACGGTAAGAGGTAACAAAACAGTTTTCAATATACAAATTATGGCATATTCTTAACAACCATTGGTTTGATTTTGTTACAAATAAGGATATATTTGAGCAATCTTAGGATGTTGCAATCTTGCACCAGTTGAAACCAGATGACTGCAATGGTGGGGTCATATCCAATGTGCAGACAAAGATACACACCTTTCATAAGGTTTATAGAACTGAGGTTGAAGGAAGTAGAGCATGAGGTCATCCGTGAATGAGATTAGAAGATGCAATTCTGAGGGATTTAAAAACTCTAAAAACTCCCATACTGACTCTTGATGAAGGAAGAAAACCTGAAGGGAGGTTCAAGATGGAAGTCAATCTACTTGCCGCCATGGCTGCATCATAGCCACGTGAATCTGCTGCTGCTGTGCTGCTGGACTAATAAACAATCTGGCTATTGGATTCTTATAAATTATCATAACAACTGGGAAGTTTTCAGGAAAGATATTGCTCAAAGGAATACAACATTCTGCATTCTTCACCAACTTTTTTGCCCATCCATCATAGTAATTATGTACAATGGAACATGAGAATAGCTGTCAATGCCTGTAGTCTCAACATAATGGAATAGAACAGTGAAATAACTGGTTGAAAAGGCACATTTCTTAATATTTTGGACTTGAGCTACCCAAACAAAAATCAATATTCAAGAGAAGCATGTAGATAGCAACACTTAACATGCAGGAGAGCAGAACATGTTACTAAATCCTTTATGGCAGCAGTGAAGTGGGAAAATGTCTGGCTGCATTCGTTTCTGAATCATTTTTACTTGTGAAAGAATAACTCCAAATTCACATCTTCCTTTTTTAGTTTATTGCCTGGTCCAATATATGAAGACAGACTCTGACACCTAATTTGATTTTGTGGTACATAATTCAATTTAAAGGAGCAAAGGAAACTTAATTAAAGGTTTCCTGGTAAATTAAAAATCAAGACTTTTTTTGTGATTCACCATGTTACAGTACATCTGATGCACACATTTCCTTTTTTATAGTCTATCCAGTTAGGTCTTAATGGAAACCCACTAGAGCCCAAATGCAAAATGGAACCAGACAAGAAAACTATGAGAAATAATAAAGGACAATTCTTGGTTCTTCTGCATTGCTAAAATTTAATATCGGTGGTCAGAGTAAATATTGACACTGGTGGCATGTAGAAGCAAATGGATTTAGATTGGTCGCTTCTGCCATAGAAATTCACATTCAGCTTGTCACAGTCAAATTGCTACCTTTTCAAAACACTCTGGAAATATGAGCATTCACTTTTTCAGCATGTAAAAGAGTAACAAAAAAATGGGGGGAAAAGATTCTGTCCTTTTTTAAATCTTGAAAACTAACATTATTCATAGTCTTCACCATAATCTCCCAACCATGGATAGCCCAAAGAAGCTGAACATAAAACTTTCAGCAACATTTTTTCATGGCCCAGAAAACCCCCAAAGTGAGGCACGTCAGACCTACCAAGAAGAAACACCTTCTCTTTGTCCAGTCTCCAAGTCAGTACCCTTTACTATCTAGAACCTGAGGGAAAAAAACAAACCTTATCCTATGTCACTCCTTGATATGCAATATTAAGCAGAAAGTGAAGAGTTGAATCTGAAACAAATCAACTGCATAAGCTGTAAAATAAACTTCTCCCTTGTATTTCATTTTTCCTGTATTAGTGAATCCATCTTAGTTCCATTTTTAAAGGCTATCATCTATCATTAGATTTTAACCTCTACCAGTAAATCTTAGTGTTCTGAAGCTACCTCCAAAAATCTTTGTGAAACCAAGAACAAGTGTGGAAAGAATCCGAGAGCATGAACAAATTAATAAAGTCCTAAGTGGCTCTCCAATGCTGTCCTACCTTTCTCACCTCAGGTATTGTGATTTCTTGACATTTAACATAAAGGTCAATATTTTTTAAAAAAATGGGAACTGTTTGTAAGTTTTCTGATTTTTTCCATTTTATTTTTTGATAGCTCTCATGTTGAGCTACTAATTTCACAAAGGCATGTGCTTTTACATCTACCTATCAAGCTATAGGTATTGATCCAGTCAAGATCAGAAACCTGCCCAGCAAGCTGGGTTCTGGGACAAATAGGTTCACAGCATCAGTTGGCATCAGTTTAGCAGACTAGAGATATTGTGCCAGTTATGTCATTGCGGCCTGTTCACTGACATCAGATTAGTAAAGTAGAGTCATCAGCTCACAAAGCCCTGACATCAGCCTGGTCAACTAAACGTTCTCAGCCAGTGATGTCATAGAGGTCCGTCTCTTGATGTGACACCAGCAAGCCAGAGACACTGAGCTGGTAACCTCGCAAAGGCCTATGCATTGACTTCAGCCCAGCAGGCTGAAGCTTCTGAACCAGTAATGTCACAAACGACTAGACTCAACCATTTTATAGACTGGCTATAAAATACAAGGCCTGTGGTTTTTGCTATGTGTGGGTGTTTTCTACCTGACACGGAACTTTTTTTCTGTCAAATATAAAAGGGAATGCTGTATTTACTCCTGCCAACATACTCCCCAGGGCCTCCTAAGCTGCCCAAGGGGTTCCGCTCTTTCATGCTACACAGGGAGGGAGAGCAGGGAATCTTTGGTTGGGCTGCCCCACCTCCCATCTGCAAACAAGTTCTTTGTGCTTTCAAGGGGTGGTGGCCTTGCCATGGATGTACATTTGGATAACCCAGGATGAGATGCCTCCCCATTGACTAGGGCACCTCTGTGCGGAGGGGGTTGATAAAAGGCCAGCTTCTTAGGAAGTGATCAGTTTTGTTTACATTTCTTCTTTTGAAAAAATCAGTGTTTTCCTCCTCCAGCCCCAGTTAAATATACTGTAGATTTACTGTGTGTCTTTCTTTTGAATAATTTGTTGTACCCCAACATATGCAGTCATGATAAATGGGATGTATGTTCATTCTGGTGAATCATAAATGTTTACTTTAAAAAAAATATATTTGTTATGGATATTAGAATAGAAAATACATTTTGCTTCTTAATAAAATAGTTCATATTCCAAAAAACCCCACATATGAATAATTCAAAATGATTTCAGGCCGTGCTTGGTTTAAAAATTAATTGAGAAGAAATTAGTCCCACATGGGAATAGACTGTACGCTGTAATTCTGACTGACAGTGGGATGAAAGACTATGGATTTAATCACGTCATTTTTAAAAGCATTTTATATATGTAAAAATGTTCAAATTGCTGGAAGCATATATAACTAAGTTGATCTCTGCTTGCATCTATTAATCAGAGCATACACTGAAGCATCACAAAAAAAGAATTATATTGAGATACCAGTCATTAACTACCGATTAACTGTTATAAGGACAAAAATGCATAATACATTGTGCAAAAAAATTCCATTTCAGACCTGAAATAATTTACTATAGAGATCTGTCTAATGGGCTGTAATGTCAAGCATATTTCCAGTAGCATTAGAGTTACAGTACAGAGGACCAGACAACCAAGCTGTCATCAATATTTATCAAAACTACATGCATTCAAGAAAAACAATTTTCAACTTGTTTAACTTTAAATTTCAAAGACTGCTCAAAATGCTGATTTGGATAGGCAAAGGGTCTTGGCAAAGGGTATTACTTGAAAGGATGAACCTCACCATATTGGGTATGATTTCTTCTGAAATACCACACTCCCTTGGTACCCTAGATTCAAGTTTTACAATCTGGAGAAAAGGATACAGACTAAAAATTAGTTTGGGTTAACAGTTTAAAATGAATGGCTGCATTCTTTGGAAGCCAATTTAAAATCCATTCCAAACCCATTTGATACCATATAAAAAAAATATTTCTGTCACATATTTCTGTGTTTTGAAACATCAGCAACATATAAAGTTGTATTATTGCTGTATCAGTATTCCAGTTTCCTCTGACTCACCGTAAACTGGAATTTTGTAGGGAAAACTCTTATTTAAAGAAAAAGAGGAAAAAAACATCAAAAACAAACAAACAAAAACAAACACGGAAGAACAGATGGTGTAAATTGGCTTAGTTTTATTGAAATTCTAATTTATGCCAGTCAAGGTTTGGCCCAGATTACCTTGGATTTATGATTGATAATTTTGTTTATTTGGGCTGAACTACAAATATTATTTTTTACAATTGAGTTATTTCCCTAAACTTTTAAGATTATGCCTGGTGAAGCAGAGCGAAATCAACATCTGTCATGCTCCATATTTGAATACACTCCTTTTGTGTAAGTGATCTTGTCTCAACCAGCCACTAACTGCTGAGCTCAAGAGATACATTAAAAACATAGTCTAAAGCCAGGTCTATATTACAAAGTTTTGCTAGTATAGCTATGTTGGTTGTGGGTGTGAAGAGTTGTGTTCCCTGACTGACATAGTGGTGCCAATAGAAGTCCCTACTGTAGATACAGTTATTCTGACAAAAGTACATTTTTGCTGGTAGAAGCTGCATTCATCCTAGAAGTGCTTTGCTGCTGTAGTATACTGGTAGAGCTGTCTGGCAAAGCACTCCTAGTCTAGACAAGGCCTCTGTGCAAACACACAAGAAGTTTAATTTCCCAGGCAGTCCAGATAAATGATTAAGCAAGGAAGAAACACATTAACTGTAATTCTATTTGTTAAGACAAAACTTTCATCAGTGGAAAAATAACTCATCCAACAATAATATGCAGATAAAAGTGCTTCCCACAAAAAAATGACTTCAGTGGAAACTGTTGAGTTCTCTGCGCTTTTGAAAATCAAGCCATTTATTTAAGTGAGTAAGTATAAATTTAGAAGCCTAATTTTAAACATCAATTTCTGAAAATTTTGGACAACATTTTCTAAATTCTGAAGTCTGAACTGAAGTGGGACATCTGATGAAGACCTATCAAATTAGAAGAGGGAGAGAATAAATACCATAAGGTTGATAGGACTTGGGATAGAAAAGGGAAATGCTACAAAATATGTACTATCCTTGCTAAGGGAAAGAGAACAAACTATCCTATGTGTACAGACAGAGCACTATGTATTGTTTCCACAGCCACCTGTGGCTTTGAGGATATGATTATCCAGCTGCACTACTGTGAGGATTGAGAACGAGGATCACTTAAAGCTGACCTGCAAAATGGAAAAAAATTCCTCTGATGATGTATAAGGAAGGCCTGAAAGTTTATTCCCCTGCAAAAAAAGAAAAAAACACACATTTTTTCCTGTTCTCCTCTCCTTTCCCCACCACCTTTTATTACATGTGTATTTCAGCTTGCGTCTAACCTGGCAACATTATGATTCCTGGAGATCACAAGTAAATGATGCCATCATAAGACACAAGGCATTAAGAGTAAAGCAACAGTGGATTTGGCTAAAAAGTTCATTCCGGTTTTAGAGATATCACAGGTTCTGGTAATACTCTTTATACTTAAATAGGGAATACTGAACATTGCAGTTTCCAGCAATATTTCTTATACTTATAATGGGGAATACTGAGGGAACAAGAAATATCTCTAAAACAATAATGATTTGTTAGGTGTGCCCACTGTATTAAGAGAATGGGGGTTTTTAGTCAGACTGTTTAAAACTCATTTAAGTCCAACTGTATAAAACTATTTTTGACATTTATTTAACTTCAGTGACTAATTAACATTAACATAATTAAGAGCCTCACTATATTAAGACGACATAGTAAACATCCTCATGCTTCTCAGTGGTCATCCAAACTAGGGGAAGATCAGATGCTACTTTCCTGATATTTCTAAGGCAAAAAACAAAATAGAAAAAAAAATTAATAAGAAACCTTTCAGGCTCTCTTTAAAGAACATAATGAAGAACAAAAAGAAAACTGAAAAAGTACAATCCAATTTTAAAAAATTAATGTACAGGTCACTTTTAATGAGCATCATTAGATAACAGTGTGCTCCATTGGAAGTGCACGGACAAAGAGTGACTTTTTTTCAAGCTCTCTCCTCACATTAAGAATGAGAAAGGAGCTCAGAAGTGGTGTGTCAGGCCAATATCCATGCCACTGGGACTTCCCAATTAAGCTTTGCTTTTACCATAAAACTCAAGGCGAAAAATCCCTAAAAGCACTGGGATTGCAGAAATCCAAGAGGAGAGACATCAGACTAGCAGATGATTTGCATCAATATAGCAGCAAGTCAAGGCCCACAGGACCCATAACCAGAACAGACTTCCAAAGAGAGCATATGGCAAAGAACACAATGAGGAAAAGAAAGATAAGCAGGAAGGAGTAGATCCTGGCTAAGGGGCCAATCAAAAAGACTAAGATGTTTCTAAGACATTTATAGTTCTGCAGCTTTTCATTTTATGATTGTTTTATTAGAAGCTGGGTTAGCACATAGACTGTTTTTTATTATATAAGGTGAAAAAAGGGTGAGTTTATTGGATAGGAATCATAGGTTGATGTGTTACAAAAGTGCTCTGTGCATAAATGTAAGTTGTTAGTTAATAGATAAGGAATATTCTCTGTCTGCTGGCCAGAGACAGCACAGATGACGTACTCATCCAAGGTCAAGTTAAGAGATAGAATATGGTTTTTAAAATAGCTCTAATTTGAAATTGTCTGTCCCTAGCATTCTGGTTACCAAATAGGACTGTCAGTTGGAGAAACCTCACCTGGTAGCAGGGACTTCCCTAGGGTAGGGCAGATCAGGGGCAGGGGGATCAGAGCCCCTGTGAAGGGCCAGCCTGGCACCACTCCCCAGCCGAGGCAGTAAGGCCACCCCATCCGAGCCAGCACCAGGCTGCGGGACTGGAGTTGGAGAGCCAGGCGCCATGAGGTGGGTAAGTGGGGGGAGGCGAAGTCCAGCCAGAGCCAGACTCTGCCACCCCATGCAGGAGGAGGTAAGTGACACGTCCCCACCCAATGCAGATATAGGCCCCTCCTTCCCCGGGGCAGCTGGGTGTCAGCACCGTCTTGTGGGAACCGGGAACTCCTCCTGCCCTGCATGGGGGGAGAGGAGGCGCAAGTCCTGGGGGGGCCCCAAATGCAGGCTTGGCCTCCAGGCACCAGAGAGTCAGGGTATGTTACTGGAGCCAGGTGGGGGGCCCACACAGTGCGCTTTGCCCCGGGGCCCGCATCCCTCTAGGGACGGCCCTGCCTGGTAGAGGGATTAGAGCTAGCTATTAGAGTTAGTTACATTTTGTTAATTTTGAAAGTGAGAATTTGATAACAGTCAAATGAAAATGTAATGTAATACTGAAATGTAATAATGACAATAACTTTGTCTACAAGGAGTTATGGTGTCTGAACAAAATGTGATTTAGATTAATAATAGCCCATTAACTCCAGTATTGTACCTTAACTATCAGAGGCTTGAGTCATCCCAAGAAGCAAAGAGTGAGTATAAACTTAAGAAAATGCATTCAGACAGTTTCTTTTTATAAACGTGAAAGAGAAAATGCATTAACCAATGCCTAGTTCAGGCAAGATGTTTATGAAAACAGTAGTATCAGAACAGAGATTTTTTGCATTACTGGAGTTAGTCAAAAGCTGCTAAGTACTTTTTGTTGGGAATTTTAATCTCTTGCAGCACCACTTAAAGGGGCTAAATACATTGCAGAGAGAATAGAAGTTGCTGAGTTATGCTTCAGTACTTAGTAGAAGCTCAGAAGCTGTCCAGAATGAGCTGAGCTAGGTGCACTCCCGGTTACTCTGAGGTAGGGAGACCATATTTACTGAAGGGAAAATGGGACACCCCGCAGGGCTGGCCTGAGCCGCTTGCCCGAGCCTTCTCAGCCTCCCTCCTTCCCCCCCACACAGGGCTGGCCCAAGTTGTTTGACCGAACCCTGCCCCTCCCCTGGTTGGTGTCGCCACTCATCTGAGCCCTAACCCTGTGCAAGGCTGGCTGGCGTCGCTGTCCCCCACCCCCTCGCATGCTCCTTCACTCCCAGCTAGGGGGTCGCACTGCACTTTTTTGGCAAAACTGGGCATTTGTCCCATTTGATTTTGCCTGGACTAACCCACCATCATCCACTGCATAATTATGGTCCTAAATTTTATTTTGGAAGCAGAATTTTGAAGCCATCTTTATACAGCATCACTGAGATTTTCAGATGCAAAGAGCAAGTTAGCTTTAAACCACCGTTTTACTCTTGTGATTCTGAGCCAGCTGTGCATACACCCAATCCTCTGGCATAAATTATAGGAGCCTGAGGGCTGTTCAAACATGCAGTGGTTGCTAAACCACCAAGAGCTTTCACGGCAGACATGGATCGCTTGGGGATAGCTATAACCCTTTTCTTCTTGACCACATGCTAGACAGACAGCTGAAGGTGTGTAGTCAAAGGAGTTGCATTGAGGCCACTGGAGGATTCCCCTACACATTAGGGTTGTTTGCACCATGGGGGCACCGTACTGCAGCCACAGTACCCAAAAGAATCTGGTCCATTATCTTTTCAGTCAAAAGAGCCCATCACTGGCTATTTTTAAATCAAGAATAGGTGTGTTCTATTTGAAACAGGGATTATTTGGGGGAAATTATATGGTCAGTGTTATACGGAAGGTCAGACTAGATGATCACAGTGGTCCCTTCTGGCCTTGCAATCTATTCAAAACTCTAGGAAAAGGAGGAGGAGGGGGGCATTGTATCTGACATTTAGCAGTCAATTAAGGTCTTTTCTGAGATATTATCTTTTTATTCGGTGTTAGACTCTAGCACAATAGGATCCTGGTCCACTTAGATAACATGGCAATACAAATATACACATAATAATAGTTAAAAGTAAAGTAATATTTCGGTTTAGGATTGGAATTCTTTCATTTTGCTGTTGCTAGTATCTATATAACCAAAAATGATACATTTAAAAAAATACACTGCAATAAAGAATAAATATGTAACTGGGAAAGTGGGAGGCCTACACAAACCTTTCTATAAATTCTCCTATTTCACAAGATAGAACAGATTGCTTTTCTCTCATATGAATATATATTTCTTTCCCTCATCAGGCTGGATCCCTTTTTTGAACTTCACACATTTTTATGTTCTTGGACCCTGACTGCATATACGGAGGTTTCCCATCAGAGCGTCAGTGCCATGTGGTGTGGATCAGGTTGCAATTTCGGGAATGAAGAATCATAGAAATTAGTGAGAAATCTGAAAGCATTTAGTCAAAATGAAAGATGTGGTCAATGTGGAAATATTTGTGGAGGGGATGTAATGCCATTTGAGAAGTAACATTCAGATGATACCAGACATTTTATTCCTAGTTTGGATTCCATATTTTCATTTAGTCTGAATAACAAATATCTCAACAGCATACTTTTACACTGTGGAATAATACCTGACTGATCTGCCATCTTCACCAAGCAGCACAATGGCTTAGGGTCTGATGCTGTTAGGTGCTGAGAACCTCCAGCAAGGTCACTGGGTGTGTGAGGTTGATGAGAGATGAAATCAGCACCATGCAGGCTAAGCATTTTGATGGGACTTACAGGGCATTTCTCTACAAGTCCTGAACACAGCAGGAGAAAACAATGGGCCAGCTTCTCAGGTAGTATAAACAGGCCAAGCTCCATTGACTTCATTGTCTCTTCATTCTCTGAGTTATACCACCTGAGAATCTGGCTCAGTAGCATATGATGAGACACTTTTCTTTTAACCAGTGGGGCTCTCTACAAGGCGTTAGTCCATTTATTTTATAGTAAACATGTTATTTGAACTGGTATACTCCAGATACCAGATATGAGGGGAAATAAACAATCTTCCATTATTAACAATACACCATTAATAATGGGTTGTACATGGGACTACTACAATTAATAAATCATTCTGATTCTCTGATTTGGCTCATTGCTTGCTGTGTGTTACTGCAGCTGGATAGTTTTAAAGTGTCCCATGAAAGTCTGCACTGCCACATAATAGGCTTGGTTGATGCTTTCTATGTATTCCTGCAATTTCTGTATTTCTATCAGGGAAAAGGGCTTATTTTCTGTTCAGTTGCCATATTTTCAAACTGCAAGTTTGCTCAGGATAAGAAATCAGCTGTGTACATCTCAGTTGCTTTTGTGTAGAGCACATTTAAATTGTAGCATTGCCATTTCAGTAGCATGTGCTGAAGGTGTTTGGGGGCTGCTAGAAGTACCTTTCTAAAATGCTCTCTTGTGATTTATGGTCACCTTCTGCTTGAACATATTGGTTGAACTTTTCATATGTGACTACTATTGTAAGACATTCCTTTTCCATTCAGATATATCTTTGTTCTGTTGGCAATAGTAACCTTTATGTGAAAGCTACAAGCCGTACCTTTGTAGGAGCGATGCCCCAGCCCAGCTGTATCACATTTTATGGCTGTCACTTCATCCACTTCATAGTATTTCAGGATGTACCAGTTCCTCGGTTCTCATCACACACAAATAGTACCAAATAGTTGAGAATGTAGCAGTTCCTTGGTACATGTGATGACTGCATTATGCTGAGGTAACCATGTCCATACTGCATCTGTGAGCAGTAGTCACCTCGGGGTTTGCACACATCCGAGAAGCTTGGAAGAAATTTGATCAGATTGTTTACAGATCCTAAGAGTTTCTAAACTGACTCAATGTGAACATCTGCTGTATTGCTTTTACCTCTTTGTGGTCAGATTGCAGGCCTGGGGTCAGCAAGTGTCTCACATATAGTGCTGCAGTCTATTGCAATTTCATCTTGTTTTTATTTAATTTTAGATTTATTTTCCTGTCTCTTTCCAGCTGATTGTGATCGGCCACACTTCGGTTATGCTGTCTCTGCATCCACACACCAGCATGTCGTCACCTATGATGCTGATCCCTGAGATTCCTGTTAGTACATCTCTGTGATGGCGCTAGTCTGAGTCCAAACAGCATTCTCAACTATTTGCATCTACTTGCTGGTCCAAAATGCGGTGACATATATGCTTTCCTTATTTAGTAGCACTTGCCAAAATCCATCTTTGCCAACAAATACTGAGAATATTTTGGTTTTTGCCAAGTCAGTAATATTTCACCCATTGTAGGCATTTGGTAGTCAGCTCTTTTTCTTGCTTTGTTTAAGTTGTTTGGGCCTGTGCAAATGTGCAGCTAGCCTGGCTTCTCGATGGATATCATGCTGCTTATCCAACTTGTGGGCTCTGCGACTTTAACAATGTTGCCTTATTTTTCCATTTGCTTTATTGTTGCCATTATTTTTTGTCTAATGGAATGGCTACTCTATGAGGCAGATATAGCGCTAGCTGAATTGTTTGTATCTATTTCCAGGTGTAACATGCCTGGAAGACATCCTATCCCTTCGAGCACATATTGATAATCTTAAAGCAGCTTTGCTGCAGGGATGCCGCAGTGCATTGTCTGCTCTGGTTACGTTTTTTTATTTTGCTTACGTGTCTATTGTATAAATTGTCCTCAGTTTAGTGTCAGTAGCTTCAGAAATTCATTTATTTTATCTGAAAGCAGTGGCTCCTGTGTTTTGTGCCAGCTGAAGTTTCAGCTTGTATTCTTGCCCTTGATACTCTATAATTTACATTGTCTTAGTGGTATTATGATTGTGCCATTATATAATATTAATTTGCTTTGCTTGGCTGCAATTTTGCTTTCTTCTTTTGCATAATGTTGTCTCTTTGTAGCTTAGAAAATTAACTGATGCTCAACTGTCTATTTCACATTCATTTCCCTGTTGGTTTGATTGCCTCTCTGCCTTGCCTTGTCTTTGCATCTTGTGCTAGTCTGAGCTTTAAAAAACAGATATTTTTGCTGTCTTACACTGTCTTCATGTCATTTCTGTGCAAAATCTCATCCTCTGAGTCTCTGTGTCCACAGTATGGTGCATTTTTTTCTTTGCTTTTTTTTGTCTGCAAGCTTTACCATAATGATATCTCTTGTATGTTGCCCCATAAGTGGGGCATTTTCCATTATCATGTTTTTCTCCACAGTACCCACAGATCCTCCTTTGCATATTGTTTGTCTCCACTGCTTTGTATTTGTGCATTTTCTTTGCTCAGATTTTGTAGTATTTTTCTTTATGTTTTCATGCTTTCCCTGTGCTACTTGGTGAATTAGCTCTGTGTCTGTTCCACCTGTCCTTCGTATTTGGATGTGAGCTTGTTCACTTTCTCTGCATATGTCTATGGCTTGTGATAGTGGTAGTCTGTGCTTTCCAAGTATTCTCATCCAAACTCATCTTTAATCCTATTACTAATCTATCACAAATTAATTAATCTTTTAAAATTTGATATTATAGTGTTCATAATTACAATTGTTGAAAAAATAACTGATGTCTGGCATATTTGTGCGTTGAAAATGCTTCAATAGCACGTCTAGGATTTTCATAGGTCCTCCCACAGCTGTTCAATCATGTGGCAGCCTTTGCCCATTACAGCTAATAGTGTGGCTGCTCTTAATTTGTTTTTCTTTTTATCCAGCTCTGATGTAATTTCGTAGTTTTCCCATTATAAGATAAGGAATATCCAGTAAATTGTTGAACACATCCCTTTTCATGTCCCATTGCTCTGGGAAAGGAATCTAGTATGCTGCCATGTTTATTGCTTTCTCTCTCTCCCCTCCCCCATGTGCCCCCTTCATATTTGTAGTTTCTGTTTTCACATACTTGCAAGAGTCAGCTCACTTCTAACATCATTTTTGGTGTGCTTGTATAAAAAGAGAGAACCACAACAATGCAACATTCAAGCTTTATTCCTCCCTTCACATATGCAGTCCTGTCTCCTCAAGCACTTTGAAAGTAGAGTTCTCTAAGAAGTCCCTAGATATTACCCTATACAAAAATATACTATCGGGCCCCTTGCTGGGAAGCTATTTATTGTAACTGCACAGAGAGGCATATGGCCCATAGGCCCTGTGGACAAAGAATGTAGGGTCTTACTCTGGATGGTATCTAATTATCTAAATTCATATTAGCGACTACTGGAGTTGAGAGCTCACAGCACTTTATGCGGAGTCTGGCACTTTACAGATTGAGGGCCTCATTAAGTTCCCATTGAAGTCAATGGCAGTCTCTTCATTTACTTCAGACCCTGTCTACACTTACCTCTGAGATTTGGTGACACTCGACGGGAGTTACGCAAGCTACGTAAAAAACTTGCGTATCTCCTATCGACTTCTCTGCTTCTCTTCTGCGCGCCGTCTTCACTGCACTTGCAGTGCTCCGCCACTTGTGAAGGTGGTCTAAGTACATTGATTTCTGGATCAACTGAGCGGGTCTTCATTGACCGCTCAGTCGATCCAGAGAAATCGATCTGACAGCGGCGACTTTGCCGCCGTCAGTGTAGCTGTAGCCTTATTGAGAATTGTATCAAACCCTCAAAGCCAAGGGCCCAGTCTTTCAACCTTTACTCTTGTGAGTGATCCTTACTTATGTACTCTGTATTTGATCCTTGAATGTAGCTATTCCCATGAGTAGCTGTGGTAAGATTGAGACTATGGTTTCCATACATTTTAATCTTAGCGTGGTATAAATATTTTAAAAAGGATTTGAAGAGCAGATCCTCAGCTGTTGTAAATTGTCATAGTAAAGTGAATGGATCAATAATGATTTCACTCCTGCTGAGGATCTGTCCATCAGACTCAATTGTTATTGAATTAATACTTACAGTGATACTGTATGTGTGTGCACATGTGCATATAGCATATCTGGATGCTTCATTAAAACTGAAAATCCAAAATTGCAAAATAAATAATGAAGCAATATGCTGCAGAACCTGGACTATGGAAAAAAAGAATTTAATTCAAATTGAAGTATTTCCCATTATTTGAGTAGTTATGATTTGTGAAAGAACTCTCACCATTGTGAATGAGGCAACACAAAATACTAAAGAATTGTAGAGATAGGGTGGAATTTTCAAAAACACTCAGCATTGGCCTAACTCTGCTTCCATTAAAGTCAGTGATAAAACCCTCACAACTTCAATGGCAGTGTAGAGTTAGGTCAACACTGAGCCATTTTGAAAAGCCCAACTGCAGTGTTTACTATTTGACAGCAAATATGTGAAGGGCCAGACCCTATCTAAATTCTTTGAAGAAATACAAAGGTAAAAGCAGAGTGCTAGGAAAGATGGCTCAGGCTGCAGTGAATTATGGGAAAACACTGATTAACATAACTCCACTTTACCCAAGCTAACTGGAGTTGCACACCACAGTATATGTGCTAGAGGCTTCATCACACACACTGGTTGGCCAATATCGCCTTAAATGTCGTATTTTGGCTTTCTTGAATGCTGACATGCTAATGTGCTAGTGATGCCCGGGCACAGCAGCTCCTTTTTCCCCTATGCAACATCCAGTAAACTTAAGAATTAAACATATGAAAATGTATATTACAAAAGAAAGTGTACTATATATGAAATTTCTGTCCCATGGCACCTATTTAAATAGATGTGCCATACATGCTAATTTGATAAATATTTGCTGCTAAGGGGACTTTGATGCAGGGCCATTTGATTTATAGCTAAATAAAAGTCCTAAAGTGTTTCAGATATCCTGAATCATGCTAATTCCAGTTCTGCTTATTTTGTGAAATTTGCTCCACTCATAGAAAACCTGAGGCTCAGATTTTAAAAACCGCTTGACATTGGCTTAGATATCGTTCCACTAAGATCAATAGTAAAACTCCCATTGGCTTCAACTGAAGCAGAGTTAGACCAATGGTGTGTGCTTTTGACAATTCATCTTGAATATTTGGGTCCAGTGCAGGTGGAGTGAGGGGCTGGTGAATCCATCCCCCAACCTACAGTCAGAGTACAGGCCCTCCAGGCAGCCCTCAGGACTGCTATGTCTGCATCCCAGGCCCCAAAGGGTATGTCTACACTGCAAAAAGAAATCAATAAATAAAGCCATGACATGTCTCAAGGCCTGGGTTTACATACTTGGACTCCCGGGGCTCATGCTACGGGGCTAAAAACAATAGTATAGACATTCCCACTTGGGCTGGAGCTCAGGCTCTGAAACCTGGTGAGTGGAGTTGTTCTCAAACCCTCAGCTCTGTTGATTCTGGATACTTTGTGATCAGTGTGGATACCACCGAGACATGGTACGCCCGATTTGCAGATCAATAAGGTTTAATGTGCAAGGTTTTCTATAAATATACTAGTTAGATACAAGCCTAAAATTAACTACAATATATCATACTCACTAAGCCTGGAGAGCTAAGCAGTTACTCAGAAGGCTGTATACAGGAACGACTTTCTTCAGGGGCCCCACCAGGGAGTCAGTGGATCCTCTGGTCCAACCGGTAGCACCTCCCACGGAGTCAGATGTTGATGGAGCACTCCACTTTGTCTAAGTGATGACTACGTATACCCTTCCATAAACAACCTTCACCTGATTATCTCTCTCATTATCATATATACTAATTACCTACATTGGGTTTCCACCCTTAACTACATTCCATTCTCACAATAATAATTGGGGTTGTCAAAACATCTGGTGATAGGAGGGGCGGAGTAAAATATGCCCCAGACGTTCAAGGATAACTTGTTGTTCCCATCACCATTATCTATGTGCAGCTGCAAGCATACAGTATCTGTATTTTGTCTTGTTATGTGCCGTGGTATGCAGAAACTGAGACATCTATACTGTTATTCAGTCTCTGCCAACTGAAAGATGTCATGCTACAGGGGTCAGAATAGCCAAGCAAGCAACTGAAGCTATGCTAGGCCTGTAGGACAGTGGTCAAGCAACTCAAATTGTACTGGGCCTCCAACAAGCTCCAGCTCGAGCAGAACGTCTAAACTGCTATTTTTAGCCCTATAGCATGATCCTCACAAGCCCAAGACAGCTGACTCAGGCTCTGAAACACATCTGTATTATCACTCAGCTGACTCAACAGACGGACCCCCAAACAGCTTCATGCAGTGTTTAAGTGCTTCAGAAGGCATTACACCACAGTCTTCTGTGTCAGAATGAGTTCCATTTGTGAATATTGGCTTGTAAAGAAGCTGTACTGTGAAAGAAAACTGATTTCACCATATGAATGATATTTTTTCATAAGAAAGATTTACTCACCAGGGAAACAACTCATTACAAACAGCAGTAAGGAACGCTACACTTTCCCCGCCTTATTATTGATGAAGGTCGGCTGTGGTGGAATTTGAACCCTTCAGGATCCATAACCTTTTAATCATAAAAAGAAACAGTGAGTCTCATCAAGAAGTAAAGGTTGGGGGAGGTCTCTGTAGGGAAATGGGTTCAGTCAGATATTCCTAAAAGCATTTCAAAATGGCAGGATCAAAAAGGGTTAGCTAAACTATTAATCTCAGTTCAAAGAGCCATCAAGTAAACTCCCCACTGAGCACAGAACTAGATTGAATCCTTATGAACATACTGACCTGTTGGCTCTGAACCTTGTAGAGCAAGCAAAAACAATTAAAAAAAGAGAGAGAGAGAAACAGAATAGGAATTATATTGTCCTTCATACTGGTAGTTTCTTGTTAGCTGCCCAAATTTGTGTCTTCTTTTTGAAACAAACTAAATGTTTTGTTTTTCTAGTTTCCAACTGGTAGTAATTGTTAGCCATTTTGTTGAAATACTTTTCTCCTTTGGCTTCTGGAACAAGAAATATGTCTCAAGAAATACTGCTAGCTATTGTTTCTATATGATCTTTTTTCTCATACAGAAGCTATTTGCATATGTCTGATCACGTGAATATCTGATGAAAATTCCTCCATAAGTTAAGAGAGACAAAATAATAAAAGTGAGCTTAGGATTCACAGAAGCTCTGAAAATCAAGCCATTTATTTGTCTGTAGGTAGTTAAATCTGGATTTAGGTGCTTAATAGCAGTCATCCATCCCTGGGAATTTAGCCCTGAACAAATTTTTCAGCATTCTATATTATAACCAGTTGGGGGTTACCATAAGGAAGGGAGAGAAGTTCTGATCATGTTATTACTTCTGTGAGTCCAGGCCTGAGTACCATTCTACATCATAAAGTGCATGATTTCTAATGTAAGATAAACAGAACTGTTCCAAAAATGGAGGCAGGAGGAAAAACAGTAACAATTTTAAAAATTTTGAAGAGGGTTTTTTTTTAAGTTAAAAAACAAACAAACCTGAGTTCAAAGCTTTTGCTTTATTTTTTTAACCAGAAAATTCTCCTTTAAACAGAAGATTTCTCTTCATTCCTGCCTCCCTTTTTTCAGTCCTCCCACTTTTTCTTTTTTCTTCCATTTTCAGTGGTAGAAAACAGGAAAACTGAAAAGCCTAAAAACCAAAACCTTTTTCCTCTCCTTTAAAAACAAACAAATAAAAAGCCCAAGAAAGATCATTTAGAAAACAATGATTTCCATTTCTTTAAAATATGAAAAAATTATGAAAAAATTTACTTTAATTTTTTTAAATTTACTTTTATAAAAATTGTAAGCCTCATTTTTCAGTTACACTGGATTTTGTTTTAGTATCTTGTATGAAAATAGGAACATCTTTATTTTAATGAGATCAAACTCCAGAATTTATAAACACTGTCAAATGTAGGCCATACTGTTAATCTTCTTTCTTAATAGACTTACATGGTTTATTAATACAATTTTTTTTTGTAAATTTTGTCCCTCCTTTTCATATTTATTCTTCTCCAGTTCCATTGAGAATAGTCTAGTTGCAGTTCTGTAACCAGCCAGACAAAAGCAGAAGAACATATAAATATCACCTGCTTCCACCCACATTTCCATTTCATCTTGTCTCTCTAACACTAACTAC
Organism: Emydura macquarii macquarii; assembly: GCF_026122565.2. Classification (NCBI taxonomy): domain Eukaryota; kingdom Metazoa; phylum Chordata; order Testudines; family Chelidae; genus Emydura; species Emydura macquarii. The sequence goes on along the minus strand of NW_027132499.1, from coordinate 4,119,773 downwards.
TGACCATTATTATTATTCACAAACAAACAAACAATTATATTTCAGCTAAAGTTGCTAAGTAAGCTTTGTTTTCTCTCCAAAGGCTATGACCAGTGTATTACCCACACAAGATGCCACAAACCTCCTTCTAAACAAGCACTTTTATTCATAAGGTAAACACATTACAGAGAAAACATATCAAAACATTAAAAGTTCCTACACACATGCTAAAAATCTCACCAGAGGTCATCCCTGTCCAGCCTAGAGACTCTTGGGAGGTTTTAGTCCTTCAAACCCCACAACTAGGTTTTCCCCATGGTGACAAGTTCATCAGTCTTAGATCCAGAACCAGAACAAAGGCTGGGCAGATCACCCATTTCTTTAAATACCTTGGGCCTTTGATATTGCATTATATAACAATCAGCAACAGACAAAGATCCTCCTGTCAGGGCATAACCTAAAAAGGCGTGGGTTTTGCATCACTGGATTTAGGTGATTTGCAGTAATCTCCCTCTAGATATTCCTCAGGAAATCAATGTAATCATTATTGTCCCAGAAGTCCATACTTGTCTGGAAAGTTTTCAGCATAATCTTTTGAATTCCCAGATCTCACATCTGTTACATCTCCCCCCCGGAAAGGTTAAATACAATCCTGGCACATATTAATAAATACATTTAGTTCAATAATGATATTGCAGGAAATTGCCATGACAGTCAAATAAACAATTTGGTGAAATTGATATGACTTCCTGAAATGTTTTGATGTTACCAAATCTGCATATTTTGCTGAAAAAAGCTTAGTGTGAAAAATTCCACCCATTTTTCTGCATTCCCTCCAAAGGAAATATGAAAACTTTAATAAGTTTAAGGTTGTAAAAGTCAAGGTTTTGATAAAACAATATACAATTTTCTGCATTTAAAAATAAAACTGTATCACAGTTTCTCTCTGTCTGTTCTTGTGTCAAACAATATTGTGGTGAGAAGGCAATTGACAACAGTGGGTTAACATTTATGATCCTCATGGAAGATATAAATCTTCAGGGAGAGAACAAGATGAAGAATTTTTGTTTGATGCATAAAATTCAAGTTTCAGGGATTCTCTTCTAGAAATATCTGAAATACCTGGTGGAAATCTTTGCATTTTAAAAGAATTGAAGATATTTCAAATTTAAAAAACATGAAAAATAATATTAAAATAATATGATTAATAATATTATTAAAAAAATATTAGCCTGTGTGGCATTTGTCTGTAATTCTGTTACAATAACTTACCAATGGGATATACCAAGAAATGTTCAACAAAAGCACAGGTTTCCAATTACATTTATATATTTCCCCAGAATCACCATTGGAAAATAGCATAAACCTAAAACTGTCTAGCTCTTCACCATGTGTAAGAACAGAGGGACCTTGTTTGCTTCCTACTTTCATCCTTCTCTCCCAAAGCCCTCTTATACAGCTGTGCTCTTGATGTGCCCCAACAGGGAAAATCAAACATTTGTATAGATTTTATTACAACACAACTATTGGAAAACTTTCTATGAGACAACTAACACCTCTTCCCCCTGTAACTTACTAGATCTCCCTTGTGTTTCTTCTTCTTCGTCATCCATCTGTTTCATTTATCGGCCTTTACAAGGGATCTTTCTCTTCCCACTCCTTCCTCTAACTCTCAGCCTCCATTCACCCCTCATTTTCTTTCTCTCCTCCCTCTCCTTCTGCATATTTTGTCTTCCCATTCCACTTCTTTTCTCAGTTCTCTTGTCCTCTTTTTTTCATGCTTTGTCCAATTTTTACGCCTACATTCTCTTTCGCCAATTCTGTCTCTGTCTCTCGTCCCTTCTCTCATTCCTATACCTACATTACTCCTCTTCACTCCCTCCCACTACTAGGGGTGCAATCTTCTGAAGATAGACATACTAGTAGTAATATAAATATATATATATATAAAAACAGTATAAAATGCATAATGACAAAATATATGTTATATAAAAGTCTAAACAATAAAGTCAAAATGAAGCACTTCAAAAAGTTTCATGTAGAAAAGGTTGACCTCCTAGAAACAAAATGTTTTGATGACATTTTTGACAAAAAATGTTGACAAAATTGGTATCTTCCTGCAATATGTTTTGATTTTGTCGAATCATTATTTTCTGATGGAGAACTGATCCGTTGGAAATTTTTTCAACTAGTTCTAGCTGCCAGCCAGATAGGGGTGTGTGGGAGGGGAAAGGAGAAAGAGTGTATGTGGAGTGGTGGTAGGTGACCAGATCTCAAGAGCAAAATATCAGGACACATGGGGGCGGGGGCAGGGCCCAGGAGCGAGGTAATATATCTTTTCATACATAAACACATTAAAAATGGGTATTAATAGCACAAAAAGTTGTAAAGGAGACATTTTTGTGCTCCAATATCTGCACAGGTCATTAAAGTCATTTTAATGGGTTGAAATCTGACCTTGAAGATACATGCTGCATCTTTGTGGTCGCAAATAGAGCAGGGCACAGTCTTGCTAATATCACAGGCTGAACAAAAGGGAATGGCAATACTGTGTGTGCCCTTGATGTGTACTCAAAGAATAAGACCTGGCTACCTGTGCCAACTAGGTCGTTGGTTTCTATCAGCCCCTTGCTGAAGTTGTTGTTCAGGCAAGAGACTGAGTCTTGCTTGAGTGAGAGCTGCAGGATCAGGTCTGATCTATGGATTTTCAGCCATTGATTGTGGGTGAGTTATCCAAGCTCTCTTTTAGCAGAAATGGCTGATTTCCAATGCTCAAATATTAATACTCATACTTTGTTAAAGGTTACAGAATCCATGTGTGAAAGAGGAACCAGACTACAGTTCATTTAATCATGTCTTTGTTATCACTGCTTTAAGACCCAGATGCCTTTCAAAATGATAGGACTATGTAGGCATTCAAAAGTGACAAGCCATCCGCCCCATACAATAAGTCAAAACGCCCTGTTCCTAAGGAGGACTAAGAGTCCAGCCTGTAACATTTCCATGTTTCCCTGGCACAGTTTGAAGGCCGGGTGCAGAGATACACTAAACAAATAACATGGGTAAGGAGTGCAGTTTTTTATTCAGTCAATAACTCAACTGCACAGTTTGCATACCTGTCAGATGTGCCAGCAGTCAGTCTCATATTGCTTTGACGACTTTGCCATAATCATGACTTGCCTCTGGGTAATCACAAAGCTGTAGAAGTCCTTGCAACTCATCTAGAAATTCATTTTGACAAGGGCTTCACACTGAACTAAATCTATGCTGCTTTGATTCTGGACATCTGTCCATACACCTTTCATGAACAGCATCCATAGAGATTTTGGACACTCATTACTGCCCAAAGAAACAAAGTAGCTCTTAACAGCCTGCCACTTATTTACAAGCCTGTTACAGCTGAGAAAAGACTCAACCAGTGTGTTGGAATATGGCGCAGTAAAGTGCCATACTCCATATCCACAAAATCAAACATAACCTTCAGTGCTGTTGCTCTTTTAGCAGAACTGCTGAAATGATTGAAGGTTTTAATCACCAGAGTCTCGGTGTCAACTCGCAGGGTATTGCTAGCATGTTTCACAGCATTGTGCACAACATGGGCCGGGCAGTTTGCAGGCAAGATATTTTCATTTCATTTTTATTTTGAATGCTGGTACACTGATCGTCACTTTCACATTTGAATTATCAGCACAGTAGGAAGACATTTTGTTCAGGTCTAGTTTGTGTGTTGCACGCTTTTCAAGTAATGTGTTGGTTATTGCTTCTGCAGTCTCTTCGCTTTGCTCATACAAGTCTAACAGTTTATCTTGGACCACATGTTCAGGTATCCAATATCTCAGTGATAAGAGAGAAATTTTCATGTTGCCCTTGTTAGATGTGGAAACTGAGAAATAGGCACGGTATTGCTTGCTGAGGTCTTTTAAAAATTCTGTCGAAAGTGGTGGCAACACATTTTTGATGAATGCCTCTGCTTTAGTCTAGCCACAGCTGACGTACTTCGCAATCCTTGAATCTGGATACAAGGTCAGTGCCAGTTTAAATTCAGAGTCACACAAGTGACAGGAGTGTTGATGGACTACTTGTATGGTACATTGAGTTAGCTCAGCAGTGGTAACCTAGTTATTGAAGGATTCAGCCTGCTGAATAAAATCAAGACCAGGATAGTGCTCTTGTGAGTTTTGCTGTTTTGTTCATGATTTTTTGAATCAGCATGATGTTTAACATCAGACTCACTCCCATGGAAATGCTAAATTCCTTCCCGAATGCTTTACAAAGGCTCTTGAATCACACTCATAGGATTTCCAAACCCAGGGGTAAGTGTTTTCCAATTCTGTCCTGTATCTGTACTTTTATGTTTTTTGGTAGTTGGCTCCTCCTCACTTGCTATTGCCATTTTGGGGTCTTCAGCTGAAGATGGTTAGCTAGCAGCTGAAAAGAATGACACAGTCTCTGTATGCCTACACGTATTATTGCGTGTCCACTGTAGCTGTGCTGCAGTAAGCATTGTGGTTCAGAACTGTAATGCAAACTACATATCCCTACTGTATATTGTGTTACACTGGAAAACTACCTGAAAAAACAAAATTCCCAGCAGATAACTTAGAGCACATTCAGGTCCGGGTTTAACAAATAGCACATCCCAAATCACTAATTTTCTATTTCACCACCAAAGATTATGTCAAGGAGGATGACATATTGCTTCAGCCCTGAGGCAGGGGGACTGGAGCTCTCAAGAGAGGTGGAGGGACGTGGAGCTCCGCCGCCGCAGGGGGGATCTGGAGCTCCCTGCCCCCGTAGGTGGTGGGGGCACCTGGACCAGAGCTCCCAACCACTGCAGGCAGTGGGGGAATCTGGAGCTCCCTAACTTCATGGGTGTTAAGGAGATCTGGAGCTGAACTCCAGAGCTCTTTACCTCTGCAGACAGCGGGGGGACCCTGAGCTGAGCTCATAGCTGCCATGGGAGGCAGGGGGACCCCGAGCTCTCTGCTTCCCTCCATGGTATAGGTGGAGGGGGGATCTGGAGCTCCCTGCCACTGCAGTGGGGCCACCCACGGTGGCTGGGAGCTCCAGGTCCCCCTGTGACAGCTAGGAACTGAATATTGGGACAAAAGGTGTCTTGTTTGTACATCAATCGGGACATGGGACAAAGGGTTGAATATCGGGACAGTCCTGATTATATCAGGAAGTCTGGTCACCCTAGATGGTGGGGGCAAATTACTGAGCCGCTGTTAAGGAGTGCACATGGAGAAGAGCCAGCACTACCAGAAGTATGGTCACAGAAAGCTGTGCCCCTAAAAGTTACCAAATGCTTTGTCCTTTACAGAGCGTAGGAACGTACTGTATAAGATATAAGGTCCATCTATTCCAGTATCCTGGTTCTGACAGTGGCCAGTACCAGATGCTTCAGAGGAAGGCGTAAGATCTCTACAGTAGGCAGATGTGAAATAATCTGTCCCAGACAAGACAATTTGGAATTTTGTATGTGCACAGAACCTAGTATTTCTAATTCAGGTGGTAGATAGAGGTGTGTAGGACAGTTATATAATAGATACATTTGTAAAAGGATGCTTTCAGAAGCTGCTGAAAGCAGTGTCCTGTCCTTTGGGGTGCTCAGATTGTCATCAGTCAATAAGAGTTGCATGTGATGATGCAATATTTCCTATAACCTAATAGTTATAGGTTGAGTATGTTGCCACTTGAGAACATGCAGGATAATTTTGAGGGTGGAGTTCTTTGAAAGACCATAGAAATTACATCTGCAAGCAGTTTAATTAATTTCGTATTAATCTCATCTGTTTTTCTTAGTCTCCTCCATGCACTTACTGCTCCAAACACAAGATCTCTGATTTCTTGTTTTGTTTCTTATTTATTATTTGCCTTATACTTGTAATTAGATTTGTTAACATTAGGCTTTGATATGTGACAAGATCTCTATAGTGGCTCAAAAAGAGGTTTTTACAATTATAATAAATATAGTAAATTATATTACTTCTACTTGTTCTTTTGATTGAAGTACCATATAAATGGTTCAAGTAGAATGTCACAGGAATTATTTTGCTCATTTTATTAATATATCTGTGTAGTTTTGCTTGGAAATAAATTCTTGTTCTGCCAAGACAGAAATAAAAATGTGTTCCATTTTATTAAAATTTGAGAATATCTCAATAAAAATGGTCTGGTGGCAATCAACAGCTGTATCTGCTACTGAAAAAACTGCCCATACAGTCAATAAACGCTAGCAACTAATTCATAGTGAACAAAATACCCACTCTGAACATCTGTCCTTAACTGAAATCAAACACAATCACTTTTGAGGTTCAAAAATAAATTGGTTAGGTTTTTATTTCTCCCCATTTTTAGACATTGCTAAATTTCTGGAATCCAGTTGGAAACAAAAGGAGAGGTGCTAAAATATCACAAGAAAAGCAGATTTCTGAACCAAGTTTTAGCTAAGAACAGTGCCCTGTCCTTTGGGGGGCTAAAAGATTTAAACATAGGTGTCTAAAATTAGGCACCTAAAACCACGTATAGGAACTTAAACAAGTGATCTGATTTTCAGATGTGCTGTGTATCTATATCTATTATTGAAGTTCATGGATATTTAAGAGGTTGGGATGCTTCAGACCTGGTGCAGGTGGGATCAAATACCCTGGAGAGCACTGATGAGTCCATCCACCTCAGCTGCGAGCAGAGTTCAAATGGTTGTTTTTCTCTCTGCCTCCTGCATGAAGTCCTTATCTCACTTAGAGATGCAAAAACACCTAGCTGTGGTCAGAAATCTGGACCCTATTACGTGCCGACTTGGAGCAACAATGGGCATTCTATATGTGCTGTCAATGCCAAATCCTGAACATAAAATGGTTTGACTTTGTGCAGTATGTCATTATCTTTCAGAGATCTGACTTTCCTTCAATATCTCATTATATTCAAAAGCAGCTTTGTATCATCTTCAGCCATGTTGCCAGGTTGGATAAAAACTCCACATCACAGTGTTCTCTTAAATTCTCCATCAACATGCAAAGGGGTACATGCCCTGACCCTATCTAATACTACCTGCAGGGTGTCCCAGAGATTCATGGATTCACAGAGATTAGCCTGATCTGGGAACTTCACTACACAATGCGACACCATCTATTGTGGTCACTCTGGCTAATGCAGCAGTTCTCAGTGGATTATACGTGTCTGATGCTGATGCTTCAGACAGAAACATCTTATCCATTATAAAACAAATCAAACCAATCTTCTGAACACTTGAGGGGTCACCCATCTCTACAATATACACAGTATTACATTTCTTAAGGGGGCTATTATGGATATATTCTTCCTTAGGTTTTATACCACAGTATACTCTGTAGTGTTGAACAACATATCATTTAGTGTAACTGCCTTGAAGTCCTGGCAATCAGAACTGATTTATTTAATTCAGTGCAACTGGAAAACTTATGATGTCATTCTTTGTTGTGTTAGAGACATAACATTAAATATGGGTAATATTACAAGGATTCCCAACATAACTTATTTCATACTTGACTGCATGTCGCTGTTTGTTTTGGTTAATAGTCGACCAGAAGACAAATTAGATAAATAAATGAATAAATAAAAACTGCTCCTGCAGTGCTGGAATTCCCTTTGAGCATCAATATGATCATAGAAAATTGTACTTTGCCAAAATCAATCAGATAAGGATACCTCTTGGGAGAAGGATTACTGAGTTTCCATTACTTGCTGTTATTGATCCAGCATCATAACAAAAGAGCCATACTTAAATGTAACAATTTGTGGGGAATGGGATGGCTCAGGAAATTGGTAATGGATTAAGACTTTTTCACCTCTTCGTCACAGTTTGAATCCAGGAGGCTTGGGGGGCACTGGGCTCATAGTGCTGTTTTTGTTGTTAGTAACAAAAGGGAAAATAGAATGTTTGAAATAAAATGTTTCAGGTATTCCATATGTGGATTCATGTTTCACTAATTTCCTAGAATGTTCTGAATCTTTGTAGAATCTTGTGGAACCTTCCAGACTTTCTGAGAACTACATTTTCTTCAAACCCCCTAGAATCATGTCAGCCGTGCCCTGGAGGATATATTTGCTTGTACATAGCATGAATCCATTTGAAAGTCATCATTGTCTGAAGATTGATTGGATGCCTACATGAATTGAATTATCTGTCTCAGCTCCATTCCTTAGGGACTGGTGACCACCTCACCACAACCTACAATATAAATGGCACTAGTGGCAATCTTGTTAACAATCAAAGAGACCGACAATTGAATTGGTAAGAAGACTAAAATATTCTCAGAGATGGTTCCTTCTAAACAGGGTTGAAGTAAAGTGCGGAGAAAGCTACTGACAATACTGTACCCATTCAGAGTATTAAAAGGGGGCTAAATTCTGTAGAAGTGTCAATCCATGCATATTTCACAAGTAGTGTGTTTACTCTCCAAAATGTAGCATACATTTCCCAATTGGTGGGGGTGAGAAGAGAGTCCTAGGCTCCATTGGACTCCCAAGGCCAACTGAGCTTTTGGGTAAAACCTCTGTTTCTTCCGTAGGGAAGCACAAATCCCCAAAACAAGAATTTGAAGGAAGCATTGAGAGGAAGACCTTATGGAGTTTTTCTTCTACTGGCCTTTCATGTGGGTTTTTTGAAACAGGGTGCAACCTGGTCCTGTGTTTTTTGTACCAAGGCATGAAATGTTATGTGATATTGCATGCCATACAATGCCAGCTAAAAAATCTCTCTCTCCCAAAGCACATGAGAAATATTGTAGTGAGGAAAGATCTATTACCAATTTGTTACAGAAAAAGGATTTAGTAAGTTTCTATCCTAACTCTGATCTTGCCTACCATAGAGCAGTTTTCTCTTGATACGTACATGATTAATGATGCAGATGACATTGTCGCTGATGGGAGAGCTGCACTTCATTTGGGAAATATTTAGTATTTCATCTCTTTAAAATATATATGTTGAAATATTCTATTAATGTCACCTTGTGCTGTGGCTCCCAGCAGATTTATAATGTTAAGCAATGTCTTTCTGAGCCAATACAATGCTTAGATAGGAGATATCTGTGAGTTCGAGGTATTTCTGAAAACTCTGCTGAATATTCAGCAGATTACACTTCCCCTCTGTGTCACTAATGAATCAATATCCCAGCACAATGTTAAGGAATTTGGGGTTGCTGGAAGTCCTGTCTTTTGAATTAAATGTAAAACAAGATCTTGATTAGAGCTGGTTGGAATATGGAATTTTCATCCGACAGGAAACTCTGATACTTATTTCTGTCCTGAATCAGAACATGAATACAATAACTTTAGACAGAAATTAAACATTTCAACATTTACAAATAAAAATGCTCATTTTGATACATTAATTCAAAGGGTTTTTTTAATCTGTTTTTCCTGATGGAAAATCAAAAACTTTCATAAATATCGACATTTTCCTGCGGAAAATTTTTATTTTCATGAAACCACATTTTCCAACAGGAAAATTTTTTTTGTTCAAATTTTGTTTTTGTTCAGCCCTTGACTATTTATTATAATTAATTTATGCTCAAATAACAGCACAAATAATCACATTCTGCCTGCCTAAATTCCCTACACAGTGTCAGTTGGATACAGTATCCTTCTTTATGTCGTTTTCTGATTTGTGATAAAGTAATGCTGTGTCCTGTTAAATTTCACTCTAGACATTGTTGGATTTCAAGGATAGAAGATGTGGTCCTACTTGATATTTTGGAAAGCATTTAAGGTATAAAAGTGCTACACAAATAGCATACAGTCATTCTTATCACTGCTATGGTAGCTACCCTAATTTACTTTTGTTTTTACAGCAGGATGAAGTAGAAACTATCAGGAAATCAAGGATAAGAACCAATTTTTTTTAGAAGTATCCACTAATTTCAGGTTCCCATCTTGAGACACCTTAAGCCTGATTTTCAGAGATATTAGGATTTCCTTCAAGACCTTTTTTTACTTGGCTTCCCAAGAACTCAGTTCAGCTCCAAGCTTTGTCACTCATGTATCTTTATTTGGCATTCAGCAGTGCTACTCTAAGTTGATCAGACTCAAATGCAGGGGGGATGCAGGATACATCATAGCTCCAAAGTTACACATAAAACTTCTCCCTTTATATACATTACATATCTCATTGGATTTATTATATATTGCATTAGACCTTTTTGGATTGACTTGGTTACTTTGCAGGAACCAGTCCCTATGCAACACGTGGTGTCCACGCACTGTCCATGCTTCAGCTTCCTCTTTACCTCATCTCTACATTCCTAATGTATTTTGTCCCTTGTTATTGATTTCATAGTAAACATTCCCTGTGTGTTCTCCCTATTACCTTAGTTGGCTCAGGCATTCTGTCTTCTTAGCCCACTGACCTATTATCTTATTTAGCACAAACCTGAATATTCATTTACATCCCTAATTCTATCTTCCAAAAACTGAGGTCTCCATCCATGTGTTAATTACCCATGTTAGGCCAGGCCTTAGCTGCAAGAGGTGGTGAGCGTTTGGACTTCCCTGGAGTTAAGTTGAGATGTGGGTACTCAGTGCCTCTGAAAATGAGGACTGTGGTGTTTCAAACTGGACACCCAAAACCTGAAGTGAATGGACTCTTGTGACGGGAAATATAAACCCTGCATCAGGGGTGAAGGGGTTACAGAGCTTCTGCAAACAATGATGGCCCTGCCCCTTCAGACCTGTCAGTCATATCTGGGGTAGAATAAGGGATTAAAAGCAGAAAATCCCAAGCAGTTGCTGGGTTGCTCTGGGAGCAGACATGGCTCTCAGTGCCCAAGAGAAACCTTCAGGGGAACTGCCCTCACATAAGCTATTCACCAATGACCCCCATGCCAACAAGGAGATAACCCCTTTGGGGCTAGGGAACCTGAGACTATACTAAAGGAATTAGGTGAGTGGAAGCCAGGAGGTCCATTCACTTCAAACACAGTCAGAATAGTTGACTCAATTTTCTATCACAGAGACCCTGTTTAGGCAGACGGGGATATTCTATGAATTTTTCAGTGTCCAGACAGTAGGGGGCACCTGTCAGCACCCTGAGAACTGAAAATACTTCTGAAAATTTTGGTCTAAACTAGTAAAGGGGCTGATATAGCCAAATGAAGAATCCCTTTTTTGGAGGCAGGGGATGGCAAGGAATGATATACCATCAATAATACATCTTCCACTCACTTTTTATTGTGCTCTATGCTATCCTTCAATCCCCAAAGTGACCTAATCATGGATTCGTTTACAAATGAAAGCAAATCCTCACCTCAGACCTTCCCATTTCCCAAATGGTCTTCTCTCCTCACTGTATTTTGTTTTCCACCTGCAGAATTAACATTGGACATGAAAAGTGGAACCCATATGAATTAATGTACAAATGAAACACCTTAAACTATTGTTTCCAATTTGTATTAATGTTTTCCAGCTGATTTTCTACTTTTCTAAGGAATATAACAAGGAATTTCATATGTGCTCCCCTGTGAGCCCCCAAAACTTTTTTGCTGAACAGAAAAAATAGTAAATCCAACTAGCCAGCAGATATTTAATCCCATTTCTTCCCTCCAGATTGTCTGGAATTTGATATTCTCTCAAAGTAATGACTGCAACTGCCTGCAAATAATTTATAAAATAAGTGTGCATTCTTCCTCAAGTGTACCTCTGTAGTCCCAAACAATGGCTGAATTTTTCACCTTCTGTCTGACACTTGCCATTCTATAGCTATAGTAACTTAATGCTCTTTCATCCCCTGCTCTCCTGAGAGTGAAATCACGATGGATATGTTTGTCACCATGGTAGCAAAACAGTACACGTATTTTAACCATAGCAGATGCATAGACTGTAAATCCCAGATTTCTTTGTTTTTGGAGAGCTTTGTGGTGGCTCACATAACTATAAGCCCCAGTATAAAAAGAATGAAAGTGAAATGCTAAGTGAAGCAGCATTTTCTACCTCAGGTTATATTTCCCCTGAGTGTTGGCAGATGGCTAGTTACTGTATTTTTTCTGGGCCAGACAATGGAAATTTTTTTTTTTTTTTTTTTTTTTTTTACAGTAAAATAGTTAGTAAGAAGATGGAATCAATTGTATATGAGGCACAGCTACAGTACAAAGACCCATAACAGCAATATTAGGAAATAAACAGGTTATTTATTTTGAAGCACACATTCTTTCCTGGGTTGGTTAATATCATAGCAACTCATTTTAGGGTAATTAGTTCACAAGGTAAGAAGATGAATACAATACAGAAAAGGGCACAATAAAGCTAGGAATAAACATTAAAATATAAAGGTATGAATAATACAAGCGTCACTAATACCCCACACCAGCCTTTATGTGGCTCCCATACTCATTGATTTCAATCTGAGTTGCATCCATGCTGGGAGGGCAGATTGGACCTCATGCTTTTTTTTAAGAGTAAGAACCTATGTCAATGATATGAAATGGTTTTAGTAATGAAAATAGTTAGCAACTTATTACACGAGGCCTAATTCCCATTTTCCGCTATAAATACATGTGTTTGGCCTCATATAGAAATGATTATTCCTCCCATTTTATTTACAACAACTAGCCCTGGAATGCAATCCCTGGTATGTTGCGAGAACTGCAATATGTTGGCTTTGTGGATAAAAGTGAAGATATCAGTCAATACACTCAGAGCATATCTATGATTTTGTAAGTAAGTGCTTTTTTTTGTAAGAGATTTTGTAAGTGCTCCAAAATTATCTTCCATAGCTATGTAGCTACTTCCTGATCACCCAAATCTCCACTGCAGCATGGTACATAAGCTGTGCTATGCCAGATATAGTCTAGCCCTGGGATGTGACACAGTCAGCCTCAAAAACACTCTGTTCTCTGAAGTGTTATTATTAACTTTCAAAATACACTCATCTCCATTGATTCCCATCCTTTTCATGGGAATGCACAAGGCATGTTCTGTGGATTGGAACCTCTTTTAAGAGGTGTTTTAATACATGCATAGTATATATAGTAGGGAGAGGAAAAATAATTATCTTGTTCATTTTAAAATACTTTACTCTTCAGTATTTTGTGACAGGGACTGTGCTCAGTGACTGTCTATGCCAAAAAGCTTCCTCATCAAAATGGAGGGAGGGTGGTGCCAGTTAAAAAAAGTATGGATGGCCAAGACAAAATTTTTCAAAAATATGTGACTGAAGTTAGCCTACCAAATTCATATTTGGCCACATAAGTAGCCAAGTCGAGTGCTAAATTAGCCTCAACTCCCCACAGCTTCATCTGACTTCAATGGCAACTTCTGGGTGTTCAATACTTTTGAAAATCAGGTAATTCATTCAGATCCCTGGATGTGGACACTGGTACATGTAGGCCAACATTTAGAAAAGTGACTAGTGATTTCTAGGTTCCCAACTTGAGACACCTTAAAGGAGCCTAAGCTTTTGAAAATCAAGGACCCTTTAAGATGTCTCAAGTTGGGCACTCAAAAAATTTAGGTACCTTAAATCACTAATTGCTTTTAAAAACTTTCAAGCCTTCACCTGCTGCTTTCAAAGGGCCATTTTGTCCCTGGCATTTATTTAGGTTCTCCTGTCGTGCACTCTACACAAAAGTTAGTGACAACTGCAGTCTCTGTACTAGGTCCAGTGTAGGCCATCTCCTGATGGGCACTCCTGGGGCAGAATTCACACTGAGGGTCGGATTTAGGGGATGGCCTGGGGTGATGAACTTGCAGGGCTCTGGGTTTGGGGTACTGTTTTTGTTGTTAGCGACAAAAGGAAAAATAGGATGTCTGAAGTAAAATGTTTCAGGTATTCTGTATGTGGATTCATTTTTCACCAACCTCCTAGAATGTTCTGGACCTTTGTAGAATTTCATGGAACTTTCCAGACTTTCTGAGAACTACATTTTCCTCAAACCTCCTCGAATGTTGTCAGTCATGCCCTCGTGAGAATATAAGCGGTGGGGTGGTGTCAATCAGTCAATGAGATATAAGAACAAAGTGAAGTGAGAGCCCAGCTGTGATATTGTGAACCTTGCTTTAGTGTGTAATTGTGAAAGTGTACTTGTAGGAGGGTGCTGAAATGGAGGGCCGCCAAAGACGGTCCTTGCCTTGGACACTATTTGACCTAGGCCCTGTTCACCCCTGCGTAAGTGAGGAGGAGGAAGGACAATCCTACTCTTCACTGATGCCAGCAGAGCAAGCGTGGCTTATCAGCTAATACAGGCTGTGCTACTCAGTAATATTTCTGGGCCCAAGCTGCTTCAAAAAGATTCTCTTTATTCAGTAACTCAGTTTCAACTGCCTCTGCATAGAGAACATGATATTTTGCAGTAACACTTCCCAGGTCCTTTGTCTAGGAAGCTAACTGACTTAAAGGTACAGTTTCCAAAACTACACATCCTGCAACATCCTAAAGGCACCCCGAGGTACAATCTCTCTCTGAACCCTCCTGTAGGGAGGAGTGCAGATCCACAACAACCCCTACTCAGTGCTGAGCGCAACAGGCACAATCTAGCCCAGCACATTTATCTAGCACCTTAAATGGCTTCCTGTCAGATTTTTTCCCCCCCCCCAAAAAAAAACCCGTTGAAGGAAATAAAAGGAACACACAAAATTGTGAGCAGATTGTGGACTGAGTTAATTAGTGGTGGATCAGGGTTCTTTATTATTTGCACTTCTGCCATAAGTCAGTCTCACTGTGAACAATTAGAAATGTTACAAACTGGAGATATAAAGAAATTGAGTCTTGCAAAAGCAGCTGAAAATTTGTACTTAAGGGAGAAATTTGAGTATTGTGTAAATCATTCCTTGTGGTTTCTATTTCATTTCCGTTTGGGGTATTTTTTTTGGCAAATTGAAAACTAACATTTTTTTGGTTAAAAATCTAGTACTGACTCTGTTTTAGTATAAAAGATACTCCTCTTGCCAGAACCTTAATTTTATTATTTATGGTACAATATTATTGCATTGAATGGCATTTCTTAGTATTAAAAAGTCTCCTGAAAACGAATATTTGCAAAGCAGGAGTTTTTCTCCATAACATACGCATATAATTCCCAATAATGCCATAGAACTCTAATGTTTTAACAGAATAATCGTGTTCTCTGAAAATGAGCCTCTTTTTATAAACCATATACAGCAGAAGCCACTTAAGGGTCATGATTTACTGCCCCAACAACACATAATCACAGATATCTACTACTATTGTAAGTATAGGTGAAAATCTTGGATACGGCTGTGTAATGACTGCAGGCAATGGCTGACTTTTTAATGGTACCTGCTATCCTCAAATATTTTGTTGCTTTTCAAAAAAAAATCCTGCCATCTCTGAATTTCTGTCATTTCTTTACCTTGAAAAATATTGAATGATGTTTAAAATATCATTGTCAGCTATGGAAACTGACGTTTATTATTTAACCACAAAGCAGGTACAGATTAAGAAGTAGTAAGGACAAACTTTTGCGCCTCAACCACTGATAATATATCTCAACTGTGTTCTGGAGGGACCACTCTACCATCCTGATTCTGGGCTTGTCAGAGCTCTACTCCTGTGTGGAGCCCCAATGACTTTAACTGGACTGGTGCAGGTATTCATCTTCTTAGAGTCAGCTGGGGAGTTATTCAATAATACCCTCAAGAGATGAATGAGTAGTTCATTATCTATGCCAATTGAATCGCTATACTCTCTGCTGAAACTGTGAACAATGGTATCAATTAATGTCTATTCTGGTGGTATATATTGAAGTAGATACCTGTTCACTAGCAACAGGCCTGGAAAAAAACTCTATTCATTTTATAAGAACAGCCATAAAATGTTAATGATTGTCACTCACTGGGCACAGAAGTAGACACCAACTCATATTAGGGTAGAGGCTTTGCTACCTGCAATATTATGCATATAATATGCATCACATTTCATATCTATTATTTCTGGAAAAATTCCTGCACATTTTTTTACTACAAACTGACTGAATCCTCAGTGGGATCCACGTGAATTGAGACCATTCTACAGCTCATAATGCAGCTATATGATACAACAGACTCTTTAGTTGATTAATGTATGACTCTGAGCAGGAAATTGCACTTCATCTTCATTATTTATCAGCTTATTCATTCAGTCTGCAAATCCATGCAGTATAATATTATATGCTACTAGAGGTTTCCATGGCATTGTAATGGAGAAAAGGGCTCCAAAGACATCTCTTCATTCTTATTCAGAAATGCTTTGATGTGCTTCAAAGATAAAAGCCATTTTACTGTGTTCACAAGGAGTGAAAGTGTCCTATTATGACAAAAAATTCCTTTAGTAGGATGGTTAAGTGAAGCTTAACATTGGTTTCAGTTGAATAAAAACACTCACTGATGTCAGGTCATGATTCATATTTACCCTCTTCAAATCCCCTGGTCTTCATCAAAAATCCTTACATCTTTTCCTAAAAATGCAGGCTTTGTTACATAACCTGTTACAGGATTACACTGTTCACATTTTCTTTTGATAAAATGAAGTATTTAGGTCAGTAAGCTGACATTAGAGACAAAAGATGCTCAATTAACTATTTCTAAGGCCATCCTCTCTCTTGTTCAGGGGGCACCCATTAAAGACTATTGACCCTCATGGGCATTAAGGTTTTGTGAATCTCTTAAACTACTTTTCAATTTCATAAAACTAGTGTGTATTTCTGAACTTTCCCCCCCTGTAATTTAAACATGTGTCAAATGCTGCTCTCAGATAACACTGATATAAACTTGGAGTAATTCCTTCAGTTTCAGAATAGAATAGAATATAGCTTTCCACTAGCTAACTAGTATTTAGATATTATGCTTTGAGTTACTCTACATTTACACTGGAATAACAGAGTAGAATTGGGCCCTAAGATTATAGTTATTTATTAATTCTACTGAAGTATTTCCCAGAGGCCTCCCATCAAGATGATGGCTCCATTCTGCTGGGCATTGTTCAAACATACAGGAAAATACAGTCCCTATCTGAAGATCTTATCACCTACGGAACATTCCTGCAAACCCTTACACATGTGCTTAACTTAATGCAGTGTGTATACACTCACTGACTTCAATGGGACTGCTCACAGTGCATAATGTTAATCATATGTACGTTTTTGCAGGATTGAGACCTAAAACAAAATGCTAAGTCATCCACTTAAGATACTAATGAGTCTTAACAAAGTACGCTCTAGGTCAGGGTGATAAATAAGGATGGTGAACCAGTTCACAGAAAACAAGATCCTTCACCCAAACTCTAACCAAAATACTCTGAAAGTTCAAAACTGGTTAACTATTTTGTTGTTTCAGTTTTCATTTTTGGCTCTTCTGCATTTTCAGAAGCCCATGAAGGTCTCATTCCAATCCCTATTAGCTAACATTGGTTTAAAACCTGAAATCTGAGATCTTTATCCCTTCCAAAACTTTGTTTACATTAACTGTTATAACTCTGAATATTCTTGTTATCCGTAAAAACAGCCAATCTCTCCTTGACTTTTACAAAGTTATTGAAGTTAATGTCATCCTGTGTCAGCAAGCGTTAGCCTCTAACTACATATTGGATGAAAATGTATTTCCTTAAATAATTTTCCAATTTGCAATTCAAATTTGAATTTGAATTTCAGTTTCATTGAATGTCCCCGTGTTCTTCTATTGGAACATAGAGTCTTCTGCTGTACTTTCGCTGGATCATTAATTAGTTTATGTATCTTTTATCATGCCACCTCTTTTCATTTGATTTCTAAGGTAAATAATTCCATACCAATGTTTTCAATCTCTCTTCCTATTAAGGTATGTCTACATTGCAATATAAGACAAGGGTTAGTAGAACTCAATTTAGTAGTCTTGTTAATTTAGCGTTTGAGTGTCTACACTAATTTGTAACCCTAGGTTAGGAATTGTTGAACCCTCAGGCTCCAGGGTTTACAACTGCATTATGCAGGCCTCAATCCAGCTATCCATCTCCCAGACTTCCTAATGTCCACCTTAAATGCAGCTCTAGACCTTTGTTCATGGTTCAGTGGGAGAAAACTTGACTACCAAACTTGACTGTCCAGAAGATAGAGAAAGTCAGCCTGTGGGATTGTGGGATACTTTTGGTAGACTCCCAGAGTATAAGTACAGTGGGGCTGCCTCTATACTGCAAAGCAACAGGTCTTCCCTCCATACCTATGGGATCCTGGGACCCTGGATCAGCGTAATGTGTGTGTAAATGGAATGGGGGTTAGGCTTGCTCTTGAGTTTGTGCCCTGGCCTTACATTGCAATGTAGACACAGTAGAGACATAGAGTTTTCACATGCTTATATTTACTTTCACTGTCCTTCTGACCCACTAATTCTGTAATATCCTGCTATGAGACAGGGTGGCCAGTTCTGCACAGAGTATTCCAGATAATCTGTTTTGGGATTACCCTGGTATGTGGTTCTACAGGATACTGAATGAGTTGCTATATAACAGCTGAATGCATTCCTTTGACAGGTCTGCAAGGACAAGTCGTGTCC
This sequence comes from Emydura macquarii macquarii, assembly GCF_026122565.2. NCBI lineage: Eukaryota > Metazoa > Chordata > Testudines > Chelidae > Emydura > Emydura macquarii. The sequence goes on along the minus strand of NW_027132499.1, from coordinate 4,101,299 downwards.
TCTCTCTATTCATTTACTAAGTTTTCAGATATAGTCATTGGAGCATAAGTGGGCAGATGAATAGGTGCACCTATAGTAATAATATTTTGCAATACTGCAGCCTTTTTCCAACTGGATCTCCCAAAGAGTTTTACGAACATTAATGAGTTATATCTCACTACACTCTTGTTAAATAGGGAAGTATTATCCTAATTTTACAGTGGCTAAGTGACTCCCCTTAGATTGCACATAAAAATGTGTGGCACATCCGGGAAAGGTAATCCCAGAACTCCTGACTCCCAGGTCTATCATTCTGAGATGCACAAAACCAACATTCTCCACCATAGGTGTGATTCAATGGTCATGAAAAGACTCCCACTGAGTTCAGTGGGCTTCATATCAGGCTATGAGTGAACACTGAAATTGCATGAAACTTCTCATGAGGAACAGTGCTGCTCTTTCAGGCTTAAAGTAAATGAGTTATGCCAATAACATTTTAAACAAATCATATCAATTTAATTGTGTTCGACCTCACTGCTGCAGGACTGTAGTTGGTAATGAGGGAAGTATAATATTTGGTGTTTTCAATTCAAATATTTTGTTTGTACTTCTGCTCATGAGACTTAGAGGCAGAAATAACATCACACAATTCTTGAGCCGTAGAAGAAATAATATTGTTAGCTGTGTTTGAGGTATTTGTATTTTGGGGCACTAAGAAATGAATGCTCAACTGTCCACATGAAGAGAGAGGATAGAATCAAATGCTTGAGAAAATATTTAAGTTTATAAAACCATTTAAATAAATGGGATTTCTGTAAATTGAATGAGAAATTTTGTTCAAAGGCTGTGTTCAATGGTTCATATTAAAGTCTAAAACAGTACATAGCTAATCTATCAAGCTGGAGGAATAAATGCATGAAAAATTATTGCTACACCTGGGGGAGGCTTTCTGGATTTAGAAGCTCATGCAGCATTTTCTTGATCTATTTAGTTTCCCCCAGATTAGAATTTACTTCCATTCGATTTTGTTTCAAGTGTGTAAACAAACGTCCTCTGTGAGCCTGCACCTGGTCAATCATCAGACCAAGAAAAGAAGATCTACATTGACAGAAAGGAACTGCAAAATGTAGAACACTTTGCCTACCTTGGTTGCCATCTCTTCAAGAGGGTGAATATAGATGTCAAAATTCAGCACAGAATCTCACCTGGTGTTCAATAACCATGATATCAGAACATACACTAGACTCCTAGTTTACAAAGAGCTGGTAATTCCAACTCTCCTCTATGGCTGGGAGACCTGGGTGATCTACAAAAAACATTTCCAAAACCAGGAACATCAACACCAGCATTTTCTCCGTAAGATCCTCAACAAAAAGTGGGAGGATCACCACAGTAACATCAGTGTCCTTACAGAGGCCAACATCTTTGAGGCCCTGATTATTCAGAACCAGCTGAGGTGGAGTGGGCATTGTGTGCATATGTACGCCCTACTCACCAAAGGAGAAAGGAAACAAGGAGGCCAAAAGAAACATTTTAGAAAGACACTCTCAAGACAAACATCAAGAGATGTGGCATTGACATCACACACTGGGAGACAGTCACCCCAGACATGGCAAACTGGCAAAGACTTGTCAGAGAAGGAACAACCACTTTTGAGGAAAATCGCTTCGTCTTGGTCTCAGAAAAACACCAGAAAAGAAAGGACAGACAACTGTCCTGTAGCAATCGCAGCCTAATCCTGCCTTCTAATACCATGTGCAACGTCTGCCAATACGTCTATGGCTCAAGGACCAGACTTCTCAGTCACCAGAGGACCCACATAAAACAAAACCTACGAAAGATCATCCTCGACCACAAGGGATCACCGACGACGAGTAAGGTCAAGGTGACCTACATCACCATTTAAGACGTGCTTTGTGCAGAACTCTGTTGTGCACTCACTTATTCAAAACAAAACAACAATGGAGGATGTTTGTGAGTGTTTTATAATTCAAGTATGAGATAGCTGTCTCTGTAAGGATTCACAAACTGACAATTCACTAAATCAATGGGATTGGATCAGACCGTGAGACAGCTGTCTTTTTTTTTTTTTTTTTTTTTTTTTTTGCCTTTTCCTTTTTTTATTTTAATAAGCATGTGCAAAATGAGAATTCAGAGAGAAAATACTTAGTGTTAAGATTATAGCATATGAAAATAAATTCACAGCATTACTTGTATGACATGATCACCTACAGGCCCTCATTGATACTTGGACCTCAGAGTTCTTGATACTATACAAATATATAGTGGGAGTTTGTCCTTTCCCTGAAGAACTTTTAATGTAAACAGATAAAGGACAAGAGAGGAAACAGAGGCATACAGATTGAAGTAGCTCCTGATTCCCAGACCAATACCCTATCCACTTACTGATCATTTTATTCATTTATGGATTTATCACATGTACAATGAAACTTTATATACTATATTTCATACAATATCTCTCTAAGCATTTTATAGCATTAAGCAAAACAGTTACAAAGCTAAAATAATTGAAGCAATGATCTCTGGATGATTAGTCAGCATGCCTCAGTTTCAGTGAGTGACACAACAAATACAATATCAAAGCCATAAAAGCATTTGGGCTTTGCCCGTACCAAAACCATTTTCACATGCAAGGTAAAGCATACTAGAAACAAACAAAACTGACCAATCAAACTGGATGCTTCTTTCCTTGAGGAAAAAAGACTGACCCATTATTCTGAATTATCATAAATGACAACGAAACACACATTCTGCAATTCAGAAGAAAGATAAAGCTGTATACTCTCCATTGCCTATACAATGAAGGTTAGTGAGGTTGTATGACTCTTTGCTAATGGCCACATCCTGTTGGATACATGTAGGATGATCTTCAGCCCATTTTACACAGATCTGTACTTCAGGTAAGTGCTTTCATCCTATTGCTATCCTGAGCAGCTCAGCAAGTGCCAGCCTTCACTGGGTAACTGATGTATGTGATGCAGCATAGCTCAGATCTTTCCTATTCCCTGACATTTTAGAGGGTTGATTGAGGAACCTGTATGGGGCAGTTTCTAGCCATCTTTTTTAATTCAAGAAAAACTGACGATAGCCAGTCCCAGAATTCAGATATCATAGGCTGTATTGGCCTGTAGCCCATAAAAAGAAATCATGTGCAGAATGAAGATTCAGGAATCAAATCTCCTAGACAGCTTCCCAGAAAAGCAGTGGAATGCTCAGGGCTGAACCTGGGCAGAGACAACCTAAACCCAACAGGGTTTAATCACGACAAGGAGCCAGAGTGAGTTATTTCTTCAGTTAGGGCTAGAGACAGAGCATAGGACAGATTTGCAATTTTCCTTTAATTAAAGTATTGTATATAAGTTGTTACCTTGATTCTTCATGTAAATAGTCTCATTCTTTCTCTCTTCTGTCACTTCCTATCTCTGTCAATTAGTCTATACTATTAATGCATTAGAATTTATTTTATCTTTGTTTCATTTTACCCAAGCAAGTTAGAAACTTTGTAGCCATTAAGGATTATTACAAGGGGTAAGCTTAGAAGCAGTGGTTGGGAACTTTTCACCTCCCTCATGCTTTTTTTTTTTTTTTTTTTGCTGAAAAATGCTTATTTATCAAAACCCAACTCTTTCAGGAAACAGGGTCAGCTCCAGTGAATTTCCCAACTTGAAAAAAGTGTAAAAAAAAGGTTGGACGTTGTTCAATCATTTCATTTTGTCATTTTCAAAACAACACTCTTCCCCCCCCCCCCTTATTTTTCTAGTTAAGAAAAAGAAAAAGGTCAAATTGAAACTACAAACCTTGATTGACTCAAAGAGAACAAATATTGGGTTTTTTTGGTTCACAGATATTTGAGATTTTGACTTTTCATCCCAATTCAACATGGGTAAAGTATTTCAAACTCTCAAATTTTCATAGGACAGGGAAACTATTTCCTACCCAGTTCTGTTGCTTAACTTAATGATCTACCCCTGATATCATTCTAAGATTTACCAATGAAAAAAAGATAAGGAATAAAAATAAATCATAAAAGTCCTACACTTGAGTGAAAAGGTGAGGCAGCATAATCTGTTGCTTTAAAAAATCTTTAGAAACTAAACCTTGCAAGAATGTGGTCTCTCTAACCCTACACTTGACCAGATGATGGTATAGATCATCATATTTAACCTAAATTGCTCTGCTTAGGAAGTATCCTCTCCAGTTTTATGCCTGATTCACTACCGTGTTACTCCAGTTTTTCATTGGTATAACTCCATTGATTTCAGTGCATTGATACCAGCATAAAACTGGAGTAACACAATGGTAAAGCGGGCCCGAGAATCTATTAAGCACAAAGTGAATCATTTAAAACTCAGATGCTCAATTTGGAAAATGTGTTGTGATTGTTTATCTTTCTGCCTTACGGATAACAAATATGGAATACCATGGTCTTAGTTGTACTGTGCATATCTATAGTACATTTGTACATATTAGATGGATTTCACCAGTGCTGTCTATGAACTAATCTTATGATAAAATGGCATGACTGCAGTTATATAGGGAGGTCTTTGAACAGCCCAAAGAACTGACATTGAAGTTATAGCAATGAGGGCAAAATTGAGATGCAATAGCACTAGGATGCCTGGTAAGAGTTGACTTAATGAAACAATTTACTTCCAAGAGAGCAGAAGAAATAGTTAGTCATGCCTTGATGATATAAATGTAGGTAGAGGATGGTCTTGTAGTTAAATCTCTAGACTGAGGCTCAGGAAAACTAGGTACAGTTCTTGCCTGTGCCACAGACTTCCTTTGTGACTTTGAATAGGTTACTCAAAGTTATTGATAGACTACTCCAAAGTGCAGATGTGGCACTTCCTGTAGTATTGGTTTTGTTACCCATTTTAAAACACAACTTTCAAACTCCTACACAACAACTGTGATGGGTGCTATATAAAAATTAGAAATTAAATAGATAAATAATTAATGAATTGCTAGACTGCAGCTTCACATAGTTATTTCCTTTGACTCCCAGTTAGTTAATGTGATATCACTTGCACAAAAACAACTTAGGTTACTATTGTATCATATATGTTTCACAATATAATATGCAACACATGTTGCACTATAAAAAAATGCATTAAATTGTAAGTTGTAACACTGTAATCCTATAATAAGCTGTTGAGTGTCATAAAATTCCTTAAATCTTTAAAGACTGTGGTTCAGAAATTCAGATTTGTCTGGAGTGCACGTGTGTGTTTGTCCAGCTATACTGAAAGAAGGATGGAGACATCTGATATGATTTATTATTTATTATTATCATCATCAACTTTATTATTGATGCCTGGGACTACCCGGAAGATAAAAGTGTACAGTGCAGATAACCATGTTAATTCAATCATTTCCAGGGGAGCTTCCGCCAGGCCCCCCCCCTCTTTTTCCATCCAGGTCCCCCAGCCAATCCATTCCTGGGACCACACCATCCACTCCCCCCTTAGGAGGGTTAAGGTGGACTATAAGATGGGGCGGGTTAGCTTTCTGCCAATCATTGGAGTCTCAACCTCTTCTCCCCCCATTTTGTCTTTAGGCATCACCTCCTTTTTAAGTCCTTTACCTACCAAGCCATTTATCTGGTCACTGTATATGGAGTATGTGCACTGGACATCCACCCTACACTTATATAATGGGTTGTGACATACTCCCTTTATGCCACATGTCAACAAAGCCCTCCCCAAACCCACTGTGGGGAAGGCAAAAAACCCAGCTCCATCTAGGCTGATCTGGTGGTAAGGGAAAAATTCCTTCCTAGTCCCTCTAAAAAAGGGGTGGTTAGCACGATGCCCACAGCAGATCTAGACCAAACCTGATATTTCACCATCTAAAAGAGATGGAGGATGGGTGCGGCCTCAGCCTGCTCTGTGTGAAAGGAGGATACACCACATGGGCTGCCTCTTTTAAACTCTTCCGCCATTTCAGCTTCTAGGGGATGAGTCAGTGTCACCCCTTGTGCCCTTTTGCAGCAGTTTGACCTCCCTCTCCCTTTCCCCATCCCAGCCATAAAGCACTGTTCCCTTCATTCAGCCAACCAAACAGATCCCTCCCCCCTTTCCCTCCGCTTCAGTGTGCAATGCGGTCATTAGTGGGAAAGAAGGGGGAAAAACACTGTCAGATTTAAATGTTGCTGGGTTTTTCTACTATGATACTTGTATGAAAGACACAACGAAAAAGGAACTTACCCATATAGACTCAGTTCCCCAAAGGTATTGAAATCAATGGGAATTGGGTGTCAAATACCTATGAGCTCTAGATCCATATTTATTTGCCTAAATCAAAATAGCCTGATTTACAAGAGTGCTGAGCACTCTTCAATAGGAAAAGTAGGTACGTTACATGTTTGAAAACCAGACTACTTTTGTTCATGCTCCTAAGTATGCCTAATTTTAGGCAACCAACTTTGAAAATAACTTTCTGCTTTAAAGGTTATTCCATTATCTAGGTCAGTACTTCACCAACAACAGTCTGTTGACAACTAATGGTACGTAGAGTGCTTCGCAGTGGTCTGCAAAGCTGTTTCCGTGGAGATCAGTCTGTTGGCCTTCAAGCAGGCCAGTTTCTTGCTAGTTATTTTAGGGTGGAGGCTTTTTTAAAAAACAACAACTAAATTATTAAAAATCCCACCTCTGCGTTGCAAACTATGCAGCTGCTTCATGTCTTTTTCAGCTGTTTCTGTGGTGTAAAAGAAATTGTGTTCAAATTTGCAGATATGAATTCTGAAGAGGCAGCAAATAAATAGGAGGTCAGAACCAAACCATAAAGGGACTTGGAGAGAATGGAGCAGTGGGGGCTGCAGGAAATTAGGGTAGAATTGGTAATAAAAAATTCAAAGTACTACACCAAGGAAGGATAATAGACAACACCAACATATTTAAAAATGTAAGCTGTAACTAATAATGTCACATCTATTATTAATTCTGAATTACCATCAGTAACCTCACAATAGTATCCAGAGGCCTCAAATCAAGCCATTAATATTGCAGATCTGCCTAGCAGGTAGTAACAGAATAGTGTTAGCTAAAGATATCATTGGACTGATACAAAAACTTTGTTAGCAGCTCACCTGTGTGTATGTTTCCTGATATAGTGAGTATTGTGTCATTCACCATTAAGAAGCTAGAAGCTGGTTTTCACTTAACACTTAAGCTCAGCTCTAGGAGTTGTTTCTACTATTCTGTTCAAATTTTGGCCCCATTTCAGGACAGTACTTAAGCCTACACTTAATTCTATCCCTTCTCAGGAAAGCATCTACGTAAATGTTCTACTTCAAGTACATGCTTAAATCCCATTGATTTTGTTGGAACTGCAGCACGTGCTTATGTGCTTTCCTGAATAAAGGTGCAGGCAGATTTGGGGCTTTTGTTAGGTAGGCCTAGAAGAGATTGCATTAGAGTTCCAGTGAGTTTGTGCATGCAAGGGACCAAACATTATCATTAGCTTATGAAACTTGGTAAATCCTTTGGTTTTTCAAACATGCCCGAAGAATTCAATCTCATTAAATAAGAAGTTTAGTAATGGGTAAAATGTTTTCATTTTGCTATATAAGCACAGGATATGCAGGTCAAAGAAGGAAAGCCAGGTTATACTGGAAAAAATGTATGCTTGTGATCCCTATACGATACACGTTGTCTCAACTGGGATTTTTAAAACACTCTTACTAAGAAACAGAAATAATTAGTCAAAACCCAGCAGATTCAGTTTCTCGTATCCTTTCATTTAATCGTGAGCCTTGTGGTATGACTTGGCAGCTTTAAAAAAAGAGTAACAGCCAAACTACAAACACATGTCAGTTATAGAATACAAACCTACAGTATTCTGTTGATTTCTATACTGAAAAGTTTCTAGTGTGCTTTATTTATAAACATCTTCCAACAATACCCTGCTACTCTGTCATATATACAGCATACTGTATGTATCAGTTGATCTCTGTGTATGGTTTATTGCATCTAAGGTATAGTAAAAGCATAGATTAGGCTTTATCTTCTACACCCTGCTGGTCACCTGACAAGCATTTCTCTTTAGGATTTATGGGAAAGGGTATAAAGAAAGCATTTTAAAAGAAGAAAGATATCTATTAAAATAGTCCAACTGGCAACATCTGGGAAGCCCATCAGTGGAGTTTTATTGCTTGCATTTGCTTGAAGTTAAACGTTTATTACAAGTAATGTGTGGTAAAAGAATTATGTCATTTCACACCCAATTGTTGTAATCATATGTACAGAGTGTGTTGCATCCATCACCAAAATAAAATCTACTTCTTAAAAAAATATATATACCTGGTGATTCATCTGGTATGTGGGTGCTGAATGGTGAATTAAAACAGATAGACATTAAAACTTTGGTGCTCTATTTTAAAAGACTAAAAAAATCCAGATGAAATAGTCACATGGGCACTGGAATATTGAGGATCAGCATTGTTTGGATTCTATATGGAATAGTCCAGGGTTTTTTTTATTCTAATATTAAAGCCACACTTGTTTGTTTTCAAAGAAGAATGCTTAGGAAATATCCACTAAAAAGTTTGGGAACAGAACTCCAAAGACATCCATTGCACAATGGTTGCAAAACTGGTATGCAGAGGAAATGCTGTGCAATCCAGAAAAGAAATGTTTCCTCATTAATACAAAAGGCAGAAAGTTGTCTTAGCTTTATAGTAATGTTGCTACAGCAGTGAAATAACATTAAAGTTCAGGTAGCATGTTCATTCTAAACCCCTATTTTAATTGTATAGCTTTCCATAAACAAACAAAGAGCACACTGACAACATGCCTGATGTTATTATTTCATTTATCTTCAGAAATAATCATCCAGGTCTAATTCACCTCTTCCCTGGCTGTTCACTGTCTGGATTATTTACTCTGGGTAAACCTGGCTCCATAATGCTTTACTCGTTGTCATGTAAAAGTAACTCCCTATAATTCTTCAACATCTTACTTGTGAAATAATTTGGAATAATGGAAAATACTGGAAAAGAATCTCAATATATTTGTAGATCTGTTTCACTTCAGTTTAGTAGCTGGAAAAAAGGAGCACTGCCTAGCCTCATGTGACCAGTCATTTATCTTCAGATCAGAAGCAGGTGCTCCACGGACTACCAGTGAGTCATAAAATATTAAAAATGAAGGTATATTCAGAGAATATTTTCCACATGGTTTGCCCTCCTGAGTTTGTCTGGTTGCAAATTTTCTGTCAAAGCTATTTTTGATGGAAAGTTGAATTTATGGCAAAATGAAAATTTTCATTGAGAGCATTTGCTTTCCATCAAAAATTTCAAATTTTTGTAAAAAATCCATACATTTTTGGCCAAAAAACAAATGGTCAGGTTTTGGCTGAAAATTTTTCAGTTTGAGGGATTTTGGTTTATTTTGCAAGAAAGGAAAAATCTATTTTACCACCAATTCTACTAGTGAGAAAGCAGGTCATCAAGAGGAGCCCCCATGTACAATGCATCACATCAATTAGAAGGTTGCAATGACATAAATGACTGTGGAAAGGTTAACAGAGGAAAGGGATGGATACAACCCTCTCCCCAGATGCAGGTTAAAAAAAGACACTGCTGATCACCAGCACAACCTGGGACTAGAAGCTCCCATTCTTCTCAATGGAAGCGTTACCCTGGAATTGAGGAAAGTGTTACCCCAGAATTTGATTAAATTAATCGCAGCCATATTATGTGCAGTCAGCCACCACTAATTAATAAAATAGAACACCATGTAGTTAAGCGTTAATTTGGGTAAGTAAGACTTTTGAAGGCAAGGTCAAACACTAGATGCAGTCTTGCAGTTTCTGTTAATCAGAATGAGAGAAGCAGAGAAAAGAATCAACAAATTAGGAGACTGAAAGAAAATAAGTGGATGGAGACCCTGAGGTTGGTGCATTTGATACAGAAGCTTTTTATGGCTAAGATTGTTAGGAATGTTTCATTGATAAGTAGTTTATTGAAGTTAGAAGTGATGACCCAGTGCGGGTCACTATGAGCTATGTGTTATGTAAATGCTAGTTATAAAAAAAAATTACATAATTAAGTGTATTTTGGAGCAGTTCTCTGAAGCTATCCTGAGAGACTTTTTCCTGACACCTTACTCCTTGGTGGGGAAGCAACTGACCATCACTGATCTGCTGCTAATTACTCAGTACCATTTCAGATTTTAGGTAATTATTTATGATGTTCTAAACCTACTGTTATAGCTGCATATGCTTAAATCTAATAAATAGTAGTTTTATATAAATGATAGATACAAATGAGTGCTGTTATCAGATGGAAGTGCTGCATTCCCACTGATTCTTTCCTACACCACCTCATGAGAAACAGTTAAGTTACCATTGCTTTGCATTCTGAAAACCCTGGGTAACAGAAACTGTTGCATACCCAACACTTCTAAAGAAATCAGACCACTTATTTAGGTGCCTAAAAATAGATTTAAGAGCCTAACTTTAGGATGTATTTTTGAACATCTTGACCGCAGGTCAGTAGTATCTGAAGCATTATGAAGGTAGCACATTCAGCCATTTGGAGAGTCAGTACTTCATATTAGACTAGATGTGATAAAGCACTTACATACATGCTTAAATTCAGATAAACTCAATGGGACTTAATCTATTTAAGTGCTGAATAGGGATGAATTAAAGTTAATAGAAGTTACAGATACTTATAATTAAGATCATGCTTAAATCCTATTGATTTTAATTCAGTCCTGCTATAGTTAGCCACACACTTAAGCATTCAGCAGAATAAGGATGATTTGCTGAATTGTTACTTATTGCTGGGACATCCAACCCTTCTTTAAATAAGAAGCTTGCCATAACTATGGACCATGAAAGGGAAAATTGAGTCTTCCACTGTGACAGCAGTCAAAAAGAAAACAAAGAACATTAGGCTCTATAAGGAATGGAATTTGGTAATAGAACAATTGTAATGCCCTCAATGGGCCTACTGCGCTCAGTTCTGGTCATCCCAGCTGAAAAAGAATGGGAAAGTGGGTTTAGAGACAAGCAACACAAATATTTAAGGATATTGAAAAACTACTACATGGAGAGATTGAGGAGATCAGACTAAAAGGATGCATGTACGCGACTCACTGGCCATCTGAGAATGGCATAGATGGATCTCCTCTTTTAGTACTCCTTGCCAGCTGTTCCAGCTCAGCAGTGGTCTGTTTTTATGTGTGTCTCTGGCCATGTCGCATATAGTCCCAATAATTAATAGTCTTTCACTTCACTTTGGACCCCTGGTCTGAGTTGTGACTCCCTAGTCCTTACTCCTGGTATCAGGAGGGTTTCAGTAGTCTTTACCCTGTGTCTGGGAGGAAGGGTGAGGATAGATTTTCTGGTCCATCTTCCTTATTGGGCTGGTAAGGGAACCCAGGCCCTCTGTCTCCACTAGCCTTCAGACCAGGGATCCATGAATAAGCAGTCAAGACCTGACTTCCCAGACCTCTGTCTGCCTTGCTGGATCACTTCCTACCTTGCCCTGTTTTGGGTCTTTGCCTGAGCCTATTCCCAGGCTCCCAGTATATCAGCACTGCTATTGCTAAGCTGTTTCCACAGCCTTACTGCAGAGCTTCTTAACACTTCCTTGCACCTAACTGGTTCTGCTGGAGAGAAGTTTTCTACATTTCCCTGGCAGAACAGTCCCTAACTCATCAGGCATCTTCCTACTCCCTGCAGACCCACACCATCAGTACACAGAATGCTGGGTGCACTTATTTCCTGCCACTTTCCCAACTTCCTTGGGCTCCCTGTTGCAAACTTACTCCAGCCAGGTTCCTCTTACTGAATGGGAGCCAAAGATCTGCTGTCCTTCCTGGTCAGGCCCTAGCTAAGCCAGGTTCATCTCTTTTAACTCCTCTATCCAGGTTTGACACTGCAGTGGAGTGAGGCTGATTGCACCCACAGGCTTTCATTAACTCCCTCATGCCCAGTATGGGGCTGGTAAACCCTATCACAAAGAGATGTGATAAAAGTATGCAGAATAGTGAATGGTTTTGAGAAAGTAGGTCAGAAACCTCTATTCATCCTGTCTCATTGTGATACAAGGACAAGGGGAAGCCAATTAAAATGAATTGAATTGCCTGAAATTGAAAACTGATAAAGGAAATATTTTTTCACAATACATATGTAGTCTTTGGAACTCATTGCTGCAAGATATCATTCAGGCTAAATGCTTAGAAAAATTCAAAAAGATGTTAGACATTTATATGTATAACAAAAATATTCATGCTGACGAATAGGTAGAAAGAAACTTCCTTGTGGTCAGGTTTTTCCATAACTGCCTACTGCAGGGTTTCTTCCACCTTCCTGTGATGGGTCTGTGGTCAGTACTGGAGACAGGATACTGCAGTAGATGGAACATTGGTCTGATCCAATATGGAAATTCCTATAATTTTAAGTGAACACAAAATCCCCCCACATGGATATCTGTAGGTCACCCGTGTAATGTCCTTGTTGTACAAACTCTTTTTCAGTTTTACCATATTCCTAGCCTTTCTCTGCTTTCTCTAAATTGTCTGTTGCTATCTCAGATTCTTTGAGCAGTTCTCTATTTCTTTGTTATTAGAATGTGTATAACTTTCACAGGTTGGCTAGGACGGTATGTTTAATGATGCACCAAGCATTCCAAATAAATATCTATTTGATGTTTTAAGAGCCTCATGCAAAGAATATAATTTATATTAGTAAATTAAATTTGTACCTTGTATAAATATAAGCAGTACTGCCTGGATATAGAATAATCAGATAAATCTCTCTTTCTTAAATACACATTTAATTAGAGGAGATTATGTATTTTAACTAAACAAATCCAAAAAACTCTTTCCATGTGTCTTTATGGTCTTGCAGGTGGAAATACTTATGGTCCCCTACTTGCTGGCAATTATGTGACATGGCATCAGTTCCACTTGGATTTATTACCACAATGTGTTTCACAGTGTGAAGCAATTTTGAGTTATGATGAGGTGGTGCGAAGATATGTTTTCAAACAATAAAATCCACATTACAATGTATTCCATGATCTTCCTATTTCTGTCAGGAAATTTCAGCCATGTATAGTTGGTACTTATAATATTCTCTCTTTTGTGCCTTAGTCACCTGAAGTTTTAGATTTATACAGGCAGGGGGAGGTTTTTGGTTGATTTTAAATGGGGGAAAGAATCTCATTCTGTGAGAAAATGACTATTGCTGAAAATTAATGATAATGAACCAAAGGCATTAAGTTATCAGCTGTCTGAACAGCTAAGATTCTGACACATTTGAATAGCAAAGCTTAGACTAAAATATCCCTATTATTTCTAGGTAAAAAAGTGATGCATTCTGAGCATCTGCTTTATCTGGGGAATTACTCTATTTTTCCATTTTTGGCTGTTCACACCACGTCAGCAAAGTGTGCTGGAATTATTTAATAGATTCACATTTTTCTATCCTTCTAACTATAGCAACTTAGTGAAAACACACAGACAATTTATTTCACACAGGCCTTTGACACCACCCAGAACCCACATTAAACCCAACAACCAAAATTAGACCAAAATATTACAGCCTACATGAGACCAGACTATTACGTGCCACAGAAAGAGAGTAGGAGGGAGCAGGATATGCCAGTGCCTGAGGTCCTCACAAAGACACGTAATGATTAAGTGGCCCCACCTCTTCCTCTCCCTGTTGGGATAGCAGACATTTTTATGCACCATGCAGGTTCTCCAGTGGCTGAGCAGGCTGTATCTGCTACTCAGCTTCCTGGGTCCCTTGGACTCCCCAGGGATATTACAGATGAACCTGGGAAGCTGAGTAGAGATACCACCCCCTCAGCCCCCTGGGAACCTGAATGGCACATATAAAAGCTCAGCACAGGCAGGCAAGCAGTGTTCTCCTCCGGTTTCCGCCTGTCATTGCCTGCCCAGCTGGGCGACCACTCTGCTCCTCTCCAGCATGCCAGGCCACCGCCACCCCTGGCCCTGATCTGAGTCCAGACTCTGGAGGTCCTCGTCACTGCTGCTCGCCAGTTCCTCTTCTCGTACCCATTCCCCCCCACCTCGCCACATCCTTCCTGTCCTCCACCACTTACACCCACACTACTGCTCCTGCTACATCCCTCCTCAGTCAGGGATGCATGAGGCAATGCGTGGGAGCAGAGAGGCGGGGTCTGGGGCAGAAGAGGCGGGATGGGGAGCAAGCCTTCCCGAGGGGAAGCTTCACCCACCACCCATGTCTCTGCCAATCTGATCTGTGAGAAAATTCATTCCTGACCCCACATATGATGATCAGTTGGACCCTGAGCATGTGAGCAAGAATCAGCTAGCCATGTACCTGAGAGAGAATGTTCCATGCCATCTCAGACCTCTGGCTCTGCACATCTAATGTCCCATCTTCAGCTATGGTCATCCCTGATGCTTCAGAGGAAAGAGATAAAAAACAGCATACACTGGGGGAGGAAAAAATTCCTTCCTGACCCCTGCAGGCAGCCATCTGAAATCCTGAAGCTTGAGCTTTTAGGAATATAAGAAACAGACCCAATGTGAGCCTACAAGGCTGCTGAGCTCTGCCCTTCATCATCGCAAGTAACCTCATCATACAATCTCACTCATAAATTTGTCCTTAAAACCAATTAAGTTTGCCCCACAACTCTTACTGGGAGACTATTCTAGAACCTCACTCCTCTGTTGGGTAGACATGTTCTTCTAATTTCCCGCTTGAATTTATTCATGTACAGCTTATATCCATATGTTTTTGTGCCAGCATTGTATTTTAGCTTAAATAGCTCTTCACTGTCCTGTGTATTTACCCTCCCAATCTAGTTGTAGAGAGTAATCTTATCCCCTTCCAGCCTTCTTTTCTCTGGACTAAACAAGCCAAGCTCCTGCAGTCTTCTCTCATAAGGGAGGCCCTTCATTCCTCTTATCATCCTAGTAGCTCTTCTCTACACCCATTCAAGTTTAAATTAATCTTTCTCACACCTTAGTTCTTGTCCTGTTATATTGTAATCTTGCTGTGATATAAACAAACCTTCACAGAAGCCCCTGGTGGAAACTTACTGGAGAGCTCAGGGGAATTATCTGTGACCTCAGTAATCAAAATAAACCTCCATATTTTCTTCCCTTATATCATTATATTGAGGGCTTGGTTGTGATCTTTTCTTTTTTTTAAGCAAATAAACTGAAAGTAATCTTACCTCTCTGGTCAATATAAAGGCATATACTCTGTGTGTGTGTGTGTGTGTGTGTGTGTGTGTGTGTGTGTGTGTGTGTGTGTGTGTGTGTGTGTGTGTGTGTGTGTGTGTAGAAGATGCAGTGCCTGGCTGGGAACAGGTTTTTATAGCAGTGTTTCTGTTAACAATGGCCAGTCTTCAGTATATACTTATGACAATCTATATGTAACATAACAGATGGTACTGTCTGAAAATTTTAGATCAGGGTCCAGATCCCAAATCCATCCAAGGTTATGGATATTTGATGGAAAATTCCACTTTGGGTCCAACTCTGTGTAATACCCATGTGCCATGTGTGATTAGGCATCATTTTCCATCACACAACCATTGCGGAAAATAGAAAGGAGCATAAACTCAGGCAAGTAGAGTGTAAAAATATAATTACGCAGGCCAAAAAAGGGTTTGAAGAGCAACTAGAAAAAGACTTAAAAACTAACAGCAATTTTTTTTTTAGGTACATCAGAAGTAGTAAGCGGCTAAACAATGAACGGGACCACTGGACAATCGAGGTGCAAAAGGATCACTTGAGGAGGACAAGGCCATTGCAGATAATTTTTTGCATCAGTCTTCACAGCAGAGGATGTGTGGGAGCTTCCTACACCTGAGCCATTCTTTAGATGACAAATCTGAGGAACTGTTCCAGATCGAGGGGTCAATAGAATATGTTTTGGAACAAATTGATAAATTTAACAGTAATAAGCCACCAAGGCCAGATGATATTCACTCAAGAGTTCTGAAGGAACTCAAATATGAAATTGCAGACCTATTAACTGTGGTATGTAACCTATAGCTTAAATCAGCCTCTGTACCAGTTGACTGGAGGATAACTAATGTAATGACAATTTTGAAAAAGGCTCCAAAGGCAATCCTTGCAATTACAGGCTGGTAAGTCTAGCTTCTGTACCGGGCAAATTGGTTGAAACTATAGTAAAGAACAGAATTATCAGGCACATAGATGAACACAATATGTTGGCGAAGAGTCAGCATGGCTTTTGCAAATGGAAATCATGCCTCACCAATCTATTTGAATTTGAGGGTGTCAACAAGCAGGTGGACATGGGTGATCCAGTTGATATAGTGTACATGGACTTTCAAGGTCCCTCACCAAAAGCTCATAAGCAAAGTAAACAGCTCTGGATAGGAGGGAAGCTCCTCTCATACATCATAAACTTGTTAAAATATAGGAAACAAAAGGTAGGAATAAATGGTCAGCTTTCACAATGGGAAGAAATAAACAGCAGCAAATCCCAACAATTTATACTGGGACCTGTACTGTTCAACATATTCATAAATGAACTGGACAAGGGAGTAAACAGTGAGGTGGCAAAGTTTGCAGACAATACAAAATTACTCAAGATAATTCCAAGATAAGTCCAAAGCTGACTGTGAATAATTACAAAGAGATCTCACAAAACTGGGTGACCTGGCAACAAATTGACAGAAAAAATTCAATACTTATAAGTGGAAAGCACACTTTGGAAAAAAATAATTCCAACTATGCATACAAAATGATGAGGTTTAAATTCGCTGTTACCAGTCAAGAAAAAAGTTGAAGTCATTGTCAGTAGTTCTTCGAAAACATCTATTCAAAATGCAGCAGCATTCAAAAAAGCTAACAGAATGTTGGGAACCATTAGGAAAGGAATACAAAATAAGACAGAAAATATTATAATACCACTATATAAATCTATGGTACGTGCAAACCTTGAATATTGTGTGCAGTTCTGGTCTCCCATCTCAAAAACACATATTAGAATTGGAAACGGTACAGAGAAGGTCAACAAAAATGATTAAGGATATGGAACAGCTTCCATATGAGAAAAAATTTAAAATACTGGAGCTGTTCACCTTAGAAATGACATGATTAAGAAGGGGTTATGCTAAAGGTCTATAAAAATCATGAATGATGTGGAGAAAGTGAATACGGAAATGTTATTTACTCCTTCACATAACACAAGAACCAGGGGTCACCCATTGAATTTAATAGGCAGCAAGTTTAAGACAGATATAAAGAAATACTTCTTCCTACAGCACAGACAACCTGTAAAATTCTTTGCCAGGGAATGCTGTGAAGGCCCAAAGTATAACTGGCTTGAAAAAGAATTAGATAAATTAATGGAAGATAGGTCTACCAATGGCTATTAGTCAGGATGACCAGGGACACTACCTCATGCTCCAGGTGTTCCTAAATCTCTAACTAGCCAAATCTGGGACTGGATGACAGGGGATGGATCACTAGATAATTGTCCTGTTGCATACATTCCTTCTGAATCATCTAGCACTATCAACTGTCAGAAGACAGAATACTGAGCTAGATGGACCATTGGTCTTAACCAGTATGGCCATTCTTATTCTTACAAGGGTATCTGTATATATCCATATGCTTAGAGCAAGAAATAAATTCTGTATCTGAGATACAATAGAATGGTAAATGATGACATTTTAAAGATAGACACTGTGCTTACATATTTCAGTGTTTTAGGCTAAGTCTATGATCCAGGCACTACAGAGGTATATCTATGATGCTCCAGGGGTTTCCCATCACTGTAGTTAATCCACCTCTGAAAGTCAGTAGCTAGGTCAACAGACAAATTCTTCCATTTACCTAGAAGCACCTACACTGGGGGTTAGGTCAGCTTAACTACATTGCTCAGAGGTGCGAATTTTTCACACTCCTGAATGACAGGCCAGGTAAACATTTAAAATTTAGGTTGACCTAGCTATTAGTCTGGCTGACAAATCCTGAAGGGGTTTCCTAGCCATTAGCAGACATAGTATAAATCTTTCTAGTTAAGGTTGTAGCATTCAGTGTCAGGTGTCATGGCTCTAAGTGGAACCAAAGGCATATATTACAAATTAACTTTGTGGCTGTGATATGGTACTTGGAATATTACATTCCTCTTTTTAAAAAGACTCTGAAAGGTCTTCAATGAGAGCACAGAATTCGGTCACTTGTGTTCTCTCATACAAGCTGTCCCAAAACTGTTACATAACATGAGAGTTTCCCTTACAGTATATAAAAAAGTATATTAAATTATACATAGTCTAGCTATTAAATGAAGAAAAATGTCCTTATTATGTCTGTCAGAAATAGAGAAAAAATATGTATGGATAAATGCAGTCCATTCTTTGGTTTTTATGGAACTAAGATCCCTTAGAGTAGATAGTGTCACAAATCTATGTGTTGTCCCTGAATGCTGATGTTTGCATTTGGATTGATGACTTATTTAAAATGAAGTGTTAGAATCACAGATAAAACGATAGCCCATTGTTGACTCCAGATCTAAGAAGGGTTATATGGAAATAGCACTCATGAATATGCCCAAAATACACGTGGATTGATTCCCCTGTTAGTTACACCAGTTTCACATTGGGATAACTCCACTGCCATCAGTGGAATGACTCCTGATTGAACTAGCATAAGTGAGAAGAGACACAGTCCCACTATTTTCAGAGTATGGACTATTTCCCTGATATTGAATCTAAAACTCTAAGGACAGTATCTTTTTGAAACCTTATAGAAGGCCATCTAAATGTATGAGAGGTGAAGGGATACCTTTTATTGGACCAACTTCTGTTGGTGGAAGTGACAAGCTTCTGAGCTTCACAGAGCTCTTCTTGAGGTCTGTAGAAAGAAACCACTTTTCCATAAAGTGGTCTGATTATGGAAAACTAGAACAAAAACAATCCCATTGATCACTGGAGCACTTGGAGTGATCCCTAAGGATATGAAAGAGCTGCTCAACAACACGTTAGGAGTACAAGACATCACAATCAGCAACATCCAGAAGATAGTGCTCTGAGAATTTTAAGGAAAGTCAAAAGAGAATGAGTGCATTTGAGCATCTAAAATGCAGGAATTCTACAGAGGGTTTAACAAAACTCCTGGCTATCTATACCTACAGAGTCAGTGTGTGGTCAGGATTTATTGGTAACTCATGGGGATACATTTTAGAGAGCAGCTTTCCCTTTTTTATGTGTAAAGATTTTGGAAGTTCTGAAGATTATTTGTTTTGTTTTTAAATATCCCCATGATGCAATACTGAGGGCTAACAATCATAACAATAATTCATAATAATAAATATAGTTTTAACTTAGTTGCTTTAGTCAAACACAAATGATTGTTTTGTGGCACTTTAAAGACTAACAAATTTAATATTTGTAGACATAAGCTTTCGAGAGACTTCAGCTCTCTTCTTCAGATGCAGTAATACAGAAAATAGGTAACACAGAGGCATCTTACAGATGCATCTTACAGATATCCAAGAACAATTGAGAACAATGCACCTGGATATCCGTAAGATGCCTCTGTGTTACCTATTTTCTGTATTACTGCATCTGAAGAAGAGAGCTGAAGTCTGTCGAAAGCTTATGTCTACAAATATTAAATTTGTTAGTCTTTAAAGTGTATTTATGTATTATGTATTTATATGTATAAATGTATATAAAGGAAGAGGTTTTCTGTGTAACTTTGGATGTGTGGTACACCCTATACCCACGCCTACACTTGAGTTTGATCAACTCAGCATAGCTATGCACAGCCAACCTTTACACGGGGGATCAGTCTGATGACCCACTTTGTCAACGTGGCCTCTGTCAGCCAATGATGCATGTTATTGACAAGTGGCAACTAACCAGATTTCATGGTGGCCCTAGGGCCCTTCATTTTGCTGATGAAGCTGCTGTCAGGTGGCTCAGCAAGCACTGCAAATGGATGAAGATGAAGATGAAGCAGCAGCAGCATAGCTTTGTTGTATGCCAAATAAAGAAACTGGAGTAATGAAATCTGGAGTTGAACTGAATGTTTGGATTGCAGAAAACTGGATGATGTGTTCACCCTGAATTGGACAAGGTGTTCTGGATAAGCTGAGAGGAAAAGTTTCAGAAGGAATCCCAGCACTATCTGTTTAAGCAAGTGTATGGTCAAGTTACTGAAAATAAACAATCCATTTTAATATGGGCCAGTTCCTCACACATCTTCATTTGTAAATCCTCGTCTTCTTCCCCTTCAAAACAATAGACTAGTAAAGTCTTAAATTAATACATCTCTGATTGTAAAGTGATCTAACTATCTATGTGCGTATATGTGCACACATATATACGTATACACAAGAATCAATTCAATCTTCACTGGTGTGGAACCCTCTCTAGAGAGAACCACAGTTGCTAAATAACAATACACAGCTACCCTACAGAACAATTCAGGACAGAGAAGAGTGAAATTCACCACAGTGCAGAGGGCCATTCCAAGGCCCTCCACCACACTTAAACCACACCTACTCCCTTAATTAGGTATGTTGTGTGAATCCGCTACTGAATAAATCCCCTGAGCTGAATAAAAATACTTGGTCAGACTTCTGAGTGTGATGCAAGCAGAGTTGGACCTTGCAAAGGAAATTAATATCAACAGTAAAAGGTTCTATAGCTGTATAAATAAAAAGAAAACAAGGAAAGAAGTGGGACCGCTAAGCATTGAGGATGGGGTGGAGATTATCTTTAATCTAGGCATTGCCTAACACCTAAATGAATACTTTGCCTCAGTTTTTAATAAGGGTAATGAGACGTTTAGGGTTAGTGTCAGGTTGGCTAATGGAAATGAGGATCTGGAAGTAATGTAATGACCACATCTGAGGTGGAAGTCAAACTCAAACAGTTTAAATGGACCCATCAGGGAGCCTGGATAATCTCCAGCCAAGAATATTAACGGAACTGGCACATGGAGTTACAAGCCCAACAGCAAGGATTTGTAATGAATCCATAAACTCAGGGGTTGTACCTTATGACTGGAGAATTGCTAATATAGCACATTTTTAAGAAAGGGAAAAATGTTATCTGGGAAATCACAGGCCTGTTAGTTTGACCTCAATTGTATGCAAGGTCTTGGATCAGATTTTGAAGGAGAAATTAGTTAAGGACATAGAAGTAAATGGTAATTGGGATAAAATACAACCTGGCTTTAAAAAAGGTAGATTGAGAAGATAACTGATTTTTTAGACAAAGGAAATGCAGTAGATCTACCTAGATTTCAATAAGGCATTTCATACAGTTCTACATGGGAAATTATTAGTTAAATTGGAGAAGAGGAGTATTAATATGAGAACTGAAAGGTGGTTAAGGAACTGGTTAAAGGGGTCATACTGAAAGGTGAACTGTCAGGCTGGAGGGAAGTTACTAGTGGAGTTCCTCAGAAACCGGTCTTATTTAACATTTTTATTACTGACTCTGGCACAGAAAATGACAGTGTGCTAATAAAATTGACACAAAGTTGGGAGGCATAGTCAATACGGAGGAGGATTGGACTATCATACAGGAAGATCTGGATGATCTTGAAAACTAGAGTAATAGAAATGGAATGAAATTTAATAGTGCAAAGTGCAAGGTCATACATTTAGGGACTAACAAAAATTTTTGCTATAAACTGTGGATGTATCAGTTGGAATTTACAGAGAAGAAAAATAATCTGGGTGTATAGGTTGATCACAGGATGACTAAGAGCCACCAATGTGATGTGGCCGTTAAAACAGCTAATGAAGTCCGAGGATGCATCGGGTGAGATATTTCCATTAGAAACAGGGAAGTGTTAGTACTGTTAGGCCTGAGGCAGTTTTCAGCTAGGCCAAAACCCACATAACTAACAGGCAGGCATACCAGCACTCCAAGGACAATGGTAAATGTAAATACCTGAACTTGGAAAGCCAGATGTCCACTCAGTGATTCTGCCTGAGAATGAGAATAGTACATTCCTTACAAGCCCTCTGGCATGTACCCTCCTATCTGCAAGGATGCTTCTTCTCCACCCTGCCTCCCTGCCCAAATGTAGTCACTGATCCTTTGATGTAATTAGAGTGTCTCTGCAAGTATGTTCTGTATCTGTTAATTTCACTCCTGTTCTTTCTGGGTGGAACAATGTCTGTATTTGTAAGCGAATAGATAGAAGAAATTTAAATGGATTGTCTAAGTGATAAAAAACCATATATAAGTGATCCTTGTAACACCATGAATTTGAATCTGTTTGTCAGTCTTCCCGGTGCCATTAATAAACCTCTTCAGTATTATCTGTGCTGCCTGATTCTTGGGGAAAGAATCTTCTTGCTTCACAATTTGGCGCAGCGAGCAGGGCCTTCACTTCAGACCGTCGGATCGCAATTGCTGCAGCCCTGCGACCAACAACAATATGGGAGTTACGTAAGTTAATGGGCCTCCTTAACTTCTGCAGACAATATGTCCCTTCTTTTTCCACCCTAGCACAGCCCCTCAATGATCTTCTTAAAGGAGTCCAAGCCTCCTCAGGCCCTATTCCTTGGTCACCAGTGCATAACCACTGCTTAACACAACTAAAAATAGCTCTTCTTTTAGCTCCTGCACTTGGGTTCCCCCACCCCTCGGTACCATTCGAGCTTTGGACACATGTACAGGATGGCCATGCTGTTGCCGTGCTCACCCAAAACCATGGTGACAGGCACCACCCCATGGCCTACTATTCTACCCACCTTAATCCAGTGACCCTGACTTTTAATCACTGTCTTCAAGTCTCCGAGGTGACATCTTGGGACGTCACTATTTCATTGCCCATAGTTTCGGGAGCCTCCCTTACAATTTTTGTGCCTCATGTGGTTCATAAAAATCTTGGATGGGGGCATTTGTCAAAGGTCACCTCAGCCTGATGGTCCAAGTGGGAATGCACACTTCTAAGTCCTCATATTACAACTGCACATTCTAATCTTCTCAATCCTACCACCTAATGCCAACAACAGGGGACCCTCATCAGTGCCCCCTTTCTGAGGACACTATTATTCAAGACCAACTCATATCTGAACAACCATTACCCTTTTCTGTTTTTGTTTTATTTGTTGACGGATCCCGATACTATGTCGCCAGCCAACCCTATACCAGCTGGGCAGTCTGTGACCTGTCAGGTACATGTCTCCATTCAGGTTACTTACCACCCTCTTGTTTGGCTCAAGTAGCTGAATTAGTGGCCCTAACACAGGCCTGCCTTCTCACTGAAGACCAGACTATAACTATTTCCACAGACAGCCGCTATGCATTCAGGGTGGTTCATGATTACCTCGACTCTTGGACTAACAGGGGATACCTCACTTCATTCGGTACCCTCTCAAAAATAGGGGGTATATTACAAACTTATTGGAAGTAATTCAAAAACCATCCAAAGTAGCTGTAGTCAAAATCAAGGCACATATCAAAAACAATGACCCTCTTTCTCTTGCAAATGCAGCTGCAGATGAAGCAGCTAAAAAGGCTGCAACAATGTCCCAGGAAAATCCCCAAGTAGCAGCCACCCAAATTCCTGATCTAAAACAAATGTCATTACCTGAGCTACAAGAGCAATGCACTAAAGAGGAAAAATGGACATGTATTGAAAATGCCTGTAAAATTAATATTGCCAACACTTGGATCACAAAAGACCAACGGTTTGTAGTTCCTAGAGCAATTGTGACTCATCTCTGTGATCTCTATCACTTGCCAACCCACCCAAACTCAAAAGCTATGTTATATCACATCAAGGGAAAGTGGTGGTGGCCTAAAATGACAGCAGATATACATGACTGCTGTCAACGGTGCCTTATATGTGCTAAATGCAATGAAGGCAAAAAACTTAAAGTAGCAATGAGGCATCAGCCTCGACCCACGGGCCCTATGCAAAAAATTCAAATTGATTTCATAGGTCCCCTGCCACCTGTAAAAGGGAAAAGATATTGACTGGTCATAACTGATCATTTCACCCGACAGATTGAAGCTTTTCCATCTCTAAAAATGATGCCAGCACAGTGGCCTGAATACTGGCTAATGAATTTTGCCCCAATGGGGCTTACCATGTTCGGTGGACTCAGACCAGGGAACCCATTTCACAGGATGAATCATGAAGGAGCTTTGCTCTGCCTGGAGCAATAAACAAAAATTTCACTGCCTGTACCACCCTGAAAGCTCTGGGTTAGTAGAACGAGCCAACCAGATGCTAAAAAGATCACTAAAGCTTTACTCTCGCAAAGGACTAACTGGGTAGTGCAACTACCTGCGGCCCTCCTTTCTATGAGGGTGACTCCTAACTCCTAACTCCAGAGGAGTTTCACCTTTTGAACTCATGACCATATCTTTGGGGGAAGGATGTGTAATCCCGGCTCCTCTCCCGCTGATTTCTGATACTGCATGGGAATACATCAAACGTTTAAATGAAGTTTTGCAGCCTTTAAAACAAACTGTCAAAGACAGACAGGAAACTCATGACTCCCCAAAATCCCCCAGGAGGGAGATCAGGTCATGGTCAGAACATACAACTCCGGTGTACTCCAGCCAAAATACATGAGCCCACATATGGTTTTGGCTCACATGGATACCTCCGTGAAGGTACAAAGAATCCCAGTATGGGTTCACAAAACCAGAATTAAATTGTATAAGTAAGTCTGTCTAATGTATGTTCTATGCACTAATTTTGTGTTCAGGTGAAAATGTTGTTCCTCCTAATGATCCTTCTTCTGGGCCCCAATGCCGCATACTCCTGGGACCCACCCATAGTCCAAATCATGCACGACACCTATCTAAAGGCTGACCAATACATGCAACTTGCCAAATGGAGAGACAGCAAATGGATAAGGAAACCAAATGTGTGGTTTACTGCCCCACCTTCTGGGCCCATCCACCTCCCAGATTATAACACAGCCTCACCCCTTCTGCCCACCCTTGGGAGCAGAATATGACTGCCTACATGTAAATATGCCAGATACAACTGTACCTGGAACCTCAACCCTAAGGACTGTCCACCCATCTACACTATAGGGTATCCACCAGGCCCAGTCAAAAGTGTTCCATTTTCGGAACTAACACAAGGAAACAACACTTCGGGGCCCTCCCCCTCAAGAGGACCAACTTCACTTTCTCCATAGCCTTCAACGGTACCACTGATGTCCAAAATATTTACAGTCACTCCACCTGTTTGGGAAACTATACCTGTATCTGTAGACACATGTTTGGAAATGGTATACACCTTTTTGGGAAAGAAATAATTCTAGGAGCAGGATGGACAGAACTTTCACCTCTGCTATGGGAGCCTGGAATGGAGGGACAGTATTGCCAAGAACATTGTTCAAACCCAGTCAGACGCCTAGGATGCTTGGATGTAAGATGCTATGATTTGACTACCTGTGGTTATACCCCCTCAACAACCTGTCCTACACTCTACCCCATCCCTCCTGATGATATTATCCATTTGGGATCTAATAAGACACTTTTACATGATGTAATTATGTTTTCTGTTAAGGTTAAATATGATTTGTCTAATTTTACTGCACCCTTACAAAATGTGTGTTTTGATCACCCTAATTCTGTACAATGGTTACAAGAACAGTTAAAGCTATTAACGCACCAATATGCTGTCCGCATCCACGCAGTAAAAAAACAAAAGCGAGGCACTCTAGGTGACGTTGGGGGACTATTTGGAAGTACAAAATCCATAATAAACTCACTTAATGCCAAAGCAGATAGGTCATATAATGCCTGGGTCAAAAGCCAGACTACTCAGGCTCTAAAACACACCAATGCTGGCTTATTATATGCCCTCACTGCTATTGATGCAACCATGAATGGGCTCTACGCAGTGATTAAAGAGTCCTCCAATATGATTGTTAATATGACTAAATCCCAATCTAAAGGACGTGCTTGTGATATGTTAGCTCGTGATTTATTTATGTACTAAAAGAGGATATGTTAGATGTATTCCTTGGTTTCCCCCCTTCTCACGCCCTCTCCTTCTATGTCCTTGCACACCTGGCAAATGTATCTGTCCAGTTAATCGTTGCATCCCCCCTTCCCCCTGAAGTCTCCTCCACCCCCTCTTTTAATTTTCTACTTGTATACCCTCTCGCTATCGCTGCCCATGTTTTCCCTTCTTCTTTCTATTTTAAATCTGTTGATTGTGTGTCTAACAATACTGTTTATTGAGTAGGATCTTCTGGCTATATGTCTCCTTCCCCTAGTGGACAACTTTATGACAACTTTAGACTGTTGTACAGAGACTGCAGATTATATGATCTGCTCTTGTTCCATTCTTCGCCCTTTGAACATTTCTTCCCCTGTGGTTATTATTATCCTTCCCCTCCCAGATGCTAAGACTGCTGTCCAAGTATCTGCCACTCATTGGTGCTTTACCACCATTGCAAAGCATTACAACTATGGCTCGCTACAGTGTCCTGCCAATGCTTCCATGTGCCTGCATATTACAGATTCCTTCACCCTGGGTGACATCCATCTGCCTGGCCATGTCTTCACTGGAATGGCAACATTTCCTTGGTGGTATGGCAATCTATATCCGGCCAATACCCCCGTCCAACTAGCAAAGGAGATGCTGGCTAAAGAAGTCCTTGCTGCTGCCTCTGTGTCTGCCACTGTCCATAAAAACATTGTTAAAGGCTGCGTGAAAGTTTAGCTCTCCAACCAGATTATAACCCGCTTGGAAGATTCTGGTCCATCCTACAACACTATCACCTAGTGGACCATCTTGCAAATAACTGCTGCTGCTGCTGCTTCCCTCTTTGTCTTGTTTCTATCTGTGTGTATGTGTTATTTTAAATACATGCTTGCTAATGCCACTTCCCCTGCTGTCCTAGTTTCTTTCCCCCACCTTCCCTTCCCTCCTTCACCACCTCCCCCCTATAACCCTAAGGTAGAGCATGAATATTAAAGTATTTAGGTGTTGACTATATCTTTCTTATGGGTTCGATTTGAGGACTTCAGTAACTCAGACAGAGGTTATGGGTCTTTTACAGGAGTGGGTGAGTGAGCTTCTGTGGCCTGCGATGTGCAGGATGTCAGACTAGATGAAAATGATGGTCCCTTCTGGCCTTAAAGTCTATGAGTCCATTCAGCAACTTTGAGTTACACTGTCAGTGGAATTTGGCCCTAGATCCTTCTTAACTGGTCATGGGGGATCATCTGATGACATACAGCTGGGATACACACTCTTATGTCACCCATCCCTGCTGCCAGCATAGCAGGGAAAAAGAGTCAAGAACAGAAAAATTGGGTGTGGTTGGAATATCCCTACGCTTTTCAGCTCCCTGCTGTAGTCTCAGCCCCTTGAGACTGTTTGCGGTCATCATAGTCTGGGAAAGTAGCCCAGCAAATAGCAAGCCCCAGGATCAGGAAATTGCAATAGAAAGCGTTCTGTAATCTTTGTACAAATCTATTCACCCCAAACCTCACTCTTAATTTGCACAGTGTGCATTTTGCCAAGATCCCAGACTATGGCCCTCAGTATATTACTGAAAATGTGGGGGAAAATGAGGCAGTTAAAATATAATTTCCCAAACTATAATTTGACTAAGATCTCAGATTCAACACCGCAAACTGTTCTGGTGATAGATTCTAGAACTGAATATTATGTCAGAACCTGAATGTCAAGGGAATGAGAAAAATATTGCTTTTTACTGCAGGAGTGAGGAAACAAGAGATTGGAATGATGTGACTTTTTTTTTTTTTTTTTTTTTGGTATCCTTGGCTGGTCAGTATTGAATGAGCATGGATGGGTAATCAGAGAAAGAAAGAAAAATCAGAGAAACAAAAATTCTGTAAAAATCCCTGGTTAGTCTGTTCAGCACTGTAGTTATTAATCTGTTCTTATTTCGTAAACTGATGAGAGTGATATAAATTTGTCCTGCTCAGTTTATGAGAGTGATGAAGGGTATTTTGAAAAGAGGGAAGGAACAGAAATAAAAAGAGATGCCTGAAAAGCTTGGCTGGACATCATTTGGAAGTGAGACATAAGGAAAACCCACAATGGTGAGGAAGATTTAGGGAATGATATAGAATTTACCATGCTGCACGTCTTTTCTAGTGTGCTAGAGCATTAAGAATATTTGCCAGACTGTTACTCCAGATTAGTTGTTCTTTAAGACTATTTCATTTGTGAAGAATCACCATCAATATGGTACTTAAAATAAAATTTAAACGAGTGAGATGTTCTCATTGAATAAGACTGTTTTTATAAGCAGACCCATCTTTTGTGATGGAAAGGAGCTTGAAACCTGTGTGAAGAAAGCCAGTTTTTCACTGGACTGTTCTTAGTTCTCTTTTGCATTGATTAACTTTAATCTTTCCTTAATCTTGGTATTTTTCATACGGCACAAAATGTTCTCTTCCATGTACTGTGAAAATCTAATGGTCTTTTTTTAAAACCAAATATCCATTTTTAAGGAAGATAAAATCATCTTTTACATTCAAAGGCACCTGGCAATTAGCTCAAATACATGCAAACGAGGGTGACATCAATGACAGCAATTTTAATAAAGGATTGAGCTATAATGCTCCCCTAGTCACTGCTGCCTTCTGTTAAACTCCCGTAAGCATCAGAAAAAAGCAAGTTGCAGAAAATGCTTAGCTGGTGAACCAAAGACACAAGCACTAAAAGGGGCAAACACTGTTGCTTGGAAAGACAAACTGTAGTCTGATAAGAAAATTGTTAACCAATTGTTTATCCACCAAATACATATTTAACACTGAACTGAGCTGAGTATGCTCTGTGCTCATCCAAAGCTCATTAAATGGAGGTGTCATAAGTGGTTTCCCAAGCTGGGAATCATAAAAATACCTTAGCTAGAGGCATTTTATTTATTTCACACAGCTTGACTGGATAATATTATACTTTTTGACATGCAGCTGAACATGAGGTTCTGCAGCAAAGACATATATGGCAACTTGTTAGTACAACAAGTGTCTTATTAAAAAATATTTGGTTAACCATACTCTGGTGCACGCACACGTGGAATCTTGTAACCATTGCTGTCTGTAGAGGCCATACCTCCGTCCATCTTAATGCAACCTGCTGGAACTGACGGACATAAAAGGATCCACAGCCCCAACAACCATTTGTTCCACTCCCTCATTTGGAATAAACGAACACAATTATGTTTTCTTTGAATATCTATAAACCAAGAAGAGAAACTCTATTCTATTCCATTTGGGTTTTTATACTTCTCTCAGCACCCTAATATTCAGTCAGACTAAAGGATAAAGAACAAAAACTCTCAAACTCTTTAAGTCTGGACACTAAATGTAGAAAAATGACACTGTAATTTTGATCACTGGTAAATGTTCATGGTGCACTCAGTGTACAAGACAAAAGAGAATACACAGTTGCCTGAGGCATTTACAGTGTAAAAAGACACATTCTAAATTATTCAGCACAATTCTACTGATACCACTTGTGGCTGATGGCCAGCTCCCCTCTAGTGGATCTCATGCTTTGCTCCTGTTGGGGGCCAGGAAAGTGCCCATCACCCCATCTTCCCTGGGGGAGGGGAGTAGGGACCCAGGCCCACCCGCTCCTCCGGGTCCCAGCCCAGGGGCCCTATGAACCACAGCAGTATACTGCTGGCTCTGTATTGTTTGAGCTACAGCCTCTTCCCCTGGGCTACTTTCCCCTCTCAGGCCCTATGTTCTTGCTGCCCCTTGCTGGGCTCAGTACCTCCTTTCGGGGTTCCTCCACTCTCCCACACTCCGCTACTTCAGTCTGCTGCCTCGACACAGCACCTCTGCTCCCTCCAACTTGTGCACTATGTGTTGGGGGGGGGGGGGGGGCAGAACCCTTTTATGGAGCACCTGGCTCATCCCTAATTGGCCTCAGCTGGCTCCTAACTGCCCCCTCATGACTCCAATTAGGCTGCAGGGAATAAAGCCCTGATCATCCTGGGGCTGATATACCTCCCTTTGCTCATTCTCCTGCCACCCTCTGCCCTTGATATAATCACACACACGCTACTATACAATGAACTTCAGTTTGTATTAAATAACATGTAAACAAGTAGAATTGGAAAAAGAGGGTTCATTTTCACTTCATCTCATTTTCACAAAAGTTTTGTGAATTTACTAGATCTTGCAAGAAAAAGCAACACTGCAATCTAGAAGCAGAAGTCAGTGAACTTGAAGGATGTTAAAAAAGGTAAAATTAAGGTAATTTAGCTGAAATGACATGGGTTTGTTCTGGAGGTAGGGAGAAGAGAAGTTTAACGTAGATTAGAGGAATGTAGAGGATAGGCAAATCTAAAATTATATAATGAATGAGACCAGTGACCCAAGGATTTTTAATAAGTCTCTCAATTCAGGGGTAGTACCTGTTGTCAGGGAGCAGTGTTGTTGGTCACCAGTGTTGTCAGTCACTCAGGGTATTATGAGTTCCCCTCCAGACGCTGTCTCAGCTTCTTCAGCTAGCTGAATCGACAGACCTTATTAAGCACGACCCATAAATTACCTCAGATTCGGATCAGCGGCAAAGGCGCTCAGCCAGGTTTATTGCAAGTGAAGCATGGTATTACTGTCCCATAGCAGCTACAGGTACATTAGGACATGTATGGTCATCACAATGGACCTGCTTAGTTAACGGCAGAACTTTCTGTTATCCCCTAGGCCAGACAAAGATGCCCCTGCTGGGACCCCTTTCTTATTCCCTGATACCAACAAGTTTCACATTGCATCTCTGATGTCTGTGATTGTTCCATACCTTGCCTCTAAATCAAGCACAACATCTTCATCCATCATCCTATCTCCTCTATCTTAAGGTCGGGGTGTCTCTGTACTGTCCCTCGTGATCGTGGTTGTGCACAACTGCGTCTTGGGGAAAGCCTGTACTGCCTCCCTATGCTGTATTTCTGTTCGGGGAGCATTTTTACTGTCTCTCAGGATTGTGTTTCTGCAGTTAGCATGTATGGGGAGTTAGGACTACTATTGCTTTTAATAATAATGTGTTTCTGCTACTGCTCCTTAGGAATGCTGATGCATTTTCTGCCAAGTTCCTGTGAACTTACAGACAGGCTCACAGCTTGACTTCTGCTAAGGGCTTGATTACTACTTTGGTTCAGGTCTCATATCTCAGGTTCTCACTTTCTAACATTGTATCTATATTTAAGAAAGGAGAAAAAAGTGATCTGAGCAATTACAGACCTGTTACTCAGACCTCAGTAGTATGTAAAGCTTTAGAACAAATTGTGAAGGAAAGAATAATTAAATTCTTCGAGGTAAATGGCAAAGGATTTGTAATACAACATGGGTTTACCACAGGTAAATCATGTCAGAATAACATGATTTCCTTCTCTGATTTTTTAGATAAGGGAAGTACAGTAGATCTAATATATTTGGACTTCAGAAAGGCATTTTACATGGTACCACATGGGAAATTATTAGTTACTTTAGGGAAGATGGGGATCAGTACAAGACTTGTAAGATGGATAAGGAACTGGCTAAAGGGGAGAAAGCAACAGCTTGTGCTGAAAGATGAATTATTGGACTGGAGGGTGGTTTCTAGTGGAATTCGTCAAGGATAATTCTTGGGACCAATCTTATTCAATATTTCTATTATGACCTTGGCATAAAAAGGTGTGTGCTAATGAAATTTGCTGATGATATGGAGTTGTGAGGCATTGTTAATACAGAGGAGGCTTGGAATGTTATACAGATCTGGATGACCTTGAAGACTGAAGTGACAGAAACTGGATGAAATTCAACACTACAAAGTGTGAGGTTATGCACTTAAGATTTAATAAGAAGAATTTTTGCTATGAGCTGTGGGTCTGATTAATTGGAAGCTACAAAGGAGGAGAGAGACCTAAGTATATAGGTCAATCACAGGATGACTATGAGCCATCAATGTCATGTGGCTGTGAAAAAGGCAAACACGATCCTAGGATGTATCAGGTGAGGCATTTCCAGGAAAGATAGAAAAGTATTAATGCCATTATACAAGGCCTCATTTAGAATACAATGTACAATTCTGGTCACCCATGTTC
This sequence comes from Emydura macquarii macquarii, assembly GCF_026122565.2. NCBI lineage: Eukaryota > Metazoa > Chordata > Testudines > Chelidae > Emydura > Emydura macquarii. The sequence goes on along the minus strand of NW_027132499.1, from coordinate 4,069,283 downwards.
AAGAAAAATTAATTCAAATCACAACAGGTGCAGAGAAGAGCTATTAGGATAATCAGGGGAATGGAGGGCTATCTTATGAGAGAAGACTGGAAGAGCTTGGTTTGTTTAGACTAATAAAAAGAAGGTTGGGAGAGGATATAATTGCTCTCTCTAAGTAATTAGGGGGATAATACCAAGGAAGTGAAGAGCTAATTAAGCTAAAGGACAATATTGGCACAAGAACAAACAGATGTAAACTGGCCATGAAGAAATTCGGCTGGAAATTAGAAGAAGGTTTCTAATCATCAGATGGGAGGGGTTATGGAACAGCCTCCCAATAGGAGTTGTGGGGGCAAACAACTGAATTAGTTGTAAGAGAGCTGGACAAAATTAATAATGTGATTGTAGGACAAGTTTACTTGTGATGGCTGAGGGCAGGCTCAGCAATCCTGGGCTCCCTCTGGTTTCCATCTTATGTATCTAAAAGCTTGCCCACTTGCCAAGAACTGAAGCAGACAAGCTGTCAGGAAATCAGTGGAAACCTGCCCGCCTGGGTTGCATCAGAAATTTGTCAAAATTGAATTGTCTCTGTGAAATGTTTTGATTTTGACAAATCAGCAAATTCTGATGAAATAACGTTTTGTCAGAATTTTTCCATCCAGTTATATTTATACCTCTACATGTTTTTTTTTTTTTTTTTTTTTCTCTCTCTCTCTACCTCTGGTTCGCTGCTTTTGTCCTTATGACATTTCTTAGTGCAGGTGTTCACTTTAATCAGAGTTGTTAAGATAGGATAGCAACCCTTGAAGATGGTATTATGGGAGGAAGAGACAAGTTGCTAATTCTGATATTTGCTCCTGCCTCTAACAGAATAAAGTTTGTTTGTTTGGATTATAGTTTTTCATTTAGATCACAATTCCTCCTGTCTGTTCGATTTCTTCTTTCCATTTAGTATTTACCTACTTTCTCTCCTTGCAATTTTTTCTTGTACAGTCATGTATCTCCCCTGTAGATGTCTGTCTGTTTTAGGTATTTCTAGACCATCTGGCATTATAGTTTTTCAACACTAATCAATAAAAATAATAAGTTAAGATGAATAAAGGTATTATTTTTAATTTGTAAAAGACATTCCATAAGGTTTCTCTTTCATACAAGAGAAAAGATGAGCCCTGTTTCCAAAATGAAGGAGATGATGGTCTGACTATTATTAAGCTTTCATCTTTACCATCCCAATTTTAAATGCTTAGGCTGAAATCCTAGCAAATTCCCATTAACTTCAGTGGAGCCTAGATTTTATCCCAAATTAGTAAGTGATTGGGGGCAAATAGGATCCTATTCAGCAAACCACTTAAGCATGTGCCTAACTTTAACCATGGCTTAAATCCCTTCCTATTTAGGAAAGTATTCAAACACATGCTTAACAACAAACATATGATTAAGTCCCACTGGAATCAATGAAACTTAAACACATGATTAAAATTAAATGTGTCTATGTGTTTGTACAGTGCCTTGCACAGTAGGGTACTGGTTCTGTACTAGTACTAATACTGTACTAATACTGTACTAATACTGATAATAATATAGTACTGTACAGTACTAATACTGATAATAAATAATGATAATGATAATAATAAGTGCTTTGCTGAACTTGGGCTTTAACTGTTACACTTTCCTTCAGAAGTATTTTACTGATATCCATATTAATTTCAAGTTATTTAAGATTTAAACATAAAGTTTAACCATGAGAATAATTTCTTAAAAATTACTTACATGAGGTGACTGGGGAAAAATTAAGGAGGACATAAAGACAAAACAATACTGAGATGCGGTGTTCACCCCACATCAGCCCTGAATGAGTTAAGGTGGCTCAGAAGGTGACAATAAAGCTTATCTGCTGTACCAGGAGGAGACACAGGTATGATTGATAAACATTAATTAAAGAGGAAGCTCAGATGGCTAGGATCTGGCTGAGCTGGTCTAAAGCCAGGAGATTGAGAGCAGAAGGTGGCTGCAGGAGGAGAGTTGCAATCACTCTCTAGACACAGAGAGGTTGGTAGGAGGAAATCCAACTGGGAGCAGAAGCCCTGGGATCCTAGTCCTGCAAGAAGGGTTTATCCAGAGCAGTTGCAGGAAAGATAGCCTGTGGAAGGCAGAGTAGGAAGAAACTCAGAGACAGACCAGTGAGGGCTGAGACTGTGCGGACCTTGGCTGCTGATTATAGGGTCCCTGGCCAGGAACCCAGTACTGGGCAGTCCTGGATTTTCCTATCAGACACTGGAAAGTGGTGCAGGATGGGTGAGGGTGGCATCACACAGTTTGTCCATCAAGATGTCAATAAACCTGAAGGGAAAAATTATATAGTGACTTGGCCAGAGGCCTGAGTCATGAAGAGAGAGCATCCTGAGTACTGGAGAACAAGAGAGGCTGCAGAGCAAGTGAATAGCGGAAGAGGGTGCTAGAGCAGATCTTGCAGAGCCAGTGGTGAGTGAGCCTTATTACAAACGTAGGCAAAAATAAAAATGTATATCAAGGAAGATTATATTGCCAATGCAGATTTTCCTGGTCAAAGTAACACTGTAGTGTGCAAATAGAATATCATTTTCTCTATGGCATTAGCCCATATGTGGTTTCTCCATCCACTGTGAAGCACACTTTATGGCTTTGGAAAGCAAGACTTTTTTTTTTTTTTTTTTTTTAACTTTCAAAGTCTACTTTATCACAAGTGAAAAGGAAAAAAACCCAGGCCTAATGAAGAGTGAATGTTCATCCTTAATCAGAAAAAGCACCAATCCATGAGTCCCTTTTCCAATATAGGTTAGAAATGATTTGCATAATTCTAATGCCAACCAGATTTTATTTTTTTAAAGCTATCACCAGGATTTTTAATATCATGAAACAACAAGCATCAATGTTTGCTTTATAAAACAAATGTAGGAACCCCACAAATAATATTATTTTCAACTATGGTATGGTTTATATTAAACATAAAGCAGACATGATACAACAAAGAATAAGTGGTCATATAGCAAAAAAAACCCCAACCATTTAGACACAGAAAACAGCTCTAGTAAAATACAGAGAGACTTCCTTAACACAACGTTAGCTAGTGAGATTTTGGGTGCTTGGATATCATAGTGCTAAGTATTATGGATTAGGCAGAGTTGCCTAGTGGATAGAACACTGGACTGGGATTCAGGAGACCTGGGGCCTATTTCCAGCTCTGCCTCTGACCTTCTGGGTGACCTTTGGGCAAGCCACTTCCCCTCTCTGTGCCTCAATATCCCCTTCTGTAAAACAGGGATAATAACATTGACCTCTTTTGTAAAGCACATTATATAAGATATGGATATTAATCTAGTGAGATAGAATATCACTTTTAATATAGTGAGATAGAAACCACAGTATCGTTAATAAGAAAAAAATAGTCACTATTTAAAGTATTATATCATTTTTTTCAATCAATCTCATATATGTATATATTTATTCCATAGTTATTACACTTTTTAGCCCATTTTGACCCTAGACCTTATATGGCTGTGCAGAAGGGTGAGGACACAAGGACTATTTTCCCTACTGTACACCCAGTATAGAGCCAGGGACACTCGCAGTCCCTACACTCGAGACATAAAGTCTGCGCCCTCCATGTGGCCCACACACTACCTCAAAGGGAATGTAATTAATGAAACATCCCATCTGCCCTGGTCTGCGGAGTGGTCCAGGTAAAGCATGGAAGCAGTCTATGCATTGCATCATATTAAGAGTTTTAACTACATGGCACAAACTACCCTTAATTGGCAATAACAAAACAGATAAAAGATGTTTTGTGGATTCAGCTGTACTTGCACCAGGGAAAATTATCTGTAGTAAATTTGTTAACACATTTTTGGAATTAACTAACCATTAACTTTTAGAATGTAAATAGCAGCTTTGCAAATTTTGATAACATTGAGTGAATGTTTGTATTGAAATCCCTAGGTTTTTTATGTTAAAAATGTGAGCTTTATTGGGTAAGACACAGTTCTAATAAGCTGATGCTGTGCTATCGTACCACATAATTGTGCTATTACTCAACAAATTAATAGAATATGAGAGACATGGGTTTAAGGGCAAATGTAAAACTTTCCTTCCATAGGACTGGAAAGATCATAGAAAACTTGGGGGGAGGAGGGAAACTACACATAGTCACCTGAAGGATGATGTGGGAGAAAGAATAGAGGTTGATGCTCTTAATTCCCTTTCAAGGTACACATAGCAGCCCCATGGTTTACATTTACCAATAGACTTTGTGACATTATAGGCAATGGATTTCTAGAAAGTTATTTATAATTTCAGTCTTGTATCAGAAAGTGCCAGGACCTTGGAGTCACAAGAGTGCACAGGGAAGAGCTTACATTTTAAAACTAAAAGCAGCAATTAATGCATGAGTGGAAGAAAATAGCTTTGTTATATTTTCATGTTTTAAATCAAGGGCATATAGCTGTAAATGTTTTCATTTCATGCTTCAATTCTTCTGACCTACAGTAACATGACAATGGACTTGAAGTTAGTGATCACTGTTACTTTTCAGCAAGGACTCTTAAAGCTATAGTGGACAATTGACTGTCTTCACAAGGGTTCTTTTATCACTTATGGAAAAGTCCAATATTATTTAATAGGTATGGGAAACCAAGGTTCTGCAGCCCCTTCAAGGTCCTCACACTCTAAGCTGGTGAAAGTCAGTGGCATCAGAAATCTGTATTTGGGATTCTCATAAAAGAAGTGGAGGGTGACAGAAACTTCCTTCCTTCTCTGAACCCACTTCTGCATTATTAGTGGAATAAACTCTCATCTAATCTTTGCCACGAAGGATTGAGGCCATATTTCCAGTTATCTAGAAAATGGCAGTAGCTTGAATTGTAAATTGTGAGCCTTAGAATACCAATGATACATAACATCATATGAACTATAGCCATGTATTTGCATATATGCCTACAACTCCCATGATCACTCTGTGTGCCTCAGAATTATGGACCTGATTTTACACTGCCTTGCACACTGTGCAAAACAAAGGGGAAAGGGAGTACAAAGTAATGCCATACATTTTACACGCATTTTGTATAGCTGAAAATGACTACACAATATGGAAGGTCCTGGAGAATTCAAGCCCTGCAACTAGAAACAAATAATAACACAACACATCTCACAAAATCCACAGAAGATTAAAGTCAACCATGTTGGGGAATAACCCCAAGTTCTCATGGCAAGTGATGTTACTAGCACACAAAGGAAATTTACATTTAAAAGAGACAAAAAAAATCAAGAAATTCCAAGTGATGTGAATGGGAAATTAGAAGAGTTTATTAAAACATACAGACTTAATCTGATTAAAATCGATCAAGAGTTTTGTTCATCTGAAGGATACAAAATAAGATGTATGTTATGTACTAACCAGGTCTGAAATTTACAAAGCTCTCTAGGGGACGCTTAATGGCAATTAATCGGAATTTAGCATCCAAATCCCCTACAGGCAGTTTTGACCATTTAATTTCAAACAACCTCCAGGTGCCTGTCCAACAGTTGGCCAATAATATCTGACTGCAAACAATAAGATAGCTGGCATGCAAGATTCATTCCTAGATTCTCACTTATTCAAAACCTGAACGAATGATTAACCAAAACAAAAGTTAGAGAGTTTTCTGTGAAAATTTAAGCAATGGAATTTAAAGATGTACAGCCCAGAAATGAAGCTGTGTAAAGATTTCAAGCCCAGGTCACAAAGTCCAAATAGCACCTAAAATATGTGAGCTTATGATGCATTCACTATCTTACCTTCTGTTATTGCCTTTGCACCAGTGCACATTAACAATCCGTGCAGACAATGCCCTGACACACTGTCAGCTGTAGAACAACCGAATCAGAATCCGCTTTTGGACTTATATGAGGAATGGCCTTTTATGAAGCCTAAAAGAAATAAGAGGTCTCGAAAATGAAGCAACAAGTAAATTATTTTTGGAAGCACTCTGTCATATGGAAGCAAATGATGGTAAATCTGTCACAAAGAGAGGAGAGAATGAGTATCATATGTTATATCTGGCTGCTCTTTCCATTATTAGTAAGCCCAAATCTCACCTCTTCTCACTGGGTATATAAAGCCTGCTTTCCTTACTTTATTAATCATCTGACAATTTTAACTAGCAAATGGGGGAGAAAAGTTATGAATAAAATAATCCATCACTCATCTTGTTCACAAACAGCCTAATAAACTTGAAATAAGTCTTTCACAGCTATTTAGCAGCCAAATGCAACAGCTCATTTAAATAGCTCTTTGGTTGGAGAATCCTAATTTCTCTCCTCCAGACAGGCAAAAGTTGAGCCACACTGATGGAGACTTTATAAATATCATGGAAAATTCCTTTTTGTTGATATGCAAAATACTGCAACATGACTAGAGAAAGTTCCTAGGGGATTTGGGTACCCAATTTTCATTAATTTTAGAGGGTTAGACATCCAACCCCCCCCCACCCCCCCATAACAGCTTGAGAATCTCAGCCCTCAATCAGTTACACTGATTTAGCATGATTAGAATACCACACATCTTTTTTTTTAAATAAGTCTGATATAGGGATATATATTGCCCTGAATTGGTTAAGTCAGCAGTGCAGTGCAAAATGCCTGCATTGTACTGGAGGATCTGACCTTATAACTGTGTATAATATAATAACTTTATGTAATCATTGTTTAATAGTATATGAATCATTTTCTATAATCATTGTCAGTATTGTATATCATTGACGTGGTTACTGGTTTAAAAAATCTGTAAGCAGTCTTTTAATGAAAAGTTAGACTATAATAATAGTCTGAACAATCCTATAGGTATAGGTCTGCATTTTACTTCAAAGGCTGCTTTCTCTTTTTCATATTCTATAGTTATACCAGATTGATTTAATAACAGCTTATTACATTCCTATCTCACTAAAGAAAAACCGTTTCAAATAACACAATGGGAGATTAAAGTAGGATTAATGTATCTGGATCATCAGGATCTGAGGAGAGAAGGGCTATGACCATTTGACTTTTGGCTGACACTTCCAACAGCACATTAAACTGCATTTGAAATCAAGGCTTCCACTTGACTGAGCAACATCATGAGAAAATTCGTAGTACAATTTCTTTCCTTACGTGGCAACTGGTACCTAATTTTTAAACTTGATTTCACTGCCTGACCCTGATTTGGCTGCTCAGGAGTTAATTCCAGTTTCTGTTCACTGTTTGCCAGAATTTACCTCATGAATCTGATGTTATCCTTTGAATTTTCCAATAACAATAATGTTCTCTTATCTATTACAAAGAAAGCCAGGGAGAGAGGAGTGCAGGAATCCTTAACTAAATGGATTGACCAACAAGTGAGAAATATTTATTAGACTGTTTAGTTCTTACGTTATATGAAAATATAGTAAGAACAAATACCTCAGAACAGCTGGAAAAATCACAGGGCTATAGTAATCAGAAAGACGATAGGAATTTGCATATTTTGGGCACAATCCAGCAAGATGTTGAACTTCCTTAACTTCCAAATGGAATCTCATGGCATCTAGTACCTCATCAGGGTTTCTCAGCACCTTGCAGGATCAAGCATATAGGCCTAGATCCACAAAAGTATTTAATTGGAAGTTATTAGAAGCCTAAATATCTTTGTGGATCTAGGCCTTATTGTCTTCTACAAAATTCCAGTCAGCTTCTGAGTCTATTCATATATAAGAGGGGACATAATATGGTACAAGGTTGCTAGCTGAGCATACATAGCTGTCTGAAAACTGCATAACTGACAGATAAATCAACATATTTTAAAAGGCAAGAGAGGAGAGAGAATATTTAAATTTTGTTAAATCAATCTCAGGCAATACTCTTTGTTTTAAACTGTTTTCAGCAGAATGTGTTTTGTAACTCCCTGAGGCACGGATTTCACATCCATTCTCTGGTCCTGATTATTCTATCACTTAGGCCCCAATCCAGCACAGCACTTAAACACGTGATTCACTTTAAGATTGTGAACAGTGACATTGAAGTAAATGGAACTCAGTTGCTTAAAGTTAAGTATGTGCTTCTATGGAATGGGACCATGGGGTGAAATTTACTTCTTATGCAGAGGCTTGGTACAAAGTTTATGCATCATTTAAACCCTCAAAAATATCCTGAAGTGGGACTTAGATGGTGTAGGCCTTGTGCTGCCCCTTGACTAGAGGTGAATTTCAGTCTTACAACAGTTTAAATATGGAGTAATTCACCTGAAATCAGTGTCATAAAAGTCAGGTGCTCTATCACTGTCTCCTATATTCACTGACTCTTGACCGTCTACCTATCGTACAGTTGCTACCATTGCACATTGCTGCAGTTATTCCTATTTACACTGTGCCTCTCTCCTGCCTGTATTAAATGGTGGCAATCTCAAGTGCTAAATGGAGAACAGCTACTATACTCCTGCATGGCAAGAGCCACCACAATAACATTTTAACTACAGTGCTAGACTGCAATAGAAAATGTCATGTTGCCCTGATCCTTGGCCATTGCTGTTGAAGTCAAGGACAGGAAAATGCTTCTTTGCCAAGCTACTTCCTGTTCAACTCAGCTGACAAGGATTGCCATAGCAGCTGAAAATTATCTTTGCCAGAAAACCTCCGCCTAATCCTCTTTGGAACTTGTTTAACAACTTTAAATAACTGCTGGGGAATAAAGTAAAAGTTGGCATGGAGAGAGAGAGATTAGTTCACATGTTCCACCACTAGTATTAATGAATGTTTCAAAATCGATATGGGAAGCAACAACACACAACAATTTCTAAAATCCTAAAGAAATGCACTGAACACATCCATTGTAATGCATTCGAACACTACTCTGTGTCAATACAACTAGACATGCTACAATGTTTAAGTCATCTTAAAACTGAGCAGCCAGCAGCTCCCTTAAACTTTAATACAACACTTTTAATAATAAGGACACTTATTTAGATGTCTACATAAGAACTTCTGAATGTTAGACCTCCACTTTTGAAAATCTTTGGCCTATCTGGGACAAATCTACTAATTCAAATTTGACTAATCTTAAATTTATTAGTCAGTGGTGAATATCCTCCAGATTCTAACCAAGATATTGCAGCATTTCTAGGGAAATAGCTCCAATAATACGTCAAATGAGAACAAAGAAAAATTAATATGATAAAAAATCAATTCACCAACTTGGGTAAAGAATGAAAGATGGGGACAACAGTGATGATCTTTTCAGACATCCTTCCGAGGTGAAGGATGAGTGAAGAAAGCAGAAAACTGCCATTAGAGACCAACCAATGAAGCAGAATTTGGCCAAATGGGTTTGGTTGAACAGAACACTAGAATAGCTTCTTTGCTGAGAACCTGTTTGGATTTAATGAGCTCCCCTTAAGCTGAGAGGTACAGGCCCCCTAGATTCAAACTAGACTGGCTTTTTGGAAAGGCTTTACATTAAATAAGAAACAGGTGCAAGAGTAGTTTTTGTTTAATAATAGTGCAGTTTATTTCCAACATAAGCCCTTATCCTACAGGTTACTCTGCATGGATGCAGAAATCCATCTGAGTGTAGTAAATTGCAGGGTTGGGGCCTGAGATTGAAGCTCCATAACCAAAGCACCATGACTAAGTAGTGAGGTTCAGCACTAGAAGATGCGTGCAAGTCAGTACTCACCAAACCAAAGTTCTGTTCCAGCATGCCCTGGCTCGGACTAAATCTGGGAAGGATTATCTGGGGAGCAGTCTCTTTTTCGGTTGCTCCTTAACCCTGATCAGGGAAATGCAAGGGATATCCTCATCATATTAAGATAAACACAAATATTCCCTAAAAGGGATTTATATGTGTTTGCTAACGTTTTTAAACTTGCTTGATACTGACTATCCAAATAACCCTGTAGATATATTGAGCATAATTTACCAAATATGTGACACTTTAAAAGAAACAAAATGCTAAATTATGATGGGTCAACAAGGTATATATAAAAAAAAAAAAAAAAAAAAACAGCTGAAATCCCAGCTCATTAGGAGTCAGCTATTAATGTACATACTTCAGAGTCTCCTCCTGGAACAATAGAACACTATGCAGAGGTATTCAAGAAAGCTCCAGATAGACAAAGCAGATGTTGTGCTGGTCTCAACAGAGTGGATTCAGTTGCGCTACTTCAGCCTTTTAAATCAGTTAAAAAGGGAACTCATGCTTACAACACCTGTTTGTGACAGGCAGTTCAGGGAATCAGGAACAAACTGTACATTATGGCTTCTGAAATAAGAGAAGTGCAGATTTCACAATTGCACTCACCCATAACAAAGTAATTCCAAATAATGCCAGCTACTTTTCTTGAACAAAAAACATCTGACTTTTAATCATTTTAATTTTGGTCAACAATGCCTTTTCTGTAATCTCCTCTCTACTACATAATTGGAACGTGCTTCAGATTTACTTATATTAGCCCTTCACGTGACATTATCGAATAGCTAGTTTCAATGCTTTTGTGGTTTATCATTTTGAGGCAGGACACAAGAAATCCTAGATGTTGTAGATTACAAAAAGCAAGGTGTGCAATGGATTTTAAACCATGCAAATCTGTAATTTTACACATAAATTCTTTGCTACCAGAATTTTAGCTACTGATAATGAAAAAAATCCTGTTCTAAGCATTTATTTATCTATTTTAGGTACTTATATGGGCCCCAGATATTGTATTATCCTCACAAATAGGAAGAAAGTGCTATTATCCCTACTTTACAGATAGTCTCTCTGTGCCTCAGGTCCAAAGTAATTTACCCAAAGTCACACAGGAAGTCAATGGTAGTGCAGGGAATTGAAACTTGGTGTCATATATCTGGGGGTAGCACAATAACTACTGGACCATCTTTTCTCTATCTATCAGGTAACAACATTGGTTTGGTTGGTATAATTCCTTTTTAGGAGACCTGTCACTTGTGGAAAGTAGGAAACTATATTTTTGCAACACAGATTAAATGAGAGCATATGGTAGAGCAAGCAGGATAATACAAGTGTTACAGTCAGTGTCCACTTCTTGCAAATGTTGAGGTATGTGCATGTGTTGAGATCAGAATGTGGAACCCAGACAAACAGCAACCAACATGCTGCCCACAATCCTCCCATGCCTGTTCTTCCCATGGGTGTGCCTGAAACATGTCCTCTATTTTCATGACGGCACAGTTAAAGAAAATATTGATTGTACTTTAAATTTGTTTCAGGCTAACATGGTAGAGTTAAAAATGTAAAAGCAAATGTTACACACCTGATGAAGTAACAGTCTGCATTGGGTTCTAGTTCAGATAAGAGATCACTGAATTCATAACTCCAGGCCACGTCCAAATTATACAATGGTTAAAAGGGACTCAGCTCAGCATAGATGTATGAAATTTAAAATTTCTTTCAGCTCTGAATTAAATCATACTTATTGGTAACCTCAGCCTAAAGTTTTCATTCTTTAGACAATGGTTCCTATAAACCTAAATGTGATTTTTATTCTTGCCCTTTGACAAATATTGAATGTAGACTGGACAGATATATTTAGATTTCATTGCAGACTTAGTTACAGAGTTAGTGTTTTTGAGCAACACTATCAATCTTCTTTGCAAAGTAGAAAAGAGAATGTGGAAGCTAAACCTGTCGTTTAGATGTGCCAATCATCCTCAAACATGTAGGATCTCAGTGTGTAACTGCATCCAGCTACAATAGCTGTTACTATCCAGTATCTTTCCTGACCCATTTTTATTGCGACTAGTTATCTTGGTTTAAGCATGGGTGAGTTTCAGGCTGTTTTCTAACAGCTAAAGAAGAAAGCTTGAAACATCATAGATCTCTCAATCTTACATCTCTGAGAAGGACCATTTAAGATGAAGACTTACTTCTAAGGCTGATAGTGTTGCTCTGATTGGTTGACTCATCATCAGTTGAACTGGCTTACTCAAGCGATTGTCGGGGTAGCACTGTTGCTCAGCAAGGTTACTGCCTGGCTTCTTTGCTTTGAAAAAATTCTCTTTATGTTCTATTACTTGCTTCACCAGTTCATTCTACTGTAGATGATGGGGGCTGGATAACATGGTTAGAATCATACTATATCTTCGAAGCTTAGAATTCAGAACTGGCAAGCTGTGATCCATTGCTATTTATTTCTTTTGGAATGCCAAAATGAAAGGGATTCCTGTTAACTTTTCTATGACTTGTTGAATTATGGTTCCAGTGAGAAGTAAAATTTCTTCAGATCCAGAAAAATTGGCAATGCCTTCCAGAAAGGCATGTCTTTTTTTGCACAGAATTCTAGTACTGTTCTTTTCCAAGGCATATTTGGTAATGCCATAGATATGAGAAGTTTCTTGAATATTATTATTCTTATCACTTTGCAAAATGTACATGATTTCATGTTGTATTTTAGGTTGATTCCTATGCTGGGCCACTACTCCAATATTTGAAATTGCTCTTGGGGAACTGATTGGCCAATATGTTGTCCTGCAAGGACAGCTGGGCTACAGTATGATTGACAGGAAATCTGATCTTCAGTTAGTATAGTCTCTCTCATTCCACAGAAGTATAGGCTGCATGTCTGACCCCAGACAACTGAACCAACCATGTCTTATAAATTTGAATGAAGTTTGCAATTGTGTATCAGCACTTATGGCTATTTTAATCAGTTCTAACTTCTGTGGTGTCCTGTCATGCCATTCAGATCATCCACTTTTGTTTCTATATCATCACATGCCTCTGGAGAATCTGAGTGAATAATAGGGCTCCACTGAGAAGAAGTCAGTCACTAGTAGATGCTTCCCCAATTCAGCAAATTTAAATCTCTTGAAGTGTTGCTCTATCAAATGGTGCTCAATTGCATTGCTCATTTGTCAAAATTTCCCACAAGCACCATTGTGTGTTCTCCCATGCCACTCCTTATGCATAGATTCTCCCTGCAAAAATTACAAGTCGACTACATATTCTCCTTTAAAACTCTTCTTAAAATGCAACTATGTTGTGATGCCTACAAAACAATGGGCAATGAGTAAGCAGCCAAGTAAGTAATGTGAGAAGACTATAACATTCCCTGTACTGCTTCACTGAGCCTTTTTAGATCTACACAGATATGGACATTCCCATTTTTGTTATCACAGGCTCTATAGAGGAGCATTGCATTGTTTAGCCATTACACCATTCTTCTCCATCCTATCCAGTTCTTCTTTCCCATTGGGAAGTAGTTGCTGACATCAATGAGAGTGGAGAGTGCTCAATGCCTGCAGGAGGAATTCGGCATCTTGCTTTATTTTCAATAATAACATTGCTTTGCTAGGCAACCAAATTACCTTCTATGCCCATAGACAAATAGAAATGTGGATGCACATTAGGGTGTGATTCCATATCCTCTTCTCGAACAACAGCAAGTTTGACCATTCTCGGGGCAAGTTTTTTTCTTTATTCTTAAAAGGAAACTAATTCAGAGAACATATTTAATGTCTAAATTAACTTAGAATGTCTCCTCTTACAACTTTAATCTTGTTGCTTTTTTCTGTTTTATTATAATCTGTCATTTGAAGCATAGGATCAAATGACTGAAGGGATCTGGAGTAAAGGAATTTAAAGAATGCTAAGTAACAAAGAATTAAGAGATCTGGATTTAAACCAAAAGTTAAATCTGTAGAAAGAAGGGAGCTAGGGAAAGTTCTAGGCAGAAACTTCATAATTCATTGGATTTGATGCCAGTAGGATGGTTCTCTGTACCTTCAGGAGGCACTCAGTACCTCAAAAGACTGGACCCAATGATTAAATTATATACATCTAAATTATATGCACTAACATTAGCAAGGCCTTGAAATCCCGTAACACTTCAGAACCAAATTCTGCAAGCAAGGCTGATTGAATTCTGTAGAAAATTTGTAGTAGTGATAATAAGACTCCATAAAAGTCAGTGTTGGCTGTGAAAAATCAAAGACCCAAGACGACTATGTTAGCAGCAGGAAATGTATCAATGTTATTTAAAAGTAGAGCTGTGGGAGGTTGGGAGAAATTGCCTGGCAAGAAAGCACATAAAGCTTTGGAGACCTTAATAGAAGCCAGGGGAAATGTTAAATAAATTAGGGCAGTAACTGAGGATAAAAAACACAAAGATTAAGTTTTTCATCTCACTGCCTTCTGATCTCACAGGGTCCAAGAGCCCAGGCTCCAGTCCAAGCCTGGAAATTTTCATGGCGGTGAAACAGTCCCACAGCCCAACCCCCACGTGCCCGAGTCAGCTGGTGTTGTACGGTCATGGACATCTAATTGCTATGTAGACATACCCTCTGTGGACACTCTCATTCAGAAATAAAGGGGCCTTAATACAGTTTAGTTTAATGCACTTGAAGCTAAACCAAATTAAGGCAATTTTAATTCCGAATGAGAGGGGTTTAATGAAATTTAACAGCTCAGATTAATTTTCCTAAGTGTTGCTGTATAGAAAAGCCCTAGGGCTTCTATGCTTGAGTTTAGACATATGTCACTCATTAAGGTACTGGAGGAGTTGGAAATACCTGTGCCACAACTTGTGTTTGGACATATTTTTTCCTGGAGGGTGAAGGCAAAGGAGGAATTGATATCACAGATGATGGAGATCACTAATGAATCTCTCAGGGATCAGAAGCTTCTAGTTAAAGAGGTCTGTTTGTCCATCATTCAGAAACATAATGCATGGTTGGCCTGCTATAATCCAATAGTTAATCCCCTACTTCTGGTTAAGATTATTGAGAACCTGTTAGTGAGACAAATCTCATCTCTGACCTTTCATTTCTGGCAGCCTTAGATCTGTTTGACTTTTGTCAGTCTGGTTATAGACCTAGTAGACTACATGGCGAGGCCTTTCATCATTGCCACAACAAAAGTCATTTTCTAAGCATAGGGCACTACTTTCTGCAGATTGATATAGCCTATAACCTGAGATACCTTGTGATAAAAGTTCTTTGCAGGAAACACATCCAAAGTTACCAATTTTGACACCATACTAATGAAAGGTTCTTGTCCGTAACTTCATTAATATTTGCCCTATAAAGTCCAAGTTGGCTGAAAAGTATTGGAATGTATATGGTGGTATATTAAAGGCAAGACTAAATGGATTGAGGAACTTAGAAATCATACACAAGAAAAAAATTTCAAATAGCTATTTTTTAAAATATTTCTGGACAATACTAATGTGCTAAAGAGCTAAAAATCTTGCCATATTGAGAATTTTCTACAATCATCATTCTAACAGATAACCTGCAATAAATTACCATTTCTATATTTTGGAGGAAGTATAAGACAAGATATTACCCCATTCTCATAATTTGTTTTTCTTAGCTATACTTGTCTTTCGCTGTAGGCTGGACTAGGTTCTCATTTACCCACAAGAGAAGTATTTGTATACCAGCCTAACTAGGTGAAATGATAAATTCTATACATCTGATTATTTTTCTATTTAAATACCTTAAAATATTACTATTTTCCTCGTCAACCAGCATATTTTCCTCAGAAACTACACTGAAAAAAATTAACAAACTTTTTACTGTAATCCCCTTGTATATGACATTTATTTCTCAACTATTTGTAAGTGACAGCTTATTTTATTTTCTGATTCAAATCCAATGTTTATTTTGAATTGAGTATTTATGTAGGCAGTGTCGGGCTTAGTCCCCAACTAAAATACATTTTTTAAATTTCCAGTCTGAGATTTATGGCATCCTACTTACCAAAGCCACTCTCATTGGACATGTCATCATTGTGAATGATGAGTTCAGCAGCTCTCTTGTCAATGTTCTTGCACTTTTGATACTTACACAACCCTATGCAGAAAAGCCCAGCAGCAAGACAGGAATATCTCCCTATTTGACATTTCACATGCTTGCAGGTACAACACACTGCTTGCAACATACTATCTGGTGCTGGACTTCTTCTCATTCAAGTGATGCAAGCTCCTTGTTTTCTAAATGTCATCCATTGCCAACAGGACAAGGAGCATTCATTCTGTTAACAAGAGAAGGCTTCATTATAGTAGCCTAGTAGTTTCCCACTTGAGTTGGTGTAAAGCATCACATGCTGGTGGCATGATTTGTTCTATAGCTGGCATCACTGGCATCCTGTGATGAAGTCTGGCCATACAGATGGCTTAAGGAGAAGGAATGTTGAGTCTTGAAGTGTGAAGTCTTTACTAAGTTCTGTGAAATCATTAAAAGACGCTCCTCATTCTGAGGCCACAGCAATTGCCATCCTCTTTCCTGCCCCATAAAAGGCACTTGTAGGATCACATTCTGTGAATGTGTGCATTCCAATAAGGGAGGTAAATACCTTTGGGCCTAGTGTTGAAGTGACTTTCTCCAATCAATAATGCATCTTTGATTGCCAGCACCAGTGAAGAATGCAAAATGACTAGCAGTTGTGACTTAAGACTGATGCCCATGACTGCAAAATCTGTACCTGGGCTCCTAATTACCATATTCTGGTAGTCCTTGGAAACATTTCACATGAAGAAATATATATGTCACATTATTCACGGTCACAACTTAATTCATCAACAGCTGTGATTGTCACTGAACCCTTCTGCACAGCGAGGCTGTGACAAAGTCTTTTGCCAAGGACACCTAGAAACTATAAAACATCTTGTGTAGTCCTCATTTCTCCATCGATTTGTTGTGCTTTAGCATATATTGTTTGATCAAAGACCAAGAATACATGCTTTATTTCAAGCTGATCAGCTATATCAATATTTCATTTCAGAATAGTGTAGACAGTAGACATCTCTGGTAATGCCTCGATGACTGGAAGATAATGGATAGTTGATTTCTGAAGAGTACAGTCACATTGAAACGCAGTATGAAAACCACGCCAGCCAGCAAATATACATGAATCAGCATTGAGAGCTTTCATAAAAATGTATGCCAGTTCAGTTCAGTGCTGGATCCAGGTTTGTTCTGTAACTGTCAGCCTCTAATGGAGCATGTGCATCATGACTCAGGTTCTGTGGATCTCACCTCTTGTTCTAATGGTACTTATCTGTTGAAAACTAGGGGACACTTTAAAAGAACACACTCCTTTTGGCAGTGGTGCTCTCCCTGTTGCTGGGATTGATTCAGTGATGTAACTCCATAGCATTATTCCATTTGTACGGTGGGTGGTGCCAGACCTGAATAGGGTTCCTTTTCCATAATCAATATTGTGCCAGAGTATAACTATTGTAGCCTTCTTTGCAAAGCCTGCAGGAATCTCATTCAACCATTTAAAAAGCTGTAGCTGAGCAAAGATTGTGTCGTGGCTAATTACTGTATTTCAGGATGTGCAATGTCCCAGTTTGTTTAGCATTGAGACCACTTGAGGAGATCCTGTCAAGTGTCTAATTGCCAATACAAGGCAAAGAGATTTAGGTGTCTGTTTTCAATACTTGGATGCAAGGACTTAGTAAAGCGAGTTTAAGATCCTCAACATCTGGAAGATCGACATAGCCAGCCAATGCTCCAATGCCTCCAATGCTCCAATAATCCAGACCATCATATTGTAAAGTTCTACTAGCACGACAGACTGCAGCATCAAATGATGGTGGTGGCTAGGGACAACTCATTCCAGGACTATCATCCAATGTGCACTTGATGACCAGTGAGAAATTGTATGGAACCCTAGCTGACATTCAGAGCTGGTGTACTTACTATTTATGATCTATGGGATGGTAGATCAACTTGTGTTTGAGAATGAATTCACTCCTCTTCACTCAAAGTTATTTCAGTATCTGTTCTTGTCTTTGATTGCTTAGCATACTTGCTGACTGTGTGTCATCCTACAGCATGTCACTAACACTCTTGCAGTGTCACGTGTGAAAGGTGAGCTGTGGGAAGCCACATGTCAGACAGTATTTCAGTCTGTCACTTCTGTAATCCAAAACCAAGCATGATTTCTAAAAAATAGGGTTCTCTCCGGGACATTGATTGTAGTTGTAAAGCATCAGTCTTGCCACTGTGTTTTAAATTTCTTTTAGTATTGTATTCAAAATTTACTACAAACTTAAAGGTTAGAAAAATGCTGTGATGTTTACATTTCCATTTGTGTTTAGAATGACTGTGCCTTGATTATGAAAATGTCAGCCTAAACAGTGTATCACTTACGTGTAATTTGAAGCATCAAGACCTTCATGCCTTTTTACAAGTCTTTTCATCTGCAACACCTCCTGGTCTACAATGAGAACACTGGACGATAATAACACAGAAAATCCTGTAGGCTTTCCTGTGCATCTGCTCAGCACAAATAGGCTTATCCTTGTCTGCTGACTTTGCCAAAAATCTTGCATAGTCTCTACAAAATGTTTTATAGTACCGAACTTCAACTGCCACACAATCTTTTCTTTTCATGTGAATGACAATGCTATGATCCTCTTTCAACTCTGCAGCTCTTTTTAACATTCTTGCATCTACAGTTTCAGCCTGGAATATTTGATCCTTCTTGCATTCATGGGCCACAGTGATGTATTGCTCTTTTCTTGGATATGATACAGATGGCTGAAAGGACTCATCCAGGTGCATGAATAGGGAGGTCAAATCTTTATCGAAGTCTCTTCCTGTAGCTGGGCAAAGATGTGGAACCAGTGCTGGAAGAGTTAGACTGTCCATCCTGTTTCCCCTGTAATATTGATTGCTGAACACGGCATTTTCTTTCATTCTCTATGCTCTTTTTTGTCTATAAAACACCTAGAGCAGGTGGGGTGAGATGAAACCCTGTGTCATTGGGAATGTCATCATATTCTTTTGACAGATGCTGTTGAAATGATTCAACAATGTTTGATTATCACTATGCAAGTCCAACCATGCCTGATCACCTTCATGGTATTTATCCCATCTGACACACGTAAACGGTTGAGTGGACTCCTTAATTAAGGCTAGATGCATATAACAGTGAAAACCAGTTATAAAACTGGATTTCTTATGAATCTTAGATGATTGACAAGGGATTTTCTGGTCTTTGTCACCCTCTTTGAGTGTGGCCATATTGATTCTCCATGAATACACGTTAACTGGTCAAATTCAAAGCCTCCAAGCTTTGTCACTCTCCCTTTTTATGTGGTGCAAGAGGCTGGCTCAATACTGGGTTATCTTTCCAATACTTGCACAATGAATGCTGAAAAGTAAGGAAAAAACTCCAGGGCACAACTATTAAATCACTTTAAATTAAATTAAATCCTGAAAAACTATGTGATTGACAATGTTCTTTGCTTGTACTATCCCATAAATATTAATTGTTGTTGCTAGGAAAATGTGTTGGTGCTACGTGAAAGCACCTTTTTATATTTTGTTCCTACCCTGAGATCTTTTTGTTTGAAACTAAATTTATCATCATTTGAGACAACAGAACCTCCGTGTAAGATGTAAAGACTTTACATGCTATTTTTCTACAATGGGAGGAAAATATGCTGTTTGCTATGAAAACATGTGACTACCAATATTAAGGAAGAAATTAATTTAAAATACCATGCAAATTATCCAAATACATTGCATGGAGTTCAAATGGAACACATTAATAGTTACACTGAACCATGAGTATTGCTGATGATAGATAAATTAGGCGGTAGGGTAATGTTTTGCCCTAGTAATTTTACCGATGTAGAGATGGCTGATTTTTGCACATTATCTGTTTGCATGATCAATGAGGAAAATTTTGTGTATAATATGCACTAGAGAGGCCAGACTTCAGGGCTTTATAAACAATTCCATGCATAATTCAAATATAGATTATAAGTATTTTTGGAGCATTATAAACACTTTTTCACCCAGGCATCATGTATGATGCTTTCCTTAATCACTTCAATAAACCTTTGAATATATGTCAATCATTTTGAACCATTGTGGGCCCAGATTAGACAAATATTATGGAAATAATAGCCAAAAAATCTTTAATAGGTATGGTGTCAAAGTTGGTTGACAACCAGATAACCTTGCATGTTCTGTGACACAAAACTTCAGGGATACTTGTGGAGCACTTTTAATCAGATCTCTCGGATTATTGCTGACACAAAATTATACAGAATATGTAGTAATCCTCTTGCTGGAATTGAATGACACAATAATGGGCCCAACCATATGACCTATGGCTATGATTTTGGTAGATGATCTGTAGGCAAGGACAAAGATCAAATGTCCATGCTGGTGTTTTCAAATCTATCAGCTTTCTTCAATACAATTGATAATGAGGAGGTGGTATTTACCCTTCTGCAAACCCTAGTAGGAGTTGCTGAGGCTGCCTTTCAGTGTCTTCATTCTTATCTCTTGGACAGATGCGAGCAGGTAGCTGGTCAATTGGTTTTCTGGACTAAGGGCTTGATGTGGTGTTCTGCAGGGCTACATCATGTGCACCTTTTGTTCAATGTGTAAATAGGGACATTGGAGAGACTAGTGAGGAGGCACGAGCTATAGTGTTTAATATGCTAGTGGCATCTAACTCTAGTTCTTTTGATAAACAAATCCTGACAGTGCTGCTGAAGGCCTTACTAGCTGGCTAAACTCAATCTAGATAAGACTGAGGTGGTGTTGATAATTTAAGGAAAGCAAGCACAAGATGTGCAAGGATGATATAAGACCCTCTAATGAAAATGAGTGCTGCAAATTGTTACTGGAGTTCATAATTTGAGAATATTGTTGTCAGTGCAAAAAATTGTTTTATATAGCAACAATGTTGGGAAAGGCTCTCTCTTTCTTGGTCAGGACTGGTGATTCCAACCATTTCGTTCAGATTCTGACCTTTCTATTATGAATCATGTCTTTGACACCTCAAAGCCGGATTACTACAATGTGCTCTTACAGCAGGATTCACTCACCATATGAGTGCCCCTCCTGTCCAGGCATGGTGTAGTGCCTTTCTTCTCATATGCCATTCCCTGCTGATAGTCACTTAGTTACAGCAATGGTCTCTCTTCCCATAATTCACAGTGCTCCCTCTTTGTGACTCAGCCCTCCAGCTAAATGACTAGATAGGTCCCCTCAACTTCCAAAGTCACATTGGAACAGCTGTCCAAGTGGCACCTTCAAAAGTCCTGCAACACTTCCCAAAAGCTGGTAGGGGACCCTAGGCCTGCCCTCTGAACTGGGTTCCAGCCTAGGAACCCTATAACCAGCAGCCAAGGTCTATACAATCCCCCTCCTTGCTACTGTTTCCCTGGGATTTTTCCTACCCAACTTTCTCAGGTTGTCTTTCCCCACAACTCCTCTGGTTGACCCTTCTTCCAGGACAAGGATCCCAGTTCTTGTTCTCCCCCCTTGGTTTCCTCCTTCCCACCTCTCTGCTCCCAGAGAGTGACTGCAAACTCTCTCCCTGCAGGCCCCTGCTACTACAAACTTCCTCTCTCTATATTCCTTACTCAGTTTCTAACTGGGCTTCATTAGCAATTAGTATTTATACATCCCTAGGTCTCCCATAAGGTGCAACTGTTGCCATCAAAGCACACCAATGGGAGATGTTGATGAGAGGGATATGTTCTAAGCATCTCTCCTCCCTCAGAGATAGGCACCTAAGCCCAGGCTCCAGGGATGCAGCTGTCTCTGCTAGCAATCCATGAACCAGGGGAAGTCAGGTATGCAGCTGCCTACGTTGCATGAGGGACTGATCTAATAGGCATGCTCAGAGGATGCCTAACACCACACAAGAGGAGGTTGCCTCCTCTCTCCTCCCCCATTCCCTCCCAAATTGAACTGGGAGTCTCCCACATGCAGGTGAATAACCTAACATAACCTAAAGTTTAAGTCCCCCCTCTGCTCATTGAGATGGATTTAAACAAGGCTCTGCCACAAAGTAGGCCAGTGCCATAGCCACTGAACTGTAGAGTCACTTGCACACTTTCTCTGGCCCAATTAATAATTATTTAATTAAAGTGGAACAATAAGAGAGATGGAGGGAAACTTGCATCAGTTTATTTCATAGTCCAGTAGCTAGGGCACGCACCTGAGAGGTAGCAGATCCTTCATATAATCTCTTCTCCTCCTCATAGAGAGGGGATCTTGAATTAGTGGTGTCTACATTCCAGGTGAGTACCCTAACCATGGAGCTAAAAGTTTACCAGGGAACACTGCTCCTCTCCTCCACTGTTTTGTGTTGAATCAGGTGACCTCTGAGCATGCCTACCAGATCAGGTCTGGGGTTCAAATTAGGTGGAATGTTTATCCTCAAGATATCCTTGTGTGAGAGAGTGAGTGCTATTATTCCCATTTTATGGCTAAGGAACTGATTCCCAGAAAAACTATGTGACTTACCCGCAGTCATATAGGAAGTCTCTGGTAGAACAGGCACTTAAATTGACATCTTCTATCTTCCCCTGGGTCCTGGATTGTACTGGGGCATACAAGGGAGATAGATGCCTGCATGTTCGGAGTGCCACAATAGTGTTCATCCCCTGTGGCAGAATCTGAGGCATTTAGGGAACTTTTACTGCAAATACTTAGGAGCTGACTGAGTTTAGGCATCGACAGGGTTAAATGGCAGCTGAGTGGGAGTTTGTGGATCTCAGTGGCACTTAAAAATGGGATTTGCACACCCACAGACCTTCATAGAACAAGGCTATAGTTCTTCTCCCATGGTCATACAGGAAACATGTGGCAGCGTAGAGACATGAAAGAAAGTCTCCACTGTGCCTAGCTAACACCCTCACCGTTAGATCACCCTTGCTCTCTAAATTATAACAATATAGAGAGAGCTGGACCAATATCAGATGTGGACTCAAACCAAAACTCCACCGCCAAACACTTTTAAACTTTGGGTATTCAGATTCCAAGCCCACATTTGAAAACTGCAGTTGTACCCTAACTCAAAATAAAAACAAAGAAATGTCCATGACCAAATATGACTATGCTAAACACACTTTAATTCTGGTTTTAGTTTTACAGTAAGGTAAATTCTCTGGTGGGATTTAGACACAATCAAATAAAATCCTGAAGTAAAGAAAACACACACTTGTAAATGCTCATTTTATTTTTGCCCTGTGCTTGTAAATTCTCATTCTTCTCCCTGATGATTCACAAATGTAAAAAATGAGATAAAATTTGCTAGGTTAGACAAAAAAAAAAAAAAGCTTAAATACTTAGAAGCAAAGGTTTCATGGAGCAAAGCTGGCAAAATATGACTTTTTTGTTGGCTCATTTAGCAGAAGGGTGAAAAGTTCAGCTCTTACCCTGGTGTAATTTCTGAAATCACCAAAAATAATTTCTCTCCATTTGCTTGACTTATTATATAGAATTAACTGGGTATTTGCTGTTCAGACGCTGTTCTGAGCAGGGGACTGCCTGGAGCCACCCCACTTCAACAGTGGTCAGAGCAGGAGGGGGAATCTTACCCCCGGGAAGGAGGCAAGATGGTAACTCACCTAGCCCCATCCCATGACCTCCCCCTTCCCCGTTCCAACTTCTACAAACACCTCAGCAGGTCCTGTGCGTCAAATTGGTCCCCCTATATAACAACCCCAGAACAATTCCCACCTATTAAGAAAGTGTTCCATCTAAAACTCATCTTGTCAGGTCTTGGCCCTACTTGTCAAAACCAAGAAGTGGAAGTAACTTGGCTGAACCCAAGAAGTGGAATCTTCAAAGTTAATAGTTTGGGCATTTTCTCTTAATAGCCCTTAAGTGTTTCTTAGAGGGGTGGCTTATCTTGAGCCACTGTTTACCTTCCTATTTGTTTTCTACCAAACTCCCTTCCTACTATTAAACCAAGTAAATTAAACCAATAAACATCCCAATAACTAGGGCAACATGCAGTATTCATAAACTATTACAGAGCAGTTCAATGGTAGATGCAAACTGCGGGTGAAATTTGCACAAATAAAAGAGGGGTAAATACTTAAGGAAATGTGTCCTTAAATGTATGCAGCAGTGCTAGAAGAATCAGATGGATGAATTGCAGGAGTCTGCAGGCCAAGATAAGATCTTTGAAAGATTTTAAAGAATGTGTGTCTTCATTTAGAGGCAGAGGACATTGTATGTCTGGCATGGAGTGAGGAGCCCTTCCAAGGTTAGAAATGGAACTAGTCAAAAAATGCAGAAAAGAAATTCAAATATTTTCATTACAGTTTCTGAGTACACTATAAATTGGTCAAATTAACAATCTTTTAGGAGCAATTTTGAATATTGTTTAAATCTACTGTTTTCCCACTAGTTCTAGTTAGAAATACTTTTCATATGAACTGGAGACCTGTTTATTTTTTTAAAAATAGGTTAAGTTTTTAACCATTTAAATAAAGACATATATATTCTTCAGTCACTTCCAGTCAATCTGTGTCATGTCAACCTCTAGGATCAGAACCCTGGGGTCCCATTCCAGCTGCTTGTGTGGTGATTAGGCAGCACAAAGAGGTCAAAAAGCTACTTGAAAGGGGTTGTGAGAGGGGGGTGGAGCTAGAGCATGCTAGACACCAGTGATTGACACCAGTGTAATGGACCCTGGAACTTGGCACCATCTATGCTTCCCTCACCACCTCTGCTGCACCTAGGTCCACTCTATTACAGCTGAGGACTTTACCCCTAATGCTCTTGCTGCCTTTTGTTTAAAACTCCCAGATTTTTGTGAAATGTTTAAAAGGACTTCAGTTAGCAAGAGATGTGATGATTACTCTTTAAATGCCAACTACTTAATGAGGGTGGGAGCTTTGCTGACAATGACAAAGCTCACAGATACCCTTCAAAAAAAAGGAGGATTTTTTTCTAGAAGAAAAGAAATCAAACTTCATTGTACTTATTTCAGTTTCCTGAAAGCTTGGATATTTTTCAACCTGATGTTCACCCACTTGCCATAGAAGCTCATTAGCTCATATTAGCTCAAAGTGAGGCATTATTTAGACAACCCTGCTCCACAATAGTACAGCTGAAGCTTAAAATAGACCAGTTTACAGCCACAAGGCATGGGCTCTGCAACACAAGCACATGAAATATATATATAAAAAAGCAAGGCTTGCAGAAATCCCCTTAAACAACCAAATCCTTGAAAGTACAGTGAACTTAGTCTGAATTTAGGCTGACTAAGTCCATTACAAAATAGTATATAGCAATGGTGTGGAGAAGAAAAAACTGGTGTTTCTTGCTTAGCAGTTGTTTTATTTTTCTGCTACTGACAGCCAGGTAACCCTATATTTCTAAGCTGTTTTTCAGCAAAATTAATATCTATTGAGTAGCTAGTGGGCCAGCACTTTATACAGTCACAACAACCTAACATATATTGATCAGTTGACATCCATTTTTTAAAGCTACAAGACATTTCCAATTGACATTCATTTTTGAAAGCAAAGACTGATCCCCCCCTTGTAGCATTAACCCACACAGGGGTGTCAGTAGC
Source organism: Emydura macquarii macquarii (assembly GCF_026122565.2). Taxonomy (NCBI): domain Eukaryota; kingdom Metazoa; phylum Chordata; order Testudines; family Chelidae; genus Emydura; species Emydura macquarii. Next base: position 4,043,975 of record NW_027132499.1, on the reverse strand, counting down.
AGGAATCAAACAGGGTTCTCTTGAGCTATATGCATGAATCTCTACAGCCTGAGCTAAAAAAACCCAGCTCTCTAAACCAAGGCTGTAGCTCTCCAGCTGGCCTAGCCACCACCACTAGAAGGGGACAGAGCACTGCCCGGCGCAATAGGGGTTATAACTTTACCACATCAGAGGTTGCAAAACATTCCTCTCGTTAAGAAAGTGAATGCTATCCTATTGTTATCTAGTCTGGTGCACATTTTCCATACCTGAAAAGAATCACTTGTTATACTGTAACAGTTTTCATACCCATAGGTCTTTAGCCAAGCTTTGGCCAGGTGTGATGACATGTGAAATTGAATTTTGTAGTGGAACAGAAGCCAGTTGCCTCCTCACCTAGCTGAATTGAATGTAGCAGGAACACAGAATTTCAAATCAGCCAGTGCTTTTCCTCATCACAGAGGGTAGAAAACCAGGTGTGGAGTAGCAAACATGCTATAAGAGATTCAGGGGATGTGATGGAAATCAAAATGAGAACATTCTTGATCTCGATTTCATGTTTTTTATTCAGTGTAGTCCGCTGCTTTTTTTTCCTTAGTACACCATATAGTTTCTCCAAGAGAATTATTTAAACATTTTTTTGTTTTCATAGCACATTTTTTAGAATTATGCTTCTACTTGAGGGTCCAGAACAGCATTTCAGATTCCTCCCTGTTAGAGAAAAGTGGGTGCCAGCCTCAAACTGTTTTCATCCTCTTTTTTCTTAGTTAATAAAAATACATCGTGTATTGAGGTATTTCAATAAAAAATATCAAGTACAAAGATATCATATTTCACATTTTGCTCACAATTTATTTTATATAAATATATATCAGATTTCAAATGAATTAAAAATGTTTATCCTCAAGCTATCCTTGTATGAGAGAGTGAGTGCTGTTATTCCCATTTTATGGCTAAGGAACTGATTCCCAGAGAAACTATGTGACTTACCCGCAGTCATACAGGAAGTCTCTGGTAGAGCAGGCACTCAAATTGACATCTTCTAACTCCTAGGCTAGTAGTCTAGCCACACAGATATTCCACCCAGGGAACAACTTGAAGGATCAGGACCTTTGGAAAAACAACCAGTGGCAGTTGATGGAAATTTTGCCAGACCGGAGAGTGCAAGATTGGGCCCACAACAGGGGAAGAACAAGCTTTTATGAATGGTGAACAGCATCTAACACCTAAATCTCTGTCAGTGTTGTAAAATATCCTAGATTCGTAACAAGATTTGTAACATCTAGTCAAATAATCATGAAAATGTTTAAAGTGAAAAGTAATTAAATTATCAATAAGTAATAAAATACAAAAATAATCATGAACTAAACATGTCAGTTTTTCAACATACGCTGAGGTTTTATTGCACACTATTTGTCTGTCATTCAGACTATGTTACATCTTTGTCCAAAAATTTGTCTTGCTTGCCAGACAAGCTGGGGTTGGAATTTTTAATCTCTTAGACCCAGCATAGTATGTTATGAAAGTTTTGGTGCCAGCATTTCTAACTTGCACATATCCATGTAATATTTCTCAAAAGAACTAATGTACAGTCCGCGTTTGGGGGATAAGGGAAGTATTTTAAAGAATAATGACAAACATATTTCTGCGACTGTTGAAATGGCCACCCCAAAACTCCCTCTTCCCAGTCACACATGCTGAACAGAGAACTTCTGAAATGCGCATCTTCTGTCTTTACTTATTTTTAATGTTTTCCTCAGAAGATGCCTGGAAACAGTGGTTTTATTAAACACAGATGTCAGGGTGCCAGTGCAAGAGATCTGTCTGTGAAGGAATAAAAACATGTACAGATCATAAGGTTTGTAACAATGCTGAGCATGATGTTGTAGCAATAAATCTTTATTTCTGTAGCCTTTTTTTCTCTTTTTACTCATTTTTCACTTTTCATCCTGATCTTTTTAAAAAAGAAATGACAGTACTGTTCATCCACCCAAAAAACAGAGCCAAGCCCAAAAAGCCCCACTGCTTTATGGGATTAATGAATAGGATAGTCTTGGAACAAAATAACGTGAAATCATAATTTAAAGATAGATTTACATGGTTAATGCCAACAGGTCCATAATCTCTGCAGCAGATATGTTTTATAATTATATAGTTTGTTTGTAAATATGCTGTGTACAGGATTAGTATTGCTGAGTTTTGGAGGAAGAGAATTACTGAGCCTATATTTAAAGCATCACCTATAAGGATGGAATTTAAACAGAACTAGTGCTTCTCTCACTTCCTTTCTTCCCCTGTCCTATGTCAAATGACATCCTGGGGAAATAACCCTTCTGTGTTGGCACCTGGAAACATGCAGAGACCTATATTATAGAGCGAAATGGAAAATCTGAACTGGGTTTATCAGGAATATTTGCTTTTATGGTCACTTGTACAGTCCCCAAAGATCCCAGTTAGGATCAGATCCTATGGTACTTAACTCTGTAAAAACAAACACACAGAAAAACCTGATCCTTGCCCCAAAGTCTGGAATAATTATTATTCTGCATTCTAGTAATTTAAATTCAAGGCAGAGTGAGAAGTAAAGTGTTATTTATAATGCAATAGTGACGCACACTGCAGGAAGACTTGGCTCAGTATAGGTCCACCCTCCATTAAAAACAGGTCAAGGTGGAACATTTCAACATCCCCCTGCCACTTTTTCCTTGCACAAGAGTTGAGGGTACAGGTAAAGTTGTGAGGAGCCCCTAAGTGTCCCACATGTTGGAGTCTGCACCCCATTTGTTCCACAATCTATAAGGGGTGCCCACCCAATCTCCTGGTTCCATGCTCAGATTTACAAAGGATCCATACAACTCTTTAACAAGGTACCTGCTCTGTACCTAGGCCAACAGAATGTGCCAGCAACTTGCTTGACTACCTTTCCCCAGCCCTTGCCAGCTTAACAAATCATGAAGAATCCCTACTTTATGATCGGTGGGAAAAGGTCAGACCCCACAAAGATAAATCTCATCTCTCCTGAGTAACTGGGCTGCTGAATCTGAGACCTTATAATCTGGTATAATTAAAATTCTGTATACCAATAAATTAAAGGCAGATTGAGACTTAGAATGCTATGATCTTGTAGTGTGGTTTCTAGTTCCCTGGTGATGAGGGGATTTTTGAATTTTGTTTTTGGTGGTAGTGTTTTATGTGATATGCCCTGAAATATATGTAAATAAAATTAAATATGGTATGGAAGGTCATCTTGTTTATTTCAAATATCTGATTTATGATAAAGAAACCTAGCTACTTTGCCTCTATTGTAGCATTATTACGGAGATTAATCCTGAGCTCAGTGCCTAGCCTGATTATGGCCCTGATCGTCTTCCCATTTACATCAACAACAAATGTCCCCTTGACTTAAATGATGCAAGAACAGGCCTTGTATGCTCCAGGTATTGTGGAGGGAAAATAATTCTTCCCATCAGACTGCAGGATGACAGTGGAGCTGAATAGCTTCTGTGATGATCCCAGCATGGGAGAACTAGGGAAATCATGTTATAGTGCCCCATCTTTCCAATGCACAGACAGATATATACAGTTGTGGAAAGGGTGTTCATCTCTGCACTGGGCCCTCTTCAGAATCCTGCACCCTTCCTTGAACAGTGGAATTATCACAATTCTATTGTCAGGGGATTTTCTGTGACTATAGGGGCAAGATTTGCCCAAAGGTGCAGAAATTACCCAGTATGTTGCTTTTAAGAATACAAATTCCTTGACTTGGCTTCTTAAACTTAATGTTTCTATTCTGAATTCTTATAAACAAGCACCTAATGTTCTCTTTCAATAGATTAAAAAAACTAAAAGAAAGATATTTATATCTGAAAACTGCTACCTCACATGCTGCAATGTTATATGTTTTACATACAGTATGATATTCTACAACTGAATTGCTTTTTTTTAAGATTATGTACAAGATAATCCAAACCCTAATGTCCTTACTCAAGCAAGAAGGCAGAGGGCCAAATCATGACTCATCCATGCCAGTAAGGGCCCAGCAAACCCCTTTATATTTTGTATGGTGACCTCACACTAACTCAATTTATCCTTGAGGCAGTGAGTATGATGAAAAAGGGAGATGGGAGTAGATGTAGAGCCACATAGTGATGGAAACTCACAAGGATGCTGAAGAGGTGGGAAACTTGGAATCAGGGTCTGGTCTCAAGTTTAATTTTGAAACTTTTTGTTTTTGCCTTAGCATTAACATAACATTGATACCAGTAAAGAGTTCCTATAGAGCTATAGATGCGTTGTCTATTTCTGTGGTTACATGCATATTATTTACTTTGCCTATTTATGCAAAATGGTTCTGTTACACCTTCTGAGACTTAAATGTAGGATGTCTTAATAACAGGAATGATTAGTATCTCAGCCTTTACAGCTAGCATTTGCCTTACTGCTCCATTTGTATTTTTTTAATGAAAAATTCTCTTTCTATAAGGCCTTTTATTTGTGATTTAGTATGTTTTGCAACTTGCAGCTATCCCCTGTTTTAAAGCCCTATCTTGGAAACTACATTCGCATTACTTTTATCATATGCAAAAATATTTGCAAGGTTGGCCCTTATAGTTAAATCTGTGTCCCTTGACAATTACTCCTTCAAACTGTAGTTATTTAATAGCACACATAATCATGTCCTTTACAAAATAATATTAGCTGTCCCAGATCAAAAGATTTATTTTCAGTTTTACATTCTAATACACACTGATATGCCTCATCTTGCCGTTGGACACAGTTAAAGGTACATTCTTCAACGGAAGAAAGTATTAAACTGCATTCTTTGTCACTACTAAAAACTGAATGGCACATTGCTCTTGGAGTGTGTGGCTGAAAATAATAGCCTAAATGCAGTTTTCAGAAATGCAATGTATTATTCACTTTTACTGCTGCTTTTCCCACCACACCAGAACAAAATTTATAATTTCTGTTGCTTCTCCTCTAACTCTGTAGTCACCATACACATCAGAAATTGTGTTCATTGTTCAGCAAGATTTTCTGTGATGTTTAGCTCTCAATGGACATTCCATTTTTTCATTTTATTTGAATTTTAATCTCAGTCTGAAGCCATGTTGAAGAAAGAAAGAAGAAGAAAGCCATGCTCAGCCCTTTCTTTTATTTTACAGTCCTTGAACTACACAACAACAACAAAAAAACTGGATGATCATCATGCTGTAGTACTAACTCAGTTGAACGTTGCTTAATGCTACATATTACTTAGTGTTTTCTTTTGCCAAGGTCTGAGGAAGGAAAAGCTAGTGGAAAAAGAATAATTTCTGAAAAGAAATTACTATCTTTCCCTCCCACCTAAGGACAACACATAAACATCCCCTAACAATATGTAACTTGTATAGCTCTGTGTGTTTTCACCTTTTCTTTCGTTCCTACTTCCAATCTATAGAAAGCAAAATAAGATCAGTTTCAGATACATACTCTTGCTGTCTTCACACTTCCTTTTCTCTTCACCAATTGACTATGTTCTCTCAAGTGGACCTCTGTGTCATTTACCTCCAGCAGATTCTTCTAGATGTGGACTGAAGAATGACATCTTTTAATACATTTCACTCTGTCTTTAAAAACACCATGCTGATACAATTATAGTGACTTTACATAGGACAGTTTGATGGTCTAAGGAACAGATATGAAATCCTTCCTCTGGGATTCATTGGGATGAAAGATGATATAGAGGTGTAAGGTATTATGAGCTATCCTACTCCAAGTGAGACTGACCACCTGAGAAGGAACAATAATCTCTTAGAGGTATCTTATTGCTGTATCAAAATGCAAATTATTCTTTGTAAAAGATAGAGTATATCCAGACATTTTTTAGTATATATATATATTCACAGATATGAAATCTGTTAGTGTCTAACATCATCTGGAAGCACAGTTACTCATTGAAAATGACATCTTACTCAACAGATCTGCTTCCTGTGTCTATTCCAAGTTGTTACTTCAGTGACACTACAAAATGATTAGGTCTGCACAGACGACCCAGCCGGGATAGAGGTGGCTGGATTCTATTCCAGCTCAAGACTCATCAATAGAATTATTATTAGGATCCAGTTGGGGCCAAATTTACCTCTTAGTTACACCCATGTAAACCCTGTGAATATGGGGGGGGGGGAACAAGGTGTAAATGATGGTGTAACAGGTGGCTTGCCCTTTTAAGGGCTAGCCAACCCTGTTTAATTGGCCATGCCCTGCCACACGTGAGCTGGGTGGAAGCCTGGCAGGGCTGGGCTGGAGGATTTTCTGACCCCAAATGAAGTCACTCTGGAAACTGAAGTCTATTAAAGAGGGAGAATGGATACAAAGTATGAAAAAGACGACAAGACTAGAAGCAGAAGCAGTTGATGATGAGCTGAGGAAGGAAATAAACCAAAATGCTATAATTGTAAAATCCCTGGCCAAAAAAATAAGATTAGGTGACACTAACCCTGTGAAAGTAACTGACTGGATTTTAAAAAAGCAGAGGGAATTTAATAAGAGCCAGGAGGCTGCAAAATGGGGATCCCTTAGTTGAATGTAAAAAAAAACTAGCAATGAGCCGATAAACTGCTAAAAACTAAAATGCTAGGGAAAGTTAAAGTAAGTTAGCAGCTACCAAATATTTGACTGAAATGAAGGGGTTAATATATGAAGTTCTATTACAACTGACCAATGATGAGATAATCAAAAGGAGATAATAAAATGTTAATAAGTAAGTGACTAATTAGTAAGAGGAGGAGAAAGCAAGCCATCAACAGCAGTATTGATAACATTTAAGGAGGAGATTCTATCTGAGGAAGTAACATAGGGTTTCAAATATTGAATACCAAGTCATATATCCCCCATCCCCTATAAGTGCCAATAGCATGGGCATGTAGCTTGTAAAGAGAAAACAAGATGCAGTAAACATGTGGGAGAGCATTCCTATGAAAATTGTGTAGGAGGGATTGAGGTCAAATGTAATAACTGGGGTGGTAATCAATCTGGTAATCAATCAATCAATCTAGAGAGGGTGTATTGCAAGACAGGTTAAAGAGATACAAAAATTGTTAATGTATAATATGCGGAAGCTGTAAGGAGATTCTCCAAGCATCAGGTGAAAAGGAAGAGACAATCAGCGCAGGAAAAAGAGAACTGCAGACTCAGGCTCATTCTATAAAGAATATGATAAACACTGCAGAAGGAATAGGTGATATACTCATAATGAAAAAGATTTATTGCATTGACGATAGAAGTCAAACTGTACATCTCAAGCAAGGAAAAAAATCAGAAAAATAAATTATAAGAAGGACAGCAGAAAATACTTGTATGTTAGTAATTTGTCAATGGACCATGTTCATGTGATTTTGAATGAGGTTAATGGTGAAATATGACTAGAATGGAACTAATCTTCTATGGGAATGCACAGTTTGATAGCACATGGTCAAGAACTAAAAGAAAACATTTTGGAAAAGAAAATTAAACCAGATATAATTTGTATCCCAGAAATATGGTTGGTTAAAAAACTTACCTTTAAAATTTTCAGGGTATATTCCCTTTAGGCAAGACCAAAAACTAGGAAGAGGAGGAGGCATTTGTACTTTCATAAAGGAAAGATTAAACTACATAGCAGAAGAGAATGAAGATGTAAGCCTAGAATATAATGTTGAGAGAAATATTCTTTAAGGGTTTATAATATCTACAAGCTATGTGGATAATTAGAAAGATTGGAGTGGTAAAAAATAGTTAAGAATGCTGAAAAATCATATATTATATGTGGTGACCTAAACAGTCAAAATAAATTGTGGGGAAGCCAGGCAATTGATAGAAATAGCGCATGTTTAGAAAAGTTAATTGATGAAAATAATCTAGTGGTTTTAAACAATGGCACCCCAACTAGATTTAATGGAGCAGATGAAATTTTTTCCTATCTAGACCTGAGAATTATAACATCAGATATTTCAAGTAAATGCAACTAGGAAATATAGAAGGAGGAGGAAGGGGGGAGTGATCATTTCTCTATAGTTATTACTTTTCAAGGGCAAGGTAAAGCTGAAGGTAATAGAAAATTGCCTACCTGGAATTTGAAGAAAGCTAACTGGGAGGTCTTGTAGCCAACTGAGCTGTGAGCTGTTGGGCCTAGTGGTAGAAGGAAGAGTTTAGTCTGTTGGTTAGATGTGGATCCAAAGTGAGCAGAACCCAAGAAATGAGCTGAAGGTTAGTAATACCAGAGGGACAGAAGCCAAATGCCAGAGCAAGGGGATATGCCAGAGTCATAAGGCAGAGGGGAGCCAGGGATCAGTAACAGAAAGAGAGAAGCCAAATGCCAAAACTTGAGGGTCAACCAGATTTGTAAAACAAAGACAGAGCTGGGGATCGAAGCCAGAAGTCTGAACCTGGAGGAGAACAGGGGCTGGAGCAGAGCAGAAGCCGGAACTGCAAGCAGGGCCCAGAAGAAAGGCAAGTGCAGCTGTGGGCGTGGTACCCATTGAGCAGCCACTGATCTGCTGTGGAGGCCAGGCTTATAAGCAGGGCTGCTAAAACATCAGCCAAGCTGGGTTTGTGGCCATCCTGTCAGTTCCAAGGCAATTAAACTAGGCTTGTTGGTTGCCTAGCAGCAAAATTAGTCAGGGAGCCTGCCAGCAGCTGGTCCTAAATGGTCTGGCCCATGACAGCTATTTACAAGTAAATGTACTGAATTTATGAATAATCACTATGAGTGATGACATAGAAAAGTTCAATGATAATGTAATAAAGGGGTTAATAGCAGCAGCTACTGTAACCATACCTAAAATGCTGAAGTATCCCAAAACCAAAACATTACTTTCAAGTGTGGAATAAGGGTGCAAAATGGAAGTTAAAGAAAGGCGAAAAGCCTATAAAAAGCGAAAAAATACAATGAATAGTGAAGATCTATTGAAGTACAAAAGTAAGGCAATAGCACAAAGAATTATTTAAAAAATGAAAGAAAGAGTTGGAGGAAGGATAAATAAAGATACCAAGATATCAGAAACAGGGGCAAATTAGAAGAATGAATGGAATTCAGACCAAGAGTAGTCACATCCAGAGCTTATTGAGACTAACAACATAGTCAAAGTTCTGGTAATGAAAAAGCAGAAGTTTTAGTAGAACTTTTGAGGGATGAGTAATGATGAAAATCAAAATGCAGTTTTCCACCAGATTACAAGACAATTCATTGGAGAGAGCTGTGATCTATTATGTAGTTGGGATAAACATGAAGAGACTGTACTGAATGAAAGGCTTTCTACGTGAGAACGTGAGAAAGCAACTGATATCTGCAAGAATACATCCCCAGTTAAAAATAATGTATATAAAATTATGTTTAAATATCAATCTGAAAGCAGTCTGAGCGGGTCTCTTGGAATGATATAACACAACATATGGGGAAAATGAGGGATGCGGGTAGGATGGAAACATGCAGCAGTTGTAGTAATTCCAATATGAGAACTAGGTAACTGTCCAAAGTGGATGACTACAGATCTTGTCCAGGCAAAATTATGGAGAAAATGGTGACTGAAAGTTTGATTGCCTATTTGGAAAATAATGGCATTATAGATAACCTGAAGAGCAATTTTAGGAGAGGAAGATGCACCATCAATCACATTATTAAATTAGAAACTGAAACACAAAAAGCATGAGGCACGAAGGTTTCATGATAGTCATCTTTCTCACTATGCTATGGAGGGGAGGCTTATTGTACAAAGTAGGTGCACAAGGAATAGGAGGAAGAATAGCTCAATGAATTAGAGAATTTTTGAGTAAAAGGGCCAGGCACATCAGAATTGGTAAAATTATGTTGAATATGTAGAATATTAAAAATGGAAGTATTATCAGCTCAGACTTATTTAATATTACAAGAAATTATCTCCCAAAACAAAAAATGCTGGGGTAGCAGTCACTCTACTTGCAGATGATTATGGTTATGAGCAGGAATACTGAGAGGGCAGAAAACAGTCAACAAAATGTTACAAGGCACCCCTGAATACAGAAATACATAGGGTTGCAAGTACTCTACTTCTAAAATCAAAGGACTGATCTTCAGGAAAAAGGGAAGTTACAAAGCAATGTAAATTGTATCCATATTGAGAAAGTCAGGGTTCTCCACCACTGCCCCTCCACTTCAGCCACCCTCTTGGTCACCAATGACTCCAAGACCCTCTGGTTCAGCATTCCAGCATAGTTTATTTACAGTGTGCAGTCCCACCACCTTCAGACAACATACAGTTTGGCTAGCTACCTCAGGCACTTCTACCACCAGAGCCTCTACTCCTCTTCCACTCCCCAGCTTCTCCTTCCCTCCACTTTCTTCACCTGGGCCTGTATATAGCCCCTGGCTAATTAGGCACACAGCTGTTTCCCCTTCACCAATCAGGTGCAGGTGTCCCTAGCCATCTCCAATTGACCTCACTCAATTGGGGGCCTGGCATGACAGAGAGCTGGCTAAGGAACTGCTGCCCAGTACTCTGTCACAAGAACAAGATATAGTTAAAAGGTTTAAATTCCCAGGGGTAATATTTTATACTAAATTACTTTGGAAAGATCATATAGACTATGTTAAAGATAAATGTAGAGGAAGGATTAACCTGCTTAAGTCTTGCTGGAATTAATTGTGGGGTGGATAAGAAAACACTGCTGATGGTACAAAGAGTCTTAATCAGATCAGTGATTGACCATGGCTGAAAGCTTTTGGGTCATCATGAAAATCAGAATTTAAAATATTAGATTTAATATAAGCCCAGGCCTTACGCATTGTGTGTGGTGCATTTATTACAACACCTATATGTGTGCTACACGTACCTTCTAGTGAAATGCCAGCTATACTACAAATGAAACTACTGGACACAATTGTCTGGGCCAATGATAATGGGAACTGCAATGATGGAACTACCAAACAAATATATGAGGTCTGTTGGGATTTCAATCAGTGAACTGTAGCACATGATGTTAGAACTGCATATACTGTTCAAGTTAAAGTGTGGATGCAGTGTTGAAAAATAAGGAAAAGCTGAACAAAGTCAAAACTTAGTTTCAGGAAAATTAGTTGTGGATGGGAAGTCACATGTTCAAATGTGGATTTAGATTTATTTTATAAACTTAAGGGTAAAAAAAAGACAGTAGGTATTAAAAATGAAATGTACCAGTATATAGATGAAAAGTGGAAGTGGTTTTGTCAAAAATATACAGATGGGTCCAAAAAAGAAAAAAACTAGGCAGAGTAGGTATATTGTATATCAAACCTGGGATTTAGCATATCAAAAATAATATTTGCATTTGTGGCTGTCTGGACAGCCAAACTAGTAGCAGCAATGCTAGCTTTAAACTGGATCTGGGATATACCCCCTGAAGCAAGGGTCATTTTTTAAAATTCAGTCTCAGGCCTTATGCAATAAAGAAGGGTGTCTCAGTAAGAAGAAATGATTTAACCAATGAAATTATATTTCTACTAACATAGTACAGATGGGGATTCAGGTAGTATTAGCTTGAAACCCAGAGCATATCAAGATAACAGAATGAAATGGTGGACAAAGCAGCTAAAAATGCTATAAAAATGGAATGATTGACATAGAAATACCCTTGAGTAAACAGGAATCCAAAAGCCTAGTGGAGAAAAATTTAAAAGAGGAATGGCAACATTTGGATTAATGAAAACTGAAGATTTTTTTTTAATTGTGTCCTAAAGTTGAGGATAACAACATATTTCAGGAACTGGATAGGACTAATGGAGTGCTTTTGTGTAGAGTACAAACTGGCCAGAGTTGCTTAAACAAAAAATCTTTTTCTAATAGATAGACACAAAGATGGCCTATGTGCTGTGTAATTAATCACATTTTGTGGTATGTAAAGCCTTTGATAAAAAAAGGAAAAAGCTTTCTGAAAAATTCAAATGTCTTAAGGTAATGTAATTTTTTTACTTTATTTAGTAAAAACATGAGGAAAATGGTGTTTCATTAAAAGGCACTATTACTTTACCTGAAAGAAACAGGGCAGAGTGAGAGAATATAAATGGCTACATATTGAGGAATTGAGTTGGTGGTAGCTACACATTAATCAGTCAAGTCTGCTTTGCCAGATAAAAGAAAAATTTAGGAGCTGGCTGTGGAGGAGAGCAGTTGAGCTGGGTTGTTGCTGGAGAGCTAAACCATGAGAGAGGAATTAACTCCTTTTGTGGGGCCCTGTAATAAGAGGTCATGCTCCAGGGAGGCAGTCCTGGGGCCAGTGTTCCACAAGAGAAACACAGAAACCCCAGAGGGGCAAGACCTTTATGGGTTATGTTGCAGTTGGATTTCCAGCAGGGAAAAGCCTGGGGAATCACAATTCTGAAAAGAGTGAGAAGAATTGGGAGGTAGTCCCAGGAGGGCAAAAACTTTTATTTATGGGACTATTGTACAAAGTGGTGTTTATTTTGGGGACTTTGCATACTCCAGAAAGGAATGAACTTTTAAGCCGCTTGGAAGCAAGGCCACGGAAGACCCAGATGGAGATGATCAGCGGAAAGAGGCTATCAAGGGCAAGGTCCAACAACCCTGCAACCAGACTTGGGAGGAATGGCCATTGAGTTGCTTCTGTGCACGTGGGCCTTGCTTGGGCTTTGATCCTGTGACAGAGGGCTTAATATGAGGACAGTAAAGTTGCACCAGTGTACCTGAGAATACTTGCATAACCTGGCTTGAAGAATCTTTGTTACTGGTTTTGGGGCTCAAAGTGGAAAGAATCTATACTGATTTTCATATCTGAGTCTGAATTGGCAGGTCTGGCAGTTAGAAAACCACTATTCTCTTGTAAATTGAGCACATTTGTTCTGCAAGTATCTAGATACAAAAAAGATGGACCCTTGAGACATCTGATAATCTAACGGATAGACCATTGGACTGGGAGGCTGGACATCTAGATTCTGTTTGTAGTTTTGCCACTGAACCACTATGGCCTCTTGAACAAGTCACTTTACCTGTTTGTGCTTCTGTTTTTCCTCCCATTGTTTCTCTGTTTTATTTAGCTCGTGAGCTTTTCAGGGAAGGGATTGTGTCTTGTTATGTTTTTACAGTCTCTAGCACAATAAGGCTTCAGTCAGGGTCGGAGGATTTGTGTACTCCTGTAATACAATAATAATAATGGGCTATACAGACATTTCTAACAGACTCGTATTTTGGAGTACAACCATATTTTAAATAATTCTTTAAACCCTGTGGAAGAATTGCTATAAGAAAATCACCTCTGGATGGACACACACAAACATGTTTTAATTTATAGCTTAGGCAAATCAATTCTGGCTAAATCATGATGCTGATATAGTTTCCATTATCATTATGTTATGAATTTAAGAAACATTTCTGCATTGTGCTTTTGTTTCTGGAACTTTATGGAAATATGTCAGCTATAATCCAGGGAATAGTAAAAGTTGAAGAAATACAGTTCACTATCTTCATTTCAGCCACTAATTGTTGACCAAGGAAACTATGTTGTCCTAACCATGGTGCTGTCAATCCATAACAGACTACAAGCTGCTGAAGACTATAGGCTATTGGTTTGACAAAGCAGACTAGTTTTTCCTATCACTTTTGAAGATTTTTTTGTTATTATACTAATTTGTATTACCATGAGACTTGACAAATTGAAACACAGAAGCTAGAGTACATATGCCCATTTAAATGGGTTACAATCTATATATCAATCAAGATTTATAGCTTCTTATATTGGCAATCATCACCTCTAAGCAACTCTCAAAGAGCAAGAGTAATAAGTGATTTCTCTTAGTAGTATTTGTATTATAGTAGTGCCTTGTACCCCAACTGAGATTAGGGACCCATTGTATTAGACACTGCACATGCACAGATTTTTTTTTTTTACTGTATGTCCCCAGGAGTTTACAATCTAAACAAGCCTACAGCTTTTCAAAAACTTTAAAATATTTTAAATCAGAATTTTAAAAAATTGAAAATAGGTAAAAATGATTTTTTTTTTAAATCTGTAGCTTGGTCAGATTTGTATTGACCAGGTCTAGACAACATGGGGAAAAAAACAAACAGAAGGCTATTTATCTCCATTTTACAGATAGGAAAATGAGGAACAAAGGGATTAAATGTCTTTTTGAAGGTCATGAAAGATATTTGTTGCAGAGGTGGGAATTAAAATCAGATCTCCTGAGTCCCAATCCAGTGCCTCAACCACAAGACTACCCTTCATATCTCTTCTGTCTCTACCAATAAGAAATAAGCTTTTCTAATGGTCTAAATGGGGTGTGTAGTAAAAAGGAGGCCTAAAGAGCAATACTATTTTTAAAATAATTGTTAAAAGGGAAACTAGCTAAAATGCAGTCCAAAGCGAGATTGAAAACTGTGTCAAATACCATTGCCATCAGATATTAGTGAGATTAAAAATTGTAAAAGCCAATATCCACTGTTCAAGATTCTAATTTTTGGTTTGACATAATAATCGCTAGGTTTAAGACAATAAAATGAAATACAGTACAGGGAAGTGAAACTGACTAACCAATAATACACTGAACATTTCATATTCCATTACTGAAAACAAGTTAATTTCTATTTCAGTGCTAAGTGTGAACCATTCAGCTTTGAAAAAGGGATTCAGTCTTAATAAGGACTTGTAAAATCACAGATTGCCTTTTTAAAGTTCTATTTATAAAATGCTTTCAAGTCTGTTCATGCCAAAAATGTTCCTAATTAATAAGAAAGGACATTCCAAGACCACCCACATGGATTACCTTAAGAAAATTTATATTTAATTGAAAACAAACCTGCTTAACTACAACTCAATAAATGATTTAAAGTTAAGAATCCCTTTACTTCATAAACCTGGAAAGCTATATATAGTACACTTTTCTAGCCCGGTCTTAACCTCCCAGCAGTAATCTTGATACAAATTGACAGTTTTGCTTTTCACTTTCTATTCTTATAATTTGATCTGAATTCCTGGATAACTTCAAGGCTCCAAAAACAGGTTCCCCCTTCTTGGTAGCAGGGTTGGCTGTAAACAAAGTTCTTTAGGGCTGGCTAGCCTGGATACCATAATCTATCAGGGAAATAGTTAATTTGGAAATCAAAGGTTTCTTCTTGAACAGTCAGTTAATGAAAGTGTTTCATTCCACAAGAGTTAGCACTTTTAACATATTAGTGGTTTCCCATATAAACAAGGCTAGTTGTAAGGTTTTTTTAAAAAAATGACATAATTCACAGATGGGCTTTATTTTATTGATTCACCCCAAGAATTAATGTATAATCTTGTTGCTGTACATAACAAAGAATGGAAACAACAGACAAATCAAAAAAGTAAAGGGCTGATTTTCATATCCTAGTTTAGAACTCTGCTATCAACCTTCTAGATCCCAACACCACCTTCTCAATAATAATTTTAAATTCAAGTATCTGTCTTCTAGGTGCAGTTACACAAAGATATCAGCCACCCTTTAAAATTGCCCAGTGAAATCTTATGACTATTTGCAAATATAAAATGAAGCTCTCATTTTGGTTTAAAAAAATCTGCTTAAATATGGAAGTATGGAAAAGTATCAAGAGAAACTAAGCAGTATTATTTCCTTTCTTTAAACCTACAGCAAAAATTTCTATTACACTTAATAGTCTTTCTCTATTATTGCCCATTTTTGTCAGTGATGGGCCCCCTCTTCTTCTTACCTCTTCTTATTATGTCTTGTTTTAAGTCAATCATCATCATGAATTATTTATGAGAGAAAACCAGTAAGTCTATAACCCAACAAAAGTAGACAAAACAGCCAATATTTTAAAATACATTTTACTGGAAAGACTTGGAGCTGGAAGACTTAAAGGGATTTGAACTCTCTGCTCCCTCATTAGGGAAAAAGCCATGTCCCATCAGCCTCATTTACATAAACTATAATTTTGCTTACCAATAGTTCCTAATACTGTCTTTTGTTGATTTAGTTGAAATTTGTGCTTTGATTGTATAAATGATAATAGATTATAACTATGAGTGAGCTCATGACTTATGCAGGATATGACCTAGAGTAAGTGGGTCACCCTGACTTTACAGGTAGTGCAGTGTGATTTAGGAATGGATACAACAAAAGCAACTAAAAGGAACTATAAGCAGTCTTGGAGAACACTTAGTCTGTCCAAGGGTCCTGTTGTGCTCCGGCGTACCACCTGGATATTCTGAATCCTGTGTGGAGTGATTCTGTAGGACTGAGTTAACATCAGCACAGAGCTGACTTCAATGTGAGAATTTGACCAGAGTAGCAGCAGAGCAGAACTGACTTCACAGTGAAGGTAGACTGGTTCAGTAGTGGCAATGGGCACAGAGAGCTGACTTGGCAGACCTGCACTACGTAACTGCACATTGGAGCAGGACCCGATGGCCTACATGTCTCTGTATTTGAAAGATTTTCTGATAGAAAATTGTTTTGATGAAAATTTTCCAATCAGCTCTAGTCAGGGTCCATCATTGAAAATGCCCTTTTCCCAATTCCTAGTGACTGAAATTCAGGGAATTCTAGCAAAATTGTTTCAGGTGATTTTAGTTATTATGATAGTACAGAGAGGGGAAGTCTTTTGGGATGTGTCTACTCTAGGGAAATTGGCCAATGTTATAGTTCCAATGGAGGTAACTACAATGTAGGTTGAGTTTATACAGGAGTCGGAGATGTTTACTGCTATACTCTGAAATCTTATTAGGCTTCTGACAGAGCTAAAAAACTTACCTGACCTGTCTGTCCATTAATAGAGGAAGATAAAACCCAAAAAACCAAATGCAGTATCTAGCCTATAGCAAGCTGAAGGTCAGATTGAATGGGGGCCAGTTATGACAAAGAATTCCTAATGGCATCACAACTCTTTTGCCAAAATGGAAAATTAGAGGGTGGTCGCTATTTGGTGTCATTATTAGCTTCAAGGCATAGCAGTTTTAACGTGAACTTACAACGACTTTAAGGGAAGATGTTTTCTTATCCGACCCAAGAGAGACATTAATACATCTCATCAGTAGAGCTGTCCTTGAGTACAGACAATATGGACGACTACCCAATGCACCATGTCAATAAAGGAGCTGTGGTCAAGAGGCTGCAGAAGGGTGCTGAACTCCTGGAAGGCAGAAGGATGGGATAAAGGCGGCTGCAAGGCAGAAGCCAGGCACTCACATGCATTCCCTCCCCACCCTCCTGGCAGCATGACACCTATAGCGCTTCCACCTCTCCACCTGCTGCTGCTCTGCCTGCTGCTTGGGGAACCTCAGTCAGGGAGTGGGTATCTGGGCTTACATCGCCTGCCTGCCCTACCCGGAGGACAACTTCTTCTTCTACTAAACCTACCCTGAGGGCTTCCTGTGCGGGCTGCAGCAGCGCCCCGTACCAGGCTGAGGAGGGCCAGCGCCAGCTCATAAAAACATATTTGCAATGAGCCATGGGAGACAACAGGCTATCTTTGCTGGCCATCCTGTCTATTGAGAATGCTGTGACTCAAAACGTAGACCTGTCACAAGCAATATCAGAGTTTGTGGCAGCAGAGGCATGCAGAGTCACCTCCTGAGACTAGGAATCTTGCTGAACAAAGTTTTGTTTATTGTTTTGTTATTGTTATTTATTTGTTATTTGTTATTGTTATTTGTTAGTTCAGTATTTAATTTTATGTTTAGTTTATTTATCACTTAGCTATAATGTTTTTATGACTTATATCGTTTATTATTTGAATAAAATTGAACTGACTTGAATTTTGTGTCATTTCCTCTTTTGTATTTTTTAGTAAATTATAAAAACCTTTGAGATTACAGTTTTATTTCTGAAACTTTCACTAATACTACTACATACTTAAACTCATAGAAAGGGTGCCATTTTTGCTAGGGCTGGCCCTGCTCATTGGTAATGAGCCCAGAAAAATCCCAACTTGATTTTTTCAGCTATGAAGGAAAGAGGTTTCTTTCGCAGGTTATCCCACCATCTCCAGAACCTTAGTTAGTGGAAGTGGTTGAAACCAACCAGAGAAGAAAAATCAAATATGATCCATCTTGTCAGTGAAGTATGTTAAAGATCACACATAGCAAAAAGTATTATACTTTTAACTCACAATGACAGCCAGAATCAAGAAGCTGTCTATTACTCAAAATACTGTCTAAAAGCAGTCTGTTACTTAGAACTTCACGGACAGAGAAAAATAAAAATTTCTTAGCTGCTGCTACAGTGACAGTGTAACATTTCAACAATTCTGTGTCATGGTCCATTATGTTCAAATAACAATATCTACAAGTGGCCCTTTAACCCAGATCAGTTAATCTATCACAGGTCACCTATATATCGTAATAATATAAGGATGATACATATGAAAAGAAGATGGAGAAATGACATCATATTATTGTTCCAGGACAAAGGATTCTCATAATATCTTGTTACTTAGGCCATCAATAAAATTATCCAATGATTGCTCAGATCTTTTCTGTAGAGAACCAGTTGGCTTCAACAGTCTCCTTAGAGTGACCACTGAAACAGGTCCTCTGCTGTAATTCCTCATTTCAAGCTGGAGGAAGTATTGGCCTGACAAAAATAAGTGTGAAATACTTGCAACCCCAATCTCCAGTCCATATCCAAAAGCAAGATTCCTACTATATGTGGTGGAGCCATAAATCATTCCCACAGTTTTCATAACACTTATAATCCAATGATTTATCATGATAGCCTCGGTTACCTTGTAGACAATACTTCATCTTAATAAGAGTTTATTATTTGTTAAATAAAATTTACTATTTAAAAACCCACCTTTTATCAGAACATTAGTTGGCACAGATGACATAAATAATCAGGTATTAAATATGAAGCTTTCCTTACTTCAGAGCACGAAGGTAACTGATCAATGGCAAAGATCTTATGAGTCCGGAAGATGTATAATTCACTTTCCAGTGATTAGTTTATCAAAGCCACAAAATATATTAATATACTTCCTTTAAACTGTCAAAGGGATATAGCACAGCCCCAAGGTCCTCATCAAGCCTGATGTAGCAGAAAATTCCCCACTATTGATTAGAGTCAGGCATTCATTTTAATCCGAAGATGTACTTTGGGTACATCAATAGGTCAAGTAGACTATCAGCACAACCCAATAATATTGGAATCCTGAGTCAGCATGTTAAGATGCCCCTGAGTAGTTCAATTTAACTTCTCCTGGGATGGCTTTTGAAAGAGGAAAAGAGGATTATTATAAATGTAGAATATTAGATTGAGGTTGTGCTCCTTCATCAGCATCATCTCTCACTTTTTATTGAGACCAAAGCTTATTTGATTCATGGACCCAGGTAGGTATTTTAGTCATTATAGTATTATCTTCATTATGTCTGAAGCCAAAAATCATTCATGTATAAACCATTTCAGATTTTTAGTATGAAGAAGGGGAGAAAAACAAGAAAATAACACCCAAATTAAAAAGGGATTTAGGTAAACCTACTGTCATCTCTGTCAAGAAAGACTTAAAGACTAACATAGAAAAATATTCAAACTGAATACCTTGAAGTAGTTATATAAATAAGGCATTTTGGAGTATGATAACCTGGAAAGAGGAAAATCCTTTATATGGAAGGATTTTTCCATGATGGATCACTGTACCCATTTAACGAAACAGATGTTTTAGACAATTGACTTTGGAAAGTATAGTACATTTGACCATGTATTTTTAGATCATAAGGGCTGTAGTTACTCCTTTTTATTGCTATTGTTAATAATAAAACATTTTTACACTTCATGACTATGGTTCAGCTTTTGGATCACATATTACGTATGCGTATGAGCTTGTCTTTTTACTTAGGACTGACAAACATGATGCATAACAGCCTCCTGCATGTTTTCTTCCATGCAGTTCTTCATAAAAATTTTTTTTTTTTTTTTTTTTTCGGTTAAAGAAGAAAGTCTTTATACCTATATCACCAAATTCTTAAATTTAACGTATCTTTTAAAATACTCATAAGTAAATGCCAGAATGTCAATACTATTCCTCTTCAAGAAAACCAACATTTACAATTCTGTATATAAGTACCTGACTGAATCACTAAAATAGGAAATACGGTGATACTCAAAAAATACTGAAATAACAATTTTCATCTATGATTTAGTTTTACAGCGTAAGTATAAAAACTATCTTATTTTATTTGCATGGATTATAAATGGCACATTGTTTCTAAATATATAAAATAAAGTCTTCGTGCCTGAACATTTATTTCTAATATGTGTGTTCCATTATTTATCCAGTTTGGATAACATAGGCTGACGTGCACCAAAGTTTATATGTGCATATAAATACAAAAAATACCAGTTTACTCCCTATCACATCATCCCTGTTAGTAACAAAGTCACATACCCATTGTCCTGGATAAGCAGGAAGAAGGACAAGACACAATGGATGTGATTTAACTAGGCCACAATTTTTTTTAACTTTAATTAATCTGGGGAAATATCCTGTCAATAACTCATACAGTTCACGTTCTTTCCTTCCTATTAGATGGCTACCATCAATACTCATTGTTAAGACTCCACTGCCATTGTTTCATATAGGAGTTAAGGGGGTGTGAAAAAGGGGGTTGTCTCCCCTCTATACCAGAAGCCCGAAACCCATTTCCCATATTCTGTAAGTGATGCCTTCCCCATGTCCATATTGAACTCTGGTTTAATAGGGAACCAAACTCCCTATGGAATGAATACTTACACTGGACACCTACCCAGCTGTGACACTATGAACTTTATTTCCTTGTCCTACCCACCAGGTCCATAGGCTGCTGTGGGAAACGCAAAAAACCCTCAAAACCCCACATTCCTGCCCCAGCCAATCTGTGAGGGCAAAATTCCTTCCCTGTCCAAAAAAGTGACAGACACAATGTCCACAGTAGACCCCAAAACCCAGTACTACTCTCATTCCAGAGGTGTGTGCGTACGACCTACTGGTCTGGCATGTAATGGCACAAAGATAATGGTAAAAGGTTTTATACCTTCCCCTCCATGGCATGGGAGTGAATAGGATTCCACAGATTGAAGGAAAGTCTTGAGTGGGATTCCACAGGGATCTGTTCTGGGCCCAGTGTGGTTTAACATCTTTATTAATGACCTGGATGTAGGAATGGAGAACATGCTAATCAGATTTTCAGATGACACAAAACTAGGTGGGGTTGCCAACTCTTTGGAGAATAGAGCTAAAATTCAGAGGGATCTTGATAAATTGGAGAATGGGGCTATAGTCAACAAAATGAAATTCAACAAAGACAAATGTAGGATGCTACACTTAGGGAAGAAAAACCAAATGTATAAATACAGAATGGGGGAGATAACAGGCTTGGCAGCAGCACTGCTAAGAATGATCTGAGAGTTGTGGTGGCTCACAACCACAGCATGAGTCAGCAAGGTGATAAAAAAAAAGCAAATGCAAGTTATGGGAGGTGATAGTACTGCTCTACTCAATGCTGGTTAGGACTCAGCTGGAGTACTGTGTCCAATTTTGGTCACCAAAGTATAGGAAAGGAACCAGAGGCAAGCAACAAAGAAGATCAAAGGACTGGAATGCAAAACATATGAGCAAAGGCTAAAGGAATTGGGTATATTTAGTTTAGAAAAGAGGAGATTAAGGGGGGACATGATAGCAGTCTTCAAATACTTGAAAGGCTGTCATAAAAACGATGGAGAAAAGTTGTTCTCTTTTGCCATAGGGGGCAGAACAAGAGGCAATGGATTCAAACAACAGCATAGCAGATTTAGATTAAATCTCAGAGAAAACTTCCTAACTGTAAGAAGAGTGGACAATGGAACAGACTGCCTAGGGAGGTTGAGGAAGCTCCTTCACTGGAGGTTTTCAAAAGGAGGCTAGATAGCCGTCTGTCTTGAACGGTTTAGAGCAGGGGTTGGCAAACTATGGCCCACAGGCCACATATGGCCCGTCTGAGCTTTTCATCAGGCCCTCCAGCTCAATCGGTGGTTTGCTAGCTCCATTCAGGTGGTCCACAGAAAGGCTGCAGAACAAGTTGTGCGGCGCAGCAGCAGCCAATCCCCCTCCCAACCCTGCGCCTTCCCCCCACCCCTCTCACACCACCTGGGCCCAGCAGCACCCTGGCTTAAGCACGGCGGCCGCTCTCCCTGCCCTTCTCCCGCCATGTGGGCCCAGCAATGCTCTGGCTGGACCGTGGCAGCCGCTCCCCCCTCCTGGTCCCGCCTCTTTCCCCCGCCTCTACCACCACCTGGTTCCAGTGGCATCCTGGCCAGAGTGCGGCAGCTGCTCCTCGCTCCCAGCCTCGCCCCTTCTCCCCCCACCCTTCTCTCACTACATAGGCCCATACAATTTCTATACCCAGATGTGGCCCTCAGGCCAAAAAGTTAGTCCACCCCTGGTTTAGGTACAACAAATCCTGCCTCTTCACGGGGGGTTAGACTAGACGACCCTTGCAGTCCCTTCTAACCCGATGGTTCTATGATTCTATGACTCCTGCCTCCCCCCATCAGTTAATCACCCTCCCAAATCACTCACAATGGAAGGAAAAGGGGGAAGTCCTCCATAAAGGGAAAACAACCCTTTTATCCCTGAGAGTCTAGAAAAAAGTCCCTACCCTAAATCTGTGGGGCTGATTTCTTTCTATCTTCAGAAATTAGGCACACCTTTTTTTTTTTTCTAATCTTTTGAATAATACTCCAACAGAGCTGTCCATAATGACACATTCCTAACAGGTGCATCCACTATAATAATAACAAAAGGACAGATGCTGCTTCAACTGAAATCAATGAGAGCCTTGTCATTAACTTCAGTGTTAAGATAACTGCACCTTAATGGAGCATTTTTGATATGGGAATTATGGATTTCATGAGTGTGATGTTTTCACAGTATATTCAAGGGTTTTTTCAAGTATATGGCATCTATCCAATGCTCTACAAATACATTATTTTAAATATACAAGAAAAAATGCATTACAATACTTTGATTCATTGTCTCCAATTACACAATTCCCTTCCTAATTAAAATATATAATCTAACTTCAAGACTTCACCTAACCATGTGTGTGCGTGCACGCATGCGTGAAAAAGAGAGAGATTATCCTTCTAATGGTTTGTTTCTTTAGATGTATAGAATCCATGGCTGAGTGCATAAATCAGGCTTCATTACATGTTGTTATTGTCATCCTCTCCTCACTCCAGATTCAGAATAACATATGTCCTTTTTAATGATCCTTGTCTGTGTCACAAGTGTCTTTTTTCCCCTTGATACCATGGCTGTGGCATCAAAATTACTAACCGAATAGCATTAAACTGACATAGAAAAAATATGAATCTTCATCCACCTTGAACAAAACTTTTTTTAAGCTTATGATATTTCTGAAAATTCATCTTAATTTTGCAGAGTCAGGAGCTCCGGATAAGTTTCCAAACTTTTGGATGTGTATTTAAACTGTACCCACCCATAAGCAAAACTGTTTAACTAATTCTAAAACAGACATTTTTTTTATGTTCAAATTATTTTTATGCTTTCGGTATCAAGTAGGGAGAGAGCATCTTTTCTTGGTGAGTCCTAGAGTATGAGTATGTAAATACCTACCCCTAGTAGAATACACTAATTCAAAGGAAAATGATGGCTCTTATTCAAGGTTGCCCAGTTCCAAAAAATACTTAATGAATGTTGAGGTCACAGCTTGCCAATCATTGTCTTGTGCCCTGGGGTACACTGAAATTTATTTGTGGCTAAGCACTTTATTTATTTTTGGGAGCAAATCCTTATAAGCATCTATAGACTAAATAAAAACAACAGAGGTAGGTGTTTAGTGTAACATCTGTACCAGCATATGCCAGAAAGATTGGGGGGAGGGGAAAGACTGTTTCATCATTTCATTTAGAGTAATAATGTTAGCAAAGGAGATATCAAGTAGAGAAAGAGAACATGGGCCTCAGAGGGTACTTGCTCCAGGGAACTATCAGATTGAGAATCTTATACATATTTAGGTCAAGGTTGGATTATAAATTCAGAAACTTCTTAATAGTGTATTTCCCCATTGATTCCTGTCTTTCTGACTCCTACTGAGTGTGCATCTGTTCTTTTTCTAAGTAGAGAAAATGTGGAATGGATGCAAATCTGATATAGTTTGTTGATTAAATTCCTGGCTTGCATTTATCTGTTGCAAACTTCAACGTCAGACAGTCAAGTTAATCAAACATTAATCTTTAATCAATGGTGGTCTTTTTAATTTTTTATTCTAATCCAAGATGGAGCCTAGTGTGACTGCATTTATCTCAGATATATTCCAGTTTCATCTCTTTGTTGAGCTTTGCACAATAGCCTAAAGAGGATAATCAGGAGGAATATTTGTAATAACAGGCAGAACCACATCAAACTGTCCTGCCCTGTTCTATGACTGAACAACTTTTCTTTGGAATCAGTTGACTTCCCTTTGATATGGGCCAGAATCTTTCTTGTTACAGTTATGACATTCTCTGTGTGCACATAGCATTAATGGCTAAGAATATGCATGAAAGAACCAGACATTTTGCCAGTACAATGCTTTATTCTGGGAGTTTGTGTTTGTTACCTGAGCCAATCTAAATCTCTTCACTCCTAACCTCTCTGCCACGCCCATACATACATATGGTAAATTGCCTTTCCTCTTCCAATAACACCCTTCCTAATCTTGGATAAGATGGTTCTTCAGGGTTTCCAAAAGCATCAGGTACTGTGGTGATAAACCTGATGACCTCACTGCACATTAAGTTGTGGGGGCTGTTGTCTGGCTTGCTGGAAAAAATGTGTGCCTCTTTAAAGGCTAGAGAGCCAGGGAATGACTTTCTGGTGCAGCTGCTGAGCAGGTCAGAGTGGGGATGCTAACCCATTTCCCCCCCCCCCCCCCAGCTGACCAGAAGAGAGTGGAGACATATAAGTCCATGCTGGTGCAGGAAAAGCCCTCTTTTACCTGGACCAGATGGAGCAGCACCCACCTTCTCACCCATGGAAGTGGTGAAATACTGGGTTTTGTCAGGATCCACTGTGGGCATTGGGCTAGTCGTTTCTTTCTCCGGGGGGCTGGGAATGACTTTTCCCCCTCTCAGTGTGATTGGCCAAGGTGAAGTGGGGGGTCTCCATCCCCAAAGTGGGTTCGGAGTGGCTTAGCCATGGTGAACATGAAATGGCAGTGAAGCCATGGTGCTGCAGCTCATTATGTAAGTGTGGGGCAGCTGTCCAGTGCAGGTGCTCCTTAGGAAAGGGATATAGTGATCAGATCAAATGGATTGGTAAAGGATTTAAAGGAGATATTCTTTAAAGGAGTGGAAACAGGTGGAGTTTCTTATGATTGGTAGGGCAGGTAGCCAATCCCCCGTTTCTTTATTGTCTCCCCTTAGCTCTCACTCAAGGAAGGGATGGTGAGTTTCCAGCAGCAGGTTGGCTGGGAACCAGGATGAGTAGGGGGGAGTGCTGACAGAAGGCCCACGGGTATATATTGAAATTATTATGGAATTACCTGCACTGTACACTTGTATCTGCTGGATACTCCCAGACTTTTAAGACTAAAGTTGTAGCCTAATTAAACCACATCTAGTATCTCCCGTCCTTCTTCCAGCAAAGCTGGACAATGATTAATTAGATCTGCAGGTACAAAGAGACTATAGCTGAACAAACTCTTTCCCATAAGAATAACCACAGGAGTTCATGCTGTGGAGGGCTCATATCCATACTAACAGCATGAATCATAGGATAGGTGTTTTCCATTTCTAACTCTTCTTAGTTCACTCACTCCATGTTCTTGCCCACACTGATTATGGAAGACTAGAAGAGGTATGAAATGCAAAGAAATCTCTTTCCTTTTTTTTTTTTACCACGAGTTCCAGAAAATGTGGAAGAGTCCTAGACTTTTAGGGTCTGATCCACAGACCACTGATGTCGATGGAAAGACATCCATCATCCTGAGCTACGACTCATCTCCCAAAATAGAAGGAGTATGATGACAGCTAATAAAATTATATTGAGAATTCAGTGTTTGGCCTAAAACATTCATCCTCAATTTTCTCAGAAAAAGCTGCAACCAGGCAGTCAGTCTGACTAAAGACACAGCTACGCTAACTCAAGCTAGCAAAGGAATTTTCACCATCATGTACATTTTTCAAGTATTTTTGTCAAATTTCCAGTTGCATTTCAATCAAAATACACAAATACAAAGTAATATTTTCTATTGCAAATGGCAAAAAGGCCTCAGACAGAAGGGATTTAATCTTTTGTTGTTTGTTTGTTTTATTTCCAAAGACAAAATTCACCCTGCTTCATTACATATGACTGTGGGAATGACTCTGTTGCAGTTGGTTCAGTGAAGGATGTGGAGTATTCTGAATTTTTAAAATTTGGCAGCATCATTAAGGTTCCCAAATGGGAGCTGACCTCTCTTGAAAATCTGGTCCCAGCTGTAAGTACTGAGTACTCTGGAAAATCTGCATTCCTCAGTGTACTAAGAGGTACAATATCAACCTAATGGAGAGAAGGGATCTATTAAGCAAATATATTTTCTCTATATCAGGCCAAATGAAATTTCATATATATAACTATCTTTCATTAATCTTAAAAAAAAGTTAAAGATTTAAACCTGTAAAAAGACAATATTTGAGAACCACAGGATCACTCTTGTAGCTGGTTTTTGAACACAGGCCTGCTTTTCAAAGGTATTTACGTACCTCAACATGTAGATAGGTGCTTAGTGAGATTTACAGAAGAGTGTAAACTGTGCAGGTGCTTTTGAAAATCCTACCAGAAGCCTGTTTGCATCCTTATATGCCTAAATACCTTTAAAAATCTAGGCTTACATCTTGCTAACTACAGGTACTGCATAGCTGAAGGGAAGTATATTTTGCAAGGCAGCAGTTTTAATTTCATAGTAATTATGTGTTTCAGTGAACATATTTTAGGTATGTTTTTCTTCTGCAGAAAAATTGCTCACCATTCTCTATCAATATTAATAAGGAAAATGGGATTAACATCACAGGGAAATGTAATTATTTTCCTAATAACAGGACCATTTTATATAAGACATTAAGTGTATGTCTAGTTGATGACAAGAAAATGTGTTTAATGGTTACTACTGGAATTCCTACTCAACAAGAATAGATTATCTGTAATGTTTTCTTTCCAAGTTAACTGTTACTTGTCACAGTTCACTGCCTAGTTGGTCCAAAGAATAAATCCATCTTCCGGAGAGCTAGAAAACTTGCAATTCATACATCTGATCACATTTCACTAAGTGATGGCCCTTTTGCCACTCAGATGACAACTTGTGGCTTATGCAAACATTGTCCTGTGCCATCAAAGCCTCTTTTCACATTTCTGTTGAATGGTCTCTAGGTGATTGATTTCCATTGTGTTGCAGTGATGTATAACAAGGACATGAAACTAAATCCCTGAAAAATGCAGAAAGGGGCTGTCAATACATTTTCTAGCTAGTGGTTATCAAGTACATGTCAATCAACAGTTCCATTTGAACTCAAACTATGAGCACAATAAAAGACCCTGTTCCAAGGAGACTGTACTTACAAAAAAGAGGGCTGTGATTTAGTTACTTTCCTCAGGATTGGGCCCTAAAAACTAAACATCATAAATCCCAAGTTGTTAAGTACATTTGTGTGACACTCTATGTCAGTAAACATAGGAATAAACTGAATAAATATTTTGGTCTGCCTAGTTAAAGTTATATGAAGGTGTTGCTCTTTAGTCCTGAGGCTTACATTTTCTTATGAATTATGTTTGACCATGGAAAATAAAATACCAGTATGTGAGTTTCAGTACAAATAGTATGATACTTACCCACGACCTCAAGGACCATTACATAACTATAGTATTTTGACTAAGTGTGGTGGACTCTTTGTTAAGAATCCAGTAATTAAAACTCAGTCTACATGCACTATGGTGCATAAACTACAAATTATTTTTGTGGTGCTTTTCTTCAAAAGAATTACAACTTTCATCTTCAAATGTTAAAAAAAAAAATTATTCTTTTATCTAAACTGTGGCCAGATTATTTTTTTGAAATAATTTTTTTTAGTAATTGGCTAATTATAATAGAAATATACCTCAGGATTAAGTGTTGGTTATGACAATTAAACTAGGCTCTGATTCAGCTAGTCACTTAAGTACAATTCTAACTTTACGTGCATGAGTAATTTCATTCAACTCAATGGGACAGCTGATGTGTTTAAAGTCAAGCATGTGCTTAATTCTTTTGCTGAATCAGGGCCCTGAAGCATGCACTGCTGAACTTTTGTATTTCTTTAAAAACACATTCAAAACCAGTACCATAATTACAAAAAATATGTACTTGATAAAGACACATTATGGGGGATGTGGGTTCATTTTTGTGAAACAGATCTAAATTCAGATTACCAAGTTTCCTGGT
The DNA here is from genome assembly GCF_026122565.2 of Emydura macquarii macquarii. NCBI lineage: Eukaryota > Metazoa > Chordata > Testudines > Chelidae > Emydura > Emydura macquarii. The sequence continues at coordinate 4,015,616 of NW_027132499.1, read as the reverse complement.
AAAACAAGGACTGAATTCACTATATCTGGGGAAGAGAATATTTTGTGTGGTTTTGATATGTGCCCCTGAGGTCAATACATGGAGTGGCATTTAAAACTCTTGAGGGAGATGTCTCACCTCAAGAATGGTAAGAAATGCAGCATTCCAATCAAGTGCCATGGCACTGGAAAGATTACCTCAGAAATTCTTCAGAGGAACTGAGAAGCTGATGCTAAGCATCTTTTGAACCAGAGTTCATTTCAGAGCAGATTCCTACATGCTAATAATCACTGGGTAACGGGACAGTGAAGGTTTCCTGGAAAGGTTTTTGAGAAAGTCCTATGCTAATATTTCCTTTTCTTCCTGCATGATTACCCAAGGTAAGGCAGGGTAAGCTGCAGGGTATCCTTTCATTTCTTAGGATTGCCAAAGAATATGTTCAGGGTGATTTGAGAAACTGTAGTAAATCCTGTTCATAATAGTAGATTTTGTTAAGGATGAGCCTAATAAGGGCTCCTGTAACTGTGTGTTAATTACCAGACATATCTTCAAAAATTAGCCTCTAAAATTGTGTCTTTGATACTATTTTGCATCTGCAATTGATAGTAGATTAAAATAATAGAATGTAGACTACATTATCTGCCTTCAGCTGTGTCAACAAATTACATAGTTTGAGAAATAAAATCCATCATCTGAACCCAATTTAACTACATCTCCTATACACTGGGCACAAAATTAGAGGTCAGCATGAAGCTTTTAGAAAACGGGGCCTTAAAAAGCAGGATATATTTGCATACTGATAATTATAAAAATATTAGTTCACTACCAAGGGCTAAATCCTGCCATCAGATAGCTGGAATTGTTGTGGGGAACTGTACATTTCTGGCAAGAGCTGGTTGGAACAGATTGTTATGTTATACAGAGGCTCATGTTATACAATGCTGATCAGTTAGAATTCAGACAATGGGAACAATGTATGCCTCCCAAGGACTGAATTTTGCCTTGAAAGTAGATAAGCTATGACATATTGGAGCAGATATTGATGTCAGTTACAACAACGTAAATTACTATTGATTTCAATGAAGTTACTCTGGATTTACACCAATGTAAGTGAGATCAGAATCTGATCCACCTTATACATTCTAACACATCCATATATAAGGCTTGACACACCATTCCATTAGAGCTGTTTTCTAGTATTATAACTTCAGCAGAATTACAGTGGTGTCAAATTGCTGTACTGGAACTGAGAATCAGACCCAGAATACTGGTTAAGCTTAAGTACTGTTTGTCCTTAATAATAATTTGTAATAACAGTGATCATCACATTAAGCATCACAACAGTATATATTATTATGCAAACAGTGTAGACGGTCTTGCATAGCACAATGATGATGATGTCGATTAAATCATTATATAATATAAACAGGTTTAATTTATTATCAGGAGAATGAAATCATATTGTTAAATATACTGTGCATCTTTCATACATGTCTACTTCCAATTCTAAATCATCATCAGTGGTCTTTCATCCTATTGTCAAATAATGTGTCACTTGATAGCCTCTGATGTGCCTTCTTAATGTGCTTGGCATGTTCCTTGTGTGGTAACAGTATTTGCATTTGAGATATATCATGATCTTACATTTTATGCTATTGCTTGTATCTGTTAAATAAATAATTGCTATAACAGACTAGCCTCACTAAGGCTTGATCTACACTGTAAACTTAGGTAGATCTAGCTATGTTGCTCAAGGGAATGAAAAATTCATCCCTCACCCTCTCCAAGAGACATAGTTAAGCTGACCAAAACACTGGAAGAATTCAACCTAGCTACCTCTTCTTGAGGAGGTAGACTTACAACAGTGATGGAAAAACCCCTTTCATTGCTGTAATAAGTGTCTGCACTACAGCTGTGCTGCTGTAATTATGTAGAGATACCCTAAGGTAGTGGTTCTCAATCAGGAGTACATGTACCCCCGGAGGGACACAGAGGTCTTCAAGGGTGTACATCAACACATCTAGATATTTATGTAGTTTTAGAACAAGCTACATAAAAAACACTAGCAAAGTCAGTAGAAACCAAAATGTCATACAGACAATGACTTGTTTATAGTGCTCTTTATACTATACACTGATATGTAAGTACGATATTTATTTTCCAGTTGATTTATTTTATAATTATATGGTAAAAATGAGAAAGTAAGCAATTTTTCAGTAATAGTGTGCTGTGACACTTTTGTATGTTTATGTCTTAAAAGTAAGTAGTTTTTAAGTGTGGGGAAACCTGGGGGTACATAAGACCAGTCAGAGTCCTGAAAGGGGTACAGTAGTCTGGAGAGGTTGAGAGCCACTACCCTAAGGAACTGAAGGAAATAATGGTTCAAATGCAACTCCTCATAAGGATTATAGTGGGAGTTAGGTCTTTGAACTTAACTTGGTGGTTCAGTCACAAGTTGTAATATGGTATATATTTTACCTTCAATTTAGAATATATAAAGGCCCAAAGACTATTGCATCTCTTGTTACTGGATAAGTTCTGTATAATCTTGACATTGACATGTGCCGCTTAAGTTACCTTAGTACAGACCTCCTGCTTCAATGAATTAGTGATATTAGTTCTTTTTGGCATCAGTGGGATGTTGATTTCCAACTGAAGAACTAGAGCATACAGAAAATTACAAAAGTAACTGAAACTTCATCCTTGGGATGGCCGTTTGTTATGTGATTGCAAATTAGGTTTGCTTTTGTGTTTGTTTTTTGTCCTAGATATCTGTTCCATTTAAAACTCAGGGCTTGTTTACAGTGTGTCTTGGTCTGCACTAGAGGATTATAATCTAGTACTCACTAGCGTGCCGTGAACTGACTGGCATGGATGGAGTCCTGCTGGTGTGCACTAAAAGTTCCCGAGTGTGTGTGTTAATGCAGTCCACTTTCAAACAGTGTTTTGTTAATGTACACTAGGGAACTTTCAGAATGTGGTAACAGGGCGTGTTAGTGAGTGACATTCTAGAGTGCACTAGAACCTACACCTTTCTAGCACAGACTCACACACTGTGCAGATAAGCCCTCTGCAGTGTGCAAAAAAATCCAGATGGCTTACACTTGCAGGAGGTAGGAAACTACCTGTGAATGGCACTGGGATAGGAAAGGGAGTGGAGGGAGCCAGCTCCAGACTAGGAAGGGGCATCCTGGTAGTTCCTTCTGCTGGTAGTTCCTTGGCAGCTGGTGCCCAGTTCCTTGTGTCCCTCCACCCATCCAGCTGGCACCCTGTGCACCAGTACCACCATGTCTCCTGCCCATGTACCAGTGCACTTGTGCTCCAGCTCCTCCCCAGGCCAGGTGTTTTTTGTTCTGCGTCAGCTATACTTACCTATTAAGCAGGAAATTTGAAAAGATCGTTTATTCTTCTAAAACCTATTGTAAATCCAGTGAACGCTTTGAAAAAAGGTTCTGTGAGTTAAAGCATGAAAAAAGTTATGAAAATAAAACATTTAATGCCAATTCTTTGTCAGTAATCAATTAGCTGAAATAATATCCTATGAATATGGGAGTACAAGACAGTAAGGTTTTTTGATAGATGACAGATATACAAGCACTAGATTTAACAGGCCTTTGCTTGAAAAGCTGATCTTAGATAAATCTTGGAATCATGCTTGACCCTGAAGCTTCTTTTTTCTCTCACATCTCCCTTGTCTGTAAATCTGCCTATCATCACCTCTGGAACATTGCAAGGGCTCATTTTTGATCCAGCCTTATTGAAATTCTTATCTACTTCATCAGTTTTACTTCTGCAATTACATCTTGTATGGTTCTCCTCAATCCTGTGCAATCTTCACAGGGTTTAAAATGTTGGTGCCAGACTACAGTCTCTCTTCAGGAAGCGTGTGAGCCACTCCTCTATTGTCGTCTATCCTCGCTAGTTTCCTATCCCTCTCTTCACCCAATTCAGATTTGATAATCTCCTTTTTTTTTTCTTCTCCTAAATACTCCCTGGTTTTGCTCCATTGCAATTCGTTGCCCTAATCTTTCCCTACTGTTCTACATATTTACCAAAAATACCGCACTTGTTCTGCACCTTCCTATGAGAATCTTATAATTGGTGTTCCCATATTCCCCCATATGCAAAGTTTACAAAAAGTTGGCAATTTTTTGCTTGGGTTAGTTCATTTCTCTAACATGTTTATGCTTAGTATTTTCTGGTTTAGGTTGCTACCATTATTATTTTATTAGTATTTATTAGGTGTATCACTGTAGAGGCTAGGTGCCCTAGTCATGGACCAACACCCCATTGTGCTAAGGGTACAAAACATAGAACAAAAAGATGGTCCTTGTCCCAGAAAGCCTACAATCTAAGTATAAGACTATAGCCCACGGATGGATACAAGCAGGTTGATGGGGGAGTACAAGGAAACAATGAGACAATATTAGTCAGCATGATAGGCTGTGGAAAACATCAGAGGAAAAGTCCAAGACACTTCCAGTAAGAATTTTCTCAAAGTTTGCCCACGCTGTCTGAAACCAAAAATACGAGGTATTTTACAGGAAAGTTATCTTAAGCATTTCTACTGGTATTATTTCTACTGGTGGATTCATTTGAGCTCATTCCATTGTCCAAATCTTTGCCTGATATAGTAAATACTGTTAAAGATATTTTCCCAGGCCTTTTCAATTTTGGCAGTTGAGTGCTGTAGTGTATTCTTAAAAGCCAAATACCTATCACAGTATGCAGCCCAACTTATAGGAATTTGTGCTGGGCAGAAGTATGGGGAGTGGAGCCAGAAAGAAAGAAATTTATTTCTCCAGGCTGTAGCTACTTCACAGATCTGAAGAACTCTGTGTAAGCTCAAAAGCTTGTTTCTCTCACCAGCAGAAATTGGTCCAATAAAAGATATTACCACAACCACCTTGTCTCTCTAATATCCTGGGACTGACACGGCTACACCAACACTTCATGTCACTACATAGAAGCTATTTCAGCCTTCTTTGACAGGGTTACAGGTCTAGTGGATGGAGGAAGCAGTAGACATGATGTAGCTTGATTTTAATAAGGCTTTTGGCACAGTCCCACACGACATTCACAGAAGCAAACTAGGGAAATGTGGTCTAATTAAAATTATTATAAGGTGGGTGCACAACTAGTTGAAAAACTGTACTCAGAGAGTAGTTATCAAGGGTTTGCTGTCAAAGTGGGAAGGCATATCTAGTGGAGCTCCACAGGAATCCGTCCTGGGTCTGATTTCATTAATGACTTGGATAATGGAGCGGAGAGTATTCATATAAAATATCCAGATGACACCAAGCTGGGAGGAGTTGCAAGCACTTTGGTGGACAGGATTAGAATTCAAAAGGACCTTGACAAATTGAAGAATTGGTCTGAATTAAAAAACATGAAATTCAATAAAGACAAGTGTAAAGTACTTTATTTAGGTAGGAAAAATCAAGTGCACAATTACAAAATGGGGACTAACCAGCTAACTGAAAAGGATCTGTGGGTTATAATGGATCACAAATTGAATATGAGTCAACAATGTGATGCAGATGCGAAAAAAGGCTAATATTATTCTGGGGTGTATTAACAGAAGAGTTATATATAAGACATGGCAGGTAATTGTCCCTCTCTACTCAGAACTGGTAAGCCCTCAGTTGGAGTACTTCATCAAGTTCTGGGCATCACACATTAGAAAAGGTATGGACAAATTGGGAGAGCAAGAAAACTTATAAAAGGTTTAGAAAACCTGAACTATGAGGAAAGATTTAAAAAACTTGTTTAATCTTGAGAAAAGATGGCTGGGGTAAAGGGACTTGATAACAGTCTTCAAATATGTTAAGGGCTGTTATAAATAGAACTCAAATAAATTATTCCCCATGTCCTCTAGAGGTAGAGCAAGAAGTAAAGGGTTAAATCTGGAGCAAGGGAAATTTAGATTATATATTAGGAAAATCTTTCTAATAATAAGGGTAGTTAAGATCTGGAATAGGCTTCCCAGTGAAGTTGTGGAATCCCCATCATTGGAGGTTTTTAAGAACAGGATTGACAGACATCTGGCAGGAATGGTCTAGGTTTTCTTGGTCTTGCCTCACTGCAGGGATCTGGACTTCATGACTTCTCAAGGTGCCTTCCAGCCCTAAATTTCTATGATTAAGTCCCTCTTCACCAGCTCCTATGGGTCTATTCTATGGGTAGGAATCCACTAGCTTCTTTCCCAGCCCCAAAAGCCTCTGAGAAGTAAGGTGCAGTGAACCTTCATGGACTGCTATTCTGTGTCTTGTAGAAGGTACAAAACACCTGCTTGGGATCTCAGCATCTTGCACCACTCTTCTGCAGCAAACTATAGTGAACCTGCTCTGTCAGAGGGTTCTCCATGGCCACAAGGGAGAAGGGTACATTTATCCTAAATGAAGCAAGGAAGCATAACACCATTAAATCAATTCCTGCTTAACACCCATTTATTAAAATTTGCTTGTTTCTGAAGATTTCAGAATATCTCTGTTTCCTATCATCCATTTTTATTTACCAGTGGAGGTTTGATAGGAAGACAAATATGACAGTGCAATTCACAAAAGAAGTACACACACAAACTATGTTAAGCTCTATCTTAAAAATTAATATCTTTCAATCCTGCAGTTTGATCTCTCCCTACACTTTACTCATCGCTGCTGGGTAAACTTTATTTGTCCTCTATCTGAAATTTTTCTATGTTGTTATTTCTTATTTAAATTCCTTAGATAGTAAACTCTTCAAAGTCAGGGACTGTGTCAACTTCCATGTTTATACCTCACCTAGCACAAAAGAGTTCCTAATTCTGACTGGAACCCATGGCATTATTATTATCATTATCATTATTATTAATAAGTAATAATAACTGTAATAGTAATACCATTATTGTAGCTGTCATTGCTTTCATTATTTGCCATATTGTTTCAAGTGGCATTACATTTTCCTTTTGAACAGAAAAGCTACTCCATTATAAACTGATGAAAGAAACAATTCAGGAAAAAAATGTTACATATGACCATCAAAGCATTTTCCTTCTGCATCAAAATTGCAGCGTTAAATATTATCAGTTTTATTGTTCTTATGAATTTGTTAAACCCCTATTTGTTTCCTCTTTTTTAATTAATAGAAATGCTGAAGACTTTTGATAAAATAAAGCAAAGATCTTTCAAAATGTAAAAACCAAGAAAAATCCTGATCCAGTTATTCTGCAGTTTAAATATCTGTGCACGCTTGGTTATGTTAGAACAAATTGATTAAATATGTTCTTTAGATTTGGATTGTTTTCCTAATGGCAATACAAAGGAGTACAGTAGATAAAGATTCTTTACTAATCAAACAACTGCCATTATGAATAAGGTCTCCACATCAAAAGAACTGGCGAAGTTTTTTGTTTTGTTTTTTGTTTCCTGCACAGTTAAATCAGCACAGACCTGCTTTTATCTTGCTGGAAGCCCTTGGAGTCAGACATAGTGTTTAAGAATAGTGTTAAGGGACCAAAAACAATGAGAGTCCTGTAGCACTTTAAAGACTAACAAATTTAATTTCTGCAGGCATAAGCTTTTGTGGGCTGCAACCCACTTCATCAGATGCAAGAAATAGAAATCAGATAGGGGGTGTATATATACATCCAAGGGTAAGGAACAACAATGGGGAGGGTAGGTGTTAGCAAAGTCCATTCAGTTAGAGTAGATGAGGCCTATTCACAATCATTGATTAGGTGCTCTGCCCGCACATCGACTCTACTGACACCATCACAGGTCCTAACCACATCAGCCACACCATAAGAAGCTCATTCATCTACACATCTACTAATGTAATATATGCCATCATGTGCCAGCAATGCCCCTCTGCCATGTACATTGGCCAAACCGGACTGTTTCTACGCAAAAGAATAAATGGACACAAATCAGATATAAAAAATGGTAACATCAGTAAACCAGTTGGAGAGCACTTCAATCTCCCAGGACACTCTGTTGCTGACTTGAAAGTTGCCATACTTCTACAAAAAAAACTTCAAAACCAGACTTCAGCCAGAAACTGCAGAGCTGGAACTCATCTGCAAACTTGACACAATCAGACTGGGTCTGAATAGGCACTTGGAATGGTTATCTCATTACAAGAAGTAATTGTTACAGTTCACACATTCTCACCTAATCAAGGGTTGTGAATAGGCCTCATCTACTCTAACTGAATGGACTTTGCTAACACCTACCCTCCCCATTGTTGTTCTTTACCCTTGGATGTATATATATACACCCCCTATCTGATTTCTATTTCTTACATCTGATGAAGTGGGTTGCAGCCCACGAAAGTTTATGCCTGCAGAAATTAAATTTGTTAGTCTTTAAAGTGCTACAGGACTCTCGTTGTTTTTGCTGTATACAGACTAACACGGCTACCCCTCTGGAACTTTTCACCGTGTTAAAGGACCATATTTCTACATTATGCTTTGATAATTGGTAAGCATCTGATTCTACTTCTCATGTATTTCCATGAAGCTCATTTCCATTAAATCTGTATGTGGTCAAATACAACAAGCCTTTCTATTGTCAAACTACAGCAGAACTCTGTGAAATATTTTGCTGTGGTTTAGTGGGTTTATATATTTTGAATGAACATCTTTCCAAACTGTTGAGTTGGCAATGGATTGATTATTACCATTAGAAATAATCTACTAGGCAGTTGACAAGGCAGACAAGACTTCAAAATAGTGAAGGACTGCAGAAGTAAATATTAACTTAGATTATACATAAACTTTTCAACCAGAAAGACAATATGCCCCAAGGGAAAAAAAAAGGACAATTGCACAGACTTGATAGTGAGCATACTATTCATATTGCTTAAAAGAATCCACATCCATCAATCTATACTCCTAGCCTCATAAGTTTAATGAATCCTGATCAGGATTGGATAAGAAAATAAATATGCCTCATTAATGCCATCTTTAGATAATAAGGATATATTATTACTTACAGCTCTTTCTTACACTTCATCTCGTCTTGTATTAAGTATATACCAAGCACAAAAAGCTAGATTCACAAATGGACTTAGATGCCTAGAGTGGTAGCTGAGCATCTACAGCCAATATTTAGGCACCACTGGCATTCCCAAAACCCCTGCTCAGCTGCCAGGGAACCCTGGAAGTGCCTACTTTTCCACTGTTACAGCTGCCTAAGATATGACACTGTCAAGTAAGCTTCAGAAGCATCCTCAAACTGGGCACTCCTCCACCTGTCTTTCCCATCAAAGCAATTCCACTGTGTATAAATAATTAAGTATTCATTGGGCCAGAGAGAGTGAGAATAACTGTAGTTTATTGGTTTGGGCATTCACCTGAGAGGGGAGAAATTGAACTTGGGTCTTCTACATCCAACGGGAGTGGCCTAATAACTACACAAAAGTAGTAAGGCAGGCAGCCTGACAGGATTTTTTTGTAATGATAATCAAAATGATCGTTTCTTCGCTGCCTACCTGGAAGGCTCTTGTCAATTTTACTTTCTGCCTGTTTCACCTTCCAGGGAGGCAGCTGAGGTATGCCAAAAATTTCCATTTCAGATCTCCCAAGATGCAAATTCTTTGGAAATCCCTTCCCTCAATTAATCAATAAATAAATTTGGCTTTTTCCCCATGATTCAGCATGATGATTTCCCTCCCCTCTCCGCCCATAAATGTGAACATTCTCATGGGAAGAAATTTCCATTTTCTGGCCATCTCTAGTAACCAAAGGCCACACTGAAGGCAAACTAAATCAAAAGTTATATATGTTGGGAGACGGAAAGAGAATTTCCCTTGTAATAAGGCTCTAATTCATTGGCTTAGAAACATTACTGAAATCATCATTTGTTATTCAAAGGATAAACTAAACAAAAATATTTGCACATGTGAATAAAAAAATTCCCATACATATGGCTCTGATCCCTTGCATTAGAAATATCACTAACGATACCAGTAGTCAACAGATAGCTGATTCAAATATGTTTTAAACTTTTATTTTATGGAGGGGGAGGGTAAGAGGCTAGCCTGGAACACTTCCAAATAGATGGAAGACCTCCAGAAAAAAAGTGCTGTCACTCAGTCTCGTTTCAGATCAGATTTCTCTGCATCTGAGGGTGCTAATGATTGCCTCAATTTTTGTTAAAAGATAGCATTAACTTTTTAAAAAAACAGCTGTAATTTTTGTTTTTCCTCTTTTGGGATCTTACAAACAACATTTTAATTATCACTAAAATCTTTGTTGGTCACCTTTAACCCTAACTTATTCCACTTAGCAGAGTGAAAACTGAAACCTGGTTAGATCTTCTAAGCATTCCAATATGAGAAGCAATTTACACCTATCAAATCACTCATCCTCTCCCCACTATGCTATTCCAACTAGAGATAAACCATTGATTTGTTCTGCCCAATGTCCAGAAAAGATGTAGGAATGTGAACAATGAATAGTAAAAAAGGAATAATTATTCAGATCACAGCTTTTTAAAAAAAGTTTTAGAATTTGGTCTGTGAATTAGGTATTTGTGAAGTCTGCTCATTTACAGCTCTCCAAGTCCTTCCTTTATCTGCAGAACAGACCAATACAGTACAGATATCTTTTATGCTGCTCCACCAATGTGTTTCTATTCTGACCTGCTGAGACCATTTCCAGGGGTACCCATGTATATTTGCCTTCACTATTCATAGTTATTCAATTCTTGGTCTCTCTCCAGTGAGTTTGTTTAACAAATTAATTGTTTAATTAATTAATTAATTTGGCAATTAATACTAGTTGTTGTGGTTGTTCATATGATTATAGTCCACAAGGAACTGGACTGAAATAACGAAACTCATTTCACACTGATAACCATAAAGTCATCATATGTCAGAAAGTGTAGGTCAATGTCTGCCTGGGCAGGAGAAAATCAGCAAGCCTTTATTTTTTCACCTTCCTCCTAATTAATGTTATGTAATAAGTTTTCACTTTGTTGTTTATGAGTACAGCACTAAGAATATGCTAAACTGTCAAATCTTCACCTGTGATATGTCCTTACCTTTTACACTACAGTTATTCTAACAAAAGCATTTTTGATTGATGTCATACAGCTAGATGGTCTTGCTCATTTGTTTGGCTACAGATAAACATTTTGATACTAGGACGGAAATTATCCTTCACTAATGACTAAACAAGAGGACAATTTTTCAATTTTTCTGTTTTTACGAATAAAGAAATAGTTCAAATTTTCCTTATTTAACCAACTTGATCACCTGCACCAATAATTCAGGTCTGAGTTCAACAGCCTCTGGCAAGTTTAGAGGTAAAGAGAAAGGGTGGAATGGGACAATAGTTTCAGAAACCTATGGGGTCAAAGAACACCATTTTAAACCAGATGAGGATTGGCTATAAGGATCCCTACAGCATCCTTCAACATTAATTTGTGCTTTGGACTTCTAAGATGAGAAATATTGGTGTAAAAATGAATGATAAACAAAACATAGTATCATATTCTGGATATAAAACAGTCTGTGAGACCTGTACATAGGAATACAGGCTAGTGAATGCACTCATCCATAAGATCATGATGAATGAGAAATTTCTTACCTGATAATTTTCTGTTAGCAGTTTCTCTCCGAATTCATTACTCATGGAATTCGGAGGCGGTCCAATGTTGTTGCTGGAGACTTCAGAATTGAGCTCTGTCTTTCAGTTCAGACCACCAGAAGAGTTCTTCCAGCTGTAGAAACACCCCAGTAACTGACTATTAACCTTAAGACAATATATGTCTCAGTCTCCCTTTACAGAAAATGTTTAATTTATATTCTTGTTATTTACAAGACTACCAGGGAGAGTTGAATTTGGAGATAAGCTGCTAACAGAAAGAAAATTATCAGGTAATAAATTTTTCATTCTCTTGCACAATTTCTGTCGTCATTCGTTACTTCTGGGAAGTAGCAAGCAGTGAATCCCAGAAGTAGGGAGGGAAAAGATAAGTAGACTTTAATTATTGTAGTAGAATAATAGGCAGGAATGGAAGTTCCCCATAAAAAAGCAAGAGATTTATAAACTAAGGAGCTATGTGGGAACCAGTTCAGCCACACTTTCTTACCAAAGGATGCCTTTGCAGAGGAATGGAAAATTACTTTTCAAATATTCCTCAGATATTTCCTTCAGTGCCTCTAGGGAATAGTTTGCCAGCTGCCTAGCATGCCAACTGGTGCAGGATTTTTACATCTTATCTGCAGCAACCTTGAGGCCCTAAGGCCTTGGCATTTTGGATAGAATGAAAGGAACGGGGTTTTCTGTTTCCTCTCACACCAGAAATCTAAATCTGACAGATCAATGAATGGAATATCCTGGTTGAGTTCTGTCTGGATACCAAGCTGTATCAGAGGTTAATGGAGAATCTGTACTGAACTACACTTCTCTTCCGATGCCCAGGCTGCAAACTGTAAGTATTCCAGGTCTGAATGAAGGAGTCCCTGCTTCAAGAGAGCTATCTAGTAAGTCCAAAGTGCCTTCTGGGCTGGTGGAAGACTAGGAAAAGGACTTTAACTCTCTCTTTTACTTTTTTCTGTATCCTTTTGGTGAACTTTCTTGAAAGGCAATGGATTCTTCTCTACCCAGGACATTATTTCCATTGCCTAGAGGATCTTTGACCGCTGGTTACTCCCTTGTTTTGGAAGGGATAAAAACACTCATGTCCCAATCACAAGACAACTCCTAATGGGAAATAGAAGGAGACTTCCTTTGCAAGTATCATAGTTGCCCACTGTGTGGGTTTTGCCCCCTTTTTAAGACACACCACAACAGAGGTGTCAAAATGAACTGAAAGAATGTGTACTATGATATTTTAGAAATTTGTCATTTCATAATGAGTCTAGAATGAAAGCTGGTGTCACAGGGTAGGGCTTCTTCCCAGCTTTTAAAGACTCACTGTTATGCCCAGTCTCCTTTAAGAAGGTTTATCCTCTTAAAACTGGCAAGCAAAGAAATAGAAAAACAGTCTTTGAACTTACTCTTTTTCTCTAAGGCTTCAGGACCACCCCTCCCAAAGGTCTCAGGGGCTTCTGCTCCTGGTAGCTTCCCACTTCTCTGTGCCCTTCTTGGAGTAGTAGCCCCAGGTCTACTTCCCTGACCACATGACCCCTGGTTCTACCACAGAACTTAGCTCCACTCTGCCATGGCATCCCTTTTCCAGACACAGCCTGTACCAATCACTCCCTCCCGTTTCCTGGACTCTTACAGCCCTGAGTGTAGCCCGACCCCCTTTAATTGGACTCACCTGCTCTGAAACAAGGATGTTGGGCCCAGTTCTACTCACAGGTACCCTGTGATATACCTCCCCTATTTTCAGGGAGAAAAAAACCTTGTTTTTCTCTGCTTTCTTTACAAAAACATTCTTTATAACCCCAACATTTCCTCAGACAAATCAAAACATCCCTTTAATCTTTTAACATGTCACAAACACCACATACAGCATTTCACATAAAATCTGCAAGGTAGAGTTTTCTGCAAAGTTCCTCAAGCACAAACCCATGATCCCAGTTGCTCTGAGTCTTATGCATTAGGGTCAAGGTCACATCTCAAGACTCACAGGGCACAAGTAACACAGTCTTATCTTTGCTACCTGGACTTCAAGGCCACTGCACGCATAGGCTTGTCCACCTCTATGTCACCTCTTGAGGTCATGGACCATGAAGAGTAAGTGTTCTCTGTCCTCCTTGGTGAACTGGAGATCTGTCATGAGATGTTCTCTCTTGGGCTTGCGTTTCTGTAACTCATGTTCTGCTGCTTCCAATCATTCTGCAAGCTCCTCTGCTCTCAGGATGGGATACATACAACAGATATTCACTACCTCCTTCCCTATACCAGAACCCTGTTTCCACCTCTGACCCTTCATCTTGGCCTCTATTTGTTGATGTGGCCCTGTTTGAATCCTCCAGATAGCTTACTAATGGGGAGTCCAATGTGGGTCCCCTGGTACTTTTTTGGAACTCTGTTTGCACCTCTACAGTACTCTGCTGGATTTGAGACTTGGTTTGCATCTCCACAGTACCCTGCTGAGTCTTGGTCTCTGTCTGGGTCTCTCTGGCCCGCTGCTGAGCATGGGACTTTGTTTGGGTACCCTGCTTAGTTCAAGATTCAGTCTGAGTCTCCATTGGCCTTCCTTCCCTGGTACTTTTCCCTATCTGGGTTCGGATCAGCTCTTTCTGCAGGATCAAACATTGTTGCTTCTCTTTCTCAGCTTCCTCCCGAACCTGTGCTAACTCTTGGTCTAAAGCCATTAGGTGCCTATGATTTTCCCCTGTGAAGTGCTTATTTCATCCAACTCATGTTAGCCCTTTTTAAGCTGATCCCTCGGTCCTTGGGGATGATAGTACTCTCCATCTTGGCATTCCTTGGCTGTCTTTACTCCAGCATCTAGCCCTCTTTCTTCCTTTTCGATCCCAGACTTTTCTTCCTTTTCGATCCCAGACTTGCTGATCCAGGGCCTTCTAGTCCCTGCTGCATAAGGGTTGAGAAACCCATTCAGTCTTTCCTCAGAACTAGTGGCCAAGGGAGTCTTTTGACCACCCCAAGCTCTCTGACTCTGAACCTCCAGGTCAGCTTCTGTTGTGGAGTAAATGTGGGTCTCTCCAAAGTTACAGTCCCTTCTTGGATACCCATGGTGTTGGTAGCAGCCAATGAATTATTAGGCTAGCTTCTACAGAGAGGGTTGAGGCCTCTCTGTAATCTCAGTTAGAATCATTAAATTCTCAGTTAGAACAATCCCCTGCTCAAAGCATAGCCAACTCCAGTTAAACCATTACAGCCAGGGCTTTGTCAAGCCACACCTTAAAAACCTCTAAGGATGGAGATTCCATCACCTCCCTATATAACTCATTCCAGTGCTTCACCACCCAGTTAGCAATTTCTTTATTGTTTTCCCCAATAACTCCTGCATACATAAGATATCTGTTTAGGATGAAAAATGTCTATTCATGGGTGTGACATGGCTTCCTGATAGCCACCAAGCTGGAATTCATTGTTCATCACAAATCAAATCAAGGGTTTGACCAGGGCAAAACCTGAGACATGTCACTCCAAATGAGGATCATACCTCTAGTCAACGAGCCACTTGTTTGGCACAAAGTAGGCTTTCCTTACTAAATACATAAAAAAACCTTTGGTTAGTAGTGCAAGGGTCAGCTGGCTGGCCAGTCTGACTCTCGGCCCCATGCCCTAGCAATGAAAGGGCCAGCTGGCTGGCAAGAGGCAGTGCATAATTCACTTTCAGAAGAGCCTGCAAGTGCTGCCACATATAGGGAACACTGCCTTGAGTTAAGCCAGGTGTTTTCAGGACAGCTCTGTCATGCCTGACTGGGGGCAGAGGAATGTAGCAGGGAGGCACTGCAGTGACAAATCCAAGTGGCTCAAACAACCATGCTGCTAATTACCCAGTCCAGGGGAGGAGGAGGGGCAAGATTATAAATTGCAATTGCACAAAATGAAATAAGATAAATATTTTAAAATGAAATGGTCAGGAGAAGCTGAACCAGCAACCTGTTCCACTGCCAGAGGGAGAAGATCTGGTGGTCTGAGCTAAAGGAAGCACTTTAGTCATGGAGCCTCCGGGAACAACCCTGGACTCCCTCCAAATTCCACAGGTGGGGGCATCAACCCATGTCTAATGAATGAGGAAAGAAGCTGTGCAACAGAATAAAAGAGACAAATATATTTTAAAGAAAGAATGGAATAACAGTACTTCACTACCTGAATAATTGTGCCTGGTCCTGCATTCTTTGCGCATCCAAAACTGGCTGCAACAGAAGTTTTCAGTGCACAAAGTATTCATGATCTGGTCATTTTTGTAAACCTGCTAAAAGACCTATTATCTCATCTTTCAAACTTACACACAATAAAACCACGTTCATTTAAAATAACTGTATATTAGAAATCAACATTTTGGCTACAAAAGGCACAGGATTTAAATATTGTTATTACCATTCACTGCAGTTACTTAAGCTTTCTTTTTCCATTAACCACCCTGCAAATATCAATAACCAAAATCGTATGTTGGAACAATAAATATATCTTGGCTGGCAACAGTTATTATATACACTAACCTTTGTACAGAAAAACAAGAAAAAAAACAACAAACCCAAAGTCAGTGATGGTACTTGATGTACTTCAGGATATTTTGAAGACAACAGATTTGTTTGGATTATTTAATTATCCACCCAGCACAGTGTGTGCCTTCTGTCCAAATTTACGCCTGGGGCGCTGCTTCTTGATCTCATTGGTGGTGCTCAGATTAAAATGAGATCTCCTGACTGTATTAGAACCCACCCAAAAGCCCCTGGCTATAAGAAATCACTACAACAATGTATAAACAATAGTACTCAAGCTGAAGACTGCCAAGAATTTAGGAATATGATCTCTAGCTGGAACCGTGGAGAATATATTAAAAATGTAAAACCAAAGTTAAAGAAAAACTAAAACAAAAAACTACTGAAGAGAGAAATGTATTTTCTAATAAACTATGCAAAATTCAATCATCATAACTGTCAGTCAGGAAAGTTTAAAATGCTGAAGTCCTAACAATATGTTTTTAAGAAGTTCAGGAATTTATGGGCACAACTACACCAGCGTTCTACCAACTGGATCACATATTTACACCTTCAGGATATACAGATCTGTACCCACATGGCATTTCCATAAATTCTGTCTCCCAGTGTATGAGATCCCAAAAGAAAACTCAGATTCTGCTGAGAATGGCTGAAAAATATGCAAAAAATCTTGGCCAGTTCTTAGCTGTTGTAAATCAGCATAGCTCCATTCACTACAATGGCATGTCACTGATCTACACCAGCTCCATGCATGTTATTTTTGTGTAAATTAAGTTACTTTAAATAAACAAACACCAAAACACATGGAGCCTGATCCACTTTTATGCATGTCAGCAGTCCCATTGATTATGTTTACTCAAGTGCATAAATGTGTACAGAATCTTAGATGGCAACTAAAACTTCTCTGGGGCCTTTTAAAGTTTGCATTTCCCTGAATAGCTTCTTACACTCTTCAAACATTTTAAAAAGGAGAGAGAGAAAATC
The DNA here is from genome assembly GCF_026122565.2 of Emydura macquarii macquarii. Classification (NCBI taxonomy): domain Eukaryota; kingdom Metazoa; phylum Chordata; order Testudines; family Chelidae; genus Emydura; species Emydura macquarii. The sequence continues at coordinate 3,998,573 of NW_027132499.1, read as the reverse complement.
CTTTTAAGCATTTTTATTCTTTTTTTGGTAGCAGGTAGTACATGAGAGAATTCCAAGAGTAGGTCTACAAAAATGAGCTCAAATATGTTTTAAATGATCACACAAAATAGATTTTTTAGGTACAGCAGGCCAAAGGGAATGTAAGAGAATCATGTTTTCATTGAAAATACTCATGTGAATTTAAAGGATGGGAATGTAACAGGAAAAGTTATGATTAACTTGGAAATCTCTCTCTTCTCTATTTTCTCTCTATGCTCTTTTTCTCCTCCACCCAATAACACTATTTTTTTCAGGCACAATCTCCCAAACTTTATTCAGCCAAAACTCCCAGTTATTTCAAAGGAAGTGTTGACTAAATAAGGTCTGAAGGATCTGTCGCTACAACACAGCATTCTCAGACTCTCTCAATACAGTGGTGAGGGCAAGATTTGGTATCTGATTCTCCTACTAGTGCAACCTGTGCTAATTAGTAGTCATTCCACTGAGAGATATTTATGTTGACCAAAAGCTCACTCAGGGTCTGCCTAACTCTGCTCCTGCTTAAAGTCAACAGGAGTTTTAACATTGACTTTAATGCAAGCAGAATTAGGCTAAGGGTGAGTAATTTTTGAAAATCCCACCTTAAATCTATACTAGCATAAAAGTGGTATAAGTGATGGAATCAAGCTGCCATAATTTGAGTCCAAATTCTGAACAAAAGCAGCCAACAATTCTGTGGCTCCTAAATTGGGATGAAGCTTTGTGAGAGCTTAACTGGAGCAGTTCCATTTTGGAAACATGTTCGCCACTGTGCTACTTCAGTTTAAAACTAGAGTAATAGAGCAGTGAGCTGGGGCCTAAAAAAACAGAGGGACAAATTAACAGGCTTTATCTGATATCCTGATGATTCCCAGCCCTTCAAGTTTCAGCAATACAAAGGAATTTTGATGTTTTTATCATGGAGTACCCTAAGCCTTTAATTTCTTGCAATGTGTTTGGCTAGGCTTATTTACTGGCATTTTCCTCTAATACAGGTTATGTCTACACTGAAACTGGAGGTCTAATTTCCAGCTAAAAAGCTAAAAATAGCAGTGCAACTGCAGTTGCACAGACAGTAGAAAGAGCTAGCCATCCCAAATATAATCCCATCGAAAAACCTGGGTATATATTTGGTGGGGCTTGTCCATACCCCCGCCTACACAGCAACGGCTACACTGCTATTTTTAGCACACATGGTATGTCGTTCTGAGCTGGAAATTAGACCTTCGGCTCCACTGTAGACATAACCATGGAAGATCATGGGTTCAGAGTGCCATGGTGCTGTCCAAGGTGCTGTATTTCAGATGAGATTTTATGTTTTCATGTCTCATTGAAGTTAAACATTCTGTGATACATTTCAAATAGTCAGAGATGACTCTGGTGTCTTGACTATCTTCTGCTGTCTTTGTCTCTCTAAAGAAACAGATTCTAATGTCCAGAGCTCTGTGTTCAGGTATTACTGAAGGCATAATGGCCGCTTCAGTTGCCTACATAGTCAATAAGCTACTTGTATTTTAATTCATTACATTTAAAGTATTTTGTGATACCTTGAGTATGAAAGATTCAATCCATACCAAACTGAGATCATGTCAATTCATCTAGATATACGATCACCTGATATTTTTTATCATGCAAATCTGGTTGGATATCAATTTAAACCCATTGTGGTACATTTCAGGCACAGTTACAAACCATAAACCAGAGCTTATATAACAGTCTTCTGAAATTCTACTCTTTCATTCATGCAAGACAAGTAAACATATTTGTTCAGGGTTTTTTTCCATTACCATCATAATCATGGTAAGGCTGAATGAGCAAGTTTTATTTCTGGTCTAGTATATTTTTGGGACAATTATGCAGACTTTTATGATAGCTGGGGTATCTGTCCACAACAAAAGAAATCACAAATAAATTATCTGAGAACTATACAATGAGACTTATTTCTGTCACTCGCATATTTTTATTGAATTTAATACATTGGCAAACACCATGTATTATCATTGACAAAAACTGTGCTCCTACTGCCAGCAATGCAAACCATGTCAGCTTGGATAGCTAAATACCCCCACCAAGATGTAGAATCACTTGATAGTGTGACTATCCAGGGGGACAGTTAATTTTTCTAGTTAATCCATGGACAAGTTTCATGGGCAAAAAAATAAAAATCAAATTGTCAGCTGCATTAAGATCTTGAAAGTCTCTGAGATAAAAGTCAAACTAATTATGTAATAGATACAATTCATTTGAAATTATGTAAATGTGCAAGACATTTTCTTTCTTATAGCTGTCTGGAATTCCAGAATTCTTTTGCTTAGGCCATAAATTAAATTAGTGTTGCTCAACAGAATATAATGAACATGAAGTACCTGCTGAGTTACAGTTCATTCTCACCCCAAAAGGTACTGCTGTTTGCCAATATTTTCAAACTTAAAATGCTGATGGCCAAAGGCTTCACTAGAACTATGCCAATTCACACCAGTTTTATATCTTGGCCTGTGGCTTTATCATCACTAACTACTTAGGATGAAATTCTGACTCTATTGAAATCAATGGGAGTTTTGCTGTTGACTTCAAGAGAGTCAGAACTTCACTTCAGTCTTTATATATGAGGTATCTTCCTTTTCTTCCTGGTCATGTTGGTTAAAATTCCTTTACAAGTGCTAGAACCTGCATAGCCAGCTATCTGAAGTGCCTTCAGGATTTATCTCTGAGCTTGATGTACTGTGACCCTATGATGGTGGAGGATAGGATAATAATCATAATTATTATTAAATCAAAAATGGCCTGAGCTGTAGAAAAGCAAACACCTTTGAAGTTCTAGCATAATGACATAGTTGCATTAAGTATCAGCAACTCTTTGACCTTATAGTCTTAAGCCATTTTACTTTGACAAATGTAGAAGGAAATTTTCTTTAGGTGTTCAATATTCCTTTGATAAGTGAAAATACACTTGTATTTCTTTTCTACCTTGGCAGAACTCAGCAATGCAATCAATATAAAAAAGTCATAAGAGATTTTATTTATGTCAATCACTCACTTGATGGCAAAGGTACATTTGTGGTATAGCTTCTCATGCACATTTATTTCATAGTGTTCTCCCTTATACAAAGAGAAGATACAGTATTAATCATCTATTTACTTTTATGTGCTTTTACCCCTTTCTCTGTTTTTTCAGCTGCCCAAGGGAAAAATTGCCATAAGCACAGGTGTGTTTGCAGAAGTCTTGTAAGCAGAAGTGTAGGCAGCCTGCAAAACATTGTCATTAATAATTGCTATTTATATGAATTGCAAAGCATAATAAAGGGCATATGCAAAATTATTTTCCTTCTAATGGCTGTTTCAGCATGATTGCTCCTTAGGAACAACTTGACAAAATAAAAAATCTCTTCAAAAACAAAACAAAACAAACACTGTATGTATAAATGCAAAATATTCCTGAGACCTTGGTAAGATGGAAAAAGCTGCACAAAGAGAAAAATGTTTGAAGTGTTTTGTTTGATGTTCTGCCAAGTGGCTTGACTTGTTAACTATTACATTTTATGGTTGTTATTTCAGACTTTTGTAGTTGAAATAGTTGCACAGAAAACAATGAAGTGAAGGATGGATTTACAGAACCCTGAACTGTTCTTTCTTTTCAATTGATGTAGTCTCCAGTAACAGCTGCCATGTTGCAGGATGAATGGATTCTTTTTTGTTGGTGTTGTGCTTTGTTTTAAATTTCATGAAAAGAAATTATTTGACAAAAACATCTAAGGTAAAGTAATAAAACAATTAGATTTTGCTCCTATGTTTTCTTACCCTGGTAACATGTAATAAAGGATCAAATGCTAATTCTTACACAGCCACCATGAAAGAAGGAAACTTTATTTGCTTCATTCAATTTAAATAGGAAAAAAGTGACATTAGGAAAAAAAAAAAAGGAACACTATTCACTGTGAAGTATGAAATTCTATTTGTATTTCTATTTCCTTTTATTAAAAGTATTTATCTGCAATTCTATTTACAACCCCTATAAAGGGCCCAAACCTAATGTCATCCTCAAGTCAATGGCAAAACTAACAATGATCATCAGTGGAAGCATTTCTGGGCCCAAAGAGCCACTGACACCTAATGGATAAAAACAGAGAAACTTTCTACTGGCATATTTAAACTAATTTGGTCATATAACGTATTTTCTTCATTTATTGTCATTATTTAACTACTGTGGATATCTGCAAAGAAAAGGAAATCTTGGCCAGTCAGCAGAGCAATGTCACTTTACCCAGCTGAGAATCTGATACTGGATTTTTCCTTCTTCCTTTCACCAGACATAATAAATGTAGTCTTCATGAAAAGTGTCAGACTGACAGCCATTGCCTGAAGTCCTTGGTTTAACCTGAAAAAAGGTGTAGAAGCAGGACCTGCTTTTTGAAACACTGTTCCATGATTTGGATTGGAGGAACCCTCTCAAGGAATGAAAGGTCAGCTTTCAGGCCTATTTAACTCTGCACTTTCTACTGATATTACCACTAAAGATACCATCTGTCAGGCATGATGGCTGTGTTTTTCTGAAGTATGCAATTATCCAGTTAAGACCATCAGCATTTTTCATATAGTCAGAGTTCAGCAATCAGATAGTTAAATACTAATGACTTTCTGTCATTATTGCTCTGGAATGAATTGCAACCAGTAACCTAGAAATCAAAGGCTCTCCATCTCATTACCAGTCCTCTGAGACATTCAGTCCCTCATATCTTAAGGTTTCAAGAATTTTTTTTCTGCTCTTGCTGAGTATACTTTACTTTTGGTCATCATAATCAGGTATTTGAGGCTAGACGCTAAGAAGATGTGGTACCACACCTAAACTGGTAAAAATGACTATTTCCCCAGCCCTTTTTTGTGAGAAGTGTATTTAGGTGCCTAAGTCCAACATCTGGATGCCACTCAGATCCTCAAAACCCCTCCTCAGCTATTGTCTAATTCTGTAGATGCTTAAACTCCCTAGGATCTATTCTGCTGGTAAAGTCCCCAATGCATGTAAACAACTGTGGTAAGCATGCACGCAACCACCTCAGCAGAGGTGCTCTGGTGCCTGTTGTCTCTCTTTAAGAGTGGGAGTGGGGTTTGGGTCCTGCTTCTTGCAGGCTAGGTGGCTCTGTAGTAAGGTGTAGCAGCCTTCCTGAAATAGTATTTGATGTTTTTTTCTCTAACCACCCTGAGTGTATACCATGAACATAATCGCTGTCTCACATCTAAACCCCTGTCTATCTCACCTGCATGGCTTAATCTGGTACATGCACTCAAAGCATGCATAAGCACATACAAAATGACCAGAGGAGGAGCTTCCCTTTAGCCCACTGGTTAGGACATTCACCTGGGGTGTAGTAGACCCAGGTCAGTTGCCCCCTCTACCTGATGTGGAGAAGAGATTTGAGCACAGGTCTCTCACCTCTCAGGAGGGTGCCCTAACTTCTGGTCTGTGGGGTATTCTGGGCTGGAAAGCTGTCCTGTTAAAATTATTTCACTGGGCAGCAGGGCACCTAAAAGTTAAGCACAGCAATGCTGAGCAGAGTTCAGCTCTTTAAACCGAGGGGTGCTGACTTTGCTTTTCACTGCTCCTCGAAATCCATCAGAATCCAAATTTCATGTCTTTTGGGAATGACAAAAGATGCTGTGCTGGGGTGTCTATCCCACACACGGCAGATCAGATTGTGAGGACAATTAGCAGGCTGCATCCAGGGAGAGCCATAGCCTGAAAGGCTGATTGATGATGAAACCCAACTGGGCAGGAGCAGCTATGCTTGTATAAAGCCTGCAGGCCTAGAACGGAAGAGGATTGCAGGAGAAGTAGTCTGCAGTCATGCCCTAAGAGAAGGGAGGTGTGTTTGGACTACAGAGTCTTCCAAAAAGTCTAAGAAAGGAGTAGTTTACAGTTGCTCCCTGGAAAGAGGAAGTTTGGGCTGGTAAACCCAGAGGAGGTGGACCAGAAGATAGCGAAAGGAAGGAGTCTAGGGAAATAGTAACAGGATCTGTGAGCAAGCAGACCAGAGTTGCTAGATATAGGATCCATGGAGTGGAACTCAGAGTAGAACGCAGGCCTTGGTTCCCTAACCAGCCACTGAAAAATGGCACAGGACCTGACTCTGGACTGGAAGACTGCCTTAAGTGGCATGAGGTCAGCTGATCCACTGGGATGTTAATACTCTGGAAGGGGAGGAGTATAGTGTCCTGACTGGAGGGCTGAGCCACAAAAAGGGAGCACCCCAAGTCCCAGAGAGAGAAACACACACACATGGAAATATACTAACCATGAGTAGTAAATCCTGTGATGTGCATTCATTTTAATTTAACTTTTTTAATAACAGCTTTACTATGTTCTTTATTAATGTTTAATATCTGGTCTGAGATCTAGGTATCAAGTGTCTAAACTGATTATGATCCTATTATAATGAATTGCTTTGGCCTATAATTTCAGGCACAGTTAGATAATCACTCTCTCAATGACCTTTGTTATAATCTACTGTGCAGGCCAGTATAATTTTGTAATGTCATACAGCATTGTTTTGATGGGCCTGTAATTTTGCACCACAATAATGTATCTCCTCTAGAGAAAATGTCAAAATGTTACTTCTTGACTGAAATGTCACAAGAATCTGCAATGATCTAACTTTCATCATGTAACTACATTGTTCTATTCCAGAAACCTTTAATTGTAACATCATAATTACTTCCACTGAAAATATTTCTAAAGCTCTGCAATAGTCTGAAGATATGATTCACAAAATGTCATAGAACAATTCACAGAAGCAGCAATAACCTTAGTTTTTCAAAATTTAATCTAGCAAAAATTGTGCCTTTTTTTTTTTGGTTCGTGCCACTTGCCAAACCAAGAGAGAAGAATGAATTTTGTGTATCTGTAAATCTGGGTTCCAAGAGTGATGTTATGAGCCAAAATAAGATCCAAAAATAGATCCCCAGCAATCTAGTCATTAAATTAAATTCAAATTCCCCTAAAATACAAGACAGAGGAAAGTCAGATTTGAAATTCTGGTTTGATCCTGTCCCTCTTCTTTAACATATATATACACAGAGTTGTGTAGGAAAGTAAAGAGTTAAAAGCTGGACAAGTAATCAGGCCTAACCTACAGGGAATGGAGTCATGGGCACAGGCAAAACCTTGTTTCTGTTATTTGGTGTGAATTTTAGCTACAGTCTATCATCTCTCTTCTTTCCCTCCCTCCCTAGCCATTTGCGCAAGGAATGAGACTAACAAATAAGTATTCTCCCTTCTGTTCAAAGTCTTTGGTGGGAATACAGCATTACCTTCTTTCCCTCCCCTGCATGCAGTACATTTTAAAGAATGTTAGTAAGTTTCAAGGTAATGTGCCTGCACTCTGTGCAATAATCCTGTAAACAACAAACAGGGGCGGGTATAATTGTATTCATCATGTAGTTGTTAATATTCATTTTATAGGTGTCAATGTAACCAAATAAGGGTCTCTGGGGAGTTGCTGGAAATGTATACATTTACATACTGTTATGGATAAAAGGATTGTAAAGACACCCCCTCGTCGCTCACTCACAGTGTCAAGGTGGAACGAGCAGGCAACAAAGGGTTCCGTCTTCTCAATCCGCCCCCGGGACAACCTGTTTGGTTATTTCTAACAAGTTGTATTGCTGGAGGCTTTTCTGGGAAAGGAAGGGAGAAATTCTCTGACTTCTGCTATTTCTGATTATACCCATTGATAGGTCAAAAGGTTCATTTTGTTTTAGCTGAAAATTTAAAATTTAGCTTCTCTAAAATCTGTTCGCAGTTCCTGCCCGCTGCTCCCACCACTCTGAATATCCATCAGTTTCATGACAACTCCTCCCTCCTTAGAATAGGTACAGACCTGCTTGAAATTGTCCCTCCCTTTGTTGTACCCCATTTTTCACTAGTATCCTGTCATGCTCATAGGCACACCTTAAAGATCCTAACATTGGGTCAAACAGTTCTGGTAGCTTTTCTGCTAGACTCTGATGAACTCAAGATTCTCTTTTTTATGCATCATGGCATGTTGTACTCTACAGCACACATGATTTAAATTTAGCCGTGGTTGAGCCAACAGAGAGGTTACCACAACTTCCGAGTCCCATAATGGAACCTTACAAACAGGGCTTTTATAAGAAGATCAAATAGATCCAGTGTAGAACCTACTATAATGAGGTTTACTGCATAGTTTTTTGGAATGGATCCCGGATGGCTATTCAAGAGTTATGGGAAAGGAAGGAGGGAAAGGAAGATATGAGGAAGACTGGGAAAAATAGAGTGATTAAGCCATTTAGAGGTGGGGAAGAGGTATTTGATTTGCTTCAGTATATAACAACCAATACCAGATCTGTTTCCTACTGTGCTAAACATGTAAGTGCAGGAAAGGAACCCAATAAAATACCATTGCCTTATTTGTTTACAGTGTATATTTTATGGGTAAATGCTGCTATGATGTATGCAAAGTCTGGCTACAGTAAAGGGATAAATGTAGATTTTTTTTATTAATTTAAAACAAAAAGCTGCTCAGAAACTACTTTACTAAAGTGTTTTATAGGAGAGCAATTTTTTCACTCCAGTTGGTTAGTTATCTTCCAGGGATATATGAATCTATCCCTCTTTCTGGTTTGTCATGTCATGTTTGTATTCTTTATGCTTTAGTCTGATGAAGGCTTATAAAAATTTGTGGTTATCAACTGATACAAATTCAGTCACATATCAGAAGGAATCCCCTGGATCATTTTGTATAATAATCATAAGCCATCTTTCACGGTTGTTCAAAGTAACATTTTTATTTTCATCAGGTATAACCATATGATTTATAGAATCTAATTTTTAGAAATGCATTAGATTAAAAGAGCCAATCTCAGATCTCTATTTTTTTTTATTTTAATTTTTAATTTTTTTTTTAAATAGACAATTTTCCACACTCAGTAAAGATTAGCAGAATTTGAAAGCAAATTCATATTGTTGTACAGTATCTAGATTATAAACTCAGGATGATTCACAACTTTCCTTTAAAAGTTACATATTATATCTGCAGTGAGAAATAGCTTTTGCTCCCAACTCCCTGCACGAATTAGGGAATTTAGATGTGGCGTCCCTCCATAGAGCAGAATTTATATCAACATTAGAAAATCAAAAATTACCTCAGGCTCTAATTAGTACAACAAGATGGGAGAACTTGTAGTCCTGCTCCCCTGTAAGAATTAGTTTGACAGGATTTCTCACTCCTAAATTTTGCATTCCTTAGTGTGAGTCAGGTGGAATTCTCTAAGGTTTTTTTGGTCCTTATAGGAAGCAATAATGGGGTTGAATCATGCATCAGCCAGGTTTCTAAGCACCTTCCTTGGAATCTTCCAGTTAATGTTTGATTGTTTGATAAGTAGATATTCCCAAAGAAATAATTTAGTCCCTTAAAAAAAGAGAGAGAGAGAGAAATGCCTGCCTCAAATAGAACAATTGAAAACATCAGAGTGTAAAGATAAATATCATCTCTAAAAGTTCCCTTCGAGATTCTTATGGGAAGAGAGTGGAGGAGTAAAATAATCCTACCAGAATGTAATCAATCTTCTCTAACAATGACAAAGTAATTTCCCTTGTGCTGAAGATAACATCTGGGCAAGATTTCCAGTCCTGAAGAATAAGAAGTTCAAAGCATGTCTCAAAAGAAATAGTACAACTGCCAAAAACTAGTTCAATGCCAACAAAGTGACCAAAAAAATTGGTTTATGTAAGGGCTGGATTTTTTTTTTTATAAGAGGGTTAAAATACTAATAAAAAAACATTGGGTGAAATCCTGAAATGTTTTCCCGTTGACTTCAGTGGAGCTAGGATTTCATCTATTAGGGTTAACACTTCTTTAGTAGCCTGTAGGATATTTCCAAACCCAAGAGCCTCAACGAATTGGCCAGTTCACACAAGGGACATCCTGAATGAAACAGCATTCATACAGGTTGGAGAGGGCCTCCTACTTTAACTTGGACTGCCCAACTGAAGAGGGATACTTCTCTGAAGGCTGAATCCATGCTTTACTCATGTTGTGGCTTTTCATTTATAATTGGAATCATCAAAATGGGCAGGATCTGTGAAATGTATTTCAAAACGATTTACCAGCTAACATGTTCTTTTTACTTCAAAGAATTTTGTTTACACTTCATATCATAAATGGAGCTGCAAAAGAATAATAAATACTGCTCATGCAAAAATGATTGTCAGACAGATCAAGTAAAATAAAATTGCACATTGACAAAACTGAAGTATCTAGTTCTTTTTGACTAAACACTTCAAAATGCCAAATAGCTTGCATATGGTTGTAGCAGAAATTTTCTGTTATTTCTAGAATATTTGTCATTTAGGAAGATTTGGGACTATTAGAATCTATTTTGATAAGAGTTTGGAAATTCAGCTGGATAGTACCATTTTCTTTTTGACAGACGGCAGCTTTTAATGAGCTTTGATTATCAAATGTAGCTTCAACTCATACTTTAATAACGAATACCAGAAAGGCACAGAGCTGCAGTGGGTACACTTGAAGTGCATTCCTAGTCTATAGACATCCTGTTTTTAGTAAAAGGAATATATCTGAAATTCATAAGATCTGTAAAACAGGAATAAATTGTTTAAATGTGCCAACTGTACTTCACTTATCAGAGCATACTTAGAAAGCTTCATATGTTTTGTTAGCCTTTTCATCATTTGATTGCTCTATAGCCAGACCCCTCTGACTGTTTTCCAATTAGACTTTATAGCAGGCAAACTGAATCATCAGCAGGGTACCATATGCACTGATATTATAAGGATCCAGTTTTGCAACCAGTTTTGCATGTACTTGTGTGAGTACATGATATTTAACATAAGTAGTGCTACTGGGACCTGCAACTTGTCTGCAAGGTAAGGTTGGCAGAATAGGGTCCTTGATTTAGAATGTCCAGTCAAGATATAAGTTAGGTTGTGTGAGCATTACTAACTGCCCGATCCTGCAGTGCAGTCTTTACCTAGGCAAAACTCTTATTGAAATCAATGGGTTTTTTGCCAGGGCAAGGACTGCACTGTAGATTTGGCCAGCCCTCAATGCTTTATCGTTAGGTTTTCAGTGGCAGTCAGTAAATGCTTGTTTTTTATTCTAACAGAAAGAGAACCACTTATAAGAAGTCAGAACCTGTTGGAAGCTTTCTTTCTGCAGTGTTCAGATGTTTTGGAACCTGATCTTAGGGAATTAGGGAAAGCTTGAAAGACACCACATACATCTTACTTTCCAAACCACTAGCCAAATGCCAGAGGGAAAACTTATCAAATGGTAATCAATGGCACTTTCTGAGAGAAAGTCTCAGAAGTCTGGTCTTTGAGAGAAATCCTCACCCCTGTTCTTACCCAGGTACATTGGACAAAAGGGCCAGAGTAGTGGAGGGGACCCTAAAAGCTGTATATCCAGTATTTGGAGACTTTCCCTAGTGCAAATACTATGGAATCTATAAGGATGGCTTCTGAGGACCCACAGGCAAGTTTTGCCACAGGTGTACTGGAGGCAGGATGGGCGTATCAAGGGTGGAGCCATAGCATGCAGCACAGCAGAGTTTTGGCCAGTACTGCAGCCCATAGGATAGCCTAGACAGGTTAGTGTAATTTAGACAGCTGCCAGAGAAGCCCAGGATCAGGAGTGTACAAAGGTGGCTTAAAGCCACTTTATTCCTTGTCACAAGGTGGGCTAGCCTGTTAAGGGGAATTGGGCTCAGTTCCACATGTGGCTAATTATTCAGTCCCAGGTGACGGAGTTGGGCTTGTACTGGTGGCTGGGTCATGTGACCTGGACCCCCTGATAGTATCCTGAGAGTGGGACTTCCTATCAGGGAGCCTGTTCCAGAAAGGAGAGGAGAGGGGAGTATTTCCAATGAGTAGGGGGAGTGGCTGTAAGGAAAGGTCTGACTGGAGCTACCTGAAATGAGGGGTAAGAGCTGAAGTACCAGGCAGCTGGACCTGGGTTTTGGAAAAAGCTGCTGAGCCCAGCAAGTGGCTGAAGAAACTAGAATTGGGATGGCCTCTCTGATTTAATTTGATACGTGACCATTCATATTTTAATGAACTAGACCAAAATACATGTTGGGAAGACCACAAGAGTAAAACAAGATGGTGTTAGGGTCTGCTCCTGGAATGGTAAGACCCTGTTACATACCCCCCTCTCCCGGGGCTGCGAGTTCTGTTCTGCACTTTTTAGAGATACAGCACAGCATCTCAGCCTAAGTTTCTTCCTCTCTCTTAATTGCCAGGTTGATAAGAGAGCAGAAAATAGAAAAACAAAGGTGGGGGAAATAAACAATGGTGCACTAGATCCCACTGCATTTTCCATTTTGTCCCATTCATTTCGGTTAAGTGGACAGTTACTTAATGCTGAAATTGTTTCTCTTATTGACTTGCCCAGTGCTAATGTCACTGACACTAGGCCCAAATCAGCCAAGCAACTTTGCAAGTTGCAGGGCCTAACTCTGACCTTTCAAGATATATTATAGGCAAACACAATGGTAGTGAGGGTCATTCTTTATAAGTAGACTAGAGTTTTGATACGGCAGTGTATTGTTCGTTATTTGATGTTATTTATGTATCTCTTGTTTAGAGGTTAGCAATGTAGATAAACTGCTTTCTAGTCTGTCACTGTTCTATTGATTAAGAGTTCAAAAAGAACATATGAACATTTAGATGGAACTTTGAATGTAACAATACTATTGTTTGTATTTCTTTTGAAGTTTAAGTAGTGAATACCAGTGAATGGTTGTAAATAGCCAATTACCTTGTGCTAATGTTACTAGTTACCACTGTGCTCAGGACATAGGAGATGGTACTTCAGATTCCCAAGTAATCATCTATTAATTGTTCAAGGAGATACCTGCTGTCAAGAAAATATCGGTCAGCCTGCATGGATCCATAAAAGACTCTAGTGGACTGATCCTTTTATCTCAAATCTGTCCAAGCTTGTCAGGGAAAGTTTGGATTGCAAGATTGAGATCCCAGCACCAGCCTGGAATCACCTTGCTAATTCTCATGGGAGAACTTGAACAAACTCTGCACATGGATTATTTAGTCTCTATTCCTCTGGATCAAGTCATCTACAACTGAAGCTGTGAAATAAATGATTGAAACCCATCCAGATACTGGATGTACACCAGAGGGACTATACAAGCCTGCAAACTCCACAATTCTACTAGAAACCTGATATATGAACTTCCAAATCATTTATATGTATGTGATTGTTTTGATCATTTAACACTTCTCTTATGGTTTCTTTCTTTTTATAATAAACCTTTAGTTTTAGTTATTAAAGGACTCGCTGGCAGCGTGGTATTTTGGGTAAATCCAAACCTATATTGATCTAGTGCTGTTGCTGACCCTTTGGGTCGTGAGAACCTTTTTGGTAAAGAGCATAGAATTCAAATAACTTGCCTTTTTACTGGACCTAGTGGCTAATTGGGAGCCAGAGACTGAAATGCAGTAAAGGGGGCTGTTTATATTTTTGTTTTAGCTTCTTCATAACCAGTGTGGTGAATCAGAAGCACTGTTTGTGGCTGGTTGGGAAGTCTGACTTTAGTGTCACCCACCAGTGTTGAAAGAATCTGCTCTCCTTTTACAGCCTGCCCTGACCTTGGCATTTTCAGGTGGCTACCCTAGGCACAGACAGGTCAGTCACGACCCCCATATATAGCTTTGGATTTGCTACAATTACAACTACAGAAAGTCCCAAATAAGAAATTTACTGCTATGACAACTTTCTTCTACAAGGAAATGCTAAAAGGAAAAATATCATCACTGGATCAGTTCTCCCTCTGATCTTCTTTGACCTCTTTCTCTCTGAGTTCTTATTAAGGTTTAAGACTCTCACCAAGTACTTTCTCCTAGTTTCTTCCCTTTTCAACTCATCCAACCTCTTCCTGCTCCCTACATCCCCAAATAACTGGAGAATCTGTAAACTTGATTAAGTAACAGATTTGGATGGCAGATGTACTTTGAGCCAATGATATCAGCTTTTTTGTTTTATCTCTATTCCCCAGTGCCTCCATCATACAAACACTGCTGACTAGAGATGGTCTTTGATTCAATGTATTTAGTTCATCTGTGGGTTCTTTGTGTCTATCACCATTGCATCTGCATGTCTGAAGGCTCAGATCTCAATATCTATGATTTCTGAGAAAGTTCAGATCCAAATCCAAACTTTGTGGCTCTGCAAATTTACTAACAACCAACAGTCACTACAGCATACAAGAAAATATATCTGGGCATGGCTGCTGCAGAGATATATTGGAAGAGGTTGAAGAAGGCAAAAGAATAAGAATGATGACAAACTTGATATTGTCTAAATGTATGTACCCACTTATTAAAGTGGCAGTGACTGTTTCATTATCACTGGGATGTGGGGAGGAAGTTAGTGACTTCCCCCACCCCCAAATGAATGATGATCCTGGGTCTCCTCTTACATATATATTTTCCTTTATGTAAATAAAACCAAATAACTACATAATAATCCTTTCTTAATACATTTAGGCTGTGTGGCAAGAGCAGCCTATTCAGCCCTCCAGGTCTTGTGCTTGCTTCAGCTACACGTGGCTGAGTGGGAGCAGGGGGGAGAGGCCCACTCCCACCCTTTCTCCCTGGCCCTGCCCCATGGACCCTATGAGGAGTAACCTCCAACTGCTTAGTCCATGAGCTACTACCTTCCTTGGATCACCTGTCCTTGGCCCCACTACTCATGGTCCACTTCCTGGAACCAGGGCAAGGGTCCTCCCTCAGACCTTTGTGCCTATGATTCCTAGCCATGCCCAGACAGGCTTCCCCTTGACTTCTGTACTTTTTGGGTTGTAGTAGCAACAGCACTCACTCCAGCTCTATAGCTACTCTATTCCTCCTAATTCCCTTTCAGCTACCCCACCACTGTCTGGCCAGGAGGCTTTTAACTGCTGGGGCCAGCTCCTCAGTTGGCCTCAGCTGACCTGATTGGCCTAATTGCCCTGGAGTAACCCCAGCTGAATCACCCAGGGAACAAGGATTTGTTGATCCTGAGACTAATATATATATCATCCACTACTCTCCTGTAGCCATCAGGTCTGGCCCTGTCACAGCTGATATAACTGTTCCTAATTCAAGTGTTATATTAGTAGTCCCACTGAAGTCAATAGAAATCAGGACCCAATCCTGAACTGCCTATTCTCTCTAGACGTTCCTTCTATGTAATTTTAAAGAAGATATTAATGACATTTATTCATGTAACATCCACAAATTCTGTTCACTGCAAACAACATAATCAAGGCAAAAAACAAAAAAAAACTCTTTCCCCCCCCGTGTCTTGGAAGATATCTGGGCTCCCTCCTGCTGATTCTTATCAACTGAAAGGAAGAGACAAAAACTTGGTTTCTTGTGTACGCTGTTAGTCTGAAGTTCTTGGCTACCTTAGAGGTGGGCTCTATGTATAATTAAAAGAAAGGATGGATAACTAATTGGGGTTTCCAAGTGTTAACACCAAGCTCAAGAGAATCAGATATGAGGGCAATAGAAATCATTGATTTTGAGATGCATCAGAAGAGATGTTTCTAGTTCACTTCTGGCTTTGTCACTCCACTTCCATCCCTCTGCTGTGATTTGATGTCTTAGTTCATTGTTATTTGTCTATAGCAGGCAGCATAGGTCAGAGACCTTGTTCCCATTTATAGCTTTAAAACTCCCTTCTTGCTTGTGGCTATGTGTATTATTAATAAACAAATACATTATATTGAATTGGTGTCCATAGTATGCACAAATAGATTTCAATCCATATTTCACACTTGGTTAAAGCTCTCCTTTGTACTTCCACTGATCCTGCTGCTGCTTTTATGTGCAGGGCTGGTCCCATAACACGTTAGAGAAGTTGATTGCTTTGAATTACGCTGTGTTGTAGACAGTCACAAGGGGACAAAGACACAGCCCGGGATTGGTCTGGCACAGGGGCATCTCTCCCTTTCCCCTGTTATGTCATCAGCAAGGAAGATGAGGTAAAAGAGCCCCTTCATAGATTGTGCAACAGTCTAAGGGCAATATTCCATCACAAATTTCCTCAGGCAAGCTGAGCTAGCACAGATATCTATACATGAGCAGGGAATCACATCTCCCAATTCAAATGCAAACATACCCTTAAAGATAGATTATGCCATCAGTGTAATACAAGGTGGCTGCATCAGCCTGGAGAATCTGGCTTGGTCTGCCTAAAAGCATGTGAATGTAAGAGTAGTATTCAATAGTTCTCTTACAAATTGTCTATCTAACTGCACACCATCACCTAACCCCTGTAAAGGCAACCAGGGGTTCTGAGTTGCATGCCGATCATCAGATACCATGGTGATGCACAGATTAAATTATTCAATTTCCTTCCTTAAATGAACCTGAATTAAGAACAGCTAAAGGCACTAATAGGCATATCCATGACACTGCTGTGTACACGTCATCTAGTCATGTGACTTGTGCAAAACTTTCCTCTTGATTATAGTACATGTGGTGGTGGTAGGACAGATGCAAGCTTATGCCAAGGCCTCTAGGTCTCAACTGAACACTGACAAATACATAGCTGGAACCAGTCTGACTCATTTGTTAGTATTGTTAAAATAGGAATTAGAGTTATAAAAATGTTTAGACTTTAATGGATGCAGCAATTTACAAGCATTTCATAATCACATTGATAATACCTAATTCCATAGTAAAGGTAATATTTAAGAGTTTGCTCTATAACTGTACATTACCAGACAGGAGAGAAGCATTAACAAATGTGAAATACTAGCTTCCAACAGGTGTTATTTCTTGGTCAACAAAAGAAGGCTCATCAACAGCAGAAAAACCCATCCCCCAGCAAGAGGAGACTGCAACTGAATTCCTCCGAACAGCTGACTTTGTAATTTGAAGCAAAAGGGAGAAAGGAATAAAAAGCCCCAACAAAGAAGAACTGTATCTCTTGTGCTTCTTGGATTCTGAGGGGCAAAAATTACTAAGCATAAGCAAAAGATCCCGAGTGCTTGGCTGGATTAGCCCTAAAGGACATATAGTGCTTGCTTATTATAGAAACTTTTACTACCACTTGAAACTGAACACTAAGCATTATCTTTGGTGTGAGATCTAAGGTTCAATTGATTTAGAATAGGTGACTGGTCCTTTGGGAGTGGAAGCAACCTGAATATTGTTGTGATCTTTAGTGTAAGGGACCATCTATCACAAAGGCAAAGTTGCTCAGGTGACAAGGTAGATTTGAGTACTTGAGAAGCTGCCTGTACCTCCATTGTTAGGCTGATTTAGTGCTTGAGAAGTTCACAGTTGATACTTGGTTGGTGAAATCTAATTGGTTGGTGATACTTGGTTGGTGATCTCACAGCCAATTTGGGGTTTGTGCCCTGCTTCTCAGTAGTCTGCACTGAGGTTGGTACTCATGCTCTTGAGCCATTGCAGGACAGTTTGGCAGTACATATCTGCAACATGAAAGAATCAAATAGTTTGATGCAGCATTAGAGAGCTGCTGCTAGTATTAGCTTTATTATTTAATTAAAAAAGCAAGAGCCAGCCTCATGCAAGGACTGATTCATTTTAGACAGCATGCCCTGACAAGAGTGTGTGACTTCCTATGCCAGCTCATGAAGAAATAAAGCTACTCCTAATGGAATATGAAGGAAGGGATAGAAGGAACCGTTAAAAAAGGCAGAAAGTTCCTCTGAAATGATTTTAAAAAACCCACTTAATGTAGGATTTTTTAATGCAAGTGACAACTTTCTAAGTACTTAGTACTACTCATTCACTCTGAACTTGGACTATACAATTATAGTTTAAGGCCTTGATTCTCTGCTTTGTCCAAGCTCTGCTAGGATGAATTGGAGGGAAGAGGGGACTGAAAAGACATGGTTCTGGCTTCCTCATTCAAGGCCACAGAACCCCTTATGAGTGAGGCTGGACAAGGACAGGTGTAAAAGAAACTCGCCTACACTGCTATGATAAGATCATTTTGTAGAGGACAAGGAATTATGTAACTCCACTGTCATTCCACTCCCTGATGTTCTCCCCTTACACCTAGCTGGGGATTGGAAGTGGCTGGCACAGGAGGCAGCAGAGTTCCCCTGTACAGCAGGAATTCACCACAAGCAATCTCTGGCAGATTTAAGGCCACTTTGCACCGCTTACGTGGTGCAAAGTGGTCTTAGCAGACTTGAGGGAATCACCCTTTTTCCTTGAAAGATTGAGGATTTTTGATGAACAGCAAAATATTCCATTGAAGCTGAAAAATAATGTAACAAATTAACAAAATATGTTGCAATGGATGAGTTCATTGGTCCATCAGTCCTAGGCCAGTATCCCACCAGTGGCAATGTCCAACACCTACTGCTTCAGAGGGAAGTAAAAATACCCCATGATACATGCAGCTGGGTGTGCAATGATGTACAGAGGGAAAGATTTCCTTCCTGACCTTGAGAGGCACACAGTTTACACAGAGAAGCATGAGATTTCATTCCACAGTTTGCAAAACTGCAAATGTTCTTCTCAGTTATAAAATTATACAGTCCTTTTTAAAATCCAGACAGTAAGTGAGCCAGACTGTTGCCAGCTACCCAGAAAACTGGGTTAGTTCCTTTTTATTCTGTCAGATGAAAGAGGAAGACACATGTGCCCTCAATACTGTCTTCTGCCATGCTGCATACATCAATAAAAACATCTGCAGATTACACCCATAAAAACTTGATATGTAGGATCATCTTTTTATCCTTCATAATCTTCCCCCTCAGATAAAGCTTTGCATTCTGAAGCTTTTGAATGAGACATTATGCTGCTGGATTCCCACTGTATAGGCAATATGACACAACAAGACAATTGGAGTAAAATAGAATATAATGTAAGGCCCTAAATGGCCATTGCACTCATTTATCTATAGAGGGCTCAAACAGCATGTTGTAATCTGGTTGTGCCTTAATGCACATCAAATGTAGGTGCTGTTCTACATTTAAACAAATTTACTGTTTAAAAAGAAATTAAGGGCCTATAATAGAACTTGGCTTTCATTTGCATCTGTTTCATCCAGATGACATGAAAGATAAACACTTGCTTTTACTGATTTATTTCTAAGAACATTATTGTTTTCCTTCTAAGTTCTGTAATCAGGAAATCCATGATGTAGACGCTTAATGTCCTCAGTTAAATGCCTAAAACCCAAGGATGTTGGGTGTTTTGAGCAGCTTATTCAAGGATTTCACTGGCTGGTAGCACATTTATTTTCAAGTTAAGAACTACCATTTCCATTAAGCTTAAGGGGATACGCACAAGTTAGAGCATCAGCCTTATAACTTTGTGGTATTTTTCCAAATGAGAAATTAATTTCATAGTTCACTGGGTATTTCTTTTAAGATCTATCAGAATCCTTGTTTGCCCCAGTGATGGCATTGGAAGTGAATATTAAAACCTTAAGAATCAAAAACTCAGAAGCAGGATTTGCCAAAAGCAAAGGAATCAGCTTGTGTGTGTACTGTAGTTACGAGGTTTGTACAGTTCACCTATATACAAGTAGGACTATCGGTTAGGAGCACCGAATTTCAATACCAATGATGCCCATGTTCCAGCAGTTTGTTTATCCATCAAATGTCTCAAAGATTCTGAAGCAGGCTTTGTATAGCCTGTACTTCAGTTAATGCACCTACAGGTTTAAGCCATTTTTCATAATAGCAACCTCAACTTATTTAAGCACATGGCTCAGTGAGAGAGGCCCAGAATTAGACTGGTACGAGTTAACAAGATGTCTTTATTTGATTAAAATAGTCTTTGGTTTTGGTGGACTACTGGGTACAACAGGAGCTGAGCAGGTTTCATTGGAGTACTTCAGAGTTACACTTTTCCAAACAGTGGGAAGCAAGAGAGGATACAATTAAACTAATGTATCTGTAGATACTGGGAACATATCATTGTTTTACTGCTATCAGCAAGGGTATGAGAGCCTAATTATGGTGCTATTGAAATCAATGGCAAAACTCCCATAGACATTTTTTAAGGGCTTGTCTACACAGGGGTGTAATGGACACTATGGAAGTGTGATTTCTAAGCACACTGTGTTGCACATTGGTCTGCGTAGACTCTGCTGGTGTACTTTAATGTAGTGGAGTTTGAAACAGACTGTTAAAGTGCACTAGAGAACTTTTAGTGCACACCAGCAGGATCTGCACAGACCTGTCAATGTGCAGCACATTAGTGTGCTTTAGCAATCACATGCCAATAGAGCGCATTACCCCAGCATGCTGACAAGCCCTAAATCTAAATCTTCACCTCTAATTTCTGTGTTTTGGGGATCTCTGCAAAAGTATCTCGCACAATGTTGGTGCTAAATAAATAACGCTTAGTGATGGTCTTTCAGAGATAATGAAAACCTAAAAGGAATGTAGCAGATACAAAAAAAAAATCTTTGAATCAAAAGCAATAATTGGACTGAACTACTAATCTCTTTCCTTTCGTTCACGTGCATGCTACGCGTGCACACAAAGACGTGCATACTTTTAAAAGAGCTCATTGACAAAGGGCCCTCTTTCCAAGGACCTGGTATTTCAGTCACGATCCATGATAAACATTTTAAGCTGGCATGGAAAAAAATATCCTTTCCTCATTTACAGAAGTCCCAGAGTGCAGGTCTCCTGTGTGCTTTTAACTGAACTGGCGAGTGAAAAATTAAAGAAAGCAATATTTAACTGCTTGCACGTGGCATGCTTAGGGTTTAGCAACAGAGCACTAACATGTAATGGTGCACAGCTCTGCAGGAGCTTTCATGTGTGTTCATAGGATTTTAGGGGTATTTCCCTAAGGCAGTGCAAAATTGTTAAATGGCAAAAACAGTAACTGTTACTTCTTCACTACTAGTAGTCCTAATGTTTGTTATGTGAGATAGGAATTCTATTGGGGGAGTTGGCAGAGATTCTTATAGGGATCCCTTTGTTCATATCGGCAATGACTGATTCCCAGAAGACTAGGCCGCTGATGAAGTGAGGCACCATCAGTCTCACAATCCCAAGTCAGATGCTGCGTGAAGCACTTAGTGAATTTTCATCTGATAAGACAACAATTGAGAGATGATTGAACATATCTGGCTGATAAAAATGCAGAAGCAGATGTTCTGCTTATCTCTGATATATCTTTGACACAAGAGTGGAGTGTTCAGCTGATACCAGCTTACATTTTCTTTCATGCCAGTCTGAACTGGAAAATGGTGGAAACTATTTCTGCTATTCTCCACACTTATTTACTTACTTGGCCTTGAATATTTCTGTAGTAGGGCTTAGTTGGTTTTGTTTTATTTTTATATCGATATACTTTTGAATTTCATAATGTTTGGGTGGTTTTTTTTAATTATTCAATTCATCTGTTGGATGAAACAGATATGACATAACATTGAAGTGCTTCCTCACCATTTGAGTCATGGAACTTTTATTAAGAGTCCTGAGCAAGCTCCAATTCGGGAAACCAAAGCTCAGACCTAGCCATAAGTATTCTTTGCTTACTGTCTTAAATTCTTGCATAGTGTTGCTGTTCCCCTGTTAGTTGCCATTTCTGAGGTGGTTGCACTGCAGTAGTGAGTGAAGAGATTGTCTATAATCATTCTGGGAGTCCAGAGGTTAAGGATTGGTGGTACAGGTGTGGCCGAGCCTGCTTCTGTGCCCAAAAGGGAGACCCACATGGAGTTGGAGGGTTGGGGATGATTGGGTTTTGTTTAAGTTGTAGAAATCTTATATGGAACATCTAGACTTTGTTTTAAGGGTGATAGTCATCATTCAACATTTCTTCAGTCTTCCTATATCTAATTTAGTCTAATTTAGAGACTAATTCTGCAGTAGGGATAGTGAGGAAGACTCGATGTAAGGTCTTTATTCTTGTATGTGCGGCCTGTTTCACCATTACTCTGGACCTTTGATAGTCACATATCCAAGTGCAAAGTGAGTGCTAAGTGGATTCAGGCCAACACAAAGTACAGGGCAAAAGTTCATCAGGTATCCAATACCTTGAGATATTAAGAGGATAGGAGCATTAAAAATGCTTAAGAAATGTAGATAAGACAAACTATGGAACTGTGCTCAGATAATCAAAGGATAGTATAAGTGTCAAGAGTGGAAGGAGAGGAAACTATTATCTAAGTATTTTAATACATTCTGCGCATTTAAAAGAAATTAAATAACAAGTTCCACCTTCTCTCCAATCTGAGCATTATCCTTGCCTGTAAAATTAAAGTTATTAAAAAAGGGGGGGGGGGAACAATTATGCATGATGGTGCACATGAAACCCATTCTCGTCTCAGATGAGAAAGAAAATGCTGGTTTTGTAGCTAGACATTTGAAATTTAGAGAACCTTTACAAGGGAAACTACTTAGAATGTAATAAAAATGTTTTTCTTACTAGACAGATTGGTTTACATTATGAAGAGAATAAATAAACTAAAAACAAAATCTCAGACATGCAGGCCTTTGGCTGGATGAATCTCTTGGGGTTGGATTTCCAGGCAATGTACTTGGCATTGGCTCTTTCTTTCTTTTTTTTCTCTGTGCTCTGAAAGTTCTGTTTAATCTCTTTCTAGTTACAGACTCCTTTAACAAGATCTGAGTCATTTTTACTGCTGTTCTTCAAAATGAAAGAACCTTGGTCCTACAGATAGGACATTAGAGAAGGAGTCGAGATCTGAGTCCTATCATGACCTTTTCCACTGACTTTGGGCAAGCCACTAACCTCTCTATTCCTTCTTTCCAGTATCTGTGACATAGGGATGATACTCACCCATCCTTTCCCCTCTTGCTCTTAAAACCAAAACTCAATTAATGCTGTGGCTGTTCCTTGTTTTGTTGGAAACAATCTTCTGTATCCATATCAATGCTAATGTAGTAACTCATCATCCTGGAAATAACAATGTCTCTGCCATTTAAAAAAAAAAATCAAATTACCACATAAGTAAACAAATGAACTAAAGGACTGAAGTCATTATTCTAAGTATGAGGAAACTATATCTGAGACCACTCAGATGGTTGGCAAATGATGACTTTTTAATGGAGACTAGAGTACTACTAATTTTTTATAACTTGTCAAGCTGCAGATAGATTAAGCTGGAGATTCTGGTCTTCTGCCACATGATCTGGTACACTACTGGTAGTTGTGTTTGGCAGTCTGAGAAGAGAAAACAAGGACTGAATGGACAGGTTTCATTTTCCTTTCACCTTGTGGGCTGCTCTACATGACAAATGTTACCATGTTTGGAGACAGTTATAAAGAATTGATTTAGCTGATGTGACAGCATGACTTTGAGATCAGCATAGACTAGGGCAAATTGTGCTTAGCTTCATGTCAGCTAGTCATGTTTAAAGTGTTAGGCCCTCAGCATTTAATCACAATTGGCTGATAAAATACTGAACATGATTTGCCCTGGTTTATGCTGTCTTCAAAGCCATGGATTCAATACTAACTCAGCTAACTTCATAATCATGTTCCAACATGGTAACATTTTGTAGAGGAGACAAACCTTTATGGGTTGGCATCTCCAAATGAATAATGAAGCACACTAATGAGAGGTGGAAATTTCAACTGCTGTATAATGTATCTGACCATTGGACTGCAGTTTCCAGAGTTGTTAATCTGTTAATCATCCCCTTTCATAAGAACTACAATTGACTTAAAAAATAGAGGTTTTCTTGGTTTGTTTTTTAAGATTATTGAATAAGTACTAGCCATCTATAGATAAAGAGAAATTTGACTTATAAATTGAAAGAAATACTATAATCCCTATTTTGTAGTTTTAGATAATTCCGAAAGCAACAATGGCTTAAATTTAGCTTTTCAATTAACAGATTGTGCCTCAGATCACCAGTTTTGAACAGCAATCAAATCCACCTGCGTCCCTGATATACCAAGCAGTGTTTCATGTTTATAATGAAAATTGACTGTTGCATGGCGGAGTAAACAATGACACCAAGTGGTCAGAAGGGTTCAATGCACTTTTATGATCTCTCTCGATTTCCTCTGAGCAAAACTTTCTATGACTTACACAAATAAAATGTTGTTGGGTATTTTTAATAGTACTAGAAACTTGGGACATGAGTTTTCTTTGATACAGATGTTGAAACAGGTTTTGGAAATGCAGAGTAAGAGGGAGAAGTTTCAGCATGGTGTATTGGGAGTTACGTTGGCCAGTTTCATCAAGAATAACTACAGCTCTAAATCCACATGATTAAAAATTAAATTCATTAAAAATTAATTCCAGGAGTGTTAAAGCATGAATCATGCTAGATCAGTATGGCATGGTTAGATGCTAGATATTTTTCTTGTTTTCAAAGGGATCTTGAATGCTGATGGCGTTGTTGCTTGGCATATTTTAGTCTGTCCAAAAAAATGAAGAAAATAAAGTTTCTGCAGACAATAGAAAGAAGATGAACTACGAAGTCTGATTTATAAGGAGAAACATGTATCTGAACCTGACTGAAAGTATGACAAAAGCCAAGGGCATTCAATCTAATGAGTAGTTAGAAAATGTAGTTATGGATCTTGTCATCTGGATCTAACTTGGTGTTATGAAACCAACGTGTTTTCTTCCTATGATTTTTCACAGGCCATCCTCAAGTACTGAAAACTCTCATGCAAAAGTTGGCATGCTACTCCTGTCATCTCCTCCTGCCATGTGCTCTCATTGCAGACATTTTTATTGATGATGAAGTACTGAAATTATTGGAATAGAATGAAATGATAGTCAATAAAATGTTGTTGCAGTCTTAGTGTCTTATTTTATTCTTTCACTGATGGGTCATTTAGAAAGCATTTAGCCTGACCCAATTAATGGTATGCACGGGTCCAACAGATTTCACAGATCAAAGTACTGATATTTTGATGTTTTTGTTAGCAGCCATTTTTAATCTGTGCAGAACTTGTATGAAGATATGTTGAAATGAGTCAGTCATTGAAGACAGAGAAGAATGAAATCAGAACAGCGATCAAGTACCTCTATAAAAACAAAATCTCTTCAATGTACTGTTGTAATCTAGGCCTCATACCTGGGGTATAGAGTGACATCAGCGGAATATGCTAATCTTTGGATTTGTCTACACTTAAAATGCTACAGCTGAGCTGCTGTAGTGTTTCACTGTAGACACCACCTGCAGTGACAAGAGATGTTCTCCCATCGGCATAGGTAATCCACCTCCCTGAGAGGTGCTATCTAGATCAATGGAAGAATTCTTCAGTCAACCTAGAGTTGTCTACAGGGGGACTTAGGTCTGTTTAACTATGCTGCTCAGAGATGTGGATTTTTCATACCCCTAACCAACAAAGTTAAACAGACCTAATTCTCTAGTGTAGACCAGATGTTAGTCAACATAATCTAAGTAGCTGCGGTACTCTTCCAGCCTCTGATCACTTGTAACAATATAGTTTGAATTCTCTGATTCTCCCTCCTTCCATGGTATATCTACAGGAATGGTCACCTTTAGTAACAGCCTTAGCTGGCTGTTTAATCCAGTCAGCAGCGTATAAAGATTTTCAGCAAACTAACAAAACATTGTGATCTGTATGTGTCTCCATTAGACTTTTTGCTAATTTATCCAACAAAAAATTGCTAGTTTTTCATGACCAATATTTAAATCAGGGTCTGGCCCTTCACTCATATTCATGCTAAGACTGACTCTAATTAGTTTTTATCTTTTATTCTTATGAATGCCCGTAAGCATATTGTTGGTGGAGTCTGGTAAGAAATCTCTGATCTTCCAAGTCTTAGAAGTAATACTTGTGCTTGTATCCTCTCTTTCGCTACCAGCTCTCAGGGCAGAACCTTCTAATTCTTCCAGATAAAGTTAAAAGAAAACTGTAGGGAAAAGCCCTGACACAAATGAAGTTAATGGGACTTTTGCCATTGACCTTCAGGGAGGCCAGGATTTCACTCTTATAGCTTATCATTTTTAATGATTTTTCCATACCATATAGCAACTTGTTCTATTGCAGCAGTTTTCCTTGCTGTGAAAATGAGGCAAACAAGCCCCTGAATTCATATGTCATTGCCTTTGTTTGCTCTGCTGTTTTTATTGTCTAGTTTTCCAAAATGGACATGAAATGCTTGTGACAGGAAAGACTGGGGAATTCCAAATCTTCAGATTCATTAAACCCTCTATCTCCCATAGGGGTACAAGGAGCAAGGCTTTTCACATAAAATGCAAGTTAACCCAAACTGTCAGCTCTAGTCAATAAAAAGTGGGGGGTGGGAAGAACCCCCCGGCAACTGTAATGGTGACAGCAGCTGTCTCTTCATGTGGTGTTCATAAGATGCTGTACAGAACAATTCTGAAAGAACAGCACTTAGGAACAAGTCATCTGTAAAAAAGCCCTTATTTCCCTCCAGAATTTGCTCTAGGGACCTGTGAAATCTACTGTTGCTAGGGATGTCATCCCCACTTACCTTCCTCAGCTGGTGGAGAGAGAACTGTCGAGAGCGTCATTTTTGTGCGTAGGGGCCCTCCTCTGATATCAAGCAGGGTGCTGATTTAATTAAGGTATCACAGGAATATTTTTTGAGGAAAAACATTGCAGTTTGGGGGGGTCTTGCTAAATGAATAACAAAAGGCCTCAGGATGGCATCTTTTCCACACAATTCAGTATTTTTTAAGAAATGGCCAAATACGGTAGTAGTTTATTAATTTTATAATAGACACAGATATGCTTCTATGCATTTAAAGTTTGGTTATAATACAATTGTTTATCCTCATAATCTTATACATAACATGTGATCTAAAATTGTTATGAAGCAGGTTATGTTTTTACATTGCCTTCTGGTGTGTAACTTGGTCTACTTTTGAGTCGGAGTCTAGGATCTGATTTTAAATATGTCTAGGGTTTTTATAAGATTAAATCTACTTTTTTCTGCAAGGATATTATGTGGTGAGAAGCCAGCTGAGAGGTAGGCTCGGCCTATATGACTTGAGCCTATCTGAGCTGAGCACTTTTGAGTTCTAATTGTGTAGTTCAGGGAAAGTCTCCTAAGCTAAAATTTTTAAATATGTTCACTAACTTGGAGTACAAGAAGCTTTGGATGCCCAATAGGAGACACCTAAGGGCCAATTTTCAGAGGCGCTGAGCATCTGAAAACTTTACTGATTTCAATAGTTGTGAATGATCAGCACATCTGAAACAATCATAAGTATATCAGGGCACATCTTTCAAAACCTGCAACATACAAAATTAGTGATCACTTTTGAAAATGTAAGCCTTAGCCTGTATGCCTCATATTCTGATCTATAAACTGGGGATAATGATTCTTACCATGTTGTAGGGATGCTATGAAGATTGTTTGGCTAACGTATTTTTACAGCACATTTGGTAAGTTATGCATTTAGACATGATTATAAGAGTTAAGTATTGTTATCAGTACTTTTAATAACTCCTCAATTTACTATCCTGAAGTGCATGACAGAGGTAATCGGGAGGATCCATGAGCAAAAGTTTTTATCTCCACCATTTATTTTTATTGCTCAGTAGAGGGCCTGTTCTCTTGTCCTGGCAAGACTTTTACGTAAGTATTTACTGCTGTATTGTCTTTGAAAATGTTGGGTGGGATTTTCAAGAGCACTGTGTGTGGCCTAACCTTGCTCCCACTGAAGTTGTTGGAAGTGTTACCACTGCAGATTTAGGTAATTTCTCAGCACTTTTGAAAATTGCATTCTAGCCAGTTTCAAGAAGGACTTCTTGGAAATTACAGAATTTTTTTTTACAAACATCTGCAAAATGTGGCTTATGAAAAATAAGTCAGGCTCTATTCCCTCTAATACTTTTCTTGTTGTTAGAATAAAAGATAGTATCACCAGATTTACTTTCTGAAGGGTAGAACTGGTGCAGGGTGATGTCTGCAGAGTGTGCTGTGGATTTCTTGCTGGTCTAAGAGTGACTCATAGATTCTAAGGTCAGAAGGGACCAATATGATCATCTAGTCTGACCTCCTGCACAATGCAGGTCACAGAACTTCGCCCACCCACTCCTGTAATAAACCTCTAACCTATGAGTGAGTTATTAAAGACCTCAAATCATAGTTTAAAGACTTTAAGGTACAGAGAATCCATCAGCAAGTGAGCCATGCTCCATGTTACAGAGGAAAGCGAAAAATCCCCAGAGCCTTTGCCAATCTGCCCGGGGGGAAAATGCCTTTCCGACCCCAAATATGGCAATCAATTAAACCCTGAGCATGTGGGCAAGACTCACCAGCCAGATACCCAAGAAAGAACTCTCTGTAATAACTCAGAACCCACCCCATCTAACATCCCTTCACAGGCCATTGGCATATCTACCACCAGCAGTCAAAGATTAGTCAATTGCCAAACTAAGCTGTCCCATAATACCCTCCCTCCATTCATTTATCTAGTTCAGTTTTGAAGCCAGCTAGGTTTTTTTGCCCCTACTGCTCCCCTTGGAAGGCTATTCCAGAACTTCATTCCTTTGATGGTTAGAAACCTGCATCAAATTTCAAGCCTAAACTTGCTGATAGTCGTTCTATATCCATTTATTCTTGTGTCCACATTGGTGCTGAACTTAAATAATTTCTCTCCCTCCCTAGTATTTATCCCTCTGATGTATTTATAGAGAGCAATCATATCCCCTTCAACCTTCTTTTGGTTAGGCTAAATAAGCCAAGCTCTTTGAGTCGCCTCTCATAAGGCAGGTTTTCCATTCCGCGGATCATCTAGTAGCCCTTCTCTGCACCTGTTCCAGTTTGAATTAATCTTTCTTAAACATGGGGGACCAGAATTGCATACAGTATTCCAGATGTGGTCTGACCAGCACCTTGTATAACAGTACTAACATCTCCTTATCTCTACAGGAAATATCTCGTCTGATGCATCCAAGGACTGCATTAGCTTTTTTTCACAGCCACATCTGAGTGGCAGCCCATAGTCATCCTGTGATCAACCAATATGCCCAGGTCCTTCTCCTTCTCTGTCACTTCCAACTGATGCGTCCCCAGTTTATAGCAGAAATTTTTGTTATTAGTCCCTAAATGCATGACCTTGTACTTTCCACTATTAAATTTCATCCTATTTCTTCCATGTAGAAGAGTTCCAGAGGGGTAGCTGTGTTAGTCTGTATACAGCAAAAACAACGAGAGTTCTGTGGCACTTTAAAGACTAACAAATTTAATTTTAGCAGGCATAAGCTTTCGTGAGGCTCAGCTCACTTCGTCAGATGCAGAGGTAGAAATGAGAAACATAGGATCATCATATAAATATACAAGTGCATAGAGAACAATGGTGGAGGTGGATGAAAGCCGGATATTTGAGGTCTAATGACAGTCATTGAATAGGAGGTGAGAATTTACCTCTTGTAAATTACTTTGCTCCCCCATTCTCACCTCCTACTTAATGACTGTCATTAGACCTCAAATATCCGGCTTTCATCCACCTCCGCCATTGTTCTCTATGCATTTGTATATTTATATGATGATCCTATGTTTCTCATTTCTACCTCTGCATCTGACGAAGTGAGCTGAGCCTCACGAAAGCTTATGCCTGCTAAAACTAAATTTGTTAGTCTTTAAAGTGCCACAGAACTCTCATTGTTTATCCTATTTCTATTACTCCAATTTACAAGGTCATCTAGATCTTCCTGTATGATATCCTGATCCTTCTCTGTATTGGCAATATCTCCCAACTTTCTGTCATCCACAAACTTTATAAGCACATTCCCACTTTTTGTGCCAAGATCAGTAATAAAACGGTTAATAAGATTGGTTCCAAGACTGATCCCTGAGCAACTCCACTAGTAACCTCCCTCCAGCCTGACAGTTCATCTTTCAATATGACCCATTGTAGTCTCCCTTGAACCAGTTCTTTATCCACCTTTCAATTTTCATATTAATCCCCATCTTTTCCAATTTAACTAATAATTCCCCATGTGGAACCATATCAAATGCCTTACTGAAATCTAGGTAAATTAGATCCACTGTATTCCCTTTGTCTAAAAGGTCTGTTATCTTCTCAAAAAAAGGAGATCAGGTTGGTCTGACACGATCTACCTTTTGTAAAGCCATGTTGTATTTTATGCCAATTACCATTAACCTCAATGTCCTTAACTATTTTCTCTTTCAAAATTTTTTCCAAGACCTTGCATACTACTGAGGTCAAACTAACAGTCCTGTAGTTACCCGGATCACTTTTTCTCCCTTTCTTAAAAATAGGAACTCTGTTAGCAATGCTCCAGTCATATGGTACAGACCCTGAGTTTACAGATTAACTTAAAAATCCTTGCTAGTGGGTTTACTATTTCATTTGCTAGTTCCTTTATTATTCTTGGATGGAGATTATCTGGCCCACCCGATTTAGTCCCATTAAACTGTTCGAGTTTGGCTTCTACCTCGGATGTGGTAACTTCTATCTCCATATCCTCATTCCCATTAGCCAGCCTACCACTATCCCCAAGATCATCGTTAGCCTCATTAAAAATGGAGGCAAAGTATTTTTTTTAGATATTTGGCCATGCCTAGATTATCCTTAACCTCCACCCCATTCTCAGTGCTTAGCGATCCCACTTCTTCTTTCTTGGTTTTCTTCCTATTTATATGGCTATAGAACCTTATACTTTGCAAGGTCCAACTCTACTTGGCTTTTGGCCTTTCTCACTTTATCTCTATATGTTCTGACCTCCAAGAGGTAGCTTTCCCTGCTGATCCGTCCCATCTTTCACTCCTTGTAGGCTTTCTGCTTTCTCTTAATCACGTGTCTGAGATGCTTACTCATCCAGCTTGGTCTACAACACTTGCCTATGAATTTTTTCCTCTTCTTTGGAATGTAGGTTTCAGATAGTTCCTGCAACTTTAACTTGAAGTAATTCCAAGCCTCCTCTACATTTAGATCCATGAGTTCTTCAGTCCAGTCCACTTCCCCAACTAATTCCCTTAATTTTTTAAAGATAGCCCTTTTGAAGTCAAAGACCCTAGTCACAGATCTATTTTTGTTTATCCTTCCATTTAGTTTGAACTGAATTAGCTCATGGTCACTCAAATCAAGGTTGTCTCCTACAACCAGTTCTTCTATGAGGTCCTCACTACTCACCAATACCAAATCTAAAATGGCATCCCCTCTTCTTGCTTCAGTAACTATTTGGTGAAGGAATCCGTCAGTTATCACATCTAGAAAAATCTGGGCCCTTTTATTACTACTAGCATTTGTCCTCCAGTCTATAAATGGGAAGTTAAAGTCTCTCATAATCACACAATTCCCAGTAGTATTTACTTCATTAAAAGCCTTAAAGAGGTCTCTATCCATGTACAAATCAGATCCCAGTTTTCTGTAGCACACCCCAAGCACTAGCCCAGGGGAAACTCTAGTAGTTTTCTTCCCTAATGTGGTTTTACCCAGACAGACTCTGTCTTATCAATTCTATCACTTCTAATTTCTGTACCGTCTACCACTTCATTGATACAATGCTTCCCCACCACCTTTGCCTTTATATCTGTCCTTCCTAAACAGCACATGCCCTTCAATACACGTACATCTTCCTCTTAATGTCCTTTCTGCTCCCCACTGCTGTGTCCTTTCTTATTTCATTTTCCTCCCTCTCAAAGATAAAATCAGGCATGGAGATTACCTGGGCATCTCCCTACCATTGCCTCCAACTCCCTAGTGTAAAGCTCTATTAATCATTTGTGCTAGCCTCCATCCTAGAAGTGTCTTTCCCTCCCTACTCAGGTGAAGTCCATCCCAAGAGAACAGTCCTCTGTCCATGAATGCCTCCCAGTGACCATACTTTCCAAAGCAATCCTTATAGCACCACTGCCTGAGCCATCTGTTGATCATCAGAATCTTGTCACACCTCTCTTGTTCTCCTCTAGGGACAGGCAGAATCCCACTGGAAGTCACCTGAGCCTTTATTTCCTTAAGAGTCTTCCCCAGCCTGGCATAGTCTTCTTTGATATGTTTCAGCAAGAATCTAGCTATATCTTTTGTACCCACATGAAGGACAATCAGTGGATTCTTTCCCGCTCCCATTAGGATCCTCTTCAGCCTCAGGTCCACATCTCGTATCTTAGCATCCGGCAGACAGCACACCCTTCTGTTCTCCGGAACAGCTCTGGTCACAGGCCTGTCTGTTCTTCTCAGCAGGGAGTCCCCAATCATTTAGACCTACATTTTCCTGGTAACAGTGCAATTCTCCAGCCTATCTTCTGTTCGTTCTGGCTGCAAGTCATCTTATCTACTATTCTCCTTTGCAATTCTCTGCAACTGCTCCTGAATCCTCCTGGGACTCTTATTTGGTGGTATCTCCATTGGTTCAACCACTACTTGTATAGGGCTAGCTACCCTTCTCTTCTTCCTTGCCCTCCCACCTTCAGTAACCACCTGCTGTGCCTCTTCTTCATTTTCCAACTCCGCAAACCTGTTTCTGAGCTCTATTTCTCCTTCACTCCCTCATCTTTTCCTCTGCCGGGTTCTCACAATCACATGCTTCCACTGGCCTCTTTCCTCACCCAGCATTCTCCCTTCAGAGTTCATTGGTACTGCTTCCATCTGCAAGTCTGAGTTTTCTCCCTTCAGCCTCCTCATTCCTTTGTGCCATCATCTGCTCGAACTACCTTCTAAACTCAACCAGAGTTTCCACCTGCATCTCCAACCCTCAAATCTTCTTTTCCATCAGCTCTGAGGTGGCACTTCATACAAATGAAGCTCTTTTAAGGTACCCCCTCCAGGATCATGTACATCCAATCATCTTCACTGCTTGAGTGACTACCACTACTGCCTCTGTATCTGTCA
Organism: Emydura macquarii macquarii; assembly: GCF_026122565.2. Lineage (NCBI taxonomy): Eukaryota > Metazoa > Chordata > Testudines > Chelidae > Emydura > Emydura macquarii. The sequence goes on along the minus strand of NW_027132499.1, from coordinate 3,965,780 downwards.
TAGCCTTTCCCCTATTTCCTGTCAGTGAGAGACACAAAAACAAAACAAAAAACCCACCAAAACAACCCCAACGAGCACCCCAACAATACCAGAATACCACACACTCCCTCCCCAAACTCCCACTCAAACTCCCCTGTTTTCAGCTCTCTTTCCTGGTTCTTGTGCCGCTGCCTGATTGAGTGGCTGTCTTTATAGGCCCACTAATTAGGGTCAGCTGATCTCATTACACCACGCAGTTCCCTGCAAACTGAAGGGGAAAAAAACCAAAAAAACCCAAAAACCAAAGACACACAACTCCACAAAACTCACCCCCTACCCGTAAGGACCACTCAAACTGGTTAAGTTCATGGTGAATAGGTCCATGAATGGATATTAGCCAGAATGGTTAGGGATGCAGCCCTATGCTGGGGAGATCCTAAACCTCTGACTACCAGAAGCCAAGAGCGGAAATGAGAGGATCATTCTATAATTGCCCTATTCTTTACACTCTCCCTGAAGCTCTGGTACAGACCACTGTTAAAGGCAGTATACTAGGCAAGATAAACCATGGACTGGCCCAGCATGGCAGTTCTTCTGTTCTAATTGGACCAAGTGCCTTTTAATAACTATTTCCCAAATGAAACACACTATAAAACAAAATTTGTTTCCTCTATACACTTCTAGAAATCAAGAATGATACTCTAGAGGTTTCAGATCAGGCTTCTTAAATTAATTTCTTTAATTTGATCATTGAGCTACCAACTTTTACCTGCTGTTCCATGGCCACTCCACACATACACTGAACTTGGTTCCAAAACCTGTTAGTTTTGAATCAAATACAAAACTAAGCGGGGCTTATTTGTGGATCCATTGTAGATGCTTCACAAAGGGATGGCAATCTCATTAGGACAGCTGAAATTCTGAATTTTCCACCAGTCACCCTAGCAGAAATCTCACCAGTTGGGGTCAAACTTTTGTGAGAACTGTTTGCCATGGAATCTTAGCCTCGGTCGAGTCTTGAACTGGAGTATCACAACCTCGCCTAATCCTAATCTACATCTGGATCTGAACACTGTTTCTGTGGCCCTTTGCTAAACAAAATTTTCTGATTGCTAAATTAAAGCATTAAAGGGTAAATAAGACCTAAAATTAAGTGTATTCAAAATGCCAACTGCACAATATGAAAAGGGGTCTGTTCACCTTGTCCTACAAAGGCAACTAAATCTCATTTATGTCTATGGGAGTTACACACATAAGGAAAACTAGACCCCATTTGTTTTGTTTTTTGTATGATGGAGAAAAATTACACTCATCACGTCCCTTGCCTTCATAACTCAGCATTTATTGATTGTTCCTTCATGTGCGGGGGATTGTTTGCCTTAGTTCTTGGATAATTGCTGTGATTGTTACTTCACATGCACATTTATAACTGTTTTCAGGAAAATAAAATCCTGGGTTTTGTTTTGAATAAATATTTCATTAAACACCATAATTATATCAGCAAGAATTAAATTGTCCCAAGCAGTAAAACCTGTTTCTTTAACGTCTTTTTTTTTTTTTTTTTTTTTTTTTTTTTAATGAACATAAATTAAAGCTGCGCAAGGCTGGAAAAAATGCTCTCTGGTGTGCAAAAACTGTCTATATAAAGCAAAAAGGCTTCCACGTCTACTGAGCACAAGGAGACAGTATGAGTAAAGTCAATGGAGAAATCTTTCAAAAAAACAAATATTTGTATTTTAAAATGCTGATTTTGTTCTGGGCTCACAAAGTTTCTTTCTTCTTAATTGCTCATACTCCAGGGGGAAAAAACAACTTAACCCCCACTATTAATTGTATCACTATCAACGAAATAGTTAAGGAACCATTAGCATTCCCATTCTAGTTTACACTTTTGTATTTTTATTGATGTAAACTTGGCCAAAATAGCAACAATAAATTTGTCATTGGAATTAAGGGCTCAGTTGAGGCCACATTAACATCTTCATCGGGTCATAGGCTGTTCGGGAGACTGTATCCTCTGCTGAAAGGGAATGTCTGACATACAGTTTCATTGTTGATATTACCCAAGTTGTCCCCTTCCCATCTTCCACTCAACTCAGTTGTCATATTTAATAAATATGAATGTCATTGAAACCTAGTGTTAATATCATAGTTTGATAGAAACAAACTCAATATTTAAAAATGTTCCCAACTTTAGACCTTCTATATCCATACAAGTACATACATACTGAAGGAGAGAATAAAGAGAAACAATGATATTTGATCCATATTGCAAATGCTACTCTAGAGCTAATTAAAAAGTCTCCTACGAAATGTTGTTCCCTCAGGAAAATGTTTCAACAAAATTGAAATGTTTTTGTAGGAATGTTTTTATTTCATCAAAACTTTTGGTGGGGAAATTATCAAATGAAAAATATTTTGGTATTGTCAATATGCTGTTTTGTTGAAGCTCAAACATTTCATGGAGATACTAATTTAGAAAACGTTTTTGTGATAATGTTTCAGAGGTCCAGATGGACTAACCAGTCAGAGAAAGAAAAACCCAATCTGAAAATAGATGTTTTGATATAATTCCATTTTGCAAAAACATTCAAAATGTTTTGTTTTTGTTCCAATGCAGAATGAAAACAAATTTCAAAATACTGAAAGTTCTCACAAAACAGAGTTGTTGTTTTTCCATCACCTCTAGTCAAAATATTTTGAGTTTATCAAAACATTTCAATTCAAATTTATCTTTTAGATAAAATATAATGTAAAAATTGAAACATTTCAAATGAAATTTTAAAATCGTAGCATTTTCCCTGGGATGGAAATTCTGTTTTTCACTGACTCTACCACCAAAGTTTAGGGGAGTCTGAAATCTGGAGTTTTGTTTCATGCTCAACTCTGGACTTCATCCAGCTCTACCAGAACCCATTTTAAAGCAAGAGTTGATACAGTAGCCATCTTTTTCTCCACAATGAGATTACCTCAACCCACTGATACACAGGGAAAGCGGAAGACCAAACCAAGGAGAAGGAGTTGCAGATGGTGAGAGGAAGAACACTTAGAATTTTCTACACAATTCCTGACTGCAGCATTTATTCATTAATAGTTAGTGGATATAGTGCATGATTGATTGTCAAAGTTTTTGAAGGCCAGTATTTATCAAAAGCAGAGGAAGCAGTAGCTTTGGTTTCTCTGGTTCCCTGAGCCCAAAGCTGGAAAGACTGTCTCTACAGATGAGAGGATAACTAAATTGGCTTGGCCCATTCAATAATTGACTTCTCTATCTGAAATTGACAACCAGGGCATCAGTTAATGTCAGCTTTGGTGGTAGGTTTGGGATATGTCCTATGTCCGGTAGGAAACTGACTGAGTCCATCAACTCACTTCTCAAAGGCCACTAAACAGCAATCACAACTACTGACTTGATAAGGACTAGAACAGGCACCCAATAATAGAGTCTCTAAAACCCATTGCTAAGCTTGATGGTTTGCCATGGTGTCTCAGAATCTGTGTTTTTTGCCCTTTTAAAAAAGTCACAGATGTTCAAAACAAGACATCACAGTATTCATCTGATACAGAATCAGCAGAACTGTTGAGCGACAGAAATATGTATAGTGTATAGGCCATCTGAAGAGTGGCCTTTTAAGACTCATACATAGCTGACTCCATTATCAAGAAGGCTTCTTACTCATCTTGTTATCTGAAATGAAGTGTCTCCTATCTGAATTCACTTTGTTTTTTTTAAATAAAAAAGAACAAGAGAAGGGATAATTAACAAGCCCTTTGTTTAAGATGGTTTAAAGCTATTTTGGTCTGTATTCTATATAAATGATGAACCATTTCAAGCTGATTTGTCACCTCTTGGCCTAGGGCAAACAGCATTAAGAGTTCAGGAGCTTTTCCAAGGGGATTTAAACAGGCTAATTTCCCATGGTTCTATTCCTGGGGTGAAATCCATGCCCCATTTAAGTCCGTTGGAGCTTTGGCATTGACAATGGTGCCAGGATTTCATCAGCTCTCTGCAACCATAGTTTCGTTTTAACTCCCATTAAATTCTTAGTGCCTGTGTTTCTTCAGAGAAATGTAAACTTCAGACACTGAGTTCTTACTGAAAGAACATCTGTTCATATTAACATTAGATAGACAGCGTTGGGATGTGTGGGTCTTACAGATCCAGTAGGTGCAATTTTAAACCAAACACAGCTGGAGAAAAGTAAAAAGATCTCATGTGTTGGAAATGCTATTATTTCACAGTTGACTTATGTAAGCCTGTGTGTGTATGTGTTTAAGAAAAATGAAACATTTGTCAGCTTCTGGATGCATTCAGAAGGCTGAGAGCAACAGTTTAGTCTACATTTTTCCTAAATCCACTTTTGGCCAAACATTTTTACAAGTTGGTGCCTAACTAAGTGACACCACTGAATAATGGAAAAACTAAAACTAGTTCTGGGGAATCATATTGAATTAATTACATATGGTGCTTAATTCCTTTCCTGCTCTGTAACTCCTGCGTATATTATTCATTTTAAAAGTGTCAATGAAGCATACAAAGATAATTTTAATATTTTAGCATTAAGAACAGTATTAAAAAGGAAAATTCAGTGAGTAAATCTGTCATCCAGGGCAAAGTTATTGATAGTGAAATGCTAGTGCTCTGCCTGTAAACCTGCAAATCTGTCTTTTAATTGCAGACCACAAGGTCATAGTATAACTGGGATAACCACTCCATGTTTTCCTCAAAAACCTTTGATATCTTTTTTTTTCTTTTAATAAATCTCAATAGATTAGGGGGGAAATTCATAACTTTAACTTCTGAAATTTGGTTAAACAAAACACATTTGTTAGTATATGGGTTTCTCAGTATAAAACATTGTGACAAAGACCAAATATGTGTCTCTTTTAGTCTGGGATTTATAATTCAGCTTTCAAATAACCTTTTAGAGCTGTGATGGCTGCTAATGCTGATCTTTCCCCCTGAAATTTAAATTGTCATTTGCCATTGGCCCACCAGACTGCTTATGACAGATTTACAATGTGTTCTGAAAACAAATGTTAAAAAGGTAGAGAACAAAAAAAGTATATAAATGACTCCATCTTCAGAGCCACTCAGCAGAGCCTGATGTGGGAGAAATAGCTTTTCATGGCACTGCTCTGAGCCTTGGGGTGGTCTCAAGGCTGCTCAACATGTCATTACATTTGATTGCAGTATTCACTCCTCCTTCTTCTGCCCCCTTCCCCATTATGCCAGCTGGGAGTGCTAGGGCACAACAAGATCAAGCCATACCCCCACCATTCTTTTCACACTGAAGGTGGAAGAAGGGGTTGGAGCAGTACTCAGCTGCTTTTTAAAGGCAGCTGGAATTGGCCCTTGTACCATTCTGGGGTCAGACAGGATCTAGTCCCAGCAATAGAAAAGGAGGATCCATTCAGATAATATTTACATTTAAAACAAATCAGAGTTTCATTCAGTTATTTCTGACAATCCAAATATATTTATTTCATACCGTATGCATTAAAGCACATTAGTTCTCTGAAGAATCACCTTTGCAAAGCACGGATAACAACATTTTAAAGAAAATAATCACATCTTTTTTTAAGTATTGTATTTTCCCCATATTTCAATCTTTGCTGGATTATAATTCATATTTGTAACTGAAAATAAGGCCAAGGAGAAATACAAGTCAAAGTTATGATCCGATTTAGTATCAATTTCTCAATGAATATTAGTCGAAATTTGAGAATGAATAGAATTTGCCTAATCATTTCACTGTGATTGTAAGAACTCTGTAGTATTTGTTTAAATTGTATATTTCTCAGCCCTGTTTACCCTCGCAGATGAAGCTAGTAATGTTGACAATAAAAGTTATTATTGGGCAATGCTCTATTGTGTCAGTGCTTTGACAATCCCAGGCACTTGGCACAAGTCTAACACCCTGGAGATTTAAAATCCATTATTGGAAAGTGAAGGAGGTCATTTCATCCGTATCTGAAGCATCTATAGTGAGCTGCTAGCTTTCAAGCACAATATTCACTTGGCCCAATACTTTATGAATTTTCCTTGGAGGAAACTTTTGTTTGACTCATTTCTGATTACATTCCCTTCCACTCAAATGTAAAATAAAAAGAAGGATGAGAGAGAAAAACAACCTAAATAAAAAAGGGTGCTCTCCAATTCCAGCAAGACGACAGAAGCATAGTCAATATGGATTCAAAAGTAATAGTTTTCAATGTCTGACAGGAATAGAGATAGATTTGAAAATCCTTGGGTCTAATGGCTGTGGAGAATGATTTGTTTGTTGGAACTAGATTTAATTCTGTGGGAGTTACACAGCAGACAGCAGATCCAACAAAACAAACTATGAGATGGACCCAATGTACTTATTACTGTGCATAGCAACAAACAGACCTGATTTTCTAACCTGTCCACATGCACTTATAGTGCCTATATGCAGTAATTTGGTAACTGTATATTGAAATGTCCATTAACAACCCTAACTGACCATTTGCATGTGTATTTACCTGATTTATGAGTGGTAATAGGGCAAGTTAGATGTGTAAATTGCTCACATATTTTTCAGAAAGCTATTGTGGAAAGAGAATTTAGAAAAAGAAAACCTGCTAAATCCACATACTTGAATATTCAATAGTATAAACTGCCACTATATAATATAAAAGGCAATTGTCCCAAACAGAAGTCTAGTTAAATTACTGTTAGAAATTGGATGAAGACAAGACTAAAAATCATTGCAAATTTTATCCCCAGGATTTATCTCTGAGTTAATGATAAATAAATAATATATAAAATAAGAACAATAAGGGGCTAGATCATGACTTAATGATCTTGTAACATACTTTGGGCCAGATTCTCCTTTGATTTCTCAGCAGTTCAACATCACTGACATCAGTAGAGTTACTCATAATTTACCCAGGTGTAATGGTTCAAAATTAAGAGAGAACTAGATCACTCAAGAGAATGCATTATATCTAAACCTTCCAGTTAAAGTGAGGCATCAAGTTATATGATCGGCTTGCCTTTCTCAAGATGCTCTCCTTGCTGTTATCATCCCTTTTGGCTAAATTAAACTAGATTAGGTAAAATTAAAGGTTAAAGAAAGCACGTGGCATATTGAGGGTACCTGGAAGTTGTAATCATATTGAGGTTCATATTTTATCTGAATTTCATCTTGACTTGTTACAAGGCAAAATGATACAACTCAGATTACGAGCAAGATGGCAGCAATTCAGTGAACAATTTCAGTTAAAGGAAAGCAACCCAGCTCTGAGAGATAGACATGGGATCAACCTCAAGTCCATCCTTAGTAGTTAAGACTGCAATGCTATAGAGAACAATGAACAACCATGCATCCTAACTGCCACAATCTCATTTAGTTGTATGCTTGATAGACACATGACAATGCAGCAGGTTAAGTGTTTCATTCTTATATACATGTGAAGACTTGTCTATTAGAGTAACAGATTCCTCTCTGCTGCTACAACCAACACATGCCACACCAAATTCTTCCCTCATTTAATGCATTAAAATCAGGTGAGTAAGAGAGTTTAGGGGGTGAGGAGTGAATGAATGAAAAGATGGGTGATTGTATAGTGATGCGGAACAAGAGAGGTGGCTTTGTGGGTAAGAAATGAAAAGGAGAGACTATTGGCAATAGGGAAGAGACTGGGGACGATTTTAGAAGAAGATGAATTGAAATAGCATAGAAAATAAGTCTCCTAAGAGATTGTGGATAGGGTATAAAGACAGAAAGAAATAAGGAGAGAAGGAGAGACTAAGACAAAATGGGGTAGCAAGGTGGTAGATAAATTAGAGAAAACAACAAACGTAAGAGAAGGAAATACATCTTAAGTGAAGGAATGAAAAAGAAAAAAAGAAAGGATAAATTAAAGCAATAACAAGATCAGAATCTGGGGAACTCTTATACACAATGTTAATATGGAAGAAAGTTTGTGCATATTCCACAAATGCATATAATAAACAACAAGACAGAAGCTGTTAAGTTGTTGAGAACTACAGCAAGAATAACAAGATAGGGCTGAAGTCTGTGCATAGTGAAAGGGAGGTAGTTGAGATTAAAAACAGGGACTGATGAATGGAGCATAGACATCATGTCAAATGATTTAACCATTTATATCCTTGCATTTTACAGTTTGAATGAGTGGAATATGCACTCTAGTAGTCTTAATTCAAAGTTAGCAACCTTTTATTGTTTATGGTGGGAATATATATTACACACACACAGAGAACAAATGGTTCATGGTAGATTAATAGAATTTTATGAGCCATTCAAAATATATTACCCAGACTGCATTCACTCACTAGTGCAGGTCTGGGATGGGGCGTTTGGGGCCTCAGAGGAAGTGGCTGGGAAAGTGGAGAGGGAGATGTCAGACTCAGGTGGGAGGAAGAGTGAATCAAGGGAGCTCCTAACTAGAAGGAAGTGCCTATCAGAGGAAAAGCAGGAGGGACGCTAAATCCCTGGGGTAGGGGAAATATCTGGTTGATAAGACTCCAATTAGTCTTAATTCACCTCTGAATTTAAAGGGAAGACTGTTTTTTAACTGTCAGTCTTGTTTTTTCTGGAATGAGATTTAATGTGTTATGTGCTAAGGAATGCAAATTTTATTTCAGTGTGAATCTGACATTGTCTTACACTGTTGGAACAAAGGTATATAAAAGAGGCAGTGAAACATACTGCATATGACAGTTTGAGAACAGATGTATATTTTATGTATAAAGAGTTCAATGGTTTTGAGCTCTAGCTGCTCTGTCTATGTGAAATAAAAATATAAAGGCAGTCTTAAGCACCGTGGCTGTTTTATGTCAGAGAAAAACAATGACAATTGTAATTTTAAATGACTTGGAATTGTACAGCACAGGGCATTATAGTTAAGGCTTTTTCTTTTAAAACTGATGGAAGTGAGATGCAATTCAGCAAGCAGACCAGACCGTCCAACGAGAACCAAATAATAAATGATGAAGATGAACATTGTGGTTTTTGTATAGTTGGTACAGAAATCTTACACAAGATAGGTTTTCTGCCTCCCCCCTCTCTCTGTTTAATTTTCCATGACAAGAAACTTCATTTTGACATCCTGCACTGATTTGATAAAAAGGACTTATCATGGGGTGTCTTGTTGAATTATACAGGCATAAGTGCTTGAATGCTCATCACATGAGTGGAAGTAAACCGTCATCTAAGAGTATGATATGCTTGATCTGTGCTTTGGATGTTACAGAGTATTGGGATTTAGCTGACACCAGTGACTGAACACTATCCTTCTCCACTCTGACAAGTTACCTGTAGACTCAAGATTTCTTACTCTAAAGTCTCTGCTTTCTTATTTTCTCACAGGCAAAAATCCAGATAGATCTATTACTTTCAACTGAAGATTCACCCTGTCTCAATGTTTTAAAATAGGAATTAAACTGGATCTTTTTTTTTTTTTAGGCCTCCTCGAGATTACATAGGATTTTGTTTGAAGCTGAGAAGTATGAAAATATGCAGTGATTGAAAAAAACATTTAATGCTCATATCTTGACTACACAAGTTGCAGCTCAAAATAGTATCTATTAAATAACACACTATTAAGAGTCAGTCCTCTGTATGTCATATGCACTAATACAAAGTCCAGTACACAATATTTGCCAGCCCCCATTTTGGATTCTAACACCAGAGCTCATTGCTGTGTCAGCTTATGAACCTTGTTATTTTTCATAAAAATTTTTTAAAAGAATTTAAAATGGCAGCTATAGCTTGCAGGATGGTACAAATCTCTTCCAACTGTTACCACGGTTTTCACTCCAACATGAATCACATAACAGATTTCAGTCACTCTGGTTTCCGAACCCAATGGAGCGCTATCAGAGAGGATGCACTCAGGAGCAGGAGGACTTGGGGGAGAGGGAATGAAATTGTAAGGAGGTTGGGAGAAAGACTGTGAAGTTTGGGGGGCATGTGAAAATGGTTGCAGGATGGTGTTAGTGCTGGGAGAAAGGGAGACGAGTTTTCAGGTAGGTTACAGAGAGGTAAACTCAAGAGTTCTGAATAAACATTGAACAAGAATCGGCATCTTTTTTTGCCTGTCAAAATCAAACCTCTCAACATTTTAAAACTGGCTCATTACTACATAATTCTTCTCATTAATACACTTCAGTAGGTCTACTAAAGACAGTTATTTAGCCTTTGCTCCCTGAGATATAGTAGATCAAGTAATTGTATGCCTGCTTAGCTGCTCCCTTCAGAAGTTAACTTATTATTTCTGTTTTCCTTGCCCTGGCTGTAAAGCTCTCTAGTCTTCTGCTCGGCTGACATGATCTAGCAGCATTTTTCTCCAGCTACTGTAAATTAGAGGGGTTCTGACTGTTTGTTGCCCTCGGGCTTGGCTGTCTCTCCCCATTGTTTCCTTGCTATCACTTGGCTGGCTAAATCAAATGTCTTTTGTTCTCGCACTTGGGTGGCCTGTAGGTACTGAGAGATCAAAAGCAGAGTACATATTTTAAAAGATTTTAATCTGAGTGGAAATCACTGAGGATTATTTATTTGTAGATCTTATATCTCCAAAGAAATAGTCGCTTGTAAAAGGGGCTTGTAACTGATGAAGAGGATGTAGATTAGCCAGAATCTGCAGTTACTATTTAAGACTACTTATAGAATCATAGGAATGAAAGGGACCTTGAGAGGTCATCTAGTCCATAAGTGCACTTATGGCAGGACTAAGGATTATCTAGGCCATCCCTGACAGGTGTTTGTCTAACCTGTTCTTAAAAATCTCCAGCGACAGAGATTCCACAACCTCCCTTGCCAATTTATTCCAGTGCTTAACTACCCTGACAGTTAAGAAGATTTTTCCTAATGTCCAACCTAAATCGCCCTTGCTGCAATTTAAGCCCATTGCTTCTTGTCCTATCCTCAGCAGTTAAGGAGAACAATTTTTCTCCCTCCTCCTTGTAACAACCTTTTGTGTACTCTCTCAGTCTTCTCTTCTCCAGCCTAAACAAATCCAATTATTTCAATCTTCCCGTATAGGTTATATTTTCTAGATCTTTAATCATTTTATTGCTCTTCTCTGTACTTTCTCCGATTTGTCCACCTCTTTCCTGAAATGTGGCACCCAGAACTGGACAAAAAACTTCAGTTGAGTCCTAATCAGTACAGAATAGAATGAAAGAATTATGTCTTGTGTCTTGTTTACAACACTCATATTTATACATACCAGAATGATGTTTCCTTTTTTTGCAACAGTGTTACACTGTTAACTCATTTAGTTGGTGATCCACTATGATCCCCAGATCCCTTTCCACAGTACTTCTTCAGAGGCAGTCATTTCCCATTTTGTATTTGTGCAACTGATTGTTCCTTCCTAAGTGAAGTACTCTGCATTTGTCCTTCTTGAATTTTACTTCAGACCATTTCTCGAGTTTGTCCAGATCATTTTGAATTTTAATCCTATCCTCCAAAGCACTTGCAACCCCTCCCAACTTGGTATCATCTGCAAACTTTGTAAGTGTACTCTCTATTCCATTATCTAAATCATTGATAAAGATATTGAACAGAAGCAGTCCCAGAACTGATTCCTGCAGGACCGCACTAGACAGGCTCTTCCAGCTTGACTGTGAACCACTGATAACTGCTCTCTGGGCATGATTTTCCAACTAGTTATGCACTCACCTTATAGTAGCTCCATCCAGGTTGTATTTCCCTAGTTTGTTTATGAGAGGGTCATGGCAAGACAGTATCAAAAGCCTTACTAAAGTCAAGATATACCATATCTACCACTTCCCCTCCCATCCACAAGGCTTGTTACCCTGTCAAAGAAAACTATCAGGTTGGTTTGACATGATTTATTCTTGACAAATCAATACTGGCTGTTACTTATCACCTTATCATCTTCCAGGTATTTGCAAATTGATTGCTTAATTATATACTCCATTATCCTTCCGGGTACTGAAGTTAAGCTGACTGGTCTGTAATACCCAGAGTTCTCTTTATTCCCCTTTTTATAGATTGGCACTATATTTTCCCTTTTCTAGTCCTCTGGAGTCTTTCCTGTCTTCTATGACTTTTTGAAGAGAGTCACTATTGGCTCATATCTCCTCAGTCAGCTCCTTGAATATTCTAATAATGTCCTCAGATATGGGCCCCTGGCAGGCAGCATACCTCCTGGGATGCCATGTCAGGCTGACAGATGGGTGCCTCTGTCCCCCTCAGAAGATATCACCAACCACCTCTACCATACATTTCCTCCTGGGAGTGGTGGCTGCAATCCTCCCAGCCATGGGGGTATATGGCTTCTCTTTCTCCAGCTTTGGAGGCAATTTCTTATCGCTCATTGCCAGGGCAACATAATGTTTTTCATCACTAGAGTGGGTGGGTTGGGAGTAGGGGTGGAGTACTACCTGCTGCCAGAACTAACCATCAGCCTGTGTCATTTCTGTGTCAAAGCCACATCCTTCTCCCTCGCTGGCATGACAACAGTCCTCCATAGCTGGATAGCTTCCTCAGTCTTGGACATCTCCATATGAATACTCTCAATGAATTCCTCATGGGCATGGATGCTCCTCAGCCTAGCCACCTCCTCCTGTGCTCTTCTACCTGCTTCCTGAGAGATTCCACCAGCAGACACTGGACACTTTCACACTGGGCGGTCCCCCCAGCCTGGCTTTTTGCGAGTGGGAAATACAGGCCACAGTCTCTGCAAATCCACACCAGGATCTTGGTAGAGGCATCTGTGGTCAGGTGCTCTATCTGGATACAGGTGCAGGGGGAGGAGACAGGAACAGCATTGTCACTGGCAATGAGGCCCTTCCTAACCATAGCGATTATATAACGACTCCATCTTACAAACTCTCCTGTTTGCAGTCCCTGTTTGCTAGCTTCCAATGGTCTCTTAGCCTCTGGCTTTTAAGGCCTTCTCTCCTAGGTCAACCCTACCCCCTTGTTAATCACACAGGGGGAGGCTGATCATTGAGGCTGAGGCTGATCTAGGAAACAAAGGCTCAAACAGAATTCCCAGACACACAATGCCAACTGACCGTGTAACTTTAAGTAACCTGAAAGAGAAAGAAAAATATGAACAGCCAAAACCAAACAGCCAAACAAATTCACACACCCCAAGATTAGTACGCGCAAGTTCTTCATTCAGCAGGGGATCTCCTTCTCTCCCTCTCAAAGTCCCCTGTTTGCAGTCCCCAGTTGGCTAGTTTGAACATGTCAGAATTAATCCCACTTCAGGGTGAGTGTTGTGTATCGTTTAAATATTTGGTAGTGTGCTCTATGTGCCATGAGCTCAGAAGTACATGCTATAAATGCTCCACTAGATACTACACACTTTAGCTCTAGTTGATTTTCCAATAAACATATTTGCTCTTTTGGATGTAAAGGAGGACTTTCTACTATGACTGATGCAAAAGTATGCATATGATATTGGCACAAATATTAAAGATGAGCAGAGGATTTCTGAACTATCTTTGTGGAGGTAATCCAAAAGAGGGTGGGAGCAATAAAGTTGGCTGGTATTATATGTTCTTAGTAACAAAAAGGAAATAAACAGATAATATAGATGCTGAATTCTAAGTTCCTTTAAAAGATTTCTTTTAGATGTAATTGGGTCTTAAAAGTTCCGTTGTGCTGACCAGGTGCTACATGGAAAAATTTGAGATATCAATGAACTAGAATAGAAATTTTAACCTCCATTCTGTTATATTCACAGCATACACACAAAGAAGTTATATAAAACAAATTCTCTGAGTGGAAGGTTGTAACATAACACTACTTTATTTCTTAGAATTCAGAACAATAACACAGATGAAACTTACTTGTCCCAAAAAAGAGAGAGAAAGCAGGCTGCTCCCTAAAAAGAGAAGAACAACTCTAGGCTCATTTTCTGTGGACTTACTTTGATTGCATTCTTCTCAATGGGCAAGCAGGACCAAGAAACCCTTTCCAAACTTACTGTGATAATCTTTATAATTTTAACACAATTTTCATTGCATCACACATTCCACTGACACTCATCGTTCATATGGTGCTGCAGATAGGTGGTTGATGCCATTCTAGGTTAATGTTCAAGCTTTATTAGCATAAGGAGTGTACGTAGAAATTTAGGCAAATCAATCTAGTGCCCAAGCTAAATTTTTCACATACACTAAGCCAACACAAATGGTTTTAAGGTTCTAGATAGTGGGCCTTCTTAGCTGAGAAGAACTGCAATATTGAAATGGCAGGGGGACAATCTAGATGGGCTTAGTCTAAGCCAGTGGTCCCAAAATTGTGGGGTGCACCTACACAGTTGGGTGTGGAGGAACATTCAGTGGAGGGCGCATGGCAGGGTCCAGGCAATCCCCATGGAGGGTGGGGAGGGACAGCCATCCTTCCAGTCCTGCTCCACCATCAGACTCGTTCCTCTCATAGCCCCATTCAGCCTCAAGTCCTTCTCCACCTCCAGGCCCGAGCCAGCCTCCGCAGGGGGTGGGAAGGGAGAGCCACACTTCCAGCCCTGTTCTGCCCCTAGACTAGCTCTGCCCTCAACTCCATTAAGCCCTCAGTTCTGCGCCACCTCCAGGCCAGATACACCCCAATCCCACTTCACCCTCAACCCAGAGGGCTCTTGCCTCAACTCAGAGACGGCTCAGACTCCATCCCCAGCTCCGCTATGCTTCCTGCTATTCCCCCAGCTCAGCTCTGCCCTCATTCTCTCTCTGTCCTCAGGCCAGCTCCGCCTCTAGCTCCAACTCCTCCCCCATTCCCAGTTCTACCCCCAACTCCATCTTTAGCCCAAGTTCTACTGCTGAGGAACCCTTGGCTGTGCAGTAATGGAAAGGAGGGTGTGGACAGATTCTGTTAATGGTAAGGGGTGGGGGATGACTGGAAAAGTTTGTGCACCACTGGTCTCAGATATTCATGTCTTATTTTGTTGCACAATCATCTAGGATCTTTTTTAAGTCACCCCCTAACACCAATAACTGATGGTTTTGTTATGATTTTTATGTTTTGTTTTAAATAACTCAATCTTTTTACTAGTCTGCAAGGACATGCACAAAACTTTTGACCTTATAAGAAGTGTAACTTTGTTCTGGTTTAGCTCAAAAGCAAAATCTAGGAAAGAAAAAAAATGTCACAGAAAGATGTACTTTATCAATAATCTAATAGATTCTGGAGTTCATCTTCAGGCTCTGACCATAAGTAAGTTTACACACAAATTACCTGATGTAAGGTTTAAACACCTGCCAATCTGTCTTGCTTGTAAGTATAAATACCAGAGAATGCTAAACTCTCTCTGACATGGTAAGTATTTCCTGAAAATCTATATGTTTGCAGTTTGTAACCTGAGAGTTTTCAGAGAAAACATGTAGGCTTTAATAAGCGTGGGATTCCAAGTAATTACATTTTACATTTTAAAGGCATTGCTCTTTAATTAGCAGTTAATTCTGAGGCCTCTCTGCCTGTTTTAATAGGATGGAGTGGATTGAAATGGATTAGGAGTAAAGTACAGTTTTGCTTTCAGAAATCCAAGCTCTCTTTGATCAAAATTGCAGCTAATATTAATAACAACTTAAAAAAATATCAGGGAAGAAATATTGTAATTCCCTGTTGGAATCACAAATAAATGCTACACCTGACTTATTAACTACATAAAACATAAAAAATTCAAAAATTAAATTTAAAAAAAGTAGTTAGCATGCTAAGATTCCTCTATTAGCAAGATGTAAAAAGCACGAGTTTAATATGATCACCTGAAATTTTCTATTACCAACCTAGTATTAGATCTCCACATTGGACCAAAATATGGAAGTCTTAAAAACTTACTAACCTGGTAGAACAAAATTCCATTCTTATAGGTTCCTATCCCATGCTTACTGCCATAGTATCTGAGCACCTTTAAATATTGTATTAAGTTATGTGATTAGCATTTGTCATGTGTGGTCCATTCCTTCTTTTATCCTCTCCCCACAAAAAGAGTTGTATGTATGGTGTAAAATGTATTGGTGTGATCTTGTTGTTTTTATGTACATACTGCTGTGTGTCAAAGTAACAAGATCAAAGAAGAGTGCCTTGCACATGGAACAGAAGATGCTGAGGTTTGTGATAGTTTGTCCATTCCATTTCTCAGATCAGCTGCCAAAAAAGTTCCATCTTCTGCACAAACAAGCTTTATTCTTAATGTAGAAAGTTCCATTGTGTCAGAGAAGTAGAGTTGTCATCTATGGTCTTCATTCCAGAATTCTAGATATTGGTCTTGGATATTCTGGGCTCAAGCCATTGAGCAACTTGAAGAAAAGGACAAAGACCTTGAACTTGAATAGATATTCTATGTGAGTGTAGAACACAGAAACCACAAAACACGTTTCTTGTGCTCACAGTAGCCCATGTTCCTGAGAAGAAGAGCTGCAGTTTTCTGTTTTAGTTGGGGTTTCCTAAGGCTTCATTCCTTAGGTATAGTGTGTTCCTGTTGTCCAGACAGCAAGTGACAAAGGCATGTATAACTGAGGCTAGGTTATTGCCTTCCAGGATGGAATGGAGTCTCCTAGTCAAGCAGAGTTACTCAGAGTTACTCTATGTGAGAGCTCATTGTCAGCAAGGAATTCAGGAGCACTCCTAAACCTGCTAATATGAAATAGCTGAGAATACTGATAAAACACACATCTGAATGACTCCTCATCTTCATTCAAGAATAATAATCTTGTTTATACATGTGTGTGTCCAAACTCAATAAAAATATGGCTTGTCATAACAGAAATACTTCTCAAATACTTGACTTCGGAATCCAAGTAAATGCTATATTCTGATACCGTTACCCAGGTTGAGTAGTACTTTAGTCTGCATGTAGTTAGTCTCATTTTCTTCCATGGTGGAGTGAGTTGTCGATAACATAGTATGTGTAAGTGTATCAGAATCTGGCCCTCAAAATAAATGGAGAGTTATTCTATGATAAATTATATAAACTATTCACAAAGCCCCAATTCAGTAGGAGTTCAGTATGTGAATATCTTTAAGTATATGAGTAGTCCCATTGATTTTAATGGAACAATTTGTTTTACACATGCTGTATTGGGGTGGAATTGCAACAGAGGAAAATTGTTACATTAACTGATTCATTACTTCAATAAAAACTGTCTAGTGTATTTTAATAAGTCATTCACAGCCCTTGTTTTAATATTAACTAATACTTAACAAAACACTGACTGAGGATTAATTAAATGTTCACAGACAAAGAGAGGAGATGTCATTTAACTGCTGAAATTAACATGGCAAACAATGCATGAGTTGCTTTAAAATATATGTATATTAAACTTATAAGGAATATGTAGTCATTTAGTTCACAATTAACATGGCAAATCCCTAAGTGTTAAGAATCTGGCAATCTACCTGAAAGAACTGATATCTTAATTTACATTATCTAAAAGTATTAAATATTCATTACTTTACTCATAGCTACCTTTTAAAATGCTAATTATAGTATAAGTAAAAACTGCTCTGTTCAGTTCTAATGGCTACAAAAGGACTAACGAATGTGTGTAACACTGAAATCTCTAGCCCTTACGTGATAAGAACATTTACCTTTTGGTGTACATCGTCTTTATGTAATCACATGGGTGGTACAAACATCATGCCACATTGGACTGCCAGATTACTTTACATCAGGGGCTTGATGTCATAGAAGCATAGAAGATTAGGGTTGGACGGGACCTCAGGAAGTCATCTAGTCCAACCCCCTGCTCAAAGCAGGACCAAACCCAACTAAATCATCCCAGACAAGGCTTTGTCAAGTCAGGCCTTAAAAACCTCTAAAGATGGAGATTCCACCACCTCCCTAGGAAACCCATTCCAGTGCTTCACCTCCCTCCTAGTGAAATTTTTTTCCTAATATCCAACCTACACCTCCCCCACTGCAACTGGAGACCATTGCTCCTAGTTTTGTCATCTACTACTACTGAGAACAGCCTGGTTCCATCCTCCCTGGAACCCCCTTTCAGGTAGTTAAAGGCTGCTATCAAATATCCCCTCGTTCTTCTCGTCTGCAGACTAAACAAGCCTAGTTCCCTCAGCGTCTCCTCATAAATCATATGCTCCAGCCCCCTAATCATTTTTGTTGCCCTCCGCTGGACTCTTTCCAGTTTGTCCACATCCTTTCTGTAGTGGGGGGGCCAAAACTAGACACTGTACTTCAAATGTGGCCTCACCAGTGCTAAATAGAGGGGAATAGTCACTTTCCTCAATCTACTAGTAATGTTCCTACTAATGCAACTCAATATACTGTTAGCCTTCTTGGTAATAAGGGTACACTGTTGACTCATATCCAGGTTCTTGTCCACTGTAACCCCAGATCCTTTTCTGCAGAACTGTTGCCTAGCCAGTTGGTACCCAGTCTGTAGCAGTGCATGGGATTCTTCCATCCTAAGTGCAGGACTCTGCATTTGTCCTTGTTGAAAGTCATCAGATTTCTTTTGACCAAATCCTCTAGTTTGTCTAGGTCACTCTGTATCCTATCTCTACCCTTCACGGTATCTACCACTTCTCCCAGCTTAGTGACATCAGCAAACTTGCTGAGGGTGCAATCCACCCCATCCCCCAGATCATTAATGAAGATGTTGAACAAAACCAGCCCCAGCACCGACCCCTGGGGCACTCCGCTAGTTAGCAGCTGCCAACTAGATATCAAACCATTGATCACTACCCATTGAGCTTGATGATCTAGCCAGCTTTCTATACATCTTATAGTCTATTCATCCAATCCATACTTCTTTAACTTGCTGATAAGAATACTGTGGGAGACTGTATCAAAAGCTTTGCTAAATCAAGGTATATCACATCCACTGCTTTCCCCATAGCCACAGAGCCCATCATCTCATCATAGAAGGCAGTTCTATGTGTGTCACAACATGGACTGAGGCACATCGTTTGCCAACAAGTTTAAATCGGTTTCTTTGTGTGTGTTATAACTTTGTAGGATTGGAACAGATAATTTAATAAAGCAGAAAAATGGAACAAGTTATGGTTTTTGTGTGAAGCCCACTGGGAAAGCTGGAATTTGATTGAGTTTCATTTTGATCCAAAAGAACCCAAGATTCAAAGTAAACTTCAAGGGGTGCAAATCTCCAAAGATTAAAACCAGAGGAAAGGTTTGCATGAGATCTGCCAACCAAAACTTCCAAGTACTGCACAACTTTTATGTGGCTTGGAAAACCTTAGTGATAGTGGGGAAGCAAAAGGAGTCACATAATTTTCAGGGAATCTAAACTATTCTCATTAGAGAGAACATGACTCGTGTAATGTACTCCATGCTATATTACAGGGCAAGCATTGACCAGTTTAAGAAGCTGCACCTGAAATAAAAATTCCCCTTTGGTACACAATAAGTAGTTGAAGAGCCAAGTACATGAGTGAGCACTAAAAACTGGGGCCTTGTTTATTCAAGCACATCATTACAACATACACAATGCTGACTGCTGAAAATTGAAGTGCTCCCACAGGGTGGGAGCAGGAAATTCAGTTTTCCACTCTCCAACCACAGGGATGTGTCACTGTTCTGCATCGGCACTCATGTTTGAATCATTTGGGTTGGAGGCTAATAAAAAACAAAGGGTTGATAATCAGTGTTCTTTAAATGCAATGGATGAAAGAATGACAAATTAGACAGAGACAGTTGGAGGTTCTTTGTATCATTCTTGGCTAAGAATTTGATCATTCAGCCAAGTTATGAAAGGAAAACAAAATACTTTCTTGCCAATGTTAAACTGTTTAAGAGTATCTAGAGACTAAATACTAGACATGCTTAAGGAAATAATTGAACCCTGATTAAGTTTGGATGGACGATTCAGAAGCTTAGTGCTGGAACAGGCATATTTTATTAGAATACATCATTTTAATATAAATCATATTCCCACATTTTGATTTAGATTTCAAAACAGTTTAGGAAAAGCATTTAGAGATGTGGTGGATTATAATGCTGTACAGATTTCTATAATGTCCTCATGCACTGCAGGAGGCAAGGTATTTTGCAAAAGAATTACTGACAATAAGACAACGTTATTGGGAGATCACAAATCCTGCTGTTTTGGGGAAAGGGATAACATGTTATCTGAACATCAGCAAAATGCTTTCTTTAGTTGTGCTACTTAATCCAGTTCAACTAAACATTTAAAGGCCCAGTTTTCTTGAACAACATCAAAGGAGTTACTAATTAATTATTTGAGTTCAGGGATACTATTTTACCTGCATAGTTATATAAATGCATGCCTTGTGTTACGTAATAGTAGAATTCAAATATTATTATGATCACTATTATGGTATAGACTGCAGTATGCTAAATGCTGTCCAAACAAATAGGAAAATCCATGCCAAAATGACACACTTCACAGAGATATAGTACAATAATAAGAATGAGGGTGTTTTATTGTTGTTTGTGTTTATTTGTTTGAGTTGTTTTTTTTTCCAGTGAACTCTGATGTGGAAGAAAACAGAAAAGGCATTATTAAAACCATCTCATCACACACAAGCTATCTTAAAACTTGCTTCATTTGGAAAAAATCAATATTGTTACACTGATTATAACTATCTCCTCCTTTGCATGCTTTGCTCTCATAAGTAGAGTTGGGCAGGAACTGGAATTTCAATTTTGCAGGAAATTCTACAATTTTGAAATCTGTTTTAATTCCAAATCAAAGAATTTAGAAATTTCCTGTGAAACAAAATTTTTGAAAACATTTTTGTTTTGGGTCAATCATTTCAAATTCAACTTTAAAAAAAATTTACAGCTTAAACTAAAAGAAATTTCTAAATGAAAACTCACTTGAAACAAAATATCAAAACATTCCATACCAAAAAATGTCAAAACAGGATGGTGCAATCATATTAAAAAGTTTTTTTCAATTTTTTTTCCAAATGAAATTTTATGGAAATAGACCCATATCCATGGGAAGTTTAGGTTTTGATGAAACACCATTTTTCCAATCAAAAAACATTCCATTAGGAAAAAAATTGAGTAGCTCTACTCATAAGTCAGCGAGTTACTGCACACCATAAAGGCTGAGGAAAAAAAATTCCCTGTGTCTGACAGTGTGGCATGATTAAGGCAAATCTAAATGTTTTTTCTAGCTCCATACTCCTCATGTTGATGTTGGTTGACTCCTCATGTAGATGGTTGACGTTCCATCATCAGCTGGCTCTGTATTTTTGTCTAAATTTGCAAATCTCTTGTTAGTACAAGATTTTGGACAGCAATTATGATCTCATTCTTAGTTTCACCTTTCTTCTGAGTATTTAGACAGTCAGTTTACTTTATTGGCATAGGAGGGGTCAGTACTCTCAGGTATCTCAGCCTATTACCATCTGACCAGGACAGGACTTCACAATAGGCTTAGGGTCTTATCCCCTGTGCCCACTTGGTTTTTTTGTGCATTTCTGAGGCAATGGCAGATAATTACATAATGATAGTGCTATTTCTGCTGTATCTTTCTTTTCTTACAGACTCTGTGATCCACTTAATATATAGTTAAAAATGGAGTCCAAAAGCAATAGTCTTATCTGATCCATAATGCCATGATGGAACTAAACGGATATAATGAAAACATATCCCAAAAATCAAGTAACAGTCCAAGACTGTGCATGAAGTTCAAAACACTGGCACCAGTGTGCACCCAGTACTAGAAAATGCTTTATAAAGTGTTATATTTATCCATTTATTAAAAGGAAAGAAGAAATCACAGCAGGAATAATAATAGCAAAGAAAGCTTTTCTGCTTTTCACAATCAAAGTAACACGATCACGTGTAGTAATGTCACCCCTGCCTGCTTGGTGTGGCACTCTAGCCCTTTCCAGTGGCAGCTTAACCATCTAGAGATTGATGAGCATACCACACCCTTAACTGCTAGAGATGTATTTTTAGATCATGCAGTAGATGCTCACACATTAAGCTACAGAGGTCCCAGGTTTGATCCCAGTCCATGATGACCAAGTGTAACATCATGTATTACTCAAGAAACCTCTGATTCTGTGTATGTGGAAGAATGCAGATATGGGGCCCCGGTATCTGGGACTGTGCCTCCCAGCCTGGATAGAGAGGCAGGTGCTAGTTCTGCTTGAGCTAATATGCTAAAAATAGCATTGTGGCACTGGTGGCAGCTCAGGTTAGCCCCAGTATGATTTCACCTGCTCCTCTTGGTCTGAGCTCA
The DNA here is from genome assembly GCF_026122565.2 of Emydura macquarii macquarii. NCBI lineage: Eukaryota > Metazoa > Chordata > Testudines > Chelidae > Emydura > Emydura macquarii. Next base: position 3,943,624 of record NW_027132499.1, on the reverse strand, counting down.
GGTGGCTAGCCCAAGCCATCACCCATTGCACAACATCAACACTGCTATTTTTAGCATGGTAGCTCGAGTGGAGCTAGTACTTGTCTGTCTGCCTATGCTAGGAAGTATGTTTCCAGTTGTGGTGTAGATGTATCCCTTGAAGTCACCAGTAGTTTTGCCACTGACCTCAGTGAAATCAGGATTTCATCATAAAATACTGTGGCGGGGTGCGCCTGTTCCACCCTGTGGATCCTGCGCTTCACCGGCTACGCCAGTGGTGCAGCTGGGAGGGGAGTGAAGGGGGGGGGGGACCTGGTCCCGCCCTCTGCCCCGGGCCCCCGACCCAGGGACCCTGTGAGGAGTGGTCTCACCCTGATTAGTCCCTGAGACCGACTACCTTCCCTGGGTCACCTGTCTGTGGCCCCCCGGCCGGTAGCCTGCTCCCTGGTACCGGCGTGAAGGGTTGTTCAGCCTTCCCCAACTGAAGCCTCTCCATCTCAGTGTGGTAGCAGCAGCGGATGATAGTCCCAAGCCCTGCGGCTATCACTGCAGCAGGGCAGGGCAGGGCAGGGCAGGGCAGGGCAGGGCAGGGCAGGGCAGGGCAGCTCCTCTCCGCTCTGCTTCTCTTCTCTTCTCTTTGCTCTGCGTTGCTTCTCTTTGCTCTGCCTCCTCTCCTCTGGCTGTTAACTCCCTTTCAGCCCTCCTGGCCTGCCTGAATTGGAGGCTTTTAACTGCTGGGGCAGCTTCTTTGATAGGCTCCAGGTGGCCTAATTGGCCCAATTGTCTTGAATTAGCCCCAGCTGGGTTATCCAGGGAAGAGGGCTTTATGGAGCCTGGGGCTAATATACATGCCTTCCAGCACTCTTTCATAGCCATGCGGTCTGGCCCTGTCACAATACATACCTAAGAATAATCTAATGATTGGAAATGAGTGAATACCTTAAAAAAAAAAAACCTGAAAATGTTAACAAAAATAAAAATTTTAATTCTTCCATCTCTGTGGCCTTAAAGTTACACACCTAGGCCTCGATTAATCAAAGTACTCGAGCACACACCTAACTTGAAACCAATAGGATGCCTAATGAGTTTAAAGTAGAATTTGTGGTTAAATACCTTGAGGAACTAAAGCCCTGAATACATGTGTAGGAAGTCGCTTGACTTACAGAAGTGCTGAATATCTATACTATCCATTGAGTCCAGTGAAAGTTGGGGTACTCTCCATATTTGATCTACAAAACACAGGCCAGTTTTTGGATCTCCAAGCGTATTTTGTTCCCATTATCCTCAGACTAAGTTACTGAAATATTTAAAATGTATACACACAAAAATGTCCAAATACTACCTTTGTTTTTCTTCGATCATTTCATATTGTTTCAAAACAATTAAATTGGCATTTAGTTCAAATGTACATGTACTTTATCAAAATAATAATGCAACTTTATCAAAATAATATTTTCTCAGAAGATAGATGCAACAATCTTGTTTCCAGTTGATAAATTAGATTATGAAAAAAAATGTTCTCCTTTAGATTTAGTGTGACAAACAGAGCATTCTGAATGCTGTTTTTGGTTATGTTCAATTCTGAATTGAAACATAACTAATAAAGCTGTGCCAGTTCTTCACCATATTTAATTGTTTGCATGTTATAAGCCTGTTCCTTATCCTTCGTCTGTTTTGTCCTTTTAGACTCTTAACACTCCAAGGCAGAGTTTATCTTTTATTTGTTTGTATGCCTGGAACAAGGGAGCCCCAATCCTGATTGGGGTGCTTGGACGCTTTCATAATATAAATGTTTACTAATAATAAAACAATTATTTTTTCTATTTAGTGTCTCTCCCTTTATCACTGTTTTATTCATAGACAGATGGTCTCCACAAGAGATCTTTCCAAAAAGAGAAAGAATATGCAGACTTTTATTTCCAGACCTAGTGGTTCTCCAAAGCCACTCTCCATTCTGCCTCCACTCCAGTAGATGTCAATGGTAAAAGTGCTTCATGGTCAGGCCCTTTAGGTATACATGAGGACTTTCCTAAGTGCCATATTCCCTAATGTGTCTTCCAGTCCCATTATACAGTTCTCCTCATCCTCTCATTTTCTCCTCCTAAAAACCAACCAGCTAGAAATTTGCTTCAGCCCTCCAGCAGCCATAAACCGAACACTGCTGAGAGGGAGATGAATGGCGGGTGGGATTTATAAGCTGTGGTTGTTCAAATCACCTTGTTATACTCACCATCTCAGTCCTGGATCTAGTTCCACATGCTGCCAAATTGTCCTCCAGCACTAGCTCTGCTCCTACACCAGGCTTTCAAACTAGCAAAGCCAATCACAGCACTGCAATTTTCATTGCTGGAGATACCAAATAGAAGGAACAAAGGAACTGTGAGCTTTGCATTAACAGCAACAAAATCTATTTGTGTTTAGATTTTAATTGGTAGTGTCTGAAGTCTAACTGGCATTTGATGAGTTTAGATATAAATCATCAATGGATAAATGAAAAGTGCTTACCATCTAATGTCAAAAATTTTAAAACTGGGTGCTTGAAGTGCTTTGATGTGCTTGACATTTTTGAAAATCAAGCTTCTTATTTAGGTGCCGATCCATGGGCTTAGGAAACTAATTCTAGGCGTCTTCTTTAAAAAAAATCTTGGCCTAAAACTGTTCTCCAGATTTGCAGGAAGCTGTTTGCCAGCATCGATTTACTTCATCATTTTGAAATGACTTTCAGTTTGAAGCATGTTGATATACTGTCCCGTTAGAACACACATCACTTAACAATAGCTGGAAAATCATGTGGAACTTTAAATCAAACCAATCAGTTTGGAACTGTCAGAAACTGATCAGGGTGGGTTGCAAGTACGTGTGTTTAGGGAAGATATAAACTGTTAGAAAAGATTTTATTTGTATCATTTTTTTAAAAATTGTTTAACTCTTATTTTATTATCGTTTCCTAAACCGGGAGCCTAAACAGTCTGGCATAATCCAACATGCAAAAGAAAGGTCTGACAGCTAAAAAAGGGAGGGACAAGTCCAAACAATGATAAGATCTTGATCTGAACTTTCCAATCATCAGAGGAGGTTGAATCCAGGGATTTGTTCAGTCTAGCAGGTCCTGTTGGCAACTGTCACGATTTTATAGCGAGTTTTGTGACACTTTGTACTTTTCTTAAAAGCTGCAGCTCTTAAATAGAAGCAGAATTGGACGCATTGTTTGTATAAAGGGATAACACCATAGATCATAAACATATTAGGGCATGTCTACACATAGCAACAATGCACATTACAGGGGTGTAATTTCTAAAGTACACTAACGTGTACTATGTTATCAGTCTAGACATGCTGGTCATACTAGAAGGTCCCTAGTGCACTTTAATGTAGTGCTCTTTATGTTCATGTCCCCTAAGGACCTTTTACTGTACATCATTCGTGTCTACATGGACCAATTAGTACACAATACCTACGTTCACTTTAGAAATCTCACCCCTGTAATATGCATTGCTGCTCCATGTAAGCAATCCATAGGTAACAGCAAGCCTGAATTTTCAGAAGTGACCATTCATTTTGGATGCCTCTGTTTTGTTAGCCAACAAGACAGATCTTACAGAGCTCTGATTTTCTGCAATCCCTGAGTGCAGTACCCTACAACTGAGGTTCCCAAAAATCACTAGTAAACTTTTTTTAACTGACACCAACAGCACCCAAAACTTCCATTGTTTGTTGCTTCTCCCTTGCAGGAGCATTGCCTCAGGAAGGGAGAACACAAAGTTAAGTTACACAAAGTTATAACTACAAAATAGAGTTCAAGATATTCTCTGAAACTATTCACACTCACTACACTCTTCCATAAATCATTGTTGTCACTGAATAAAATGAAATAGAAATTTAGAATTAAAAAAAAAAAGGCAGGTTACTTAATAGCTCATGGTAGAAAAATAAATTTCAGAGATCAAAAAATGGAGAGGGGCTGAGAACCAAGAACTGCCTGTGAAACTTTCCAGTACCATTGAAAAAGTGGCTTAAAATAATAAAGCTTATTTTAGAAGTCCTGAGTGGTGTGATGCCTCATCTGTAGCATATAACGAAGAAAAAGTAGCATATAAAAGAGGAAGTGGAACTGCTGTTAAAAATAACACAGAAAGTCCTTCTCTGAAAGTTCCTGGAATAAGAGCATTTATTATATTGTGTGGTAGTTGGATAAGTCAATTTGTGGTCTTTTTTTATGAGCTGTATTGTCTTTGAAGGTTACACAATCTGGTTGGAGAACACTGTTGTCTTGTTCCTTTTGGAAGAAGGGGAGATGAAATGCTAGCTGTACTCTTCACTGTAAATATAAAGAGCGAATGTAGCTCGGTGTTTCTGTTGAATGCCATTTTTTTTTGGTAACTCTTTATCTGATTTTTAGCATTCTGTGGAGGTATAAATAAATCATTCTTCTACAATCCAGTACAAAATTTACTTTTCTGCTTGTATTTTCTTTTGACCTAAGCATGTGTGAGTTAATTTAATGCTCATGAGGGACTGATAGCACTGGCTAGAAACAGTATTGTGCAAACTCCTGCCACACAGTTCCGATGATTCACCTCAACTATGAATTTTCACATTCTTGCGATTGCAGTTCTGTGCCTCCCTAGAGCAAAAATGGTCTATGAGGAATCTTGCCATTTTTTCCTCTGTAGTTTTCTCAGCTCAGAAAAAGGAAAATTCAAACTGTGGGGAAATTCTTAGTAGCTACATGTCTTTTAGAGTTTAATTCTGTAGTTAATTATTATTGACCTTTATATTATGATAACGTTTAGGGACCCCTCTCCCAACCAAGTTTGGGAATCCATTATGTTTGACACTGTACAACCACAGAATAAATTTACGTGTACACTGCAAACTGGCATATGATTGCAACATGTGGTAAGCATACCCAAGCTAACTTTAATCTGGCTAGATCAGGTACCAGTGGCAGGGAAGCACAGATTTCAGCCTGGGCTAGCCAGTCAAGTATGTACTCAGGGTCCTGGTTGGGTTTGTGCAACCCATGCTGAAGCTGTTGATGCTTCAGCTTCCTTGATATTGATGACTGAGCCAGCTAAATTAAATCTAGCTTGGGTATGTCTACACATGTGGCTTTGTCTAAACTTGTGGTGGCATATGTACGGTACATGTAGCTACACCGTGAAAGATAGGTTATAGCTATATGCAGCAGTGAAAGGCTCTGGTAGTTGGGAGGCAGCAAGAAAAGGTTCCAGTGGGGGGGGAGGGGAGGGTCTGTAAGGTTCTGAAACTGCTGGTCATTATGATATATGTGGTTATGAATCCATGTAGCTGTGCATATGGAATAGTATGTTCATGGCCAGTATGACCATTTCAAGTACACCTCACAGCACAGAGGGGCTCCTCTCAGACCAGTTGTTTACATGAAACTAACTTCAAGTACCCATCCATTGTCCAGCCAGGAAAAGAACCATGAGAGTTAATGGGGGGGGGGGGAATCTGAAACAAATGGAAACTAAAAATAAAACCGTAGGCTATGGCTACACTACAGAATTTAGAACAGTGCAGCTACAGTGATGCTACTGCAGACACTCTAAGCAACGGAAGAGAGCTCTCCCATTGACTTAATTACTCCAGCCCCCACGTGTGGCGGTAGCTCCCGCCTTCATAGCACTGTTTACACCGGCACTTAGGAAACCCAAGGTTATAGGGCAGGCTGTGACAGAAATCCTCACTTTAAAGAATAACATGAGTGAATTTAGTACACTTGAAAGCTATAATAAGCATATACTGCTGCTATCCAGTGAGTGGATAAACACGGCATGTTGGTCTTTAGGCCTGACAATCAGGCATCTTTCCCAACACTAAATTCACTAAAGAAGGGCAAAGTGAATGATTGTGCATTTACTATACATGCTTAATTTTACCACTGCCAATTATAGCAGATAACACTCCAGTACATATTACCTTTAAAGGAAACTTGCAAAGAATAAAGATGTTAAACTCCAGCAATGTTAAAAGTAAAGAGCAGCCATGCTCCAAATTATTCTGGTCAGAGCATTTGACCTTAAGAGTATAATGAGAATTTGAGTGACAGGTTGGACTCAGTAATCTGGGTATTCACCCTAATCCTGAAACCCTTTAGAACTTCATGTGAATTCCTCTTCCTGCTGCAGGACTTTTTAAATCCTCCTGCTGAATGTTCAAAATACTCCAATTGCCTTAAAGATAAGTATAGCCTCAAGGGGCCTGTAATAAGATTAGGAGCAAATTAAAAGGTTAAATTGCAGTCTTGTTGAGAAATTTAAACTCACATTTGCAATTTGCAACCCTCCATCTAATCTTTGTGGCAGAGATTAAAATAATCTATGGATTTTTACGAAGAATCAATAATCCTAAAAAAAATTTGATTTCACTTCTGGAAGACGCTGATAGGATACAGAATGATACTTCAGCTCAACTCAGAAGAATGAAAAATGCCAAAAGTTAAAAAAACTGTAGCCATGTGCACTATTCTATAACATCCAAAGAGATTTATGGATTTCTGTCAGTAAGAAAGCAATACTCAGAATTTAGGTATTAGAGATGAGGTTAAAATGGAAATAACTGCACAGAAGTACCATAAAAATGGAAGCCAAGAATCAAGAACCCCATATGTAATAGAATTCTCAGAGTGCTAGGTGGCCAAGTGGGTAGCACACCCAGCATCTAGCCTCACTTCCCAGTATGAAGGCCTTTGAGTCCAATTCCTCACCTGTGTATGGGCTCAGCTTCACACTGGGTTTTCAATGTCCTTGCCCTCTTATTACCAGAGTGTGAGTGGGGTCGGAATGAGGTTTATGCTGCTCCTGCTGCAGAGGCAGTTGGTAGGAGAGACTGGGCCCTCCCAGTTCATCGGGCTCTGACCCCTTAGGAAAGCCAATCACTGTCTGGCACCCAGGAGTGCCCCTGAAGTTACCTCCTCTGGGAAACTTCCAACCACGCATCTCTTATCATGGCTCCAAGTCCAATATAAAAGAACAAATGAAAAAGAACAGACAACTCAACTTTCAGCCCCAGCTGGGCTCAGCATGCAATTCTAGTCTTCACAAGGCTTCTTCAGCACCCTCATTCAGGAATCCTCAGGGTATGTCTTGTCTTCCTCCCTAGCCTTTCCCTTTTAAGCTTCCTCTCCAGTTGGAACATGCTCTGCAGGTCTGGCAGGGCGGGGCTAGATGGGCCCAGGATTGTCTCTAACCCCTTCAGGCCCAGGATGGGGTCTGTACTACCCATCATACCATACTGAAGAAAATACAGGGCAGGTATTCAATACCTAGAAATGACAGCAAAGTAGCAGGCAGGGGTGATCCCAGAAATGTTTTTCATGGTAGACCCATTCACAGCTTAACTTAGTATGGTGCCACTCTTTGTCAGAAGACTAGGAACAAAGAACATAGACCATTCTTACAAGATGGGAGACCCTCGCCTAGGAAGCAGTGACTTTAAAGTGATGCTTGGATATATACACAGGGGAATCTCGAGTAGGAGTAAAGAGGTTCTTTTATCTTTGCATTTGTCAATGGTGTGACTGTTGCTGGAATACTGTGACCAATATATGCTGACTATACACATAGAATCATGTTAATATGAATCATTCTCACTATCTATTATAGCAGTTAGCATATGTGAACATGATTATAATAAAGATGTAGGCCAATTTAGGCTAAGTACACATAACATCTTGCATTTACTGAAGTAAGGTTAGATTTAAATAAATAGGAAAACTGTCAGGAATCAGGATCAGGACATATCAGATCAGTTACTCTGACAGACCAGGACTGGACTGTCTCAAAGGAAAAGGACAAGCTATACGAGTGTTCTATCCTGGTACAAACCTAAAAGGTGCCTTTGCACTCCTAGGTACCTGGAACGCACGTGTTCGGACCAAAGAGATAAAAGATACACCATGGTACCAGAAAAACAAGGTAAAAAACTGATTAGTGAAATCTAGTTTCAGATAACTTACACTGTACTTTTTACTTGTAAACAGGAAAGGTATAAAAAGATGGCTCGAGGGGTGTAAGTAACTGTGGGAGCATACCTTCTGCATAAGGTGAATGTAACGATGCAGCACGCCACAGCTTCTCAGAAACTATCATAAAAAACATTTTCCCTGTACTACATTATTATTGGCTTATGGCAATAAATCTGACTGACAGTGGTTATTTGGTCTCTCAAGTATATTTCATAACAAACAAAAGTGTGGTCAAGCAATTGACTATACAATATATCAACTACTGTGTCCAGTTCCAGTGTCCACAATTCAAGAAGGATGATGATAAATTGGAGAGAGTTCAGAGAACAGCCACGAGAATGATTAAAGGATTAGAAAACATGCCTTACAGTGATAGACTGAAGCAGCTTAATCTATTTAGCTTCACAAAGAGAAGGTTAAGGGGTAACTAGATCTCAGTCTAAGTACCTACATGAGGAACAAATATTTAATAATGGTCTCTTCAATCTAGCAGACAAAATTATAACATCCAGTGGCTAGAAGTTGAACCTAGACAGATTCAGACTGAAAATAAGGTGCACATTTTTAACAGTCAGAATAATTAACCCTTGCAACAATTTACCAAGGGTTGTGATGGATTTTCATCATTGGCAATTTTTAAATCAAGATTGGATATATTTTAAAAGACATGCTCTAGTTCAAAAGGAATTATTTTGGGGAAAATTCTATGGCCTGTGTTCCACAGGAGGTCAGACTAGGTGATCAAATTAGGCCCTTCTGGCCTTGGAATTTATTAATTTGAATTTATTAAAATATAATCATATCTGTAATTAACTTATGAGGTTCACATGAATAATTATATGAATCTTAGATACCTGAGAGACCACCTCTTCCTCTGCAACAAAGACTTTACATGACAACTGTGTTTCACTGGACCCATGAACCTGTGCTGACCACGAGGAGAGGCTTGTGAGCAGAGGGAAAAGAACTTTTACAGCAGCTGGATCTAAACTCATTTCCCACAAAAAATAGATAATTCATATCTTATACATAGTGAGCACTCTTTCTCTTTCTACCACACACATACACATACACTCTTTCTTTCACACACACACAATAAAAAAACAACCAAACTACACAATAAAGCTATTTCTATTATAACCTTTATCAAAATTAGTCAACATCTATATTAGGAGAAACTTTGGAGTGAGTCCTTCTTTGAATATAGACTAGCACTTGCTTTTCTAAATTTGGAGGAAAATGGGTTTGATGGGGACACTACAGCCTATAACAGTAAAAGTTTGGTTTTGGTTTATTTTAATGAAAAACCGTACACTTCTAGCAACTTCATAAACATATGACCCAATGTACCCACCACTATGTTACTCCAGTTTTACACTGGTGGAGGTTAGCTGAGATCAGTGGAGCTACCTTGGCTTAAAACTTGAATAGTGCAATGATGAATCAGGCCTTCTGAACAGGATTTTCAAAAGTTATTCTATTTTGGCCTAATGTTGCTCCGATTAAAATCAATGGGCATTTTACCATTGCCTTTGATGGGCGCAGACTTAAGCCAATGCTGAGCACTTTTGAAAGTCCCATCCATAGACTACTTCAAGTTATCCAATTTGTGCTGTTGCGTATATTCTCTAAATCTCTTCTAAATGCATTATCATGTTTACTTTTCTAAATACTTCTGCTTTTAACACCATATTTCAAGCTTTTAACTGCCTCATATTAGTGGCAGGGAACATCAGCAGACCACAACTAATTTGCCATGTCAAAGTGCAAATACCACCTACAGATCAATCGGATCCTGTTTACATAATGCTCTGGTGACTCTGAGCCTGACAGATGTACAACATTTTAACTGTTGCAAAAGTAGTTTGCAAGCAATATAACCACTAAAGCGTACCAAAGTAGTTTATCTCATTTATCACACTTAAATGTTATATCAATGAATTCATTTACAAAGGCTCAGTGGTTTCCTGCTGTACATTTAACAAAAAATCACAATACTGTCAATGAAATGAGATAGTCAGTAAATATCCCATTTTATTACAGAGATTTCCAGAAATATAGTTGTCAGTTGTCCCTTATATATACACCCTTATTTTCAATTTTTCATTGGTAGCTTAGGCCCTCATCCTGAAAATTCACGCATGCTTAACATTACTATCATGAGGAGTTCCATTGAAATCAACAGGGCTACCCAGAGGGGTAAAGTTAAGCACATGTGCAATGTTTTCAGGAGCAGGGACTCGGTGACCAATATATTCTGAATTGAAAGATGACACAGTAAATTATGAAAGGGACTAAATATGTTTTCAGCTACTTTGATATAAATCCAGAATAATTCCCTTAAATCCAAACCTAATTAATATCTGAAGCCAGCCTTTAAGTCACCAGTTATTAAAAGGAAAATTTACCATTCTTTTGTTTAAAAGGAGGACTACCTTCTCCCCATACTTGTAGAGAAGTGATTTTATTTTTTTTAGAATTTTTTTCTTCCCTCAGCATTATATTAATAAATATCTGGTGGTAATAACCCAATCAAGTTGCTAACTATTGAAAAACAAAATATCTTGGATGCATCTGGGGTTCTCATTTTAAGACAATATTAGTGTTATCCCTCTGTGCCCACATAGGGGATTAAATAGGCATAAGGCATCCCTTTATTCTGGTGCACAGGCTACTTCCATCACAGCCCTGAGGGAAGAGAGGCGCCTCCAGGGATTGCTACTCCTCTCCACAATCATGTGGACTATCAGGAGTGAGGATTTGGCTGAGGCCTTGGTCCTCCATCCCCCACCAGTGTACTGGCCAAAACAGCTAAACCATCATAGAGGGAGAAGTAATCTGTTCTAGCTACTATACTAAAGTGATACTCACAACCTCTCTACTTGCAGCCTGAACTGCATTTATACTGATAGATTTTACTCTGAGCAATTCTTACATGATATGGGTGGCTGTGTGGAACCAGGATTTTTATGATGAATCTGCTAAGGAGGGGACTACAACTCCCATCTACCCCCACCACTTGCACATCTCCTTTTTCCTGGCCAGGTGAGAGGAAAGGTCCTGAAACTGGAAGTGGCTGTGTTCTGTTTGAGGAAATGGCCTCATGGCTAGCAAGGAGCTGCAGAGATGCTGAAGCAGCAGCGGGGAGGCAAGCAGGGAGCTGGAGGGCAGCTGAAGTCAGAGCAGAATCCCTAGGTACTGTTTGCAGAGCCGCACATGGCATAGGCTGCAAGTGCCAGATACTACGGCTGGGTGCAGGCCTGTGTGGGACTTATGGGGGAGCAGTAGCAGCTAAGCAGAGAGCCAGTACAGAAGACTCTACTGAGAGACTCTAACTGAACCTGGCCCGGAACCTGTAATCACCTAGTTGCTTCAATAGGGACTGGAATGGAGAGAACACCACAGGCCCTACTAGGCCTGAAGAGCCCTGACTCTCAATGGGACTGACCAGGGATGCAAACAAACTCACATTGAACTGTACCGAGGATATCGACAACCTTTCCTACTAGGCCTAACAAAAGGCTTTCCCTTAGTCATGTGTCTGAGTGGTTACTGGGACCCACCAGGGTTAGTGCCTACAAGGCCAAGATACTGAGGAACCTACAGGGCTTGCCTGAGTCACAGTACACCTGGCACGACACCACGGGCACCATAGGGTTTGGTGAACTGAGCATCCTCACTTATTATACATTGTATTCTGTGTAGTGACCATTTCAAAGTTGTTTTAGATTCCTTCTGAGCAAACCTAATTATTTGCAAATCCACTATTCCTTTAGTTGTTCCAATAGACTCTGGTTACCCCATAGTGCAGTGCTATTGAACATTAGCCACGTACACACTTTGAATCTATCGCTGCCTTCAATATGTATGAGGAAATGTTTGATTAATAGCTAAAATATAATAATATATTGCCTTGACTCTAAGGTATCCTGAAAACATTAACTGTGAAGTAATTCCAAAGTAATAAATCACGCAGTATGCTTTTCTAGGGACGCTAGCTCTGTGTAAGATGTAGAGGTGAATTGACTGGCACAATAATGCAAGAACATGTTTCTAGGTGACTTTAAGAAGTGATAGATTAAATATGTAGTTTTTGCTGCTGATGCTGTTCTTGTCTTGGCAGTAAATTCTCTGCCCAATATCCAGAGATGTGTTTGATAAAGCTATTGTTCCTTGTTCTATTTTATGGATGCTATGTCCTTTTAGAGGGATATATTTGGGGACAGGAAATGGAGCTTTGGATTGTTATGTCAGAATTGTAGAAGTGATTAAAATAAATTAACATGAATAAAGAAAGGCTCCATGTAAAGTGTATATATGCTGCTTTTGATCAGGTCAAATAATTGAGCAAAATAGTCAAATAGTAAAAAATGATCTGTAAATATTTTCATGAATAATTATGTGTGAATATTCACGCAGCTACCATGTGTTCACTGAAATATTTGCACATACCAAAATTTTCCATGAATTGTATCAGAAATATGTATTACTTAAAAACCTCATACTGGAAGCTTGTTAATCATTATATTCCTAACAAAAACATTTCAGTCATCCAATTAGGGATGAGAAATTAATTAATATGCTGTGAAATCCTAGCCCATTGAAATCAATATGAATTTGTTATTGACTTTAGTGGGGCCAGGATTTCACCCTTAATTAAAAAAATATTAATAGTAAAATAGTTACCTTAGGTAGTTTTTTCTTTTTAAATTCACGTTTTTATATGATTGCATGTGCTACTTTTGGAGAAGTACGTTTTTTATAAATAAAATATTATTATGAATACATAAAAAACACCATTTACTGACAATAGAAACACAAATCAGCAGGTTGTTCTGGATGTCAGCTTTTTCTCTGAAGCTCTGGAAGCACTACCTCTGACACTGGCAGACCAGGAGCCTAAGTCTCAACAGAACACTGATGAATACGTAGCTGGAACCAGATTGGCTCACTTGTGTGTTAGCAGTGTTAAAGTGGGTATTAGAGTTATAAGAATGTGTTTAGTGTTTAGACTTTATGAAATGCTGCATGCATTAATCTCACTTATAATATCTATATCCCATGTTATAAGGTAATATTTAAGTGTGTTCTCTGTAACTATAAATCACCAGACAGGAAAGAAGCATGAATGAGTGTGATACTATTTTCCAACTGTAGGTATTATCTCCAACCCAACAAGGAGGCCCATCAACATGAGATGAATCATCAGAGGACAAAAGGCTGATGTTTGCTCTCTCCTCCTTGCCCTCCCATGAAGAGGAGATGTGCAAGTAAATTCCTTTCAACAGCTGAATTTGCAACTCAAAACAAAAATAGAGAAGGAATAATAAGTCCTAACAAGGAGAAACTGCATCTTTAATGCTCTTTGGACTCTGAGGGATTACTAAGCATAAGTGAAAGATTCCCAGGGCTTGGCCTGGGTTAGCACTAAAGAATATATAGAGCTTGCTTAGTATTGAAGCTTCTATTACTTTTTTAAACTAACAACTGTATCTCATTTGTGTGTGCATATATATTAACCTGCTTTAACCTTCCAAATAACTCTTATTTCCTAGTTAATAAATCTTTAAATAGTTTATTATAGGAATGACTACAAACATTGTCTTTGGTATGAGATCTAAGGTGAAATTTACCTGGGGTAAGTGACTGGTCCCTTGGGACTGGAAGTAACCTGAATATTGTTGTGATGGTGAAGGAACCATCTATCACAAAGGCAAACTTACCTGGACAGCAAGACAGAATGGAGTACCCCAAGGTACTGCCTGTGATTCCATATTAAGGCTGTCATAGTGCTTGAGGAGTTTACATTTGATACTTGGTTAGTGAAATCTAAGTATAGAATTCACAGCCAATTTGGGATTTGTACTCTGCTTCTTAGTAGTCTGCCCTGAGATTTGTACCCACATTCCTGCAGAACTATATTCAGTGCAACATACTGTACTGTCTATCATATTTACTTAGTAAAACAAATTCTATTTACGTATTATAAAAATAAATTACATATTAAAAATTGGCAAACAAACTAAATTGAAAAAATCAAAATTTAAAGAATAAAAAGTCAGTGTGGTCTGATGCTACCATGTTGTTAGCACATTCATCTATATTTCCAAGCTATTGTGAATGTACATATCATAATATTAATAAAATAAAAGGCAACTATAATGTTCCAGGTAGACATTCTGTGGGGGTAAAGATCCAGAGCTGGAGATGGTTAGTAATGTTTATGCAAAAAGTATTTTGATTATGTAGACTACTCTTCAGCTCTTCAGCAGAGTATACCTTATTATTATATTAATTATTATTAAGTAATTATATTGGCTTAATTCACTAAGATTTGCACTACCCCAAATTTAGGTCTTCTATCATTATATTTTCAATCTTTCACCAGTCAGACTGTACCTTAGAGTCAACGATTGGAGGGATTGATCTCAAAGAGGAACGTATATAAATCAGCAAGTGAATCTTCCTGAGGATTAATGCCTCCTACCAGTTGCTGAATAGTTGATGTCCCAGTACAACACAATCCAAACAGCTGTAGCAATTAGACATGACAAGACATTTTCCACATACTGTTTTGTCTAGTGAAACTGTCAGAAAGTGCAGTTTTCCTGGCTTTTAATTACCACACCACCCACAGTTAGTATATGTTCACCCACCGCTTCTGCTTGAGAACTAATCTATCTTCTACTCAAATGTATGGTTATTAAAAACAATGGGATCCTGTCAGAACTTGTGTTTTTAAAAGGGTAATATAACAGAAAGATAGAATTATCTAAATTGTCTTGGAAGGTGGCCACTTTTTTTTCTCCTGTAAAGATTGTACATTTTTTAAAGGGGTCTAATCCTAGTCCTATTCCAGTCAATGAGTATATTTTGCCATCATTTTGAATGGCATATTTAGGCCCTATGTGAGCTATATACACAAATAATTCCTCGGTTAGGAAGATCTGTGGACAATCAATAGGTTCACAGATGTTTGAGATGAAAAAGATCATGAGTATTAGATCATATGCACTATCCCAAAACTAGTGCAGTATTGTTCCCTTAAGGCCATTTCTAATGTGTTCTAAAGTCTCACTCTAGCTATTAATAAATAGTGACTTCATTGGTACTACTCATGAAAATAAAGCAAAGCATATGCATAAGTGTTTGGAGGACTGAGGCTGGGGAGGATATATGGAGGATAAAGGCAAACACATTAAGGAGGATATCACTTTTTATTCCATGAGCACAAAGTACAACCTGTTTCCATCATAGATTCCTCAGTGGTTAATTTTTAACTAGCTTTTTGTGTTTTAAATTTTAAAAAGTTTAATTTATAAACATAAAAATTACAGTTAACGGAAACATAATAAGATGTTTTCTTACCTTTCATAAATGTTTTGTCAGATACCAAGCAGGCCTTTATAATAATAGTATAAGAACTGAGACAAAGCCAGGCTGGTTGGCTACTAGAGGGTACTTGAAGGCCAGGATGTCAGCACTAGAATATTAAAGGCCCTTTTTCCTGCAAGCCGGAAGGAGGCTACTTCAGGTCAATTAGAGGCACCTGAGCCCAATCAAAAGCTACTCCAGGCCTATTAAAATCCCACCTCTGCTACAGAGAAGGGGGGGGGGGGTCAGAAGGCTTGTGGCAGTAGGGAGATAAACTTCTCCAACACAGGAGATGGTGCTTCTTCCCACAGGAAGAACAACAAAAAACCCCAGGTACCAGCTTGGGGGAAGGGCTGATACTGCCCCACCACCACCACAACTGTAACCCCACCGAAGGGGCCAAAGAAAGGTGCTCCCCTTGGGTCTGGGCTTTATAGACTTATGCCCCCCACCTGTGTCGGAGGGGCATTTCTCAGGCCCAAACCAAGGCCCACTCTGAACACTGTAAACCAGAGGTACTGAGGGGAGAAGCTAAAAGACTCATCCAGGGTGGGGCAGATTTATCCCAGTCCCGTCCCAACAGAGGAGGCAGCCCTAACACCGCAAGACTGAGCAGGTGCTTTGTATCACAGAACATACAGTAAAAATCACATAATTGTGAAAAGCAGGTATAAAAAAGAAATGTGCACGGGATGTTTCTTCTGCAAATACAGTGCCCCAGTAGCCATGAGAGCAACAAAAAGAGTTATTCTAAAATCTAATCTGCAGAGATCTTGGAAAAAGACTTCCAGGCCTATCTGTTTTAGGGTTATGTTTTGGCTTCAGACACAACTCATTGCAGAGGACTGTGCAGAGCTGTACAATCCCTGAGGAGTTCTTACAGACTCTGGCTCAATTGCAGGCAACAGGCCGGGAAGAAGTTTGTGTCAGCCCTATTGCAGCTAAAGGCAGGTTGGGCAACAGTAATCCCTAATACTCAGGTAAGACTGATTTTCCGCAAAAATAAAGGGACCTCTGACCAGTAGTTTCTCCGGCCCCATGGGACAAGATCTGGGTGTCAATGGGGTGACTGTGAATAACCTTTGATTTTTAGGAAAAAATGTAATGACAAATTTACAACACTAAGTTAAAGGCCTAATGTGACAGGATGAACACATTGGTCAACATGCCTTGGGGGAGGCTTGCAGTCTTGTGGGACCCCACTCCAGAAGTGCGCCAAAAAGGAGACTCCAAAGTGCCACACAACTGGGCATCAGTCGGGGTGTTTGTTTTTGATTGTTTGATTAATTGTTTTTTTTTGCTGGGGAGAGAGAAGTTGCGAAGGGTGAAAAGCACAGAGGGGTCTTCGATGCCCCTGCTGGGAGCAATGAGCTAAAACAATCAGGAATGTAGTTAGGCTCAGAGTGCTAGCTCCTTTGCCTTCTATGCAGCTATGCAAATTTACACCAGCTGAGAAGCTAGCCCAGAACCTTTGCTAGACTCTGAATTACTTCCACGTGGGGAAGGAAAAGATGTTTAGTTGTTTAGATGGCCGGCAAGGGACAGAAGGATGCTCTGGCTATATTGCTTTACATTCAGGGATTTTAATGTATGTGGGGTTACAGATTTAAGATGCATGAAAGAACATGTGCAGAAGTTGGGAGGCTTTATTTTTTCTAGATGAACAACAGTACTGTTCTTCCCCCTCTTTCTCCTAACACATACACATCTAAAATTAGTTGGGATAGTGTGTCTTGTGTAATAAATGAGGAATGTTACATGCAATTTGGAGTACTAACAGATATTTAAGATAGAGTTGCTTTAACATAGTGGATGCTGACTTTCCAAGAAAGTAGTAATTAACCCATTTCCCCATGAAAAAGAGGCTGGATTTCCTACAGTGCCTTCCAGTCTCTGGGGGGTTGTGGAGATCCTGCTGAGGGAAAAAAAAATAATCTAAACAAATTGTTTCAAAAGTGCGGTGTTCCTATAGCATGATGTGGTAACTCCATTGTTTTCCAGAAAATAATTTAAGACAATGAAATCTCATCCTTTCCCAGTTCCATCACAGGAGGAAATGCCATTGAATTCTCAACAAAAATAAGTAATTTCCAGAGAAGTTGCATCAAAGTTGAAATAATCAACAGCTTCTTTTTCCCTCCAGAAAGAAACTACACAAAAATGAGATGGGAAACCTTAGGGTTTCTCTACACAGCAACTAGACCCCTGCAGCTGGCTTGTGCTAGCCAACTCAGGCTCATGGGAATCGTGCTGTAGTACTGTTTCATTGCTGTGTAGACTTTTGGGCTCAGGCTGGAGTCAGGACTCTAGGACCCTGCAGGTGGGATGGTCCCAGAGCTCGGGCTCCAGCCAGAGCCAGGAAGTCTACACAGCAATGAAATGGCCCTGCAGCCCTAGTCTTGCAAGCCTGAGTCCACAGGCATGGGCCAGCCACGGGTTTTTCTTTGCTGTGTAGACATACCCTTGAAGATCAAGGATTAGATGCATTGATAGAACTATTTTGGGACACTTATACATTGTACCCTGAGACAAAGGGTATCAAATTCATCCTCACGTTTGTTTTAAAGTACACAAACACTAATCATCAGTAAAATTCCTATTTTATTGTCAATAAGTAAAATTAATTCTACAAAATAAAATAGGCCAAATTGTGCTCTGACTAGCACCAATGTAAATCCAGGATAATTTCTCATTTAACATTTCCCAGATCTCCAGTTTAATTTTTAGTATTCATTCTTTTTATTTCACTCAATACCAATGAATGATATTTGAAATTCCTCAGACAGCAATATTCATATATATATATATGATCCCACACCCATTTCTGATAGTTTTTTAACTTATTCTGCATGTACTGAGTGTGCAGCCAAACCTCCACTGAGGAAGAATGAAGTTATGAATGTGCAAGGTGTCCTGGATTTGTTCCTTTTGCCTTTTTCTTACATGTTCTCTTAATATTCTTCAATAAATTGTGAGCCTTGACCATTGATTCAGCCCTCTTCTTAATTAGCCCCTTCTTTTGTTCACTTTTCCATACTCACATTAAACAGTCACTATAATCATGCAGGTATCAAAAATGTTACATAATTCCTGACAAAATTGTATCCTAAAGATGGGATACACTATACATTAGACAGTTTGAACTTCCTAAAGACAGACACAATTAAGCATAGGATTTCACATATGGTTAATTCCAGAAGATGAGAGACAGGAGATATTCATGGCTAAATTTTTGTCCTAATAGATCATCATCCACTGTACCAAACATTTACCCTGTAATATTTTAAGGTGCTGAAAGAAGAAGACTGTCTCACTTTAGGCAAAGATGTTTGAGAAGTTTTTCATATCTTTTGGCTAAAAACAGTTACTATGTCTTTGCCAAACTTTTCTGTCTTTAATTGTACAGTTCTTCCCCTAATTAATATTCCTCACTATATACAAACCAAACGTACTTTTAAAATCAGATAAAAAAAAAAACTGCATTCAGTATGACCGCTTTTCCAGTCCCAAGTTTAAAGTGCACCTCCAAGAAACAGAAAGCCACTGACAAAGACAAAAAATTCTGTGGTTTAGATTTATTCTACTGTTTTACAGTTAGTCTTTATTAACATTTTGTTTGAGGTTTTGTTTTGTTCTAAGACTAACTCATAATTATTCTTGAATAATGAAAACCTGGGATCCCTCCCAAAAGTGATCATAACAGATGGCATTTTATCATTTCACTGTATGTCATCATTGTTTACATCTTGGTAATTATATTTAAGAGGCAGAATGCATATTTGGTGTGCAGTGCCCCTGCTAGAAAAATAGACCCCTGAAACACTCTTAACTCTCAACCAGTACTGAAGAACTGAGATGGGATGGCTTGTTTCACTAGCTCTTTATATTCCATGTATTCATCACTTCTTAGTATTTATTTCCATTTAGACTCCCATATTAAATGAACTGTTGGAAATTATTAAGTGCTATGTTTCCTTTTGGAAAGTATAAATCACTGCAAATGCATTGGGAATCAGGAATTAATAGCATCTTTGTTATATCTCTTTATTATAGTTCATTAATCAACTGCCACTGGGAAAGGAATACACAGACCTAGTTGAAAAAAAAGAGTATATGTGTATATACATTATATATCTGTGTACACACACACACACACACACACACAGGTAACATTGTTGGTTTTAAGGATTTACTAAAAATCCCATTGCTAATGAGAATTTACTTTTCTCCATCTTAGTGTGCACAAGCTGACATTTTTCTCAAGAATCCACTCTGTGTAGCTCTTTCCTGTCATTATCCCTCTTAGGAAATCCATTGTACGTAATGGTTTAAGTATAGAATAACAAAAGCCACACTGCATAAATTCTGTTGATTAGGTTCTGTTGATAGATTCTGTTGAATCTGCCAAATTAGTAAATGAACTTGGTTGCCAGTCTGAGGTGCCACAGCGGTGCAACCCAATTGCAATTCTGAGGGAAGGTTACCCATTCATAGCCTGCCATATCACAGCTACGCAACAGCCCACCTCTTTGGAGGCTCGTCTCAGGGAGGAATTACTCATATGCAGAGCCTTTCTGATTATGCAAAGGTAGGGATGGATCTCTGAAACTAACCAACCAATTTAAATTTCCATAGGGTAGATCAAATCCTAGGTTATAGCTGATGAGCGCATATAGCACAAATAGGGTGTATATGTGGAAAGGTGATATACAGATCACCTTTGCAAATCTCCATTTGAGATAGCTATGCTGGTATCCAGGCATAAAGCAGAGTAGCACGAAGACTGAGCTAAGGGGCCAAAATAGAAGTTGGGGCTCAGTGGGGCATAAGGATGTCCCTTTTGATTTCATCACGTACCTTAACCCAGCAGCAGGGTTTGGTGGGTGGCACAGGAACCACTACTCTCGCTACAAAGGATCAATCTACACCTGGATGATCCTTTCACTGCATGGGACATCAGCTATTTTGACAGAGTCCACTGGGAGTGTGACGTTCCATAGCTGAAAAACTAATTTAGCTGTGAATTACAATGGGATAATTATGATCTGTTTATTTCTTAACCACTCAGTGGCAGAAGATATGATTTAAAGCCAACTGAAAACATCCATTTTTACATGAAACAACGAGATAGAAGAAATAAGATCAGATCTATGATGTTATCATTCTTAAAATGATTTTCCTTGAAAGACTGCATGAAATAAAAACAATATAGTTTACCTTCAACCCATTTTCTAATGTTTACATGGAAAGATGAGGTCACATTAGGGTGGAAAACTAAACAGAAGTTGAAATCAAAACATTTTAAAAGTTTAAATTAATACTACCACCAAGAACAAAAATAGATTTAGGCTTCTTCATCTATAGTATTCACATTCCAATATAATGTAAAGTTTTCCATCCAGAGGTGCCCTGGAGACATTTCTTGAGAACACCAAAAAATTGATAGAATTTCAATGGCCCTTTTTTCATGAAGTGAAACCTTTGTCGTTCTGGATGATCATTTCACAAATCTCATGGGGATATTGTGCTGCCTGTAGTTTTAAACTGCAACACATTGACACATGGTGTTAATGAATGTTAATGAATCCTTAGGAATTTTTTAACATTAATTGGTATTACGCAGTAGTAGCACATGCTGGTGTATAAATAATCCATGTTTCCATTTCTTAGCTCCCTACTAAACACTGCACATTCTTCTTAAAGGGATGAATTTTAAGAGATAAATTTGAATCTCAGTAACTTTAAATAGAAAAAGAATTATCTATGCATTTAGGTCCAATTTCAGTGGGACTACTCATGGTAGTAAAGTTAAGCATTTGCATAAGAAGCCAACTGATCCGGAATTCCTCCACAAGCTCCAAGGCAGCACATGCTGCTGTGACAGATCTGTTAACATATTAGGTAGGGGCAGTATGAACTAAATTCAGAATTGAATTCAGGCACTGAGATACTCAGCGTCAGCATGCCTAACTTTTAGGTGCCTAGAAAATCCCTGGGAGTCACAAAGCCTGAAGTAGGTGCTTACACAATGAATGAGGAAAACCAAGTGCCTCGGCTAGGATTCACAAAAGCCAGCACACTATGTGGGTCCCCACATATGCTAGCCAAGATGAGTGGGTACCCTTAACCCCACCTTCCTCAGGGAGGTTGCCATCTAAATATAGGCTGCTGGGAGACCTCTCTCTTGGCTTAGGATTCTCAACTGAAAACTCTCTCTTGGCATTAGGCACCCATGCCATTTTTGCAAGCAGCACCACCTCCCTCATCATTACTAGCCCAATGACTAGGGTACTCACATACATGGAAAGCAAGAAACCCCTGGTTCAAGTCCCTCCACCACCTGAAAGGGAGACGGGATTTCAGCTCGAGTTTGCCTCTTCTCAGGTGTGTGCCCTAGTCACTGGCTATGAAATATTCTGGAGTATGTGTGGAGGTGGGATTGGCCTCCCTCTATCTCTCCTATTGAAGTGGTTCCCCTGGGTAAATTTTAAAACATCACTGGAGTAGGGGCACTGGATCCTGTTTCTCCCATTTCCTATAGGAGTCATCTAACCACATGGCTAATGAGTCATTCTCTTCCCTCTTACAACCCCCCCACAATGACTTTTTAATTTACCTATCCATATTGGAACACCTTCAACAGAAGAGGGAGATGCAGGGGCTAGGGCATGAACCTCAGAGGTATCAGATCCCTGTTCAAATCCCTTTTCCCCTCAGGTGGAGGAGTGTCTTGAACTGGGGGGGGGTGTCTCCCACATCCCAGGTGAGTACCCTAACCACTGGGCTAACCATTATGAAGAAGTATCTCTTCCCCCCACCTATTTCATGTTTGTTTGCCTATAGGGGACCAGGCCGGTAGGTGATCTCTTACCAGATTGAAACCCAGGGATGAGGTAGGTGGAGGAACTCTTTTTCCCCCCCAGTTCATGCATCACTCAGGGACTTAGGCACCTGGAGTGGGACTGCAGTGTACATATGCAGAGGCAGAGACATAGGTACCTAGGGAACTTTCACTGCAAAAGTTCAGGAGCCGAGTGTGTTTAAGCAGCTACCAGGTTCAGTAGCAGCTGAAGGGGGTTTTGTGAATCCCACTAAGCCCTGATTCTGGGATATAGGTGCCTCAAATGGCAGTTAGATATCTAGGTCATTTTGTGAATCTAACCGATGTGCTTTACTCAATGCTGAACCAACTCTACTGTCACTAACATGAGCTACAATAACAATGATGGAGCTGCTTTCTGTATGCCTCATACCCTGGGGAAAATAATTCAATGCCTCCAGTCTCCCCTGAATTCCCCTGGCTTTTGTGCAGGGTGAGAAGAGTGGCTCTTCAAATACAAATTAGAGAGCAGTTGGGTTGCAACAGAGGGAGCCCTGTAAGCTATCCAAACAGCCATTATTATGATGTATTATTTCTAGTGCAGTAGCAATGAAGAATCAAGCTGCATTGTTCCAGGCACTGCATAAATATGTAGTCAAACAGACAGGTCCTTTATAGACAGCTCATAGTTCAGCTTTACAACAGGTAATAAGTGGATGAAACAAAGGCATAGGGGAAAGGGAAAGAGGAGGTAACAGTAAAACAAGCTGGTTTCTATATAGAAAGAAGTCCCAGTTTGCCATCTGTTTAAATGCTTAAGTTAATAAGATTTACTTAGAGCTACTTGGTCTCCTCATGCATCTGAAATTCATAAACTCACCTGTGGAAGCTCTGAGTTGTCAGAGGGGAGCCAAGTGAGCTCTCATTTTTCTTGTTTACCTTGACAATTTATATGGCTACTTTGTTTCTATCGTGGCTGTTTTAACAGATGTCAAGTCTTTATAGCTAGGCTTGGCAGAATTTGAATTTTTTTAATTTTTTGACAGATAAAAAATGCTTAAATATAAGCATCGATATTTCTATTTTTATTTATTTAAATTTTCACAGTGGTGAGAAATTATAGTGGGGGCCAGACAATAATTATAGAGTGATAGTAGTCATTGAGATTCAATAAGTTAAGGCTTTACAAACATTACAATACAAATTGTTAACATCACATGTCAAAATATATAAAGCAAATATCCTTAAATCAAACTCCAATAAGCTCTCATGAAGCATTTTTCTTACTTTGCCTATATTTAAATTTTGATTATCAATGGAAATTTTTTCATCATTTTGTGTGTGTATGGTGAAATCAATGTTTACCAACATTTACCAATAAAAGTCTATTCCTTCCACATCTATTTATAACTTTGTATGGTGGTACTGTTCTTTCTGTAGGTTGTCCTTCTGACATGAGAAATATTTTGGATCTGACAACATAATGTACTTTCCAAAATAGTCTCTCTAATTTTTTGCCTTTATCCTCTACAGTGAAACATTCAGTGGAAAACATTTTCAAATATTCAGGAAGTAGTGAACCACATGGATAATCAATTACCAACACAAGCCAAATGTTACCTTATGACCCCTTGTTATAAGAGCACAACCCACATGATCTGTCTAATTCTTATGGCAAAAATCAATGCTTGACCCTTTCCTATCTTCATAAGAAAGTGGGGCTCAGTGGATATGATTATTTCAGAAGAACTCATTGACTCATTGGTTTGTTATGACAAGTTCTGAGTTCAAAGAATTTAAAGATAAGTTGTTTTTTTTTCCATTTGCTTTGGTAAAGTTTAATGAGGTTGCTAAGAGAAATTATACCAGTCTGTTGGTGTTTTCATGAAAGGAATAATTATCTACCTGTAATTCTGCCTCCATGGAGATATAATTTGACTGGATTCCTGCTCTTAGGTCTCAGTTCTAAACAGAAGACTGGCTAAAATCCATCAGTTCCAAAGATTCTTGGCCTTTTGAGGCACTGACAGATCATTTTGAGACCAACTAATAGTGACTTAGAACTCCTTTCTAGAACATCCAATGTCAGTTCCTAGATGAATGAGAAGCAATGAGCTCCTCAAATTCTAAATGTTGAGAGGGGAAGACGTTTTCCTTAGGCATCAAGAAACAAAATCTTCAGTGAAGGGGTGCCAATAGCAATCTGACTACATTGTAATAATATAAAAATGAATGAATGTCAGTGTTGAATGTATACTCGTTGGATGTCTTCTGTTTCTCTGCCACTGCTAATGCATTGCTTTGCTTTTTGAAATAAGGCCCATTTGTAAAAGCTATGGAATATGAACACTTTAGGTCCTTGTGATTTGTTAGTCAGAGACAGGACTGCTACCTATATAATAAACAAACTGGGATTCACTCACAAAGTTATTCTAAGTCCATTATATCCTATCTGGCAATTCCATTAGCCTGCAGCTCTACTGCAAACATACTAGTATAGAAACAAGAAATATGTCAAACCTGGGAAGAGAGATAATATCTCCCAGAATTCTCAGTAGGACTTTAGAGACCTTGCCATAGTTGGTCTAGCTGGTTAAAGTTATAAGGACAGGCCCCAAGACTACCGAGATATAGACTAAATATTGGCATGTGTGTGTTTGTTTCTAGGAATGTCAATCCAGAAAGATACTGAGAAGAGATATGACCCATTTTTTTTGAGAAAAAGAAGAGCTAATACTACAAAGAGGGGAGTAGAGTAAGTGAGAGAATATTTATTACATCTCTACATTCACTTCTACATTCCATATTCCCAAGCTAGAAAGATAGGAAGAAGATAGCATTCCTCCCAGTCTATGTAATAGCACTATAAAAAAATAGTGTGAGCAGCAGTTTATAGAATGACACAGTCATTTATCAGGGAGTCATTACTCAAAATAGATATCAGGATTTCAGGAAGGTGAAAAAGACAGACATGCGGCATATAGGTATTATGCACTTGGAAGAAAAGGTATGGAGTCATAAACTGCACTCAAATTGTTCCCTCAAAGGGAAATGCATAATCCCTTAAGGATACCTGGGAACTCAATAACAAAATGAAGAAGCAACAAGTCTGAAGTGCTGGAATGAACTGAAAACTGTTAATTATGTTCTATCCGGTATCTGATAAGTGACAACTAGGAACATGCATTCATAACCGAGTTCTAAATTTAGCAAAACAAGTTCTCCAATTCCTAGTTTTAACCTCACTTTTCTGTTTTGATCAGTTTCTTATGAGGATGGGTTATAAGAGGATACATTTTCATAAGCGACCTTTAAAATTGCAACTAGAATGTGTCACACACAAGTTTATGCATGCATTTTTGCATGCAAGATGTCTTATATGCCAAATCTAGGATTTGCACAGACACACACTTGTTAAGTAGGTGCAATTTATGTGACAAGCAGATACTATTGTTATGAACAAATGAGAGACTTTTATACAGATCATTCAAAAAAGTATGCAGCATTCGGGGTATAGCACACCTTTGAAAAATTTGCCCTTTCTATACCTCAGTAATATATATTTGTGTGTATATATGAATTTATGAAGGCTTAAGTAAGGGCTGGAAA
The DNA here is from genome assembly GCF_026122565.2 of Emydura macquarii macquarii. NCBI lineage: Eukaryota > Metazoa > Chordata > Testudines > Chelidae > Emydura > Emydura macquarii. The sequence goes on along the minus strand of NW_027132499.1, from coordinate 3,917,849 downwards.
GAAAAGTTCTTTGTTTTTCCAAAGGTTATGCATGGTGTAGTAGCAACAGTGCACATATGCAATATAGCCTTTTAATGACAATTTCTGAACCCAAAGAACAATTTTTTTGCTGATGGAAAAAGGTAATTTAATCTCCATTGTACCTTAGTTCTGGGCCTCTTAGGTCTATTCTGTTTAGTCATTCTGAGAAGTGAAATGGTTATTGAATAGGCAATGAGAACACCAAAGTCATTCAACTCAAATACATGATCTGATATTGAAGTCTTAGTAATGAAAATTTTATTCATCTGATCATCAGGCTCCCAAGAAATAATAATTGCTCTTAACTATGCCACAGTGAAAGCAATACAGATGAAACTGAGAAATGTCAATGAATCACTTCTTTTTTGTCACTGTCTACAAAGAGATAGAGGTGCTTGCTGAATTGTATACAGAAAGAATTGCATATAGAAAGATCAAAGGATAATACACAAAAGTCAAAGATAAACAATGTTTTTTAAATTAATTATATCTGGCTAAAATTTTTATTAATACAAGCTGTTTCTTGTAACAATATTCAATATAAATTCATATGCAAAAATAGACTTTATACTGAATTAGAGGCCTCAATATTTCCTAGTTCAATTCTAAGACAATAAAAATGCCCTGTTAATAACTATATGATCAATATTTCCCCTCACCCCTGCTTCTCTGGGAGTAGAAATTCCTAAATGTAGATGAATTACTATGGTTCTCTTGTGCAGAAGGGGATGGGCTCAAAGAGGCTTTGGAGGAAAGAGAGTGTGGTAACTGGCAATGTGGTGGAAGGGAGTCAGTAGATTTATCATTAAAATGGATTCTTGGAACACAAGCCATCCCTACCCCCTCCCCCCACACACACACAAGTAGTAGTGGCAGTGGAGGAGTTGCCCCACCATATTTGGCATGAGGACTCCATCCCTGCAAACCTGATAGAGCCCTTATGCAAAACCTGTTCATTTGTCCTCTGCAGAAGTTGTGGCCTCATATTGGAATTGACACAGCATAAAGTAATGGAAAACTTATTGAAATAATGGTACATAAATGACAATTTCAGGGCAATATTTGGCAATATTTCTCTACACCAGTGTTTCTCAGCAACCAGTCCCATGGACCAGAGCCAGTCCCCAAGATCTCCCTGACACAGTTTAGGAAGGCAGCAAGCTGGTCCCTGGTATCAAAAAGGTTGAGAAACACTGCTATACACTCTCTCATTATTTTAAGATGGGAAGGAGATACACATAGGACAGGTCAGAGAAAGACCACAGGTTTTGGTGTTCAGTTATCTGCACTGAGCTGCAAATCTTTTTGCTGTCCACTCATCACTGGAGCTAGGCAAACTATTTGTAGTGAACAACTTACTTGAGGCCAGAATACATCTGGCCCTTACAAGGTACACAGTTGGGATAAGCTGCGAGGATAACAATTACCACCATTGGTCTTCATTGGTCTAAAATGGACCATGCACTGAAGCATGACAGCAGCCACTCCTATCACCCCACCATTGAAACCACAGATCTACTCCATGTCTCAGTGGTCCTGGCATTCAAACAAAAGTTTAAACAAACAACTTTTAAATAACTTGTTTTACAGCCCTTTAACTGGTATTATTTTTGCCAGATGGAAGGTTTTGTTCTGTGCCCTGCAAAACACCTTCCCTAAACTCTCTGGTTTTCCCCAGTAACACATATGTGGTTGTATGTTGTGGCCTGTTTATTCTTTAAATTACATTGATATAGATTTAATAGGCTAGAGGGACTTCCTCATTGGTGAAGCCTGTCTCGTTCAGATGTAAATTTACTGATCTGAGAGGTCACTTGGCATATAAATCTAGAAAGGCTTCAGCATTAATTTCTTTAAAATTTATGAAAGCCTCCCCTTGGTGCTTAAGTAGCCATCTGAGGCCACACAGGAACGGTCATGCTGTGGTTAAGTCTCTTATTATTCGAGTCTTGTAGAGATCCTCTTGTGCCAAATGGGTAATGTATTTGCCTCACTGTGATGGATTAAACATATGACAGGGAGCCAGGAGGCTGTAGATGGTGCATCTTTAGATTAAAACTTTCATGTTCTCACCCACTGCATAGGTAGCCACAACAAAAGGTTAAAAAACACAAAGATTTAGGTGTTCTTTCAGGATGTGAACTTATTATCCATCTCAAGGGAGAAATGCAGTAAGAATATAATACTTCCTAGAACAGGACCAGGTCAGCCAGCATGGCCCTGTGTGTTATGGTGAAATCTTAAAGCCCCAGTGAGTGTGAGAGGAATGTTTTCAATAATAAACTCTGTAACTGGGTTCAATAGGGAAGCTGATGGTGATTTCCTGATCTCCAGAGATTTCATTCCTCTTATATTTAATCACATACAATAGATATTTGTGAATTTGCAGCTCCCCGTCTCATTCTGCAACTGACTTCTAGCACTAGTAAAGGGGGTAGAAAAACAGATGTGCTAGCAAGTTGTCTCTCTCTTTCACAAAGCTTGTCATTTTTTCAACATTTTCATCATATCATCTGTACTTGCCTGAAAACAGCAATTTCTGCTGATGTGTGGCATACATGGCATGGATGCAGATAGCAGCAACGAATATCTAGGATCTGGAAGACATTAAAGATCTATCACAGTCCATGCCTGCTTCAACTATATCACTGATTTCTAATAAATTGCCATCAACCAACAGATTAACCAGTTCAAAAATTACATCAGAAGAGCCTGCATCCTAGTGCTAAGAGTTTCTTGGTGAGGCCAAACTCAGTTTGCAAGAAAGGACCGTAGCTAGTGCCATACCAGATCAGACCCATGGAGTTTATCTAGCCTAGTATCTTCTGTTTGACAATAACCAGATGTTCAGAGGGTGGGGGTAAAACAGCACCCTTGGCTTACAGGAACAGTGCAGACCCCAGGCTGTTTCTGCTCTGCATGCCTTCCTTTAAAATGCAATACAGGCAGAGTATAGAATTTGCTTTCTTCCCCCCATCCACTGTTGCCTGATTGCTTATTTACGGTTCCACATGGTGTTCGGTTGACCAGTCAATTCGTAACTCTGGTGTTCGTATCTTTGAGGTTCTGCTGTATTTATATCCCTTCCACTTTTTTTGTAGCCAGATCTACAGTGAGAATATAGATTATAACTGATTGCTTACCGTACAACACTCTGACAAGGTTCAGCCAGGCCAGCTACAGCATTAGAATGGTCTGTAGGGAGTGCACCTCCATGAACCAGAACAACTTATATGTTGCTTTTTTAGCTTTCTATATCATCAACAATTTTACTAGCACAGTGCGCAGAATCACAAGCACCATAAGTAGCAAACGAGATAGAGATAATGCAAAATGTCCAGCATTTGCATTACTTACTCTATACTTTGTAGGGAAATCTGAAGTCTCAGTCTTTATCCTCCTCCTCTTCCTCATCACCACCACCACAGGTGGTCATCCTGGCTTCTACCATAGCAACCAGCCCAGGCAACATCTTTTATAATAAAAACAACATGAGTTCTGTACCCCTCTGGAAATCTTTTATAATGTGTTATGCCAATGCCCCTTGAATCTTACACATTCATGAAGGTTTTCATTATCTGAACTTCCACACCCAACTTTGGTTGAGGTACCCCAATTCCTACTGGTTAGTTAACCATTTACATCAAAGTCAATAGCATTTATGTCATTGGTTGTCAGAGTATAATTACAGTCAAATCATGTGAGATTAATTTATACATGTTGCCTGAAAATATCCAGAGCTAGCAGTAACCCAAGTTTGTAGTTGTCTTACTTCACATCCATCAGCACTTGGCACATCTTATTTGTGGCAGTGCAAGCATTTTATGGCTTAGGATCACTTGTCTGTCATCTAGTCATCTCAAGACTAGGCCTTAAAAACCTCTAAGGATGGAGATACCACCACGGTAACCCATTCCAGTGCCTTATAACCCTCTTAGTGAAAAAGCTTTTCCTAATATCCAGCCTAGACTTCCCCTACTGCAACTTGAGACCATTGCTCCTTGTTCTATCATCTGCCACCACTGAGAACAGCCAAACTCCATCTTCTTCAGGTGGTTGAAGGCTGCTATCAAATCTCCCTTATATGCCTTGGGCCAGGTAGTTTTCTACTTACATTACAGCATTAATCAATACTTTTCTTATATATATATATATATATACACACACACACACACACACACACACACACACACACACACACACACACACACACACACACACACACACACAGCTACATCTTGTTATCCATTAATTATCCAGGAGATTTTTTTTTTTTTTAGAAGATAAGTAAATTTGCTTCCTTCCAGTACTTCTCTAGGAACCTATGACAATAATAAGAGAGATTAGGTCATAAAGAAACTCTCTCTTTGTCGGCGAGAAAAGTAATTATTGGGGGGTTTTTTGGTTTGTTTGTTTCCTCCCCTTTTCCAAATAATAGTAAAGGGAAATAAAATGTTACTGTACACTGTCTTATCAAAATCTTTTCTCAGGGCTTTTGCCTCCATTCACTGCTCTTGCTTCTCCAGACATGGAGAAATTATACTTCTGAAACTAGTATTTTAGGAAACTGTTGAAGTGAATTCACTGATTGTCTGATGTGTCATCTATCTTGAGACTAACACATATTTTTGGTAGGCACACCAATAAATGTGCAATAATTAGACATCATATTTCAGTACCTCAAATATTCGCTTATATTTTTTAATTATTTGATCTAAAAAAATAAAATATACAACAGAAAATCTATGAAAATATATAAGTTAAAACAGAAATTTATAATTCCTTACCTAGGTCTACAATGAAACAAATAGTTACAAAGAATACAAATTAAACTACAGTAAACAAAACATTATGGGATAAAGATTCTTATCTTTATCAACTCAAAGTCCTTCTTAAGAAAATCTACTGCATTTTCCTTTCAGGTCAGGACAGAACTTTTCTATAACTCTCAAGGCCAAATTCTGCCTTCATTTGAATCCTGCCTTCGACTGCCTCATTGGAAATATAGTTTCTGATTTTAAGATTCTTCTCTCTTTGAAATACATTTTGAAAGCACAAAAAACTAAGTGTTATTTTGTCTCATTTTAGTACAGAATAATAAATAATTTCACTTTTCACTAGAATTTCACTTCTGAATGATTAACAAAGAAATTGCATTTAGTCCGAGGAATTTGCATACATTTCATACAGATACATTAAACTAGTACCTATAATTCCAATTCCTCCCTGTTATGTATTCTTGCTTCAAATGGAGGGTATTGATTAAGTGGGATTTTCTCTTTCAGGGTATGTCTACACTGCAAAGTGCAGTCAATTTAATTTCTGTCGACATTCACCTGCCGACCTAATGAAGTCAGATGAGCGTGATCTTGCCCCTATAAGCAAAGCAGTACACTGTGGGTAGCTATCCCACAGTGCAACTCTCCGCAGGAGCTTTTGGAAAGGTCCTCATCCTCCCATAATGCAACGTCCTCCCTCCACCCTCCCTAGCTGTCATAAACAAATAGTTTTTCACACCATTTTTCAAACCCTAACTCTGCCACACGTATGTCATTGCTGGAGAAGCATGGAACCTACTCAGCTCTGCACTGTGATTGTGCACATCACAAACACCTCACAACTTATCCTGCAGTATTTCCAAGGCTGAGACAGGCCACAATTGCGATGTTACTCAAGATACCCTGCTACAAGCCTTAGAATGAAACAATTCTTTGAAGCTGCTGCATGACAGCCAGCAGCAACCCTTAGTGGAGCACTGCTTCTGGTCCCTGGAAACAAGCACTGACTGGTGGGATTGCATCATTATGAAGGTCTGGGATAACAAGCAGTGGCTGCAGAACTTTCGGATGTGTAAGGCCACTTTCCTGGAACTTTGCACAGAGCCATCCCCATCCCTGAAGCGCAGAAATACAAATTTGAGACCTGTTCTCCATGTCCATGTTCAGTTCTTCTGATAATTAAATCCTCCAGGCTCCTAGCTCTCTGTCAGCAGCCATGGAGGAATTCATTATCTTGTTGAACATATCATCCTGACTCCTTTTTTTCCCACCTTCTAATCTGCGACAGCCACTCAGCAGGAATGGAGGATGAGCTGAAGGCCGCGCTTTCCACTGTAAGGCAAGTAAAGTACAAGGTACCCATTGTTAGCATGTCCCGTGGATGAAAAGCAATGTTGCGACGTAAAAATAACTCCCCTTATTATTCCCAAGTGAACGCTAGCTCGCATACCAATTCCTACCTATTGCACGGGTTGGCGTGGCATCCCAACCATGGTGAGTAAGGGGCTGGTGCATCCAGTTTTGGGGAATCTCCGGAGCACTGTGTATGCTGCACAAGTCCACACTTCCACAAGCAACAGTAGTGTTTGTCTCCAATTACCCACCCAAAATTCGATTGGATAGTTGCATTATGTGCTCTCTGCTTTGGGAGAAACCAACTTGAATCATGAAATGGCTTGACAATGTTATTTTATTTTAAGATTAAACCTTATTTTTAAAAATAGGAATTCCTTTATTGACACAATTTAGAACCAGCCTTTAGCCATGACAGAGTATCACAGATATGGCTCTCTAAGAGACTTGTAAACATATACATCTGACTCCTACACTTGTTGTAATATGTAATGTCTCCAAAGGCTTCTAATCTGCCTTCAGATTCCAGGGATGTATTGGACTGAAAAACTGACACTTTATAAATATTTATAAATAAATAAAGCTGTAACAGAATAGTAATCTCTAATCCATTTCTTATTTCAGCGTTAGGGAATGTGGGTATTTTACATTCCACTCTAATGATAATGAACCAACTCCTGAGGTCCTTGCTCAGTTTTCATTTTTTCTATATGGACACGAATTCAATGGGAGTTTGTCTGACATAACTTTGTAGGAGAGAAAAAAAATCTGAGATTCTCTAGGCAGAGTTTCCCCCATATAGTTCAATGTTTGGACCCAGATGCAGCTCAGCCTTCAAACTTTGTGGATCCCTTGTAATCCCAGAAGGCAAAGGTCATCTGGGTGAAGTCTGTGTGTCTGAGTCAGCCCTGAGTCCCAGGCACCTCACTTTCCTCCATTCCAATGGACCAGGACCTGTCAGGAATTCCTTTGACAACAGCGTCCCAAAGTTTCCTCTTCAAAAGGTAATGGTAATAAAGCCCCACTTGCATAATCTTTCCTTTCTAACCTCCTTCAGGTCAGTCCATAAAACTACCCAGCTCCTACCACTTACCCCGACACAGATGCTGACCCCACATAGAGCTCTTTCACCGGGATTCCACAGACGAGGCCACGCTTCCCCTCTCTTCTGCATAGAAAGGAAGTAATCCATGCACAGAGGGCTTTCTTCTGTCCACAGATCAGTAGGGTGCCACCCAGCCCTGAGTAAGGGCATCAAGGTATTGCTCACATAGTTTATTTTGCAAACCCATGTGGTTGCTCTCATGGTACAAATATTTCTGGCCATTCAATAGTCTTTTTTCCAGCAGAGTACTAGCTATTTTCTCCCTATTTTCACTGTCTGTTTTGTTTGTTTGGTTGTTTTTTCCTAATTAGACTATAAGCTCTTCAGGATGTTGAACTGTTTAATTATACTTGTATTCAGCCTTACACACCATTGGGTCATGTGAAACAAATAAGTAATAACAGTAATGTGGCAACAATGTGTTTTGTGTGTGGTCTTCTATGCCAACCTCATCATGAGTCACACTGAGGAAGAATTTCTGGAAAAATGCACCACAGAACCAACATAATACCTGAGATACATCAATGATATGTTCATCCTCTGGACAAAAGACAAACTCTCTCATAGATTTCCACCACAACTTCAATCACCACCATCCAACCATTAAACTCTCTTTAGAACAACCGTATCAACTTCCTGGACACCACAATGATTAGCTTCATGAATGGAACCCTACAAATGACTATGTACAAGATACCTACTGATCACCACAGTTACCTCCATAGATCCAGCAACTACCCTAGATGCACCAAAAAATCTGTTTTCAGCAAAGCAATCAGATACCACAGAATTTGCACCAAAGAAAAAGTCTGAGATACACACCTAAACACATTTAAAACCACCTTCACTAAACAAGGACACTCCACTGGAGAAGTAGATTTTATTATGGAATGGGCCACCCAAATACCCCGGGGAACCTGCTTCCATACAGGGGGGAAAAAAAAATCACTAACCGCACTCCCCTAGTTGTCACCTATCACCCCACACGGGAACCCATATGGGGTATCATCAAAAAATTACAACCCTTATTTGATATGGACCATATCCTGAAAGAAATATTTCCTGAACCCCGACTCCTCACCTTCAAACAACCCCGCAACGAAGTGAGCTTCCCACAGACCAGGACATGCCAACTCAAAGTGTCACCAGACCCTGTCATTATAGTAGATGCAAAACCTGTAGACATATCTACATTGCTATGAAGATGAATACCTCTCAGAACACACCTTTCAAGATTCATGGGTTTTACACATTTAGCATAACATGTGATGTACCTTATCCGATTAATCAAATCCCCAGTAACAACTTTGTGGGGGAGATCAACAATCACTGTGCTCTCGAATGAACTTACACAGAAAAAAATATAAAAAACAAAAACACCATATAACCCATAGGTGAACACTTTTCACAAAGTGGTCAGTCCTTATCTGATCTTTCAAACACTTATCTTGAAAGGCAACTTGAATACCACCTTCAACAGGCAAGCCTGGGAACTTAAATTAATTACTCTGCTAGACATGAAAAACCAAGGATTTAACATAGATACTGGTTTTAGGACTCATTACAACAATTTTTGACACATACGTCAAACTATTTATGCATAACAATCTAACCCCCAATTGCCCCTTAATTTCAAGGGACTGCTTGCAACACGTTCTACACCTTCTGCTTAATAATTTGTTCCAACTAATATTTAGCTCAGACACTCTGTTTCCTTCCCCAAACCTGAAGAAGAGCTCAGTGTAGACTGAAAGCTTTTACCTTCCACCAACAGAAGTTGGTCCAGTAAAAGATTTTACCTCACCTATCTGTTAAAATTGCTCTTTAGTTGCTTAGCACAGCTCCTCCTTCATGATATTGTTCATTGGAACAACAATAACAATTGGAACAACAATAGTGAACTTCAGAGCTGGTTGAAAAATGCAGAACATTTTTCACATACAAAAAAAAATCAAATGTTTTCATTTTAAATTTAGGATATTTTGAAAGTTTCAGTGACAATAAGGTGGTTGAAAAGGAGCAATAATTTTTGCAAAATATTTTCAGCAAAAATTCAGATATTTTCACCCAGCTCTAGTGAGCTCAGTGAAAGTTAGTACAGGACAGGACAGGACAGGATTCTGACCAGTCCCTGCATGAATGAACTATCTCCTCACCTCCCTGCAGTGGTTGGCCAGATTTCCAACAGAGAGAATTGCTGCTTCCTCTGAGCGCTAGAAAAAGGGTGGGAGGAGCCTTTACAGAACTGTCCATTATCATGTTGCCCCATTGGCATGGGTGGGTCCAGCAGGCATGCCGGTGTGCACTGCCAGGGAGCCCCACTAAGGAATTCTAGCTGAGTCTACAAGAATTTCTCCTGGGAAGGTTAGGTACTGCAAAACCTCTCAGCTGCCCTTCTAACATCTATCTCAGCAAACATGGCATAAACTGGCCCAGACGAGCATGCAAAATGCATTCAGCTTTATTCAGAAATGTATTTCTTAAAAGATGAATTGTAATGTAATTGAGCCCAAATACTCACAGTATATTACAATATTTTTTAGATTTTTACAATAGCTAGTTAAAATTTAAAAAATTGCTTCCATTATCTTCCTGGTCTTCTTTATATCCTTTGACTCCACTGTACGATTATATTTACAAAAGCCAATGCTCATTTCCAGCCAGTGTTTGCCTGCTTTAGCCCAGCTACCTACTGACTTTAAATGTCATTTAAACATGTAATCTTAGCTCTTTGCAATAGCTCTAGTGTTTGCCCTTTCAATAAACTTTTTTTTCCCCAGTATGTGGACACTTGCACTTTCACCTGCAGTTAAAATCCGTTCCTGTTACTTAGAGAGGCAACTGCTTTGCTACAAGAGCTGCAATCTGTAAAGAATTCCAATTTGTTTCATTATTATTATTATTATGCTTCCCATCTATCACCCTAGAAATTGATATTCTTCATCTGATCTGTATAGGTCATCTTACAGGGTCACTGTCTGTGTTACATTATACCAGTGTTTTTCAGCTAACCTGGATAACAAGGTTAACTGGAAATGTGACAGGCAGAAGAGAGAATCTGGACACATGGCACATATTATTTTGTTTAGGAATTAATACACATTTCTTTGTGGCAAAAGGACCCTCCATGTACAAAAACACACAAACACACTATTTTGACAAGAACAAAATCCTTCTGGCTTCTCAGTCCTTTATGAATGTCAAAACTCCTAATGTCCCTTGGGAAACCCAATCATCTCCTTCTGTATTACAGCAAACTCATTTAGAAAATGACCTATTTGCCTGAAAGGGAAAGACTAAATCTATTTTGGATGCTACTGAAAAGACTTACGAAAAGTGCTTTATATATGTAATTGTCAATATGCCATCTGCCTTTGCTGCTCGTTTTAACCTGGACTGTATCTATAAAGGGTGGCAAAAAACTAACTCTTTGACCTTGTAAAATAACAATTAAAACATTAATAATAATTAATGGAGCACCCATAGTACAGCTAGCCCACAGACGATGGATATTTATTTTGGAATATATGTGTCCCCTGTTTAAATTTGTAGAGATAAGAGGTAACACTTGATTGAACATCTAAAGGATTGCGTGACTCCTTTAAAAAGTAGTATGAATTTGGAGCCAGTAGAGGCCAAAATTAAAACAAACAAATTAGTTCCATTTCTCAACTGTGTTCCAGCCATTTTGCTCTGCTCCAACATCTCCAAGGGACCTGGCATAGTCAGTCAAGGAAGTATAACCCTAGTGTGAGGGATCCGCTGTGGGTAACAACGTGTTGTGAAAGATTCTGTGCCACTACTCTGAGCCCTCCTGGTGTAGGGTGTGCCTAGAGGAAAGGTGGTATGGCGAGGGCTTCCTTGTGTCCCAGAGATCTCTTGGTGCCTTATTGGCTCTTGAAGGTCACTGACAGCTAGCACAAAGTAAAGTTGCCCTCAGGCATCTCTAATTAATACCAGAAGGCTGCTTTACTTTACACTGGAGTTGTCTGGTGCTCACTTACAGGATCAGTGAGCTTTAAAGCACCTTTATGCGTTCCCTTATGCCCTCCAAGTTGTTTTGTTTTCTCCTTGACCAAAGTCCAGGGCTGAGTCTGTCTGTCTGTGCCCAGCATTCACATCAACTGTGCCAGAGTGGAATCTGATGGCTTCCTCCAAACAGGTACTTTGTCCCAATGCCAGATCACAAGAACTTAATATGGAGCCTCCTCCTTTCTTTGTTTAGTACTTGAATGGTTTTTACTCCAGATCCTTTGGGTTTTATTTATTTATTTAAATTTTGGAGAGTGTCCAAAAAGGAATTTAGAGAGAGAAGGTGGGTGAAGTAATCTCTTTTATGGTGCCAACTTCTCATGGAGAGAGAAACAAACTTCAGAGCTACACAGAGCTCTTCTTCAGATATTACCTCACCCACTTAGTCTCTCTACTATCCTGGGACTGACACGGCTACAAAAACACTGCCTCCATAAAGGAATTATCAGTTTAGTAATGCAATACTCAGCTCCTCCATTATTAGCATGTAAGACCTAGGAGACAGACCTAGGAGTTGAACATATAATAATTAATGTATTTGTAAATTTCACTGAGCATGAAATCCATTTCTGTCAGCAAACAACTGTTCAGAGCAAAGATACTGAGTGTAATTCTTTTCCCAGAACAGAATTGTGACTTTGCCTGAGGAGGAATTCTGCCATTTTTAGCACTGAAAGCAGCTTGCAGTAAAATTACGCTCATTTCTTTGGAGGTTTTTGGTCAAAAGGCAAGTCTGAAAAATGCTTTGTTTTTAATAAACTGAAGAAGACCAACAGTAATTTTCAATGATGGTGAGAACATTTCTATTCACTGTTATAAATACAGTCAATATTCTCTTCTTGGCTAGGTGGATTTTGACTGGATGGAGGTAATCATGAGCTTTCAAAATTATGAAAAGGTATATTTGTGGAGCAAATATGCAGACCAAATAAACCTGGAAGAAATAAACCTACTGACATCAGAAATTTCTGCAAACAACATCAAAACTCATGAACACATGAGTCTGAAGGTCAAATGCCTCTGTTAAATGCTGAGAGTAATCTAATAGTAAAGAGAAGACCAAACAGATGATGATTATCTGCTTTCTAGGTCCCTTAGCTCCTTTTATCTTTTGCCTCTAGCTAATGATTTCTGAGTGGGTTAAGACATTGTGAATTATAATGTTTTGCACTAATCATTGTTTTAATGTTTGTTTATTAGAGTTAAGCAAATTAAGTGAATAAATGAAGCCTGTTTTTATCTTCCACTTGTTATCCAGAATTTTTTTTTAAATATTACAAAAAGTTTGGCTTAAGTATTTGAGTTGTGTTTTGTTGTAGTTGTCAGATAAATCACAATAATATTTCTGTTCCATGATTGGATGACCATGTGGCACTTCCAGTGTGAATTCTCACATGAAAACTTAAATATTTATTTATTTATTTTAGATTCTTGAAATGTGTGTTGTGGAGGGTGTTGATCATCATAGCAGTGGAGATGTATCTGCAGGCAGGGTCTGGTGCCACTTTGTGTTGGTGTATTCTGGTCTGTGGGGAGCTTGCTTCTGATGATGAGCTTGGGGAGGTTAGGAGGTTGTTTGTAGGCCAGAAGAGAGGTTCAGAAAAAATTTCTTTCAGGATGTGGTCCCCATTGAATATGGGTTGTAACTGTTTAATGATACCCCATATGTGATGTACCATCCAGTGTAGAGTTGTAGGTGACAAGATCCCTGAGTCCTACATATTTCAATTACAACATGTGGTGTACCTCATCCAGTGCACTAAATCCTCCAGCAACAACTATGTGAATGAAACCAGACAATCACTATACTCTAGAACTGGGTTGTCCAACGCACGACCTGTGGGCCAATATCCAGCCTGCCAAAGGCTGCTATCCGGCCTGCCAGGGCAGAGGAGCTGCCCCTCCCTTCCAACCCCATGCTGGCCAGCCAGGTGTAGAAGTAGCCCCTCCGCCCTAGCTATCAGTCCTCATCCTCAAAGGAAAACTGCACAAGACCTTCAAAAGATGAGCTGGGGAGCTTAAATTAATTAAAAAAACCGAGAGTCCTGTAGCACCTTAAAGAGTAACAAATTTCTGTGGGCATAAGCTTTCGTGGGCTGCAACCCACTTCATCAGATATCAGTGGGTTGCAGCCCACGAAAGCTTATGCCCACAGAAATTTGTTAGTCTTTAAGGTGCTATTGGACTCCCATTTTTGCTGTATACAGACTAACATGGCTACCCCCCTGGAATAAATTCATTACTTTGCCGGACACTAAAAGTCATGGGCTAAATAAAGACACTGGATTTATGGCTTGTTGAAACAATCTCCCCTCCTCACCCCAGCTTTTTTCCCTCATCTCCTTTGCCCCTATGACAGGAGAGGTGTTAAGTAGCCACTTTCCTTGAATGGTCCCTTGAAATATATTTTAACTACTTATGCTAAAGAAACAATAATAAAGAAAACAAATCCCAACTATACCTATGGAATGATGAGGTCTAAACTAGCTGTTACCACTCAAGAAAGAGATCTTGGAGTCACTGTGGATAGTTCTCTGAAAAACATCCACTCAATGTGCAGTGGCAGTCAAAAAAGCTAACAGAATGCTGGGAATCATTAGGAAATGGATAGAAAGTAGATATTAGACAGTAATTAAAACTAAATATCATATTTCCTCTATATAAATCCATGGTACTCCCACATCTTGAATCGTGCATGCAAATCTGGTCGTCCCATCACAAAAACGACATGTTGGAATTGGAAAAGGTACAGAAAAGGTCAACAAAAATTATTAGAGCAGCTTCCATATGAGGAAAGATTAATAAGATTGGAACTTTTCAGCTTGGAAAGGAGGCAACTAAGGGAGGGGGGGATATGATAGAGGTCTATAAAATCATGACTGGTGTGGAGAAAATAAATAAGGAAGTGCTATTTACTCCCCCTCAGAACACAAGAATTAGTGGTCACCAAATGAAATTAATAGCAGCAGGTTTAAAAACAAACAGAAGTATTTCTTCACACAACACATAGTTAACCTGTAAAACTCTTTGCCAGAGGAAGGTCAAGACTATAACAGGGTTCAAAAAAGAACTTGATAAGTGCATAGAGAATAAGTCCATCCATGGCTATTAGCCAGGATGGGCAAGGATGTAAAACCATGCTATCAAGTGTCCCTAACCTCTCTGACAGAAGCTGGGTATGGGCAATAGAAGACAGATCACTTGATGATTACCCATTCTGTTCATTCCCTCTGAAGCACCTGACACCGACCATTGTCGGAAGACAGGATACTGGGCTAGACGAAACCACTGATCTGACCCAGTGTGGCTGTTCTTATGAGCACTGGTTCCTTTTATCCCACCAGTGGACACCAAGTACTCTCGCAAACATCTCTGATGGTATGCATTAAATTCTGTGTTGTGGGTTTCTGGCCTTTGCCAGATTTCAGGAGCAGATAAGAATGTGGGTATCACAATTGCATTGTATTACTTTTATCTTGGTTCTCATATGAATTTCATTACGTTTCCAGATTTTGTCAGTCTCGAAAAGGCTCTACTTGCCTTCCTAGTTCTTGCTTCCATCTCCTTATGGAGCTGGGCCACCAGCACTAACTGCTTCCAAGATATAGAGACTTGTTAACCAGACTGTATTCTTCACTAATCGATCACCTATGCACCATCATTGCAGACTCCTTTTTCAGCAATCATGACTTTCATTTTCTTTTGGCAGCCTCACATTTGACATTGGTAGTGGTGTTTTTCACAGCATCATCCATCTGTATCCCAACAGAACAATATCACCTACACAGTCAAGACCTTGAAGTTTTCCTCTGCTCCACACAATTCCTGTATCTTCCTTTGATGTTGCTTTTCACATCAAGTAATTGATCACAAAGGCTTTGGAAAAGAGCAGAAGGGTACTGGTTGCCAAACCTCACCCCTCCCCTCAAAGACACTTTCCTGAGGAGAAGTAGAGAGTCTGACTGAGGAGAGAGAGATTAGTTTAATAGAATTTAAGGCTAGAAAGGACCATTAGATCATCTCATCTGACCTTCTGTATATCACAAGCCTTTAAATTTCACCATCATACTCCTACATTGAGCCCAATAACCTGACTTAGAATAAGGCCTTTCAGTCCTCAGGAGGCTGAACTATTGTGAGTCACAGAAGAGAGGGAGGTGTCACCAATGATCAAAGCCTCTACAGTGGGAGTGAACTGATTAGGTGAAATATGTCTACATGATCCTAGCAGGCTGTCCACACTCAATGGCACAGAGGAAGGTGAAAAACCCCTGAAGTTCCTGCCAGTCTGACCTGGGGGAAAATTCCTTCCCTACCAAATCTGGCAATCAGTATGATCCTGAGCATACAAACAAGAATCAGCCAGCCAAGCATCTAGAAAGGGAATTCTCTGTACTGCCTTAAAGCATTGGTTCACCGGGAGTTAATCCTCGGGCTAGGAGGAAATTCATGGACATCCTCATCCTACAAAATTCCTTTCCCCAGGTTCATGAAAAAAAGAGAACCTCAAACCAACTCTCACTTAAGTCAGATTCAGTGTTTGCTATGCATATCTCATCTCATAGCATTCTAATCTTAATTATTTCCCCAAGCTATGTAAAAATGGATTGGTACATATCAGCACTTGTCTTCATTATGCAAAAATGACGTTGCATTGAGTGAAATCATTTAAACAACTCTTTTTGTTTGACAAGCACAATATAATGCATAGTACTAAATCAAATTTTCCTGAAGTCTTGGTTGCAGGTAGATCACTTGATATGAACTAAAGAGCAGGTTGTGATTGAATGCTGTAGCATTAAAGTCATTTTCAAATTAATTTTATACTTGTAATCTTTAGTGTCTTTTCTATTCAGGGAAGACTACAGACCTCTGCTTGAAGCTAATTTAACACCTGTACATTCCTAATAATGGCAATGAAAGTCTTTGTACTCCTTGAAAAATAATCCAAATCCAGATAGGAATGAATTACTCTTTCATCATGTTGAGAGAAAAATGGCCATAGAAAATCTCATAAAATTACCCACCCTATCACTTTACTAAAGCAATAAAATAAAATATAAAATGTTTGGTATGTAGGGGAAAGAAGAAATTAGTGGGGAAAACCCAGTTCAGCTGCTAAACAAAGAAGTGATAGCTATCCTGATGGAGGTGGCTAATTAAATAATCAAAGTAAATATAATCCTATTGTCATCTGGGGACTTGAGATAAGCAACTCCCTATGACAGACAGTGGCACAGAAGCTGGAGAAAATAAAATGGAAACTGCCTACTTACTCTGGGCCAGTGACCCAGCACAACAATGCAGGCTGGGAAGAGACTAAAAATAGGAATTATTAGGCTAGGTGCTTGATTGATGTGCCAAAGTAACCAATCACAGGTCATGGATATCCAGCACATAGCTGGGACAACCCAAGTCTGCATGGGCACAGTGTTTGGGAAAAGGGGGTCTGCTGAAGGGAATCAGGAGGAAATGTAGTCCCTCAGTTACTTTCTGTGGGGAGGAAAGAAGGCATATAAAGAGCCTGGGGCCCAATAGCTTTACGGCATGTCACAGAGCCACTAAGGAGGAATGAATAAGTGGGCTCTCTTACACTTATGGATCAGGGGTACTCCAAGAGGGGGGCATATACTGTTAAGGTTAACTTTAGGCCTGTATTCTAAAGTCTTGCTCGCATAAATAGTCCTATTACAATAAAAGGAACTACTTGTACAAAGATAGCTCTATAAGGATTGTAGGATCAGGCGTTTCATCTCTGTTTATCATTCTGCATATGGAAGTTATGAATTAGAGAGGACCACATTCGTACTAACTATCTTGGCCATTTAAACAGCTAATTCATTCCTAAGGTTCTGCTAATAAAAATATCACATCAGTATAGAACCTCAGTGTTCTTTTTAAACTTGCCTTTTTGATAGTGTGTACTGGGTTAAACTGTGTCATTTTTAAGAGATACATTTGCACTAATGTATTGTGTGTTGTCTGCAACAACAATACTAGTAAAATCCTTTCAAAATATGTTCTGTGTATTCAAGTTATTTGGAGCAGACCGTGATCCTGAGATGGTTTCTTGGAATCTCAGACTAATAACAAGCCATCTGAATCTTCACAGTCATTCTTCTTCAGATTATTCTTATAGCATGTGTTGAAGATGGTGTGGAAAGGGAATTTTAGGAATGTTTCATTAGCCAAAGCAGGATAAAGAAAATATATTAAAGGAGGCCTTTAGGCTATTTGGCCTATTATTTTCACTGATCTTGTTTTTATAAGGTCAAAAATCTTGGAGTGTAACAGAGGTGAATACACAAAGGGGATGAAAGATCTCTTGAGTCCTTCAAAGCTTGGAAATGTTATCCTTTTGTCATCTGGAGGAAAAAAAATGTGAAGGCTAGTGTCCTGAGAAGACTCCAAATTGAACCATTAATGCCAGCTAGGCCAGGTGCCATGGAATTTAGCCATGTTTACTGATCCTCTCCCTGATAAGAGCTGGCAATAAAAGGCCACTGTTCATTTATAGTAACAATGAGGAAATCCTTCTTTGCACTGAATCTGTCATGCTGGCTGCTCTGCCAGGACGTTACCTGCTGAGGGGCAGTGCAGTGGAGCTCAGCAGGGGTAGCAGTCCATGACAGGCTATCATTCAAAGGCCTCACATTGACCCAACTGACTTTTATGAGAAAAGGAAAAAGCTCAGCAGGAGAAAACAGACAAATGAGAGAATGAGGGGTCAAATATTTATAGCAGAGCACAAGAGGTCTGAACTCCCACAGCAAATGGAGCAGGGTGGCAACGAAAACAAAATATGGAGAAAAGTGTAAACATGCTCCAAGTCACCGCAGAGTTCAATGTAACACGGCGTCAAATAGGATAATTAGCAATGCTAATAAGTCATGGGTGGTACAAGTCACAGTTTACATCACTTCAGACTCTTGTGTTTGATCACAGGGATTGTCTTTAAAGCTGATATGAATCTTTCCTGAAACCTTTTTTGCAGCAGGAAGTGGCTGTATTCTAACAGTCAAACACTGAGCAGCTGGTCAGGGAAGGAAGGAACTGACAGTAAATAGGTACAGTGACTGAAGATACATATTTAAACAAATTGAAACGGACCAATTTGAAGTCTATGTAACTTAAGCAAAATCTGTATGTTAACACTCAGAAATGCCTACAAGAAAGTCAGAACAGAAATGCCATTTGGCACCTACAGAGTCAAGGGACAATACTTGGTCCCTTGCAAGTTAGCACCAAACATTCCATTTCAGTGATGCAAAAGTGATTCAAATATTATATATACACACATCGTATTAGCTCTTATCTTACCCAAAATCCATCTGAGCACCCTCATTTTGGCAGTTCGAAGTAATCACTCTTCTCTCTTCCTCACTGGCCAGCATTCTGACCCATTTGTCATGGCTCCCCTAATCATCATCTTATACACTTTGCTCTTTTGTTTACTTGGCATATGCTTATTGCAGAGAATTCCCATCAGCTCTCTCCATTTACAGCAAGTACTCTTCATGTGATTCCTAACATCCGCATCCCCATTCCTGTCATGGCTCAACACCGAATCAAGGTATTTAAATTGTTGCATGTACTTTAACCAATAAAACTAGATGGTATATGGTTTCTCATTGACCTTCTTGAGAAATCACCAGTGTTCCATCTTTTGTGCACTGATTATTAAGCTATTTTCTTCTAATACAGCCCTCTACAGTTCTAAGTCCATTTCCAGTTTGTATTTCTTTTCAAAGCACAACAATCTCACTGTCAAAAAGCTTGCTTCCTGAAGCCTCTCCCCTAATCTCATCAAGGTGTCCATTACAATCACAAATAGGGATGGGTTTAAGGCTGTTCCTTGATGTAAACATACACTCAAAGTGAATGATTCACTATAGCCGCAGCTGTTTCTCATTACTGTTGTACTACCTTTGTACACATCCATGATAGTCTGAACAACTGATTGGCTCCTACATCTCTCAGATATAGTTTCCTGCAATGGGGAGAAAGACTATGAAAGGTCCAAGAAACCTCAATATGGGTTCCAGCACAGGAATTATTCAGAAATAATAATGCTTAGCTTTTACATAGTACTTCGTATCTCCAGAGCATTGTTGCTACATATCCTTGCTAAGGATGATCATTCCATAGATTTCAGACCACCACCCACCTAAAATCACAAATCCAAAGCAGAGGCAAAAGAAAAATAAAATGCAGCAGCTGCTCCCCTTCCCAACTCCAAAATCACCATCTATTTTTCATTACATTAAATTGTAAAAGCCTCTTTACCTAACTCACCACATGGCTGTAAAACTTAGTTCAAGAATAGAAAATGCAATATTTGACCATTCTCTGTGCAGCTGACTAGAATCTGGGTTCTAATTTCTGCCACTAGCACTGAGTAGAACATGAATGGAGCCTCCCCCACTAATTCTCTCGTCAGTTTTGTTGAAAGAGTGGAACAGACAACCACCCTGTCATGTACTGGTGAAACTGTGCCTTCGCTGACTGCCATCAACCAGAACCTAAATTCTTTCTCAGAGGGAATCTGTTCCCCCTCATTCCCCACCACAAAGCAAGGAAGTCTAAAGAAATTCTTCAGGTTTGAGGCAGCCAGCTTTCAATGCTTTTCATATCTCCAGGCAGCCATACAGCCATCAGTAATGGGGAACTTCAGCACCATGGATGAATGGAGTACCAGAAGTTTTCCAAAAACTCACACATACAATTATTATTTAGGGTGAGATTCTAGGCTGCAGGTCTAGGAAGCATAAACACAGAAACCACAGCCCATTGGGAGAGGGACTAGGATTTTCTGGTGACTGGAGCAGCCCCTGACATCACTTAGACAGCTCTGGCAGCCTCACCTGGCTATCCTATGGGCCACAATGCTGCCCAGAATCTCCACAATGCTACATGCTATGGGCCTATCCCCAGCATGCCTCTCCCCCAGCTAACCCTGCACCTGGCATATTCATACTCCAGGGCTTGCTTGCAAGTGGGTCCTTGGAGGACAGCTTTACAGTTGTCTTGCACAGTTCATGTACTCTCCCATTTGGATAGAGGGTTCCTGGAGTCCCTCCACACTGCTTCACCCCTTTTAACTATTGTAAAGGGGTCAAAGTTTGAGGGGCTTGAGGATCTCATTCTTAGATTTATAAAAGAGCCATAGCACATCTGTCCATAACTTCACAGTAGTCTACAGGAAAAAATGTGCCTTCAAGATGTAGGCTGGATTGCACCCACTTTACATGGATGTGAATAGCATGCTCAAGTGGTAAAACCATGCAGAATCAACCTTATTGGTTTGCTGCAGATATGTTCTGAGAGAAGGTCATACATACTTCTTCCCACAATATATCTACAGCTATATCTAGAAGTTGTAGAGATTGATGATATCACACAAAGAAACTAACATGAAAGGCTAATTTTTAATCTTCATCCACATTCATGGGATAATGCATACATGTTGCAATAACTCATGAACTAGTGGCCATCCTACTATGCCATTTTAGGCCATTGCATATGCTAATTGATAATTAATTGCAGAGAGAGTGGTCACTGCATATTGTCATCCTAAAGTAGAAGGTACTCCAAGGAGGTTTTCCAGGCACAGTTTTGGTCTCTGTAGAAATCAGAGTTTTCTTCCTGCAGTAAATTATGAGTGCAGTTAGACATATTTACAGTGATGGTATTTGTGCTCACAGGTCATGGCTCAGGAAAGCATCTGTATGCAGGAAATCACTTGAACAAGTGCTTAAATCCCATGCTTACATGTTAACCTGAATCAGGGCCACAATGAATTGTGGGAACAAAACTCCACCTGCAGTAATGCAGGAAACGTTTGAAAGTTAGTTATGAACAAACAAAAATATTAGAAAGCTTAGAATTTAATTTATTGATAAAAAATATCAAAATCATTTTATGAAACTGGATTGAACTTGTTGCAGTTACTTGATCATCAGTGCATATGCTTGTACTTGTCATGAGAACCATTTGAAAGGATTTATGCTTCCACACATAACAGCAATTTCTGCTTGAGCTCTGAGGACACATCCTGTTGTCAGTTACACCTTTTACTTCTCTGGGTGATGGCAGAACTTGTCACATTTAAAATACTTAGCTTTCTAGAGAACATCTTATGCAATATACTTGTTTTATTCTTATTTGAATTTTTAGAAAAAATAACCTTTTACACCAGCAGATGGAGAAGAGACAAAAATGGAAAGTGTTCTCTCTTTAAACAAGATACTATTAGGCTTTATAATTCCAGGGGTTTTGAAGAATTCAGTCCTAACATGCATCTAATTTGGAGGAGAGAATAGAACTCCAATCATGTCTTGTTTTCATGACCATCTGCTTTGCTAACTAGTTTAACTATCAGAAGCATAACCTTAATGTTCCACATCCAGACTAGATGTTTAATGTTTGACAGTGAAGTTATAATTTGTATTAAATCAGTAATAAAACAGGTTGATTTACAAATGATTTACAGTTTTCTTGGTACTTTGCTACTGTGCTCCTGGTGGCACAAATTAAGTCACTTTTTAGCAAGAGAGAAGAGTAAGGAAGTAGCTTAGAAATGCTAAAGCATTAAAAAACTTTTAATTACAATTCATAGTTTCCACAGTGAAAACTATTTTTGTACAAATTCAGACTGCTGAATTCAGACAAACAAAATACAGTTTTTCTTAAAATACATACGAGGAACAAACTATATTTAAACACACTGGTCTGCAGCAAATGAGAGATGATTGGTGCAGTTAGCCAAGCCTGATGTTTTCAAAGTGATAAAAACATTCTTGACAGCACCTGTTATAAAGTGATAAATTTAATGTTGATTCCAGTAAGTTTAGGATCAGACATTTTTAGTCGTTGGGGGGGGGAGGGGGGGGGCAGAAAGATGAATATGAATGATACTTTTGATTAACTCCAACCTCAGCCCTGAAAAACAAATTAGAACTTTTGCCAAATGCTACTTGGAACAGTAGCTGACAGATGGATACTGGCAGAAATCCATAGCGCCTGAGTCATCTCCTGTCCACCTTCTCAGGAAGATGAATCTATCTATTTCTTGAGGTTCCAAAATCTCTACAATTCCCTTTTTTCCCTACAGCATAGTAAGTTCTCTGTCAGCAGACAATTGTCTTATATTCCAAACTTTTCATATATTTTGGAATTTAGCTTTCAATTTTGTAATAATACCTAATAAGGTCTTGAAATTTGTTCTTCTAAGTCTGTGCTTATAATGACGTCCAGAAACTGGAATATTTTTAACTCTTAGTTTTCCCTAACAAAGGAAACTCTGAAAGTGAAATGACCACTGGAATTAATTTTTATGGGAGGAACACAGACAGACAGACAACTAGATAATCTCCTGTTATTTATAACCATTTAGGAATGAATAAATGCAGTTTATTAGGCAGACAAACTGAAACAAAATGAAAACTAATATTATATTAATAAAAAAGAAATAATGTGTAATTTTCCCAGTTTCTTACTTGTGGTTCATTTGGATCCATTTGAGGATTTTTTCCCCCCATGTAATTAAAAAAAAAAATAGAATCTGGAATGAGATCAATGGCATTCATACCACATCTTAACGTCATTTACATATCAAAAAGATACACAGCAAAATAACCAATCTGTTTTAGAAATGTTATGGACAGTTTTAAAACATTTGATAAGAATTTCTCTACCTATAAAACCACATACCCTTAGTACCATGACTCCAACTGTAGAGGCTTCAGAGAAAGACAAATGGTAAGCAATAAAGCTTTAGAAACCACAAAACAAAAAGAATAGCTAGAAAGAAAAATTGCTATGCTTCTCTTTGAAAAACTGAGAATAGCCTCACATGGGTTGTGATTTTCAGACCTAAGTCATAAGACAGCTGCAGGATTGAATAATGAACATCCTACAACTCAGATTAGTGCAATTTGAGGGAGATATTTCTTGTTACCCAGGCAAACACAGACTATTTCTGTCATTTTGTCTGAAGCCATTCAAAGGTTTGGAATGTGAAAAGTAGTCCCACGTAAGATAGCTTATTTAGAAAAACATTGGTCAAAGAACCAAAGATGTAAAACAAAAGAACTGTATATCATGGTTCCACAGTGCATTCAGGATTATTCACTCACGCATTCATAGATATGGAAAAGCATTCTGAGACCTTTTGGGATGAAATACAGGATTGTAGGAGGGCATCCCCTCACTATGCCTCTCTTCAGTGTCCCTCTGGACCATAAAGGACTTGGAGATCCTCCAGCTTGTAATCACAAGTGGTTTATTTACAACATGAACAAAACTCCCTGCTCCCCACCATCTAAGACCATTGCTGGGACTGCTCAGGGACTAGCACCTTTTTCCTCTAGCCTCTCAAACCTTCTGGGGTCTGGCTTATAAACCCTGCTGGGCCAGCAGGGCAGCTACAGCTCATGGCCTAATCAAACCCCCCGGGAGGCGGCTCAGCCTGTGCCTACACACAGCTGCCTCCCCTCAGGCAATCAAGCCCCAGCCCAGATACCCCTTCTGCTGCCCCTGAGCTAGCTAAGTTAGCTTGGCAGGGAGCTGACCAGGGATTCATCTCCCAGCATCCTGTCACAAGGATATACAAATACAAGATAATCAAATATATATTTAGCTGAAATATGCAAAGTTGTGTAGTCAGATCAGTGCTTCCCACAGATATTTTTACAACCCTGCAGGGCCACCAGTCTCTGCCAGCTGCCCCCTCTCCCCCTACACTTCAGCCTGATGAAAGGAGTTCAGCATGGAGGCTGCCTCCCTCCTTGCTGATTTCCTGTCCGCCTGGCTGCAACAGGGAAACTGCACCCGTCCTATAGCCCTATGCGCTCCATCTGGGTCCCTAGGCAGTGGCTCCCTTCTGCAGCCAACAGGATGGGAGATCAGTGCTCCCCTCCTTCTGGCTCCAGCAGTGACCCCAGCACTTAGGCTCCCACGTAAAGCGCTTTGCCATGCTCCCTGCTGGAACCAGGGGGAGGGGAGTGCTGATTTCCCACCCCTTGGCTGCAGCAAAGAGCCTGCACCTGTCTTTTAGCCGCAAGGCAATATACTCTGCTTGGGTCCTGAGGTAGCGACTCCCTATGCAGCCAGTGGGAGGGGAGCGGAGCGGAGCAGCAGGTCACTTTGAAAGCCCCTGCGGGCTACAGGTTGGGAACCACTGTCTCAGATCAATAGCTGTGAATGTGAGTTTAGCCAATCTTGTGGATCACTCCGGGTGTGACAGAAATCACCTTTTCCTAGTGGAATGAGGAGGCCAGAGCTCCTCCTTATAGTAGCTGACTTAGACTTCATGCAGGCTAAGAGAATATGATTGTTTTAATTAAAGCAAAGCATCATGAAGGCACAAGGTAAGTGCTGATGATATGCAATTTCTTCCCAGTGGTCTGATAAGGTGCCAGGTCTGCATGGTCAAATGGCTAGCAGTGGCCTACATAATGCCCAAGGGCACATCTATTCTGCTGATGGCAGCATACTTGCTAGGGCAAGTACACAGATATTGCTAAACTCTGCTCGAGCTAGCATGCTTAAAATAGCAGCGTAGCACAGCTTGAACCAGCTGCCTGAGCACGACACCCCTCGACCTCCTGAGCATATATTCAGGCAGCTAGCCCTAGCAGCTGCCCATGCTACCCTGCAATTTTTAGCATGCTAGTTTTAGCAGACCTAGTGTCTGTCTGTCTGTCTCCTTGCTCTTCCCACCTGCAGTGTAGATATAGCCTAAGCAAAGTGGTGAACAAGGTGAAGAGGACTGAGACTAAAAATCAGGCATACTACTATGGCAATCACTGCAGTATCTGAATATTCCAGTGGTTAAGGAGGGTGTCATGTATGCCTTCTAAACAGGACATGAAGGATACGTGATTTTGCATTCTTTCAAAGTGTTAATGATGCTCTTCAGCTTTTTAGCCTTCCATCCTCCACCAAACCTTTGACTTGATGTCCCTGATTGATTATTTACTAAAATTTGCTTAATAGCTGCTAACCACTTTAGACACTGTAGTATCCATGAAACAGATTTGTAGCAATTATTAATGTCGCAGGTCTATCAATAGTCCTACAGTTTTATAACAACTGTGAAGTTCTCTATGGAGCTTATATTGTGTGCAAAGATGACTTGCAGCATTTCCAGTCCTCATTTCTAGCACCCTTTGGATATGTCTCTTAGAATATCTGTGAGACACTGTATGCCACATGCAGCAGTCAGAATTTTGAATGAGTTAGAACTGCGTATTTGCATTTTTTTAGACCCATGTGTTTTCAAGAAGCCAGTGGAAAACAATTTTTGAAAAGAAAAAAGCATATTTTTTTAATAAACTGTCTAGCTCAAACAGCTTTTTTTTTTTTAAATTTACTTTAAACATTGCATAATATTCCCCTTTGGGCTAATATTTGCCATGAGAAATTTCAAGTCAAAGTTTTGGAAAAGTTATAGGCAGCTAAAACAGGGCTTTGAAGGGAAATATCCTACAACTTTAACTAGGTCATCATTACTGTATTTTCATAAGCTAGTGAAAATGCCTGCTATCTAAGTTAGTTGTAGCTATAGAATTGCATATTTTGGGCTTCACTCTGAAAAGTTGCATATGAAATATAATTCATACATCTTGTTCAGAAATCTGTATAAGGAGTCAGAGACTATCTGGCATAACTTCTAACAAATTTGTTTTATGGTGAGAGCTGCCAAAATAGTTACTGATAATGCAGCAATACATGAGGTGTACCCCAAGAATCTGTCAAAATTGAAAAAAAGATTGCTACCTATTGCCAAATCTTTATATTTCATACTTTCATCTTACTTGAATTATAACAGACAGTCACAAGTTCCCAACACATCTACATTAAACTATATTCCACATATTTCTGATCAATCACTTGTATGTTCAATTCTCTCTTATCCTCATTACCTTTTTTTATTTTGGCTACCAACACAACTTTTTTTGCAAAAAGCTCCCTCCAGAATCTAATCCAAAAAACACTCTTAGATTGGCTGATGGAGAATAAGATCAGCTTTTAAAGGCTAAACACCTCATCACTTTAATAATGTGGTTATTCTTTGAAGCTTTATTAGGCCTGAGACACAAAGTCTGATTGCTAACATAGTTCTCCCACTGGGCAGCTATGGATTGTTAACACATCATTGAAACAGTTACTTAAAGAACTTGCATTTTATTGGGCTAAGTATTTCATGTTAGTATAGAGAGTATAATTAGAAGATTAGAGAAGCTCAACTTTACTTAGTATGCATTTTAGCTGACATCTGAGGAGTTCTTCCTCCAATAATAACTTAGGGCAACAGCATCACTCTTTAAAAATCTTCAAGTGACTGCAAAAAACAGCAAATGGTTCAAAATATGGTCTGGCAGGTATTAACAAGATAAAACAGGTAAACAAAACTGAACTGCCCCACCATATGTCAAGATGGTTGATATAGATAAAATATATATAGCTGAGAATGGACCTTCAAGGGCATAGTCAAGTTTGGCCTATCGGTATGCAGAATATATATGTGTATATGCATATATTTGTAAGTTGTGCTTTTGACTTCCTTTTTCCCTAGAATTCCTTCTTCCAGCACACTCTATTTTAGCTCTGCATTAGCTAACTTGCATCAAAATAGCACTGAAGACATGAGAACTTAGCTTTTAATTCTGGTTAGCAGCTCAAGTTCACCCCAGGCTCCCTTATAAGCTTTAACTTGAGCTGCTAACCCAAGTTAAAAGCCAAATTGCCACGTCTTCACTGCTATTTTAACTCAAGTGAACTAATGTGGGATAGCTAACTTGAGTTAAGACGACAATTTTTTTTGAAGTGTAGAAATAGCCTTAGTTTCATGGACCATGATCCTCAATTGGTGTAAATAGTCATAGCTCCATTGAAGTCAATGGGAGTTTGCCAATTTTTACCAGCTGTGGATCTGGTCCCCATATGTATAATTACACACACACACACACACACACACACACACCCCCACCCACCCACCCCCCTACATTAAAACAACATTATTAAGGTTCCAAAGTCAATCACTTACATGTTAGGAAGTACCAGAATTAAAGTTGCTTGTGGTCAATGACATTTCAAAAAAGGTATACAAAATTGGATGGAACTAGACAACAGTATATATTTCACACCTTCCCAAATGTGGCACAAAGATCTTTGAAGTACTAACTAGGTACTGTAGAGACAAAAAAATCTGTTTTACAAAACAACACAGTTAATAAATAATTGTGTTTTGTGAAATGTGTAATGAGCCTGGAGTTTCATGGGGTAAATTATACATTATTTGATGATGTGTTGTGTGACAAAAGTAGACAGAAAAATGTAATACCAGTGTAATATAATAATAATGTTGCCAGAAATATTTTATCAGAGTCCATTCCTGTTCCCAATAGGAGGAAATGGCAAACTCCCATTGACTTCAAATATGCAGAATAAAATCCTTCATCAATGAGCATCCTCAGGTCCCAAAAGTAACAGCAGCAGCATTAGGTCCTAAATTAGGATGAATTTACTTATTTTTCTGGTATTCCAATTTCACATATTTGTGATTTATGATTCTCTTCAGGCTCCTGAAATCATTGAGACTTCATTTCCTGCAATGTTGACAAGATTACTTTGTATACATTGCTATCTCTTGCAGAAAGAACACTGGACCTTTGACACTGGATGAAAAACATCATATGGAAATGGAATAGAATTAGAGTAGAACAACAGGTGAAAAAAAGTTTTTATGACTTGTTTTTCTATCATGAGAATGTTCCATACAATATTTTTCCATCTTGTTTCAAAAGTTCAGAATTCTTTCTGTAGCAACAGGCAATGCATATGCAATAATCTTGTCAATATTCCAAGAAAGAAAGTCTCTCTTATTTTGGGGATCTTTTTATGACACTGATTACACACTGAGAGTATGTCTACAGTGCAATAAAAGACCCAGGGCATAGCCATGGCTGGCCCAGGTCAGCAGACTCAGGCTTGTGGGGCTTGGACTGAGGGGCTATAAAACTGCAGTGTAGACATTTGGGCTCAGGCTGGAGCCTGAGCAATCAGAACCCACATATGGGATAGTGTCAAAGCATGGGGTCCAGCCTGAACCCAAACATCAACATTGCTATTTTAGAGCCCCACAAGTATGAGTCAGCTAAACCCGTATCACTGAAGAGTTCAACCTTGTCCTAGTTTTGCTACTCTTTACAATACAGGGAATTTTCTTTCAAAATTCCCTCAGAGTTCAACTGCCAAACAGGGTGGAATGATCATCATGCAATATGAAAATATACCTATCCCTAATTACGTTAGATTGGATAAGGGAGATAGCCACATGGGGCATTAAGGCCAGTTTAAATGTACACATTCCATGATAACTAGATTAAATAAATATAACTATTGGTAATATCAAACACTGTTTCTACTACCAAGGGGCAGGGAGAATAATTAGGCGCAGGCCTACATCTCAGGGTCAATGATCCAGAACAAGGCCCCTTTGCTTTCCTAGAGTTTCACTGTGAAGACATTGTGGCCAATAGTTACTACTACAGAAGTGAAAATAAGCAATGAAAGAGAGAAGGTTGAACTGAACCGAAAACGATTTGCAGTCAGTATAAATAGTCGCTTAAAAGTATAGATCTTCAAATGATTTCTATACAGCCAATGGAAATGTGCTTCTCCATAGGATTTGTGTGAAAACAGGTTTTGTTATTTCTTTAGAATTCTGAGATTTAAAGATTTCAAAGGCATTAATACTTACATATAAAAGATTTTTGGAAGTGTAACATTGCCACTTGCCTCAGTCCTACAATTTATCTTCAATAAACTCAGTGTGGAATTGAAACAAACCCTTCCCTTTCCTCACAGTTTTTGTCATGCTAATAGGCCATCTAATACTACTTCTTATGATCAGCTTCAATAGTGAGATATACTCTGGGTGATCATTGTCAGTAATGTTCTTTCCCAAATTTAAACAAAATGTTTCACCATGGCCAAATAAAAATTCACTTTCTCCTACCATTGTTTATTTGGATTGTTAATTCAGGCCTGGACCAGCACCTTTTTCATTCTATTTTCTAATCACATTTCTTTTGGAAATTACATATCTTTTGTCTTTAGAATTTCCATGGATTGTCCTTATTCTTTGGCCAATGCTGCTTTAGAGTCTGATCATCCGTTGGCCGTATGATGGGATCTGAAAAACCTAGTTATCTTATCCAAGAAGTTCTTATATAATCAACATGCTGTATAGGATCAATGAAACCGATGTTTGATTCTGCATAATTCTGTTTTGAATGGCAAATGGCATATACCTGAACACTGAGTGCATTGTAATGCTAAATAGCACTAAGCGAGATCCTCTGGACCCAATATTGTGTGAGGGTAACAGTCTATCAAGTTCCCAGGGGTGGTCATGGTGCATGAATGACCAAGGGTCAGTGGGTCATGAGAATTCAGAATTACCAAGCTAGCTCTAGAGCACTTCTACTGTATATATCCCTGAATTCCCAAGAGCCGCTGTGGTGCATGAGTGACCAGAGGCCACCAGGTCGTGAGAATTCAGAAAGCTCTAGCGTCCCACAGGCACCACTCTACCTAGGAACCAGCTCACCTCATGTTGCTTTCTCATGTACTGTCTTCAGCAGTGTCAAGATTTCAGCAAACTTTCAGCAAATCATGCTGACCAAGAAATGCCACAATTTTGAAAAATAAGACAGAACAACATGCATGTCTGGCTAATTCTAGAATGTAACCACAGAACAATATTTCCGTAAAACGGGCAACCATCACAAAATACATAACATGCCTTCCAGAGCACACACATGTATCATGTTTCATGATGCATGTGCAATAAAAGTTCCACATCATCTGCACAAACTTTTTACAACTTAAGAAAACAAACAAACAAACCATAAAAATG
This sequence comes from Emydura macquarii macquarii, assembly GCF_026122565.2. Taxonomy (NCBI): domain Eukaryota; kingdom Metazoa; phylum Chordata; order Testudines; family Chelidae; genus Emydura; species Emydura macquarii. Next base: position 3,887,632 of record NW_027132499.1, on the reverse strand, counting down.
AATCTTGTGTAGTAGAAGGATTTTTCTACTCTCGGGTTTTGAATCTATTCATTTACTGCCATAGCTCTGAAAATGGGTGATCAGCAAGAGTCAACACTAATCTGAAAAATTCTGAAAAAAGAAGCTGAAGTTCTCTGAAACAGAACAGAGCGGATTTCTGTCTTTAATTTCTGGGACAATAGGAGCTCAGATATTATGGTGATGGGAATATAGACAGATAAATAGATAAACAAACGAAGAAGACTTTTTGGATGCATTAAACCAATAGCCTTGCTAAACATCAAAGCTAAGTGCTTCTGAAGTCTTCAGGTGCATCACTAACATGGAAGCCATTAGAAAGTGGAAAGAAGCAGACAAATGGGAACCTTCTTCAAAAAGAAAATCTCACTGGAAATCATGAGAATGGTATCAAAGAATCCTTTTTATTAAAATAGGATTTCTGAAGGTGGAACAGAAACTGTGAGGAACAGTAAAGGGGCCCTTAATGAAATTAATTAGAACTCAAGTAGAAAGTATTTGTGCATACAAGGAAAACCAGCATTATTTATCTTTTGTAGGTTTTTTTTTCCCCCCAAAAAGCAAAAGCCACCTAACTTTTCATTTAGTGGAAGCCTGCCGATTGCAACAAAGATAAGTTCAGATGACAGTACAGCCCCACAAAACCACAAACAGGGCAAACATCAAAGTTTTTGCTTAATTTCTCCTAACTAGTCTATTGTACAGGATTAGAGCTGGTGAGAAATTTTACTTGGTTTTTAGAAATGAGAGAGAATTTTGCATGATAGTTCCAAGAATGTTCTGAGTTTTGTCACATTTTACAAAAGTGAAAACTGACATTTTTTCACACTTCATAAAGGCATTAGAGGTCATAGATATCTTAAAATAAGAAAATTGAAATTGAATTAAGGGCAATATTGTGCTGACCACAGAGACCTTAATTATCTGACTCTCTGAATCTGCATTATTAGTGTATTGAACTGTATTATTAGTGTTCTCACTCCTGGGGTTACTGAATATTTTAAAAAGGAAGAATTAGGAGAAAAATCCCAAGTTTAAGAGGAGAAATACATATTTACTTCATATACCTCATAAACAGAGAATTAAAACCAAGGTGGCCAATTTTATTCCACTAAAATAAACCATACACTTTTTCTTTTCATATTTCAATAAATATTCTTCATCTTTTTATAATGCTACAATTTCTATGATCAACCTGACATCCCAGATTAGAATGCATCTTGAACTTCTGGCTGCAGGAACCCTTAGCTCAAATAAGAGAATAAATGAGCAATGAGCAGATTCCTGCAGAGCTACTGAAGACGTGAGATTTCCAACATAGATACATCACTATTTCCGAAATGGTAAGGAGGTGAAAGACGGGCAGCTCGTGAACTGCCTGTTCAGGGAAGCTAGCCCATGGCCCCATCCCTTCCACCCCTCTTCCATTAAAGCCCTGCCCCAGGTGGCCCAAGCACCAGCCAGGCCAGTTGGGTGGGCCTAGTCCTGGAGTGCCCCAGCACCAGTGCTGGCTGGCCCACATCCTAGCGCCATCCCACCCGAGCATCAGCCCACTCCCCCCCATGCCAGAGTGCCAGCCTGGCCTGCCCCAGCACCAAAGCAACCCAGACCCGGGCTGGCCGGTCCACATTAGGCCCTGGAGTGCTGCTGGTCTGCACTGTGCCGCGCCCCAGCTCCGCCCCACCCCAGCACTGGCCCACCACCACTGCCAGAGTGTCGACCAGGCCTGCCCCAGCGCCGAGTACCACCGCGCCTCCAGGGTATGGCTGTGAGGGAAGGCTTAGCCTTCCTTGGCCTTACATACCTGGCACCCATAGAGGAAACGTTAGGGTGCAGGAAAGGAGACAGATATGGCTGGGCTTAGTGGAAGAAAGGAGAAGTTAGAGATGAGAGAGTGAGGGTCAAGATAAAATTCAAAGGTTCAGAGAGGTTTGGATAAGCATTCAAACATTTTAGGAGTTTTAAACTGAACATTCAAATCTTTAGGGACTCTCCAATCCTTAAGACACTCACAAGAATGGCTTACTCCATTCTTGAATAGCCGGAATAGCCAGACTGTATTCTCTGTTACCAAACATGGACGAGGCCAGAGCGAACCATTCCTTTGTTACCTCCAGTCTAGGGTATGACCACATCAACATTAGGGAAGATTCAGCTCGTTTAAATTGCAGCAGCCTGCCTCATGAGCATTACCAGCTACCAAGACCATAACCCCCTGCTTCAGTGAAGGTGTCATAGGGGAAATGGTTTCTTGGCATATTATTAATTTCCCTTAAAATTAAGGGAAAATATCACTTTCCTTTTGGAGAGCCTAATATCTCTTTAAGCGAGCCCTCTTTGGTGCTTAGACCCCAGTTTCCAGACAGTGGAGAATATATCCCTGAAAACTGAAAGTTTGAAGGATAAGTGCAACAGGATTTAGGATCACATAGTTCATCAGCTCAGTAATCTTTTGCTTTCAGGGTGGAAAGTATATATTTACCTAGTGGATTATAATGTGTTTATTGCTAATATATTATTTGGAACATTGTCATTTGCTTACTTGTCAACTGTTTGTGTCATGTCTTCGTAAGTAACAAAGGTAATGGGATAAGCAAAACAATCCTCAACAAGATAATTCGTAACAAACCAATATATTTGCTTGAAAAGCCCTTGCAGGCAGGTGTATATTTACAATAACAGCCTAAATCCTTAGAGTTGTGCGGGCTCCCTAGTACACGAAGGGGTTCCATGTTGGCGTGACAAATCGATAAGGCAATCAGTCTTATTTATCTGAGAAGTGCAAAGGCCTAGAAGAGACCAGAAGCTCATGCAGATGAGGTGTTCATTCTTGCCACATAGGACAACTTCACTGCCAAATACGTCAGTGGGGAATGGAATCCCAGACTATGCTTTCAGGGGAAGAGTGTGGGTGACCACCGGTGGCTCCTCATAAGGATTCCAATTGTATCCTGCTTACTTAGAGTTTGGCCAAACCAAGGCCCACTTTCTCAACTTCACCCCACAAAGGGGTGAAAGTTAGGATTTGACTCAGTGAAAAAAAGGTGGAATCATCCCCATGCTTCACACAGGACAGAACAATTTTTTTTTCCTTTGTAAAATATACTTAGCAAACAGAGTAAAAAACTAAATTAGATCCTGTGCCTATTAAAATTTGGGTTTTGCTTGTAGTTTTACAGTGTGTTATAAAATGTGGTAGTCTTAGAATGCTGTCCCATCTTCCCTGGGTAATAGGAAGACCAAGGAAGACTATAAATAGGAGACATGAAATCTTCCAGAGAAGCCTTCAGCATCCTGATTGATAGCACTCATATTAAAGATGATCTGACCCTTAGGCTAAATGTAACTTTTATTTACACACATTCATCCCACTAAAATCAGGATGGTTATATCCAAGTATAGCTGCTTAAGGGTAAGATAGCCAAACACCCCTTCTGATATAGGTAAAATATAAAATTGCTTATTTGGTAGTGCTTACTGGATGCAAAGGGTTTCAGGCTTTAGTACATTTGAGACTTTGTAGTTTCAATCAGTTCAACAAAGGTCATTTAAATAGAGTTGATCAAATCTTGAGAGATCTTCTGTGAAAAGATACGGATATCCATAACAACATGCAGATGAACTGGGAGGAGAGATGACTGCAGACAAATGAAGAAATATTTTATTCATATTACATTTATGTTCTCTTTAAAAAAAGTTAAACTGTCACATTTTACATATGAATATGTTTCTTCTCTTCCCCTGCTCTCATTCATTAGTCACCTGTGTTCCACATTAAAGTAGGGTGGTCAGATCACTAGACTGAATGGACTGGCGCTGGTAACTAAAGAAAGGCCACTTGTCCAAACTAATTTCTTTACATGAAAGATTATGTATAATAGGAAAATCTGCATCATCCAAAAAAAAAAAATCATTTTCATTTCCATTGCCAGTAAAATATGATTAATTCTATTATTTTTAGTGTTTATGCTCAGGAAATGCAGACTGGGGATTGGGACTGCCAAAATGTCTGTCTCCAGTCATCAGTAAACTTTAACTCTGTCTGAAGCCTGTCTTGCTGACAATTAATATTTGAAGTTCAAGACATGCAATTCTGCAACTGTCGAAAATCCTATCTTTCTGGAAACCCTAGCCATAGCTCATAACCACAAATCCAAGTTTATAGCTCTGCATTCTTTTGTAGATGTCCCTCACCATTTGAGAAAACAGTCCCAGGGTTAATAATTTCAAGTACAAGAACAGTGTGTTATATGCCAATTCTTAGACAAGCAACATTATTCAAAATATACCTATACGAAGATAAGATCCTCAGATGGTGTAAAATAGATCTTCACCAATTTACACTAGTTCAGGGTGTGGCCCCATTCTTTGCCTCCAGGAAAAAATAATATCCATTTTATATCTGAAATTTTAAGCATGTCATTTGTAAAATTGAACATAGTTATTTTTGCTTCTGTAGCAACATGTAAAAGCCAATAAGAGACGATTAGGAAAAAAAGTTTCACTATTTCATTAAGTAACCACTTACACCTTTAAGAGGACATCTAGTAAGGGTTACTTGTCTCACATTGAAATCTGAGATCCCTTGCATTATATAAGTCCTAAATTTCCAGTCCCAAATTGTACAATTGTTGCTCATATGGCTGAATGAAGGAGTGCCTGCTCCCTTGCAATGTGGTCTCCCACTCAATGGCTTTGTGACTTTCAGGTTTTCTTGAAGAAGTTTCTTAAAAAGATCTTTTTTATGGTCACACCTGATTCTGTTCCAGCCTGCTAGTTTCACAACTGCTTGGTTATCTGATCAAACTCCTTCCCGGGAACTATCTATCTGTTCCTGCCCATGATAAAAGATCTGTTAGGGCCCATAACAGGGCAGTCTGACTTAGCAGTCAGAGCCAGTGGGTGGAGTCAAGATCACAGTTGGAAGTCATGCCAAAGGTCAAAGCCAGACTCAGAGTCCAAAGTCACGCCAAGGATCAGTCCAGAGGCAGGTGCCATGCCAAAGGTCAGTGCCAGGGTCAGAGTCAGTAGCCACACCAAGGATTAAGCTGGAATTGGAAACAGAAATCATGCCAAATGTCTGGCTGCAGTCAGTCACTGGATTTAGGGCAAGGAAGTAGAAACCACGAACAAGGCACAACATCAGGAAGGAGGCATGAACAAGGATCAAGGTGTGGTAACAGGAACAAGAAGCGGGATCTAGGCAAGGAGGCAGGAATTTGGTCTCAAGGCATGTGGTCAGCAGCAGGTCTAACAACTAGTTGCTCAGACAAGGGGCAGGACAGCAACAGGAAGCTTTATGCCCAGTGGTTTCCAATCAGCAGTCTGCTGCTGGTCACCTGACCTAACTGAGTCAGTGGATGAAGCCTCTCGTGGTGGGATATTAGCTGCAGTACCTTTATCTGATCATCTGGTGTGGTTGTGCAGAGGGTAAGGCTATCTTGTTTGGCAGGCCTATGTTTGAGACCCAAAGAACCTGAAAAGACCTGTGAAGGGGTTTGCTCAAGGCAGGAAGTCCTCCTTGGGCCAGGCATAACGTAAATGTTGTCTTTCAGCACCTGTCTAGCAGCCCTTGCTGATGGTTGCAGGAATGGTCTTCTTTTCCTGTAATTCAACAGGTCACGATTTAGCCCATCCCTTTGAGGTAAAAGAAAGCCCAACATAAAAGAGTCCAGTGTCCTCAAAAAAGGGTCTTTGGCCCCTGGATGTCACATCCTTGCCTTAAGTCTTTCCAAATATAATTATCCCCTTCTCTGGGCTCATGCTACCCTGTCATTGGCTCCCATTTCACCAGGTTTTAACCCAGGGACCCTATAACCTGTGCAATCCCAATCCTTGCTGCTCTTTCCTCTTACTTTCTCCTTGCTCTGTTCCTCCACGGAATGTCTCCAAAGGTTCTCTCCTGCTAGTAGTCCAAATCCTGCCCTTCTTTCAGAGTGTTCACTAGGGTCTGCTTCATCCAAGTGGCCATTTAATGACTCCCCAGATGTTTGCCAGCCTTCTCTAATCACTCTAGGATCCCAAGGATTCTTCTTCTTCTGGGTCTTCCTCCTCACCACCTCTCTATTCCCAGGGAGTGATTGCAGACTCTCTACCTGCAGTCCCTCTTTTTTTTTTTTTAAATGGCAAAGCAGACTTCACGGGATAATCTATATCTTACACCATGTATAATTCTTAAATACCTAATGGTTTATATTTTCTCATTCTGCCCTATGTCTTTCAGGTAATGTAACAATGCCTTCTAATACTACCCCATTTCCCAGATATTTTTACTAAATAATGTACTGTAACATTTGTCACCCTAAGACATTTAAATTCTTCAAAAAGCCTTTCCCTTTCTTTATCAAAGCCCTCCTATACCCATAAAGGGGGATCAATTGTTTCTTCTACCTTACTGGGTGTACATAATCCATCTTTGTGTTCACTGATTCAAAAAAGAGCTTCATTTAAACCACAATGGCCAGTGAGTATTCTAAACAAAATCACTTCATTTTTCCTACCTGGGCCTTAAAATATGTTATCCTCAGCTAGAGGGCACAATTGAAAAAAAATCTTCCTCCTTTTTTATGGATCCAAATTTTTTGGCATTCTTTTTTTCCCCCACAGAGTGAGTGCTTTAATCTCTCATACCAGCAGTTTGCAAATACAGGAGGAAAGCTTTCAATGCAATGCTTTGAATGGTCCAACTGCCCCTTTGAGGAAGATTCCCCCCCCCCCCCCCGTCAACTGAAACACTGTGCTCCTGTGCAATATGAAGGGGAGTTTAGTGAATGAAGTCTTCAGATGTCTGCCACCATCATTTACAACCCAAAACATTGTAAAAAGAAAATGAGGGGCAAAGAAGCCACTTGAAATTGGGTGCACACTGGCAGATAGAAGGTGGAAGGCAAATGGGGTTCCTTCTGAGGTGGATGGATTGCATAGACTTTTCTAGAAGAAAAAAGATAAAAATTATATCCCCATTTAATTCCCAGTGCATGGAAGATTATTATTTTTTACAACACATGCAAGGTTGTCAGTCAATGATGGATCGAACAGATTGCAGTATTACTAGGACCAAGTAAGATTGGATACTTCAGATTGCTGTGGTTGATAAAGTTCTCCCTTATATACTCAAACTTCCTCAACATGACCATCTGTCAGTTCCTGGGTCAAAATTGGAATATGAGGGTAAACACTCAAGGTGACATTTTGGAAATAATGATAGGGATGGTCACTCCCAAACATGTTTCCAGTTTCAGAGAGGCTCTTCTCTATCTTGCCTGCTGTGTACTGAGATGGGATGACCACAACAGCACAGAGAGCTTGCACAACTAGGTAGTTTATGGTCACTGACTTACAAGCTAAAAGATTTAACACTTCACAGACTTTCAGCCCTTCTGAAATTAGAGAGTTATTGATCATGCCAATTCAATCTCTAGCAACGTCAGGTATACTACTCAGAACAGTTAAATCCACTACTGTCTGTGCTAAAGTTAGGGTAAAACTGAATTTTAATTTTCAATCTGGTGCTGGGGATCCCTCTTTCACAAATAATTTGAGGTGGTGATACTTCTTTGACTCTAGAGGAAGTGATCATAGATTTTAAAGCAGTCAGGACCATTATGATCATCTAGTCTGACCTTTTGCAAAACACAGGCCATAGAACCTCATTTATTAATTCCTTTATTGATTGAAGTACCTACTACTATTGAGGGAAGTTTAATTGTAGGCCTCAGAAATGGTACAAAATGAAAACATTCCAAGAAGGTGGATAAGATCTGTATTTTCAGCACCCAATTCTAAGACCACTAACCATAAAGTTCTACAACTCAAACAGTAAATTTTTTCTGTAGACTCCAAGTCTTGTGTATGAACTTAAAAGTGATTATAGAAAATGATAAGATGCAAGAAAAACTTTTCAGCATTACCATGCACCAAAGTATACAACAATTGCTAAGATTCTCCAGAGAAGGAATGGTGGGCTATGATTTTTGGCCTCTACATTGTCCTAAAGACATTTATATAATTGTGACCTTTCATTCATGTCCCAAGGCTCTGGAAATAAAAAAAAGCTAATCTTAAAACCATATCTTGAATGGAGCAGCATCTAAATTGTTCATAAAGCTGCATACCTCAGCCACAAAACATCTGTTAAGGACCTCACTTTTTTTTGGTAAATGTGGAAAATTCATTCCAAACCAAATCTTCAATTTAGACTTCCTGGATTCAACCTAAATGCCACAGCTTTGACCTTTGACATTTCTTGGCCCAAGAGAAAAACTATAACAAATGTGTGTCAAGAGGTGATGACTCTTCCTTCTGTCATATAAAGGAATTTAGCAAGGCTACCAGCATACCTTGGCCCTTCCAAGGGTTAATCAGTCTTCCAGCAACATCCAGAGATGTTTGTTATATGGAAAAAAATCTTTCACCAACTGGGAAGCAAGAATTTCCCTGTTATTCGCTGCTTGGCTGGAATGCTTGTGGTGAGGAGGGGACCTAATGCCAACAGACTCTTTACTCCTTCATAGACTTTCTGACCCCAGAAATGCTAGATAGATGTCTCAAAAACAATCACAGGAGCCTATTTTGAGCATTGTAGTATAAGTACTTTATGAAACTTAACAGTTGCTCTGTTCAGCATAAACATATTACAGCTGTTTTTGATTTAGAAAGCACTCAACAGGTTACCAATGCTTCAGAGCACCCTCATATGAATGGTGTTAGATAACAGTACAGAAGTGTATTACCTGTCCAAACCAGGGAGAAAACTAGTAAGAAAGGATCTACACTGTGGCTGTAAAAAACCTGGAAGTTATATAACCATTCAGTGCATGTCACAGACTGATATGGTGATAGCCAATGGCTTAAAAAGGGACAAAGACCTATTGGAAGAAGCCTCCCATAACTAATCCCTATATATTTTTCTTAGAGTGCGTTATCTGAAAGTAGATCAGTACACCATACTTCAGAAGAATAAGACTGATTTTTACCTCAGAATAGTTTCATAGAAGGCAGCAGTAATAATATCCACTATTATTACTCCTAATTTCTGTATATGTTTTCTCCTTTCCAGTACTCCAGCAAGTGTTGGCAAAGGTACTGAAGCAGTGACTAGAAAAGAACCTTTTTATCTAACCCTACTGGCCATAGAAAATATGGATTAACTTGGTCCCACAGTTCCTGACAGACTTCTATACAATCCTGAGAAAGCTGGCTACAGGGACTCTTGTATGAAGAACACAAGGGCAAGTTAGACAACTCTCCAGTGAACGGTTCTCTGCTGATTGTTTCTGTTGTCAAGAAATCATCACAAAATGCATTGTTTCAGAAGCACACTGTCAAACTCCTCCTGCCTTCAGATTTGAAAAATACAGTCAACAGATCAATACAGTTTATAGGGACTTCATGGATGAATTCAAAATCAGGAAATAAAAATTACCTCTTTTGAATGAAGCATCTAATCCATGATTATTTGGTCTGCAAGCTGCACTGAATCCTGTTTTCCCTGGTGTAATTAGAACCAGAGTATTTTTCAAATGAGTCAGACTAAATATGGCTCCATTTGGGAACTTTTATCTGTGGCTACTGTAAATCACAACTAACTAGTCCTCTTACAGACATGCTAAATTGACATGTCTCTTAGGTCTATGTTGGCCCACTTTATGATGTCTGAATTGGCTCTCCTAAAAACTGATAACCATTTTGATAAATCAACAAAAACATAATAGGATATAAATATTTCCTTTCTGGAAGGACAAAACAGTCAAGAACCCATTTTTCCCTACAAGGCAATAATGTGCATTGGAGGAGTGGAAACAAAGAAGTGTAGCTTGAGGGACACAAGGACATCTGCCAGCCAGGGTCTGACTGATGATGGTGTGTGTGTGTGGGGAAATAAAATGAATATTTTAGGGACTGAACATCAGTAGAGCAAGCAGGGACTGAAGGCTACCAGGCCTACCTATGGAGCAGAAATTGTACTTTCCCACAGGGTGGCTTCTGGAGTGCTTCCTTCACTTAGTATTGGCATCTCTCAGCAGCCAGATCTATTCCTTCTTCCAGCAGCTGCACCTGCTCTCACTAGCTCCTCAAGCCTGATACATGAAGGAAAAAGAATCTCCATGGACTTGTACCCAAGAAACTGGTTTCCTTTGATGATTCAGTGAAATCCTTAAGCCAGCTGATCACTGTATCCATTTTATACACATAATTAGACCTTGTCTACATTAGGACTTTTGGATCTGTGGTTCCCAATGGATGCATCTCCACCAGTGATAACCTGTCTGAGTCCGACCCTAATCAACACTACTTCCATCAAGTGAGCTGCACTCATTGGGCATTATGAGCCTGTAAAATCCTAGTATAGATAAGACCTTAGTGAAAAGGAAGGGTAAGTTAAAATTCTTTGTCCAATTATATAAGTAATAATATGTTTTCTATCAGCTCTTTTCCAAATGCATATTAAATAGAATTAGATTAGGAACCTTCTTGTTTAATAGAGCTGATTAACACCTGCAGAACGAACGAACGAACGAACGCACGAACGAACGCACGCACGCACACAGAGTAGAGTGATTCACCCCCCCAAAAAAAAAAAAAAAAAAAAAAAAAAAGCAAAATTTGTCAAATAATTGATTCAGTGAATAATATTCAACAGGCACTATTGCCAAGTTATACTAATGTGATCTTATTGTTTTATGTCCCTTTCCCTTCCTCCTTTTTGTATTTTAAACACAATCACTATCCTCATCATCAATATCAGCAAAAGCAGGAGTACTGAAAACTGTTCATCAGTAGTGAGAAGTTTAAGTCTTATTTATGTTTAACTACAGCATTAAGAACAGTGGAGAAAAATTTTATTAGAGGTTTTATATAAATCCAATGCCACGTTGTGAAAATAAAATAAAGAGAAAAGACTTGATGGACTAATGCCATAAACGTTTAAGACACAAATTGGTAAAAATGAAAATCCTTGTCTGCTTCGACTGCTCTTTTTTATTGTAGTGCAATGCCCCCTGCAGGAACAAACTGATTCTCATGTTTCCAAACATACTAGAGCTCTCACAGTGCAGCCTGGAACAGTGCATTTCATCCAGTGAAGAAAAGCAATGTTTCCAAGAATTCTGTTAATTGTAAATTATTATATTTGAATCATCTCAAATTTATGACAAACCCACATAAACCAGAAAACCGAAAGAAAAAAACAGCTGATGTAGTCTGCCTGGATCTCACACCACAGTAGAGAGAAGGCACAATAGCATGATTTAATGACAATTTGTGTCCCGCCCTTAACTCAATAGGTCTCTAGAGGTTCAGACTGTGGGGGGAAAATGTGGTGGTACTGTCCTCAAGATTCACCTACAATCCCAAACTTCTGGCTACAATCCCAAATTAGCTGGATGCTTCTTGTCAACTGACAAGTGGTGAAATAGATAATGTTGGGTCAGAACTTTAGCTGTTATAAATTGAAATATCCCTATTCATTGGGGCTACACTGATTTACACCACTGAGAATCTGGCCAACCAATTGTCATTAAATTGTCATTATTCTGTTTCAGCTCATCCACACACATTTTAGGATCAAATGCTGGCCCCCTCTGAAAAGCCCTAATAAATGAGCTTTTCACAGAGGATCTAAAAGGGATAGTGGGGAGAGAGAAGGACCCTCTCCACCTCTAAACCAGGATCTTGGCATGAAGCAACTATATAGCAATGACATTGCTTCAGTTCTTATTTCATCCAAATTCACTGGCCCATCCCTAATCTCAAGGCTAAAATTATGTCAACAAAGATTTTTGGAAAGACAGTGGTCACAGATTAGTTGTTGGGTGAGGATGGAAGCATGGAGGGAAATGGAATGAAGTAACTAGCTGCCATTTCAATCTATGATTGGTGCTGGTAGATGTTTGGAGGCACTTGTTGAAGTGCCACTTCCATGCCCCACACCCCCAATAACCCGTGAGAATGGCACAAGAAGTGCTTTTTGATGGGTGCTGGGACATAATTGAAATATGGTCAGATTGGGCAAGAATATGTTGGCGGGCAATAAAGGGTGATGCAAAAAACACCTTCTCTATCCTTGTGCAACCTACACAAGGGCCTGACACAGTCAAAGTCCCTGCATATCAGAGAGCACACGGACTGCTTCCTCAGTGCAATTCATGGATCTACAGTGCCCCAAAGAGGGTGGAGGAGAGGCAGGGAATTGGTTCCTTTCTGAGCTACTCATTGGGCAGGATAGCTCTGCACTGCTTTTTAATCAGCCAGTTGCTATATGCCACAAATTGTCCTGTAAGAAGCAACTTTCAGAAGAAGGTTTTACTGGGATGAATCCAGAGTACAGTGATCCAGCTGCATGAAGATATATCATTATGAGGGATATTAGAGCTGAGCCAATACTGATCCAACACTTTTTCTCAGTGCAGAATGTCTATGAGCAGATCATGATTACCTTAAATTTGCTATTCAAAGACATTCAATTATTTTGGGGGTGAAAAAGGAATGTTTTTAGCTCTGTGCCTTTTTTATACGTGTATTAAAAATAGCAATTCTAGCTGGTTAATTAGTTGTGATTAGTCTAATGAGTTCCATATTACTGTTTCTTTTCCCCATTAGTTGCTTATGCAAGCACACTCAAGCATGTGAATTTAAATGTAGTGTCTTTGAATGCTCACAAAATTTGTAAAATTTGACTGCATAAAAGTTTTTGGATAACCAACCCAAAAGGCTTGATTTTATAATAAATCTGAAGTCAGTGGAGTTACACTGGTGTGAAACTGGTCCAAAACGGGAATGTGTATGTCCAAAGCCAGTTTATTACAAAGTAAGAATGGAGATTTTGCAATATCCACCCAGCTCTGAGAGATCAAAGGAGGGAGCTAGTACTTGTTTTCTAGTCTACCTTCACAATGAAAAGTGCCATCAGATCGACCTATCTGGATCTATTGAGCGGTCAGTGAAGACCCGCTCAATCGATACAGAAGTCGACGCTGGTAATCCACCCCCTCAAGTGGTATAGCACTTGTCAACGGGAACTGCATTCCTGTTGGTGCAGTGCAGGGAAGATGCTGCGCAAAGGGAAGCACCGCAGTCGACGGGAGTTATGCAAGCTATTCTGAGTAGCTTGTATAACTCCACTCAACTACTGCTGAATCACCGGGTAAGTGTAAATCAGGCCTTAGAGATTCATAGACTTTAAGGTCAGAAGGGACCATCAGGATCATCTAGTCTGACCTCCTGCACATTGCAGCCACAGAACTCACCCACACACTCCTAACCTCTGGCTGAGTTATTGAACTCCACAAATCATGATTTAAAGACTTCAACTTACAGAGAATCTACCATGTATACTAGTTTAAACCTGCAAGTGACCCAGCCCCATGCTGCATAGGAAGGCAAAAAGCCCCTAGGGTCTCTGTAATCTGACCTGGGGAAATTTTACCTTTGAATTCCTTAAATATTAAATCCAGTGACTGGGAAGGAAAACCCACTAAAATGACATCTCTGTAATTGAAAAGCAAATATTTGTTCTCTGAACTATATAATAATCTTGACAAAGAATGATTGGTTTACCACAGAAGCTGAAATGTTAAACAGATGCTACTTCACAAATTAAACATTCTGGTTAGCTCAGCAAAGGCCTAGTGCAAAGACAACTAATGTCCAGTGCAAAGAGTCCGAATAACTCCAGCACACTATAGATCATTATGGAGTGAATCTTTCCTCTCCATAACCTTACCAGTAGCAAGAAATGCACAAAGACACCTGCGAAAGAATTCTCTGTTGCAACTCAGAGCCTGATTCTACTTTCCTTACAGCAGCTATGCTGATTAGATACTGTTGACTTTGATAGATTTACTTATCATTTACACTGGCGTGAGTGAAGAATAAGGCCTATGATGTCAAAGGAGGGAAAAGTTATGTGAGCACATACCTTTAAACTGTGGTCACTCTTCTCCCTTCATATCTTTAGTTCCTTTTCCTCCTCTCTTTTCTTATGTCTCAATCCCTTGAATATTTTTCATGATTTGTTTTAGGCTTTTAAAATATCCTACTGTACCTCTCACTGCGGTCCTACTTAGGCCCCATAAGACTGAGTGCTTGTTCTGACATGAAGCTGTGATGAACTTGAAATCACAAGGAAACCACTTGGGTGGGATGTTGAAGAACTGCTTCTGCCAGAGCCCATGTTACGGTTGAGGTGATCTCTGGTTTGCTTATTAGCAAGTGTGTATGTCCTTTTATTGTTTTTAATTTTTTTCCGTAGTACTTTTACCTTAAGAATAAAATAGGCTTGCATAAGAAGATCTATGTGGTAACTAACTGTGAACGGTCATACGTTAATCATCTCTGAAGAGAAAGTAAGCAGGCCTGCTTGGGTAGCCTGCCTCTGCTGGAAATAACCTAGTGAAGACAGGAAACTGTTCACCCTGAAGAGACATTTCTCTCTCCCTTCTGATCAGGGTGTCTCCTCTCCAGAGAGGTGATAGCTGGAGGAGCTGGAAGCCTGAGAGTGGGTACCCTTGCTGGATCACTGAGGGGAAATACAGGTGCTGTTGCCTTGATCTGTGATAGACAAAAGGGGCCATGCACCACAGTAGATGTTAGAAGAGTTTGCTGCTTTGTCTGCTGCCTACTAGAGGATGAGTTGAGTCCACCAAACAGCTTTTACTTTGTAAACTCTGGTTAGGCTATGATAATGGTGCCAAATAGGAAAAGCCAATGATTTTAAATGCCAACCTCCCCCAGACCATTAGTGAGGAAGATATAAAGCTATTGTTTCTCTAACTTAGATAGCAAAGAGCTAGTTTTGAACACTCCAGTAAAGTGATAGAAAGGGAGATGTGGGGTTTTGGAGGCCTTTTTCTGCTGAAACCTATTGCTGTGCCCACACTATGATGATTTCCTTCTTGCTACCACTGGTTCAGCACCACCTGTTGTAGCAATTGTGGAAGTGCTAGTGTGGGATATGTTTTTTAGGAAACAAATCCCAGTAGAGACAAGGATTAACATCACATTTTAAGGGGGGGCAGGGAGGGGAGGGGAGGGCATGGGAAGAGCTCATTTTAATATGTCAGCTTTTCAAAATATTTTGCAGGGGTGGAGCCAGGTTAAGGAGTATGGAACCCTGGGCCCAGAGAAATGTAAAGACCTCTAAAGGTTACGATGAAACAACCGATGTGTAACATTGCTATTTCAGACACTGCTGATTCTCTCCACAGTGCAAAGTCTCTGCTGCTGCTCCTGGCATGCTAAATCAGCACTGTGGCTGCTGGTGGAACTTATCAGTGACTAAGATAGATGACTAAAATCCTTTAGAAACAATACTAATAAATAACAACAGGCCTGGAAGCAGTGACTATAGCTTTTAAACTAATGTACCCCTTGGCACCTTGGACAATATAAAATTTATGAACCGTGTCATCCTGGCCATTAGAATAAAAAAAGGTCATCCTGGCCTTGACTTCACATTTATGGATAGGTGGTAACATTAGATTCACTTTTTTTCCTGGCAGAATATTTTTAGTATTAGAAATAGTTTAGGAATGTTCAGCAATCTCACCAAAGAATTTGGTTACTGATCTGATTTCTACAAAAGGTACAAAACAGGGATGTGTCCATGTGCCTTCCAAATGTAACTGTAGCAAGGTGCTGTGGTCTTTCTCTGAGCCTGGGCCCGAAGAAGGGCCATGACATCCCTGCTGGATGGATCAGGACACTGCAGGCCACAGACCCCAGGAGCAGAGGGGTGGAGCCGAGATAGGAAGGGGAAGTAGAAAAGGCTGGCCTAGGAGCTCAGTCAGGGGGAAGCTGCTGCTGCTACAGAAGGATGCTCCTTCCCTGAGGCTGTGGTTGGAGCCCGACCCAGGCCCTGCAGAGGGGCAGCGTGAACCCTCCACTGACCGGAGCCTCAAGGGCCTGCCAGGGCTACTAGGCCCTAGTGACTGGGAAGATGTACTGGAGACCGCTGACTGGGAGGGAACCTCCAAGGCTAGCCACGACCTAGAGGAGCTGCCCATTGCCTGGGACCCACCAGAGCTGCCTGAGCCCTGTGTGCTGGAGGACCCACCAGGGCCCTGTGACCTGGAGGAGCTGCCACCACTGACAGCCCTAAGGAGTTTCCAGACCTGCCGCCGGCCACCGGTGATGGACTGATGGGACTCTCTAGCCACCTACCCTGGAGAATCTGAGGAAGACCCCTGGTTCCAGGTTCCCGGGTTCAGGGTGGAGGAAGTCACCCGGGCAGCTGACTATAGTCTGGCTGAGCTTACACTCACACCAGTGTCAGCGTGTTGTGGCTGGAGCTCTGCTGACCCAGTGGCAGAACCTCTTGCCACTGGTGGGGCACTGGGCTGGGACGCAGTGGTGTCGTTCAGCCTGCGTCCCCCTTCCCTAGCCACCCCGGGAGTGCTTGTCTCCTCTGGGCCTGCAGCTGCAGAGGATACAAAGTGTTGGGGCTACAGACTCTTTTCCAACTCTTCCCTGCCCAGTGGCTATAGACTCTTGCAACCTGCTAACTTTCCCCTTGGAGCCAGGTGCTGTGGACTTCCTCAGAAGCCTGGGCCTGAGGAAGGGCTGCGGTACCCCTGCTGGGCGGATTCGCCAGCTTACAGTGACCAACATTATCAGGTATCTCAGGATCAAATTGTGCATTGGTAATGAATTCTTTTTTCATATGATTGGTTTAGTCCTTATAAAATCATAGCCAGGCAAATATTGAAGTTGATCACAGTTCATTTGTCAATATGGGATCAGTCCATCTAATTAATTTTATCTCTCATATGTTAAATATTCTGGTGTTTGCTAGTGAAATGTCCCTATTAAATCCATAAATTGCATGTTTTTAAAACAGGTACTGTATTCTAAAACTTTCCATCATTTGGTAAATATAGAAAGCTAAATCAAGAGGCATTTTCGCTAGCCAGACATCTGGGAGGTATTTTCTTACTAGGCTGTGGTATTTGTTTAGCAATCATATATTTCTCTTTATTTAATAGACTATGATAGGTGCATCATATACATCTAAATGTACTTAAAAAGGAATTTAAGAGGAACATAATAACTTAAACAAGAAAATTAAGCACTCCAACTAGATCCTTATTGTTCCTCATCGGAGGGCAAGTCTGAGAGTGACAGTTAAGGTGAGGGCACAACACACTTATCTTCCCAAAACCTTAGGAGCACGGAAATAAGTTAAGGAGGAAAGAATTGTCCTTTCCTTACTGCCTTCATACTACCTAAAACACTGACAGCATACTCCAGTGTTCTATGATGCTTTCACTCGCATCTCCAAGAGATGTGCAAAAAATCAACATATACCCCAGCTTCATCAAACTTGTGTCCAATGCAAAACTGTACCAATGACCTCATGTGCTTTCATATCAGTAGATCAGCACATTGCATTGTCACACATTCCATGCACTTGGAAAGTTTTGAACAGCTTTGGTCTTCCTCAGTGGCTAGCTCCCCAGAGTCAGTGAAAAAGGGAGCCTCCCCTACCTAGGAATCAGAGGGAGAAACTGTGCTTTTGAAGTTGCTCCTGATTATGTCGACCCCGATGGAGAGTGTGAGATGCTGTGACATGACTCTAAATTCTTTGTGTCTAACATTTTTATCCTCATTTAAAAGTTACTAAAAAAGTAAGTACAGCAAGAAAAAGGTTATACTGTCACACATCCAAACATGGAGGCTATCAGTGGAAATGTTCCTCTGTGATGGAATCTGTGCTATCACTTAAAACATTCTGGAGCTTCATATGGACTTGTGTAAATTGGATATAACCAGGAGCAGCCGTAACAGCAGGGTGCATATGCCTACATTATACCAGCAAGTCTGCCTGTTGGTCACCCCCTTCACTGGAAACTTTCAGGCATACCAATGCAGGATACCTGCAAGTATGACAACCAACATCTAGGACATCTGAACTGATGACCTGCAGAGCTAAAAGCGTAAGTCTTTACAGTGTGCACTAAAAAGCCAGTCTCTCAAGCTGCAATTTGTCACAAACTCATGTCCTCTGTGTATTGGGCACAGAAGAAATCAAAACACACTGACCTGTAGATGATCTCACACACAAAAAAAGTGTGATAAATGACTGAAACACACGCATTTTGGTGGTTCATGCCACAATTTACAGATAATCATAGTGTTTAGGTACAAAATCTGTCAGCCATTTCAATGTGTAAACCACACACAACCCACATAGATCAGCAGCAGAATCCCTGATCCATTGCATCCCTAATTTAAGCATTTATTATTTTAAGCACGAGAGTAATTACTAGCCCTTTTATGAACCAGCCACTGAAGGAGGACTAGACAGACTTTCACAGAATGTTACCAAAATATTTAGTAGTTAGCAATGACTATTGGTGATCAGGGATCACCTGAATTCAGTGGTTGCATAGGATAACCAAATGTGGTCTAGTCACTCTGAAGGCAATGTTGTACAGTGGATAAAATTGGGGGCTTCCATGTTAAAGACCTGGATTCTGAGCCTGCAGCCATCATGTGTAAAGTACTCCACTAATCAATTTAAAAGATGAGGAAGAAGTGGGTGGGCTTATCTTGGTGTACATACTTTCTGTTATGGCTAAAAAGTTATGAAATATTCTATAGACAAATGCTACTGCTGTATAACTGGTATTCCAGAAACCAGCTCATGAGCAACAATGTGGACAGGGAACAGATTTCTTAAAAAATGAGAATCCAGTGGAAAAAGTCACTGGAAAGGGTGATTTTTTGAAACTATCACTTCATTTTTCATCAAATCACCACTATCCACAGTAATTGCAGGATCTCTTTCTAGAGTGGTAACAGCTAATTGAGAACCCACCATTCTTTATGTGTAGCTGAATTTTTTTCCAATGTGCATTACTTTGAATTTCATCTTCCATTTTGTTGCCCAGTCACGTGGTTTTGTGAGATTTCTCTGTAGCTGTATGCTTTGGACTAAACAGTCTTGAGAAATTTTGTATTGTCTACAAGCTTTGCCACCTCCTATTTACCCCCCTTTAAAAAAAAAAAACACGAAACTGTGACATAAAATTAATAGAAACAAATGATTCATGTGATGAAAGTAAGTACTGTTTACTAGATAGAGACAGATCGTTTATGAATGGGTTGAACTGCAACGGTCCCAGTACTGATCATTGGGAGACTTCTCTATTTACTTCTTTCAATTGTGAAACTGACCATTTATTCTTAACCTTTGTTTTCTATCTTTTAACCAGTTTCTGATGTATGAGAGGACCTTACTCCTTATCCCATGACTGCTTACTTTGCCTATGAGTCTTTGGTTTGGGACCTTGTCAAAAGCTTTCTTAAAGTTCACGTACACTATATCAGCTGTATCACCCTTGCTGAATCCTTCAAAGAATTCCTATAGAATGGTGAGGCATGATTTCCCTTTACAAAAGCTATGTTGACTCTTCCCCAACATACTGTGTTCATCTATGTGCCTGACAGTTCTGTTATTTACTATAGTACTAATTTGCCTGGCACTGGAGTTAGTTTTACCAGCTGTAATTGCCAGGATTACCTCTGGAGCCTTTTTTTTTTTTAAATTGGCATTACATTAGTTATCCTCCAGTCTTCTGGTAGAGAAGCTAATTTAGGGGATAGGTTACACATGAGTTCCTTCAGCACTCTTGGGTGAATATTATCTGGTCCTGGTGACTTATTACTGTTTAATTTATCAATTTGTTCCAAAACCTTCTCTACTGCCACCACAAGCTGGCACAGTTCCTCAGATTTGTCTTCTAAAAAAGAACTTTCAAGAATAAGGCTGACTTCATTCTGACCAAAGAATTGAAGACAACCTGCTAAAGAGGTCATCCAGTGCAATATGAGAAATGATCTGACAGAATCTTTCATTTGGCAATGTCTTGTAAGATGCAGTGTTTGGATTTTTTTTTTTTTGGAGGGGGGGGATTCTTTTTTTAAGACAAAGTAGTGTCTAAACTTTGGTATATAAAATACATGAGCAAACACATTGTGGTGATATGAGATGACAAAGAATACATCTTTAAAGGTAGTAAGAGGCAAGACTTTGTAGTAAAAAAAAAAAATTCCTAGGATAAGAAACTGGAGAACGGAAAGTAGATAAATGCAGAGTAACAGGAATATGATACAAGCACAATGAAGCATATAGGACCTTAAGTCAAAAGACCACAGAACTTTACCATAGATGGGAAGATCATTGAACAATCTCCAATGAACAGCTGGAAGAAATTAAGGAAATTGGGTCTGGATTATATCTGAGAAAATAAATCATCTAAACAAACCATACATTCCACTGAACTAAAAACAATGCTTATAACTAATCCATGAATGTGTGATAAAATTCAGACACAGTCCATGAGCAAGAAATGACAGCACACACTGCTACCCAGAGAAATATTCAGACGAGAACAGTAGAGATGACACTACAATGAAGTCTCAATGTATAGCAATAAAGAATCTACTGAAATAATTCAGAAAAGTCAAGAAATAACTAGGAAAACAAAAGAAGCAGTCTTGAATAAACACCTGGGGAACAATGGAAAATATAGAACAGTGGCTCACTGAGTATAACAACTCTATCCAGACACAACATACCATGAATTTCACTTTGCTTCAGGCAGAGTCTTTGAAATGGACTGGAGCATTATGTGAGTGCAAGAGAAATAGTGTCTGGTCACCACACCCATGTAAAGAATGTTGGCTTGGACTACAATCCGTTTTGGGGCCTTTAAGTTTTCAACATTGTAAATTAAAATCCTAACTTGGTTTCTTCTTGCTTCTTTGTTTCAGGGCTACATATGGTCAAAGAAAGAACTGTTATGTAACAGTGGGCCAACATTAATGGGCTCTTCCATTCTTCTGTTAACCACAGTCATCCTTACAAACATCCCTCTGATTAAACATGTATTGTGAAATTCACAAGAAAAGAGATGACTTGTTAGAGAAGAGATGAGGTAATGTACACGTGGGGTTGATGCAGTCCTGGCCTTCATCTTCCCTGTTATATGCAGAACATGCACATTTTATTAATTTGTCTCTCTATTAGACACATTGGAAAGTCCCTATAATCTTTCAACTTCCCCATGACGGGAGTAAAAAACAAAAATATACAGCCTGATTGAGTCTATCATTGTAACACTGCGCCAGCTTACCTAGATATCTCTATGTTCGGAGGGCACATTTCATGCCAGTATGGAGCCCCATCTGCCATCTATGGCAATACTTTAGGACAATACTGCAACGCTGTCTCAGCCACTTTTTTTTTTTTTAAATAGTCCTGGCTACCTTGGGGAAAGTGAATCGCTGAAGTGGGACTTTTTGTAATTTTTGACAACTGCTATGTGTGCCTCAATTTCCCTCTGTACTTTGCATTGCTACTCAGTGGAGACAAAAGGTTAAGTCGGCTCTTGGGTAAAACGAGACACTGGGTGTGTCACCTTGCCTGTAATGCAATGACTGGGTTGTTAAGAAGCTGGTTGGAACCTACTGAAACCAATCCCTAGCACTCCAGAATTCGAAAAAGTCCATGGGAAATACCCAATTATCAGAACATTCACACCTAGCAGACAGAGACCAAGAAAGAGGAGATTTCTCCTACACACACACACACACAAGAAAGCTGAGCAGAGGCCAACTCAAGAACAAAGGCTGAGAGGTGACAGGGAATAAAGAGTTGGCTTTTGGGAGAAGTGGGGCTTCACTCACCTTGAACAAAGACAGAGCATGAAATGGAGTCCATAGCAACATGGCTGGCCAAATGCACTGGCTTAGTCAGATGAATTATGTCTTCACCTTTATTTCTCTATGCTACCCCCAAGGTCTTCCTATGCTGTGTTCCAGCAGACTAAACCCCGACTCTCTTCTGAAAACACTGCTTGGTGCCTCTACAAATACTTGCTGAGGTGGACTGGTCCCTGAAGAGGGTAAAAGTCTCTGACTAAGAGTCTATCTCAATTGGACAGACTGGAAGAGATCACCATGTGAAGCAGGAGTGCTGGAGCCCAGGGGCTGTCTCAGAGGCAGTGAGACTGCAGGGCCTGCACTGAAGGAAGAGTGGGATCCTTCAGGGGTCAGCCACCCTGAAGGGGCTCCTCCAAGAGACTGTTTAAAAAAAAACCAGGTCAGGGTTCTGTCATGGATCCACAGCATCTGTGCTAGGTTTCAGCTTTTAATGTCTTTAAAGGCATGCAGTTATGTCCGTGTGGCAGGCAGCCGACTTCCCCCAGTGGGTCTCACGCTTTGGTTGCTTGTAGTGGGTCAGGGCATCTCTAGTCACCCCATCTTCCCCAAGGAAGGGGTAGGGACCCAGCCCACCCACTCCTCTGGGTCCCAGCCCAGGGGCCCTATGAGAAGCACCTAGGTGCTGCTGGCACCGTGTTCCCAACTGCACTTCTCTTCCCCTGGGCTAATTTTCCCCCTCCTTCTGGCTTCTTGAGCCTGGTACCTTTCTCCAGCCTGTTCCTCCACAGAATCTCTGCACTTTGGTCTGTTCCTCCTCACAGCACAGCACTCCTACTCCTCCCAGCTCATACCCTGTCTGTTGGGGGGGGGGGGGGGGGCAGAGGGCTTTTATGGAGCACCGGGCTGGTCCCTAATTGGCTCAGCTGCTCCTAATTGCCCCCTAACGAGACTCAGCTAATCTGCAGGGAACAGAGCTCTGAGCATTCTGAGGCTTACGTATCTGCTGTAAATCACTTTCCTACAGCCTTCTGCCCTCGCTATATCACACCCCCAAATCATAGTCAAATTCAAATTTCTTGGAAAAAAACAAATAAAAATAAACGGAACACATTTACAGTTTATTCTGATTTAGATCTGACAGGCAGAATACAAAAACTATAAAAGTTAAAAATCTGTATAATAGTAATTTTGTCCTATGTTCAGATTCTCCGTTTGTAGATTTCTGTGAGCCTTTGCAATGTTATAGCTTTTTTCCCCGACTGTAACATGTAACAGTCAGTCAATAACTGGCCTCTCTCAGGGGCAGCTTGCCTAATTCACAACATTACAGGGAGTAGAAGCCTGCTTCCCTCATAAGGCATTGGAAGCCAACAGTTTGAGGAGAGGCAGGAAGTACTTTAAAGTCAACACTTCTCCTAATTAAATCTAGGTAGAAGGAATATTGGAGGGATCATTGTCCAGTTAGTTTTGGTCCTGTGTGTCTATCACATCAAAGGAAACTTCCATTTTAAAATGCCAGCTGATATCAGGGAAGGAACAGTAGCAGCAACAGTTCTGGCCAAGGGATATGGGATTATTCGTCAATATGTCCTTCTATTTACAGATCAACTCATTTGGCTGTCATCATTAAATATAGTGTCTGTAATATGGTGTCTTAGGCAAATGCATAGTCAGCTATCCCTTTGGCCTTCAAATGACACTTTCTGACAGAGCAGAGCATGGAAGCAAAGGCTAAATTATAAAATGTTCACCAAGTATGTCCACAGGCACAAGACACACAGCTGTCCTACTCTGATTTATTCTATTTTTGAAGAAAAAAAATAGCTCTCTAATTAGCAGATTTATTTTAATGATTTTTTTAAAAAACCCTTGCCTTTCTTTCACAAGCCTGGTGAGCTTTCTCACCATATACCCTACTATATTATCAGGGTTTTCTACTGGGGTTAGAGTCAACCTCTTGTTCCAGGGGAAAAAATTGAAATATGAAAGATTCTAATCATTACTGTATTCCATGCAAAAATAAAGAAATGAAAACAACAACAATGGTAAGGATGAGAAATCAAACTCTGAAATGAAATTCAGAAGTAATATGCTCTGAGCCTTCAAATACACTTTGTATCATGTCATACTCATACGTACACTTTAATGTAAGGCAGTGTGCCATACTTTATCACTACTGATTATCTAATCTGACCTTAATTATAAAAAAAGTTACTCTTTGTTTTCTTAATGTTTTTGCTATTCATCTTCACCTAATTTGAAATAAAACATATTATGGAAATTATAAGTTGCACTTGAAATATAATAAAATGATACTTTTGTATGTAAGAATTCCTTTATTTCACTAGTAGCTCTTCATTTATGACAACTTTAGACAGTGTTGATCTTGTTCTTTAATAGATACTCTTGTTTCATCATGTTCAGTTCAAAAAAATAAAGAAACTGTGACATAAAAATTGCTAATAGAAACAAATGACTCGTGCGATGAAAGTAAGGACCATTTACCAGATGGAGACAACTTTTAGCTTAAAGGCACCTCTCAGCAAAAGTAGCTCAGTGTCCCCAATGATCTAAGTCACTAAATTTTTAGATCACTCAAAAAGAACGATTGAACATTTTTGGAACATGCACTGTAGAATTTTTCTATTTGAACACTCGACCCAGGTGTTTTCTTAAGATGAATCATTGCTTAGATTTTGAGATTTGCAAAACACTAAGTTTCATGTTTCAGTCTGCAGCTATTTTTAAGTGTGTGCGTGGGGGGTGGGGGACGGACTCTGTTCAGATCATTTGGGGAAAGGATGTAAATTCTATGTATACAGACACACAGAATCTCTTTGTTCAAACTTGAGGTCAGTGAAACTACCTCACACTGAAGTGTTTGCAGTATCTGGCCTTAAATTGGAAGGTGTAATTTTCATGTTGCAATTCATTGGTAGAATAATTTTGGCTTAAATTCTTTTACACTATAGAGCCATAACAAAGTTGATGAGGGATGAAAATGTAGCATAGTAAGTAAAAATAATTAGCACTTCAATCAAATTTTTCATCAATAGATCTCCACTGTTTTACAATGCTGGGTAAGAATTAATGGTTTTAAAGATAGGAGAACTGCAGCACACAGAGGTATAGTCTTGACTTGATTTTTAAACTCAGACCTCCATCGTCTGACCCCAACGTGCAAGGTCTGGGACTGTAGTTGCCTCTCTGCAGGTGCATAAAGGAAATATACCCTCTCATTCTTTACCCACTAGTGCAAGTCAGCCATAAACTAGCCCTAAATTTGCATTTTATGTAAAAGCTTGCTTTATCTGGCTATAGATGCTGACTCCAAACTAGTCATCTAGGGGATGTTCCAGAGCCATATAACAAGCTGAACAGGCATCTAGATGAAAATGAAAGTTATGGTAGATAAGGCTATGTAACAAAATTACATTATAGTACAATAAATTACAGTATTACACCTATCCAATGTGTAATCAGCACGAGGTTTCAGCTAAAACATATTCATATTTAGCTATCTACATTTATTTCCAATTTAAGAACAGCACAAAGGGCTGTTCTGTTCCATAAGCTGAAAGAGAAACTATACATTCTATTATCTAAGGTACTGACTTCATAATGTCTCCAGCAAAAAATGCATAGTACTTGGTTTCTGGGAAGAGTCTTCTGGCTTCTCAGATTAGATCCCTGGAAAATTACCAATAGTTTGTTAGAATTTTATCCAAAGTCATTTGTCTTTTTTGTGACTGATGTCTCTGAAAATAAATTCAATACCTCAAAGCTGCTTCATGCCTGACTTGATTAAATATACAGACGATAGGAGATTCTCTTAGACTTTATTAATAATGTGTTCATACATGCTGTTCACCTTAAATAAAAACAGGGAAGGCTGAAAGCCCCGGTAAAGCTCATAACACAGATAGCTCCACTTTCAGTATTTCAGCTAAACAGAGTTCTTGGTTTGCAAGTGAAATGGCTTTTCTCCCTGCTTTGAAAGCTCTGTAAGCTAAAACTACGAATGGTGGAAGAAACAAGTCACTTTAGCCTGAGTGTCATACCAAAACCAGTTGCAGACAAAGAGCTAACTCTGAATTACCTGACTTATGTCAGTTTGTTAACCTTATTGTAGTTTTTATACTGATAGAAATAAAAATAAATGGTGTGTATGGAATCTAAATCCATTCTGTTTTGCTTACTAGTTAGTTTTTGCTAACTAATGATGAAATACTGTATTGCTATACTGATGAAATATTTTCCACTCTAATTCACAGAAGATTAGGCAGGCAAAGATCAGTTGGACAGAACTGTCAAACATAGCCTGAGATAGAACTATACAAACACACAGACAAAGCCATTTATTCCCAGGGTGTTAAAGTACTACAATCCTGTCCAATGAGCCAAGTGAGACAGAACTGTTCTGTGCTCAGCACTTAGACTAAGGCCTTGAATATAAAGTCATTAATAATTTCGGGAACATTTGTACATCACAAATTGAACCAGGGGCCTGCTTTCTTGATCTTGACCAGTTTGTAACTAACAGGTGAGAATGATTTCCACTTAGATTAATCTGTACTGATTGCATATTAAATGCTTAAATCTCTTCAGTAGCAGCAGCAGCAACAAACCTATTCTGTCAAGGTAATCCTCCATTTTATAAAAAACACAAATGTCAAAGCTCTGGATAATGAGCATGGCTTTTTTAAGCAGATGCCTGTATAATGTCCTATTTAAAAACCAGATAATCTCTTCTTGCAGCTCAAGTAGCTGCTAGAAAGAATACAAGGCCATGTTTAGGAGGATTTCGTTTTTGCATGATTAAAATGACTGCCTAGTACCGTGAAATATAGTTCCTGCAAATATGGTCACTTTTAGAGTTATCATACTGGTGTGTTTCAGTTGTGGTTTCCATAGTTAGCATTTTTTGGCATAAGTAATGACTTGGGAATTAGGTTAGCATCAACTATGAAAAATGAGTTCTTTCCAGTAACTTAGAGGCAGCCAAATATCACAGTATTAAGCCTTATTCAGACACCATGCACTTACAGCAAAAGCCTGCCAAAGCTAGTCATGCATCATTTCCAGCACTTAAAAATGTCTATAAAATGGTAAATAATACTGGAAATATTGCAACATTTTAAAGTGTGTTTGCAAGGAGAGAAATATTTCTAGTTTGAATTTCCTCTGTGAGGCTGTACAGACTCCTGAACTATGAAATTTGCTGCTATTCCAATAATTCTGTCATCTCCTGCAGGTTCTCCAGCACTGGCAAGTGCTGTCACAGTTGAAGAGTAGGTTGTGGTGAGAAGTGAGAGCACTGCATACACAAACGTTCAGGCTGGGACTTTCAAGGATTATCATCAGAATCATGAACTGAGTTCTTGACCTAGCTGTTGTTCTTGCTATTTGCTGCTCCATTTAGCTGGCACTCCAATGTCACTGACCCCTTGTTTCTTCCTCAGTACAAGATGCTATAAGGCATGTGTGTCCACCAGGAAAGAACACGAGTATCAAGAATGCCTGAGTGCAGGCTCCAGGGGACAGGTGCGAACAAGGTGCAATAAGATGAGTTTGCAATAATGGTTTAAAAGTTGAAGAGGTGATCCAAGTTGGGAGGATGTGGAAGAGAAGGACTTGGGCTGTGGATATTTGCCATAGAGAAGACTATCAGTGATCTGATAGGGCAAGATAGGCGGAAAGGGGAAGGATTTTGCAGGTAAAAGAACAGAAATAAATAGGAGTCAGATCCTCAGCTGATGTAAAGTGTCTTAGCCCTATTGATTTGAATGGGGTGATGGTAACATATGCCAACTCAGGATCTGTCCCATAGTGGGAATAAATTCACATAAAAAGTAAACATTTGAAGGCTTAGCCTAACGTTTTGAAATTCATCATTTGCCAACTATTAAACTGTAGAGCCTTATCAAGACAAAGAAAGCATCAAGCTTTGCAGGTGTGTATTAAAAGACTTTCAAAGGGGAAAAGAGGGCAAAATATAGGCACATTTCAGTGTGTATTTGGGCCATGTGAACTGCCACATAATTATCCTTCTCTGTGCATTTGAAGCATAACTGATGTAGAAATTAAACTTTCACTAACATTTCATTTGGAAAGGAAGGAACAAAAAGGAAGATGAGTGGTGTGCTTGAACAGGAACATATGCTTTTTGGAATTATATTTCAAATACTATCCTTAAAATCATAAGTTAATTGAAAATACAGTGAGCCTACCACTTCAGGTCTTCTTTAGATTGATTTATGCTTCAATTTTCTTACTCTCCATGTCAGCAAGATTTGCAGTTGTCACCATTCTAAAAATCTGTCTGACAGCTTCAAATCCCAGCAAATGTAGATTGTATAGTTCTAGTTATATCAAGTTAAGCAGAAAATATTATTGCAGTGATTATTCCTCCTTCACCTAGTACTTGCTTTGTCAGTACAAAATCTCCTCCTCTTGGCAGTTAATGTTATCAGAACAGTCCCACTCTCTTCACCTCTGCCTCTCATGGGCATTCAGTGCTGGTAAGAGGTGTTCCACAAAAGGCTGATAGAGCAGTCATGCTTCTTCAGGATTTTCCACAATGCTGCAGATTATCTTCCCTCCCCCTCCCCCCAGTTTTTCAACCCCTCAGATTTGTTTTTAATCAAGCTTTTAGAAATTGCTGATATTACAAAGATTTCTTTTTCACTTTTCCTCAATCATCTTAACTAAGCAAAGATTCCTCCTACCTTTCTTTTAATGAGGCTGAATTCCCTTGAATGTTACAGTTCTCCTAGCTAATCATGACTAGTATTTCTCAGTATTGGAGACTCCCCTTGGAAGAGGGAGGGTAGTCACAAGATTCTGAGCACATGGGTGGCTCTGTAAAGCCCCCAAAACTTTCTTCTCTTAAACATTTTATTTCTGGCATTAG
Organism: Emydura macquarii macquarii; assembly: GCF_026122565.2. Lineage (NCBI taxonomy): Eukaryota > Metazoa > Chordata > Testudines > Chelidae > Emydura > Emydura macquarii. The sequence goes on along the minus strand of NW_027132499.1, from coordinate 3,859,035 downwards.
CAGCTGTAATAACAAATACATTATATTTATACATGCATACATAATACAGTAACTCAAGGTCATCCAACACATAGTTACTACAAAGGACTGGTCTACAAGATGCGCTAATGCACACCAGTTGGGGTGTAAATTCTAGTGTGCACCAGCATGTCTCGCTAACTGACCTGTGTGGACCCTGCTGGCAGGCACTAAAAGTTCCCTAGTGCACATTGATGTATTACCATTTGAAATGGATCTGATCGTTACTTAGATTAAAATATTAGTAGAAATCCTATCGCAAAGAATGAACAGAATGGCAATTTGTCTAATTAGTTCAGGACTGGCAAGTGCTGTTCTAGTGAAATTTTTACCAGATAGCATACGGGAAAAGAATAAGGAAATTTTTCTTATAGGAAAGTAAGGTTATATCTGCAGTATTGCTCAAGAGAAAGCATTTGATATTGTACAGAGATTTTTTTTTTTAAATGGAGGATGTTGGAGGAATTTGGGTTTTGGAGTATGTAAGACACTGTATGCAAAGTGTAATAGTAGAGTTTTAGTCAATAGATGGATGGGGAAGAATTATAAATAAGAAAGAGGTTTGAGGCAAGGATGCCCAAGAAGACTTCTGATGTATGTATTTTCTATTAGTTTCCTGCTCTGGAAGATAAAGGGAAAGAAGAGATAAAAGGATGGCCAGGTGTGGGTGTGTGTGAAAGAGAAAATTATGATAATTGCACATTCAAATAGTGATTTGCAGGTAACACAATATTGGAAAGTTGTCAACAGTAAGTACAAGACTTTAGACACTTTTTTTTTTTTTTAGCAGCTGTATCAACACAGAGAAAATCAGTTTAGTGAAAATGGTGATGACTGGCTGAGGGGAGAAGCAGCAGGAAGACTCAAAGAAGGAAATGGGCATACAAACCATGTAGAACCTTAGTGACATATGGAAAGTGGTAAAATCCAAAGATTAGGGATAATGTGGATTGAAAAGCAGACTAGTATAATTAACTGGAAATTAAGATTAGATATGTGTAAAGAAATAATGGAGGACTTTCCACCCAGGGAGATGAATGAACTGTTGCTATTTGCCAACATGCTCCTCTTAAGCCACATAATAAGTTTCAGTTATTTATATTTTATGGAAGAAAAAAACAAGAAAAGAGATGAAAGATTTTTAGGAGGAAATAAGGGGAAGAAATGGGAAAGGGAAAGAATAGGGATGGGATAGTTTTGTGAGGGAAGACAGAGCAACAGTGGAGAAAGTGAGATGTTTGGGGAAAGAGAAGGGGTGAAATGATAAGTTTTTGGTATTTTTAGCAATGTCTTGGATTATAAAATGGAGAGAAATATAGGGAATGGGGGAAGAAAATAGTACTATCCATAAAAGGGGTGATATTGATATGAGAGATTTTTAAGCTGCTCTATTCTGTTCATTAAAGTACAGCGTTGAGGACAGCGCTCTGCCATCATTAGTTGACATAAGGGAAAAATGGAAATAAAAGTAATTAAATTGGCACACAATGGGGTGGTGGCAGTAGATCTTAACATTAAAAATACATAAAAACATATTAAGGAAATAAGATAATTGTTTGTAGTCATAAAGAAAATGTATAGAAACAGTTTTAAGAGGTTATAGTTAGGAATAATAAAATGGCGGTTGCAGGTAATCACAGCCAGGGAAAAACCACTAAAATGGCTAAAATGGAGCAGTTCGGCCTATGGCAAGCAGGCAGGCTATGGTGAGATAAAGGTCACTCCAAAGCCTGATGGGAGGAGTCGGTCAGGCAATGCACAAGTTTACAACTAGGTCCGGCTTTGATTGACAGGCAGATCAAGCAACTGTGATTCGTTTATAAGAATGGATCAATCAGAGAGGAGTTAAAGATGATTGGAGGATAGGTATACTAATGATAAGGATTGAGGGAATAACCAATCAGAATAGGCCAAAAAACAGTATATAAGACAGAGCTGATAGGCTTGAGATACTAGTAGTAGGACTATGTGTGTGTGAGTGAGTGAGTGAGTAGAAGGAAGATGTAATCAGCAGAAAAAGTGAGAAGAAGCAGGAAAATCAAAGCAAAATCACTGAAGAGGGAAGAAGAAGGTTAGGTTGTTGCGGTGAATCAAGAAACCCCCACAAGCAGCAGCAGCAGCCGGAGCAGAACGACAACAGCAGCTCGGCTGAGACAGAACAGAAGGACTCCTTTTGACATAGCAGAGGGAAAAGAAGGCTGTTGAAAGTAAGCATAATGACCAAAATACAAGAAGGAAATAAGATGTGTGAATGTGCATGCATGAGATAATAAAGTCGGATGCCTGTGTATGTATGTTTGTCATAATGTATAGGAGTTTAGTGTTTAATTAGAACTGCTATCAGTGATCGCTGCATATAGAACATAACCAACCATATGACACTGAAGTATTGGGTATTTTAATGTGTATACTTGTGCTAATAGGATTTGTGTTTATGTTTCTTAATGTATGATTTTAGAATCTATTGTATTAAAGGAATATTGGTACGTTAAATAAAGAACATTTTGTTTTCAAAGACTATTGCCTGAATGTCAATCCTTTGAGCCGAGAGCTGTATCTGTGTCCTCCGAAGAGGTGAACAGAGTTAGTCTGTTCTGGGGAATTTCCTAAAGGATATAGGGAGACCCCAGGTAAAACCCTGGCAATTCCTCTAGGGCAGGCCATCTCCTTTCCCCTACCAAAATAGACAATTAGATTACTGAGATAGGCAGGCCATTGTGAGAAGGTGCCTTGAGTCTGATTTTGGGGGTAACAATATAACTACAGCACGCCACTCCCTGGAGTCAAAACTACTGCTTCAAAATCCCTCCTGTGGAGGTGAATTTCCAGTGGCTCTTCTAATAGTCTCCCCCTGGTGAATGGATGATCTGGGGTATTGCCCTATGGCCAAACCTCCAAGTCCTTTCCCATCTGAGGATCAACAGAGGCCAATAGGAAAGTTTCCACTCAGCCCTTGGCTGGGTACTAGCTTTACCCCTGGGCTCAGTAGTCTTCTCAGGCACCTCTATGAGCTCTGGACAGTTCCGCTCCAGACTTGATCAGTCCACTTCCCTTCATTGCAGGAGTTAATGCACCAGCTCTCTGAGTGCCACTATAAGTATGTAGTGTTGCCCAGACTCTTCCTCTATCCTAAGCAGCAACCCTACAGTCCTTAATAAGTGAAGTAGCCACCCACTTCCCTCTCCAAGCTTACTTCACTTGTCCCTAGAGCTACTTTCTATACTGGGCCTTTTAGCCCTTCATCCTGGCCCCATCAATCAATGATTCACCAAGCCCTGCACAAGTTGGCTACCTGGGCTCCCATAGGGAGTCATGCTGGCTACTTAGGAACCTCCCCAGCAACTTACTTGTAGGTCTGGCTTGAAATGAGCAACTGGATATGGGTGAGACCTTATTTTTGGGAAGTCAGGGTTAGGGAGGTAAATAAAGTGAGCACTGTACACCTTGTATTCTGTGTTGTAATTGAAATCAATGCCTTTGAAAATGTAGAAAAACATCCACAAATATTTATAATTTAAATTGGTATTCTATTATTGTTTAACAGGGCAATTAAAACTGCAATTAATCACAACTGTATTTTTTAATCTTGTGATTAATTATTTTTAAACCATATGACAGCTCCAATAGTAAATACAATATATGTGTAAATGTATATTTAAAAAAATGGTTTGCTGTGTAACTTTGAATATGTAGTGTGCCATATACACATGCCGTATGCTTGAGTCTAATCAATTCAGCGTAGCCTTGGTGTATGCCAAATAAAGGAACCTAAGTAACAGGATGAGAGTCAAACTGAGTTCTTGGAGCACCCCAGCATAGTGGTGCCATGATCTGCTCATCTGGAGCAAGTGACATATATACCGGTTAGTGTTAGCATTGCAACCAAGCATTAAGGGGAAATGGCATTGAAATGATTTAAGAATTTAAATAGGAAGAAGTTAGTACCATGCTTAAGAAGTGAGTTGAATCTATGGACTCCCCAGAGAAGTATTAAGGGGAGATTGGGACTGGGTAAAAAGGAACTCCAGAGAGTGGCATTAAATAAATAAATGTTTAAAAATGCTTGGCAAAGCAAGGTAAAGTTCCGTTAATGTGATAAATAAATAAATTATTGGCAAAGCACAGCAAAAATCTGTTAAATGCCATTAAAAATAGGACCCATTGGCAGCCATAAAAAGAAAAAAAATAGTATCTAGGGTTTTTTTATCCTGAGGCAAAAAAAGCCCAAATCAAAGCAGCAGTTTTATAAGGATTATTTCTCATGGCAAAAACCTTACAAATGTGCCACCTTAAAAAGTAAATGCTAAAAGTATAAAAAGCCAATCAAGTTTTTAAAAACAAACAAAACAAAAAAACAAATAAAAAAACTCCTAAAAGGTTAAGGAAAAAAATGTTTGTTACTTATGTGTACAAATCCATAATAAAAAAGCAGGCACCCTTCAAGAACTGTATTTAGTAAATGCAGCTTTGCAGGCAAAGTGCACTAAGTTTAAAAAAAAATCTTAAAGCTGCCAAAAGAGTCAGCTCAAAATGTTATTCTAAAACATAAAATAGAAAAGTTACAGTCCCCAAATGTAATAGCTAGTAATGTCTTTAAATGTTTTATTAAACAATTAAAAACTAAAAAAAAAAAAATTTTTCTTTTTTTAGAAAGATGTGCAGATAAAAGAACCTTTGCATAAATTAATACTGTAGAGCTCAGAGAGAACTAGATAGTTATGGGTAACACAAGTAATAAAGTTTTTTTAAAGTTAGTTTTAAGAAAAAAAGACCAAAAATGATTAGTTTAATAATAAAACCCAGTTATAGCAGTATAACTTAGTGCAGTCATGCCTGGTGAAATCCTCAGCAGTCAAACAAATTATGCTAAAGAAAGGTAAGGTGGTGACAACTACTACCACTAGGCATCCCCACCCCACCACTCAAAAAAACCCTTTTTAGACATTCTAAAAAAAATTTTTAAGAGGGCCCTTCCCAAATGTGTCTGTAAATAATTTATTGTACTGGTTATGGAAAGGAAAAAAAACCAAACCCACTAATTTAAATTGTTTATAAACAATTTAATTAAAATTATCAAAAGAAATAGGGATTTCTATATGACTTAACTGCTTTGCTAAAATACTGCAAAATTTAAAGCCCAGACCAAAAAGTTGTCTCACCTTATTCAAAGCATAAATATAAAAATAAAATCTGCAGTTTGAAAATGTAAGCAACTTAAATGAGTCATCTACTCAACCTGCAATTTACAAAAAAATAAAATACAAATTCAAGGCTGTAAAATCATTTTAAAAAAGTCAAAGACTCAACTAGCAAAGTTAAGCCAAGCAAATTTAAAATATTTATTTAGTCTCTCATAATAAACAGTTTACAACATAGCAAGGGACTATGGGGGGAGGAGTAGAGTAATTAGTGTTTCCTAATGGTGGACAAAGTAGTACCTAAACTCTTGAAGGGTCAGAAGAGAAAGTTGCTCACCTTGTGCAGTAACTGAGGTTCTTCGAGATGTGTCTCCCTAGGGGTGCTCCATTTCAGGTGTTTGGCATGTCCCTGCATCCTGGATCAGAGATCTGTCAGCAGTGCCCGTCCGGCTTGCATGTGCGCAGCTTGTCTCGCAGCACCATTAGCGCCTAGAGCCTTGCGCACACGACCCGAGCTCCTCTGTTCCTTATCCCCATAGAGTAATAAAACAAGGTTACTTACCAGTAACTGTTGTTCTTCAAGATGTGTTGCTCATATCCATTCCAATATAGGTGTGCGCGCCCAGTGCACAGATTCCCGGAACCTTTTTCCCTAGCAAGCCCCGCAGGGCCAGCTCAGGCGCCCCCTGGAGTGCCGCGCTCATATCGCGGTATAAAGGGCGCTGCTGGCCCCATGGGTCCCCAGTCCCTTCTTTCTGCCGACTCCGACAGTGGGGACGGGGGTGGGTTTGGAATGGATATGAGCAACACATCTCGAAGAACAACAATTACTGGTAAGTAACCTTGTTTTCTATCTTCGAGTGATTGCTCATATGCATTCCAATATAGGTGATTAATTAGCCATACCTTGGAGGTGGGTAGGAGTTATCGGTGACCTGCTCTTGACAGCACGGCTCTGCCGAACCCCGCATCCTCCCTAGCCTGTTCCACGATGGCGTAGTGCGACGTGAACGTATGGACCGACGACCAGGTCGCTGCTCTGCAGATGTCCTGCAGGGGAACCCGCTCCAGGAAGGCTGCGGAAGAGGCCTGGGCTCTAGTAGAGTGTGCTCTTACCGCACCTGGAAGGGGCACCCCTGCCTGCTCGTAACATGCTCTGATGCAGGCAGTAATCCAGTTGGAGATTCGCTGGGTGGAGACAGGAGAGCCTTTCATCCTGTCTGCCACAGCCACGAACAGCTGTGTCGACTTCCGGAAGGGCTTGGTCCGCTCGATATAGTAGGCCAAGGCTCGCCTGACATCCAGCGAATGCCCTCTCCTTTCCTCCTCCGAACCGTGGGGTTTTGGAAAGAACACAGGAAGGAAAATGTCCTGATTACAGTGGAACTGAGATACCACCTTAGGCATAAAAGCCGGGTGAGATCTCAGCCGGACCTTATCCTTGTAAAAAACTGTGTAGGTGGGCTCCGAGGTCAACGCCCTTAGTTCGGAGACCCTCCTGGCCGAGGTGATGGCCACCAGGAAGGCTACCTTCCAAGATAAAAGGAGAAGGGAGCATGTGGCCATGGGCTCAAAGGGGTGACCCATCAGCCTGTTGAGGACCAAGTTGAGGTCCCAGGGTGGCACTGGGTCCCGTACCTGAAGGAAAGTCCTCTCCACCCCCTTAAGGAACCTCACCGACATGGGGTGAGAGAACAGGGACCGGCCTTCCATCGGCTGGTGGAAAGCCGAAATGGCTGCTAGGTGTACCTTGAGGGAAGCCAGGGCCAGGCCTTGCAGTTTAAGCTGCAGCAGGTACTCTAAGATAGCCTGTATGGGTGAGAAGCTCGGATGTAACCCTCTCGATTCTGCCCACCCCGAGAACCTCCGCCACTTAGCTCTATATGTTACTTGCGTGGATGGTTTCCTGCTGCCCAGAAGGACCTGCTGAACCTGTATGGAACAGGCCCTCTCTCCCTCCGTCAGCCACAGAGTCTCCAGGCAGTGAGGTGGAGGGAGTCCAGGTCGGGGTGCAACAATCTCCCGTGGTCCTGGGAGATCAAGTCGCATCGTCTGGGTAGCGGAATCGGTTCGGTGATGGAGAGATCGAGCAGCATGCTGTACCAATGCTGTCTCGGCCACGCTGGGGCGATCAGGATGATGTTTGCCCTGTCCCTCTTGATCTTGAGAAGGACTTGGGGCAGGAGCGGAATGGGGGGGAATGCGTACAGCAGGTCCCCTGTCCAGTCTATCAAGAAGGCATCGGACAGCGAGCCCGGCTCGCGACCCCTGAGCGAACAAAACCTCGGGCATTTCCTGTTCCTGGCTGAAGCGAACAGGTCTAGACGGGGAACACCCCACCTTTGGAAGATTAAAGTCACTATGTCCTGGTGCAAGGACCATTCGTGGCGGGGTGAGAATGATCTGCTGAGGCGGTCCGCCTCGCTGTTCCGGACTCCAGGGAGGTGAGAGGCAGATAAGTGAAAATCGTGCCTCACCGCGAAATCCCACAGTCAAATAGCTTCCTGGCAGAGAGCCGAGGAACATGCCCCCCCCCCCCCGCCTGTTCACGTAGAACATAGCTGCCGTATTGTCCATGAGGACTTGGACCACCCTGCCCCTCAGGAACTGAAGGAAGGCCTTGCAGGCCAACCGGACTGCTCTGAGCTCGCGTACATTGATGTGCAGAGCTCTCTCCTCCGGTGACCAAAGCCCCTGGGTGCCCCGGTGCGACTGATGTGGGCTCCCCATCCCATATCGGATGCGTCTGTGATAAGCGTCACAGATGGGGTAAACTCTCTGAAGGGAATGCCCATCATCACTTCCCTTGGGTCCCTCCACCAACTGAGAGATGACAGCACCTGTGGGGGAACCATGACCACTCTAGTTAGAGAATGCCTGTTCGGTACATACACCGAAGCTAACCACGCCTGGAGAGGTCTAAGCCTCAATCTGGCCAGCCTCACTACATACGTAGAAGCTGCCATATGTCCCAACAGCTGCAGGCAATGCCTGGCTGTCGTCGTGGGGGACCGGTGGAGATTGGATATAATAGCCGCCATTGCCTCGAACCTCGTCTGAGGGAGGAAGGCTCTGGCCTGTACCGCATCCAACGTAGCTCCAATAAACTCTATACATTGTACCGGAGTGAGTGTGGACTTTTGCTCATTAATAAGCAACCCAAGTCTGGTGCATATCTCGCGGGTGAGGAGCAGACTATTTCTCACATGAGTCCTCGACTTCCCCCTGATTAGCCAATCATCTAAGTAAGGGAAGATTTGAACTCCGCTGCGGCGCAGGTGGGCTACCACCACAGCCATGCATTTAGTAAAAACTCTGGGTGCTGAGGAGAGCCCAAAGGGTAAGGACCGAAACTGGTAGTGTCGCCCAGCTACCATAAACCGTAAGAACCTCCTATGGGCAGACAATATGGAGATGTGGAAGTATGCGTCCTTCAAGTCTAGGGCAGCATACCAATCCCCCGGGTCCAGGACCGGAATAATCGTGGTGAGGGAAACCATACGGAACTTAACACGTCTGATATACTTATTCAGACGACGTAGGTCCAGAATGGGCCTAAGGCCTCCTTTCGCCTTGGGGATTAAAAAATATCTAGAGTAAAATCCCCGACCTTCCTCGGCCACTGGGACTTCCTCCACCGCACCCAACGTCAGGAGCGAGTCAATCTCCTGCTCCAGGAGTTGAACATGGGCAGGGTCCCCGATGGGGGACATCCTAGGAGGGGCGTCGGGGGGGAAGGCCGTGAGTTGGAGAGTATACCCTTTGGCAATCACCTCTAGGACTCACCGGTCCGTAGTAATGGCTTCCCATTCTGTAAGGAAGGGGCGAAGCCTGTCTGCAAACGGTCGGTCAAGATCCCGGGGAGAAGGAAAAGTACTACCCTCCTGCACAGGGTCAAAAACGTTTATTAACATTACCCCCTTTAGACGGCCCTTGTTGGCCCCCCGCAGAGGACCCTTGCCGGCCTCCTCTGCCGGGACCACGGTAGCGCTCGCGACCTCTCCTCTGCTGGGCGGGTCGAGGAGCCTGCCTAGGCGGGGGCGGCGGTTGCCTCTGGGCTTGTGGCCTGGACTGCCGTCTTGAGGCCTGGGGGGTATACAACCCGAGGGACTTCAGGGTGGCCCGAGAGTCCTTAAGAGCATGCAGCTTTTCATCTGTCTTTTCTGAAAAAAGACCTAAGCCATCGAAAGGCAAATCTTGTATGGCCTGTTGAACCTCCTGGGATAGGCCAGACGCCTGCAGCCAAGAGCAGCGGTGCATAACAACCGCAGAGGCCATCGCTCTACTAGCGGTGTCCGCCGCATCGCTAGCAGACTGCAGTGCAGCGGTTGCTACCGCGTCCCCCTCCTGGAGTACCGTGGCGAAATCCGCCGCTTGGTCAGGAGGCAATCGGGTTGCAAACCTTTGCATAGAGCCCCATAAATTTTGGTTATACTTGCCCAAGAGGGCCTGGTGGTTTGCTACTCTAAACTGCAGTGCTGCAGTAGAGTAGATCTTCCTCCCAAACAAGTCTAGCTTCCGGCCTTCCTTGTCCTTGGGAGTATTCCACTGGTTCCCCTGGCGGTCCCTCTGATTGGCCGCATCGACCACCAAAGAGCTCGGCGCGGGGTGGTTATAGAGGAACTCGAAGGGTTCTTTGGGAACATAGTATTTCCTCTCCACCCCTTGGATGTGGAAGGTAGAGAGGAAGGGGTCTGCCAGAGATTCCTGGCAATCTTCATGACCCTGTCATGAACCGGCAGGGTTGCCCGTGATGGCCCAACAGAACTCGAGGGCCCAAAGAGGGGGTCCTCCTCCTCGGACATGAGTTTGAACTCCATGCCCAAGTTCTCAGCAGCCCTTTTCAAAAGGTCCTGGTGGGCACGGAAATCAAACAGGGGAGCCCTGTGATCTCTGGCCGCCGCCTCATCAGGTGATGAGGAGGAGGATAGGGGTAAGGGTCCTGTGGAGGGTCTCTCCCCTGGGTCAGAGTCCTCCTCCGAAACCTGCCCTTGAGTCTTAGGGAGTGGGGGCATTGGAGGGGCCGCCGCTGATTGCGTAGATATCGAACCCTGGGGCATAGGGGCATTCCAGGGTCCCCAATATGGCCACTGCCAAGGCACCTGGTTCCAACCAGGGGCTTGCAAGGGGGGCGGCTGCTGTCTCGCGGCCCTTTTGTCTCCCGAGCCTCCCATGCGTCGCTTGCTCCGTCGACGTGGAGAACGGCCAGATGATGAGGATGATGTAGACCGGTGCCGACGTCTGCGGTGCCGGCGATAAGAGGAGACCGGGGACGACGACGAGGTGGAGGACCTGCCCCTGCGGCGAGACGACTTGCAGTGCCGCTTACCCCCTCGAGAGCGTGAGCGGTGCCGACGATGGCGATGCTGAGGAGACTCAATCCTCCCAGTCATCGGTGCCGGGCCCATCGGTGCCGGGCCTACCAGCACGGACGGGGACTCTCGGGCTACCGGTGCCGCTGGGTGTGGGCTACTGTCCCTTGAAGCCACGGACAGTGACCTAGATCGGTGCCGGGACGGGCTCCGTACCGGAGTTCGCGAGCCCGAAATACGGTCCCTGCCCGGGTCGGAGTAGGACCGGCGGCGGCTCAGGCGATGGACTCGGGACCACCCACGGTGCCGCGGTGCCGAGTCGCTCGACGACATAGAGTCGGAGCTCGGAGGGGAGCCGACGCTCTCCACCCTCCGTGACCGTCTGGAAGGAGACCTGGATTGAGAGCGTCTCCAACCACCGGGACCACCCAGCGCGGGTTTGCCCCGAGACGCAGGTCCCTTGTCCCTCGGCCGAGGGGGGGACGGAGGCGTAGGCATGGCCATGAGGGCTCATGCCGAGGTAAACGCCTCCGGCGTCGACGGCCCTTGCAGGTGCACTCCCCCACCCCCAGGAGTCAGGGGAGGCAACCCGCATGGAGACACCGGGGCCGGAGTGATCTCCACGGCCCATGGCTGGGGTGTCTCCTTACTCCCTCCGCTCTGCGGTAGCCGGGGGGAGTCTTTAGGTGAGGCCAGGGGCCGTGCCATCTTCTTCGGCCCCTTCGGAGCCTGCCCCGGTGCCGAGGACGGTGCCGGTGGGGGGGCGCTCCGCACCGACGACACGCTCGGTGCCGACGGTGACCGAGAAGGCTCGGACGCTGGTCGGAGCGCTGACTCCATTAAAATCGCCTTCAGCCTCGCGTCCCTTTCTTTTTGAGTCCGAGGCTTAAAGGACTTACAAATCCGGCACTTGTCTCGTCGGTGTTGTTCACCAAGGCACCCGAGACAACGGTCGTGTGGGTCGCTGACTGGGAAGGCTTTAGCACACAAGTCACAGTTCTTAAAGCCTGAAGAGCCCGGCATGACTCCAAGAAAAAAACCCCGTCCGGGGTTTTACTTATCACTAATTAACTATCTAACACTAACACAACTACTCAACACTAAACTCTAAAGAACAATAACAGCAGCTAGGGAATGAGCTACTTGCACACAGCAAGAGGCGATAGTTCCAGTAATTGTCACAGGCGGAAAGAAGGAACTGGGGACCCGCGGGGCCAGCAGTGCCCTTTATACCGCGATATGAGCGCAGCACTCCAGGGGGCGCCTGAGCTGGCCCTGCGGGGCTTGCTAGGGAAAAAGGTTCTGGGAATCTGTGCACTGGGCGCGCACACACCTATATTGGAATGCATATGAGCAATCACTCGAAGATAGAATGATATACTCTGAAGCAGAGAGGAGGAAGGAGGTATTGGAGCACCCACAGGACACACATTTCGAAGAACCTGTTACCGCACAAGGTGAGTAATCTTCTCTTCTTCTTCAAGTAGTGTCCCTGTGGGTGCTCTACTTCAGGTGACTCTGAAGCAATACCCCTCATTTGATGGAGGGGACTTAGGAGTTATGATCAATGGATTACAGTACTGTCAGACCTATGGCAGCATCTGTTCTAGAAGCCTGGTCATTGTGTAATATTTGGTGAAGGTATGTACCGAGGCCCAGGTAGTTGCTCTTCATGTCTGCTCTGGGAACGTTATTAAGGAAAGATGTGGATGTGGACATTGCTCTTGTGGAGTGTGTCTTGACTCCTTGAGGAGGTTGTATGTTCTTCAAATTGTAGCATGAGTGAATGCAACCCATTATCCATTTAGACAGTCTCTGGGTAGATATGGCTGCTCCTTTGGATCGTTCTGCTATAAACACGAAGAGTTTTGTCGTCTTTCTGAATGATTTTATTCTGTCTAGGTAAAACACTATTGCAAGTCTAACATCTAATGCGTGCAGTAATGCATTTTGTGCCTTACTGTGCAGCTCTGGGTAGAAAGTAGATAAATGAATTGGTTGATTAATGTGGAATGAAAAATTAATTTTTGGTAAGAATTTCAGGTGGGGTCATAGCATGACTTTAACTCTACAGAAAACCACGTAGGGTGGGTAGGCCACAAGTGCCCCAATGTTTCCTACACGTGGGGCGGATGTTATGGCCACTAAGAATGACATTTTCATGGACATATGAATGAGGGAGCACGTTGCCAATGGTTCTAATGGAGGCTTGATAATGGTATGCAATAGTAAATTCAGATCCTACCACTTATTCTCAATCCTGTATTTGTGTTTAAGATACAGCCACATTATGCCTCATTACCACTGAGGACTCCTGCAAAGTTGAGATGATTACTTGAATCCTGACTATAGTTTTGAATATTATAAACATCAAATCAATATACATTAGAGTACCCTTTTAGCTAACTGCTAGGCACATTTACTAGATGTGATACATAAGACAAAACCCAAAATAAGCACTGGCTCATGAGTCAGTTGGCAGTGAGGTTAAAAATCCTTCTCAGCCCCGAGTGGTTAAACACTGCTCAAAGTATGCCCTGAACCATGTTAGATGCCTGATTCCACATCAGGCAGTAACTTGGGAAAAAAACAACACCTTTGATGATAATGGTGCAGTTATAGGGACGCTGCTGAATTTCATCTTTTGGTTGTATGTGGCTATAAATTTCGGCACCAGCTGTGCACTCACTGGAGTTGGATGATTTTCTTGGCTAAAATCAAATGACTAGAACAGGTAGCCAACACATTAATTTTTCTAGATCAGAGACCACATACATAACTGCCTCATGGAATAACTTAATATATCTGAAAATTACTTAAAATGACATTCTGGTAACCTATACCTATATTCAGATTTTCAAGTCTTCCCCTCTCCCTCCCCCGTTATCAGTTTACTAACTTTCCAGACTATAGTTCAGAAGGGCTCCTGAACTAGGGAAATATAATAAGAGTTGATAACCTTTTGGACATCTCTAATGGAAAAGTTAAAATTGAGTGGCATTTTTAAATTTTCCTCTGTAGTTAGTAGCTTATAATGAATATCTACTTAATTCCAAGATATTATTCAGTGGAAACATGGACACTGTCAGTTATCCCATTAAGATGTCCGTGTAACACTAGGTAATTATACAGGATGAAATTCACTACTGAGCAGAGGGCACCATAAGGACCAAACACCATTTAAATGATGCAGAAGCCTTATGCTAGCTCTCTGCATAAGGGAAACTTTGACTCAGTTATGTAAGACACTTCACTTCAATTGATAATGATGGCTGTCAGCTAATCAGACTACTGGGTTTCAGATACTGTACAGGACACCTACAATTAACCATCCTAAAGGGAAATGCATAATAGAAAACTGAAGTTAGGAATCAATAATATACAACATCCCTGCACTTTCATTGACAAACAATTTTATTTCTGTAAAGTACCAGTTATACCCATTTTCCTCTTCCTCCTTGGTGTTTACATCCTTAAAATATTTGTAGATTGTCATCATTTTTCTACCTTCCCATCCCTTAGGTAAATATACATTTAGTTCTTTTAACCTTTAGCTTCAAGTCTATCCATCTAGCCTCCCTCCCTCATATATTTTCCTGTTCTTATCTTATTTCCAATTTTGTCTCTCTCTTTCCAGCAATGAAGACCCCAAAAGTGAATGCAATGCTCTAGATTCAATCGGTCTACAGCTAGAAACAGACAATGACTATGATCATCTGGATCTGTGAAAATATGTCTTTGCATGACATCCAACATTTCATTGAGTTGTATTGCTGCTGTATTGCACTGTAAACTTGTAGCTAATTTCATTTCTATTATCACACTAGATCTCTTTGATTTACTGCTTTCTATGGCCTACATTGTTGGCAAAATTCAGCAGCAGTCAATGTGAGTTACGCAAGCTTGACTTTGTAACTTCTGTTTAGCATGCCATCTCCACTGCTCTGCACTGATGGGAAATGCATACCCATTGACGCAGCGCTATGCTTTTTGGGGAGGTGGTTTTATTAAATCGACTTCCAGATCGATTGAGCGGGTCTTCACTTCTGTTCAGTCGATCTGGGTAAATTGATTTGATGGCAGCAAAATCAGTGTAGACATACCCTATGATTCTGTTTTCCATATTATTTCCCTTCAGAAGAACAGTATGTAGGTTAGATCAGTCCTAATTTACAGGAGGAAAGTTTGAATGATCGTAGCTTGCATTTTACCAAATTGAGCCTCATTTTATTTTTTCCTTTTATCTAATTTTTCAAGAGTCCTTTATATTATTCCTCTGACCTCACTGTTGTTGGCAACTCACATGTGTGTCATCTGTGAATTTCATTGGTGTTATATCTCCTCTTGTTGAGGATTTACTAAGGTGTTAAATAACACAGGATCAACACTGATCCTTGTGATACACTGCTAATCCTCTATCCACATCTTAAAACATTACCATAAATCCATATACACTTTTATGGTCCTTCATTTTTCAATCTATGTATCAGTATTTTAATCCAAACCAATGTGAATTAATGTTGCAAGACACTGTATTTAATCCTTTACTAAAATCCCAAACCATGTATATTATATCCCCTGCTTGTAGATTTACTATGTAAAGCTCATAAAAAATAGATGCTCAGTGGATGACAGAATATAAATGTATTCACTTCTGAATAATATGCCTACCAGTTGTCAGTAAAAAAAAAAAAAAAAAAAGACTTTCAAATTAAGTCTTTCCCTACTGATTTTCTCTCTTTATATCCCTCTTCATTTTCCACTTGCCATCTAGGAACTTCTGTGTAGTTCATGCTAGTTCACAGTTTGTGTTATTCTTAAGAAATGGCAAAGGTATTGTGACCAAAAGCACCCCTGTATAAACACCCTACATAATCTTGTACAAAATATGCCTTGTGAGGTATCATTTGAAAACTAATAACTCACTGGCCAATAATATCATGATGAAATGTATGTAGCAAAATTATATGTAAAGTTATGAATTCCCATTATATGAAGTTATTAGCACATATTCTAAATCAGACAGCCCTGACAAGGCCAAAGTTGATAAATAGGTCTATCCTAAACACAGGAATGTGTGTTTATTTCAATTTACATATAAGTAGCAAACAGCATCTTTAAGACAGAAGGGAAACAAAATGGCAAGAAACACAACAATTTGTATTTTAGCAAACACAAGTGGGGGGGAAGAAAGAGCCTCTTAGGGAAAAAGACATAACATAGGGCTTTTGTACCTTTTTTTTTAAATAGTCTAGTGAACCTTTGAAGTGAGAGGAGAGAGTCAGTCACCATCTTGCTAGAAGTCTGTGGGTGAGAAAGGTCATCTCAAACAAAGCATTGAACCAAAACTTGCTAGATTAAGTTTTAGAGTTTTAGATACGTGATTTCACTTTTATTTGCTAGTAAACATTTCTAACTTTCTCTCTTATTCTTGAATTCACTTCAAATCTTATCTTCTTTTGTTAATAATTTTTTTTATTTTTTAATCTAAACCAGTCCAGTGCTCTGTTTAAACCGAATTGTTTGATAACTCCACTTAAAGTAACAAACTGTTGAATACTGCCTCCTCACAGGGGTAACAAACCTTAATATCTGAATTGTCCAGGAGAGGGCTGGACATTGCAGAACATACGTTTTTGGGAAACTCTGGGACTGGGATTGTTCTGTGGTCATCCTGCAAGTAATAGCCAGTGCTGGTGGAAGCCAGAGTAGGGCTGCAGATAGGTTGTTGAGGTCACAGCTGCAGAACCAGGGCTAGAACACAGATACTCAGGGTGTGACCTGCATGCTGATAGGCTGGTTGTGATCAGTCCAGATTAGGAACTACAACAGCAAAGCATTGTGAGGCACCCAAGGTTATGGAGCAGGTGGTGACACAACCCCTCACTGCATCCCAGAACGTGACAGGTATACAAAGAACAATAGAATAAAATGGATGATTTCCACCACCCTATAAAATGTTTAAGAAAAAGGTTTTGCATTAAGAAACACAAATAATATTTCTAAAAATAATAGATTAGGAATAATTTTTTTTTAAATATATTTGAAAAATTACACTCATGAACCCTGGCAGATTAATAACTTTTTAGACTGAAGTTTCCTATTTATACACAGGTCAAATAGAGCAACACAAAGATTTTCCCTATACTAGCTTGCCAACACTCATTAACTCTCTTCCATACCAATGATCACTCCAAGCAAGAGGATAGTTCAGCCTCCACGTCCAGTCAGTCACTTGTCCTTCTGATGAGGCTGCCAACAAAGGTGCCAGTTCATGTCAATAGTGCTAGTGGCTCTGTGATACAGACAGCTCTACATTAAGATCAGAAGAGAAACCATCAACTCATTTCACATGCTGTAACCAGACAGTTTTCAGATGGCTGCTACTTTGAGGATGTGATCCTGCTGTCCTTACTCATCTGAGCAGTCCTCCTATTTGGGACTCACAAAAGGTCTATAGCAGGCGTTCTCCAACTGGAGATTGTGAGTACATGCACAAAACAGAGAGCAATTGCTATAAAATATTTAATTTAAATCTAGTGTTCTAGAAAATTATACACACCTTTCCATTGCAATGTAGCATATTTACTTTAAAAAGTATTGTAAACGTATAGTGCAGTGATCGTTATTCCTAAACAAAATATATATTTATATTATCACCACTTTAAGGAAATTGGATTTTGAGGATTATAGTATCGTGCGTGCAGCTTTGTTGTGTTGAGACTAAAATCGTGGGACTGAGACAACATCAGGGGGCTTGACTGTTCAGCAGCTGAAGAGCTGCATTAAACTGCAGACCAATTAGAACATTGAGACTGGTAAAAAAAAATATAATTTAACAGTCAGAGTACACCACACAGGCAGGGATGGTGGTGGGTGGGGGCTTGTGGGGGCTATAGACACCCGAAAATTTGTTTTAGTCCCCCCCAATCAAAAAACACGCTACAATCCAAAAGAGAAAGTCTCCATCACTGTACCATCCACCATGCCTCTCTAATATCCTGGGTCCTACACATGGTTACAACACTGCACAAATGCCACTTTATTACTCAGCCTCCTGGTTAGGACATCTGTATGGGAGACACTGGTTCAGTTACCCCCTCTATATGATATAAAGAAGAGATTTGAACATGGGTTTTCCACCTCTCAGAAGAGTGGATATTCTGGGTCTTTCTCAATCTCTCCCTTTCAAGTTGCTCCGTTGTGTATGAAATTCATAAATATGCATTGGACTAGAAACAGAGTGAAAATGACTCAATAATCCAGTGGTTAGGGCACTTACCTAAGAGGTGGGAGACCCCTGGACAAATCCCTTCTCTACATCACACAGATGGTGGAACTGAGCCAGGGTTCCAACTACAAGGCCAGATTCTGCCCTCACACTTCTACAGCCCATCAGCACAACTACAGTGGCCCTAAACTTCACATGCAAATCACAGAGAAGCAGCTGCTATTCAGGTTCAGGGTCTAGAATAGGAACCATGAAGCTGCTACATTGCAAACCCACACTTTACCAAAAGATTGTAAGAAATCCATCTCATTTAACACATTTAATTACCTGCACATAGCTCAATTACTTGTGCTTTTCAGTCCCCTTTAGGATTGTAGTCCTAAAGAGTGTGAGTAGGATCAGTGTAGAGTTCTACCCCCAACTCAGGAGAGCATCTGTGTCCCAAATAGTAGAAAGCTGAAACAAAGAGAGAAAAGAGCTGGAATTCATTTGTGAATTTCATCCCAGCAATAGAGTTGGGGCACACAGCAGATGATCATATTGTCCCCTCTTACTATGTGTTTCAAACTGAAATCTGGAGGTTTTCTGACATCTACCACATCAAAGGTTGTTCAACTGAGGGTGAAGTGGGATTACAAAAAGATTTTGTCAAAAAAAAATTAATAACTGTGTATAAAACATTTAACTATAGCACAGGTCACACGGAGGCAAAATATATTTTGCTCTCCAAAAATGACAAGTGTTTTATTAAAGGGAATCTGATTGTATAATGCCCCAAAGAGTGAAGTGGCAGGCAACTTGGGATCTTTTCATGACAAAACTATACTGACAATTAATGAAGTGTCTTTAAAGCAGCATCCGAAGATGCTGACTGTCCAGCCCAGGAAAAGTACAAATTAAATAAAAATAAAATATTGTTAAAAAGCAATTGTCAGAACTTAAATCTCACTTATTTGAAATGAGCAAAAGACACAAAAACTAACAGCAAAAAAATCTGTAAGTATATCAGGAACAGGAAACCTGCCAAACCATCAGTGGGGCCACTGGACAATTGAGGTGCTAAAGGAAAACAAAGCTGTTGCGGAGACACTAAATGAATTCTTTGCATTGGTCTTCACTGCAGAGGATGCCAGAGAGAGTCCCACGCCTGAGCCATTCTTTTTAGATGACAAATCTGAGGAACTGTCTCAGATGGAGGTATCAATAGAGGTGGTTTTGGAAGATATTAATAAATTAAATAGTAATAAGTCACCAGGACCAGATGGTATTCACCAGATCCGGATTTAGGGGCAGGCGTACTAGCTGGTAGCCCAAACAATGAATATTTGTATTCAATGGGGATAACACCCCACGTTTGGGTAAGATGGCTAAACAACGAATTTTTTGACCTAATTTTCAATGGGGTGTAACAGCCCCAAACCAACAAAGAACTCATTAAAACACCATTAACTTACAACACTATTTAATATAATTTCCAATTTAAAACCTCAAAAATAAAAAGTTTTACTGCTGAGTGTCAATCATCCTCTAATCCATCAGGGGATGCTATATGCTCCTGGCAGCCTCAAATACAGCCATAAAATTGAATAGCACTATAGGTCCACCCAGGGATGCCAAATTATTGCCCTAAAACTCCAGGACCCACAAGGCCTTACGCTGGCTTGGATATACTAACCATATCACTTCCAGACTTACTTCTATAATCAGGTAATTACTGTGGTTTGCCCTAGGGGATTTACAAAAGTTTACCAGTTTATAGAGTTTATAATCACTGTGAAACTCCCCAGACCTGCCTACCTCGGTTTACCTATGAAAGGACATGGATTCAGCCCTCCACTCAAAGGATTGACACTTAAGGCAGCAAATTCTTCGAAAACAAATGTCTCTTTATTAACTACAAATTCTAATACAATTGTTTTTTAAATTGAAAATCAATACAGTAAAATATAGAAATAAGCTGCTTAAGACAATATAGAACACTATAAACGATACAGTATAAAATTCTAAACTTGCAATACAACATTCATAACACAATATGGTATTCCCTTAGCATAAGCTACAATGTTATGAACTCTTAATTGCAACGCGACATAACTTACAAAGTAACATCATATAACATAATTAAATTCTGCATACATATATATAAATCCTTAGCACACTGCAATACCAAGACCTTATTACAATGTGGCAAATAATACATATTCATACAGTAACATTACAATAATATTCTTAATAATACTGCTACTATTACTACTACTATAAACTAACTAACATTCTGTGAGTGTTGATCAAGCAGTCATAGAATCGGTAAGGTGATTACTCAAGCTGCAGCCATCAAGCTTTATTTAGTCATTCCTATACATTCTTTATTATTAAAAAAAAATCATAGTTACTCCTGGATTTAATCCCTCTGCTTTATCTAAGGTCCTTCTGCTCTGTCTGCGCTACTGTCCTGCTGCCAGATCTTCTGGTGGAGGAAAACAGGATTACTTACCAGTAACTGTTGTTCTTCGAGATGTGTTGCTCATATTCATTCCCATATAGATGTGTGCACGCCCCGTGCACAGATTCCCAGAACTTTTTTCCCCTTAGCAAGCCCCGTAGGGTCGGCTCAGGCGCCCTCTGGAGTACCACGCTCATACCGCGGTACATAGGGCGCCACAGACCCTGCGGGCTCTCAGTCCCTTCTTTCTGCTGACTCCGACAGCAGGGACGGAGGGTGGGTTTGGAATGGATATGAGCAACACATCTCGAAGAACAACAGTTACTGGTAAGTAACCCTGTTTTCTCTCTGCAAGTGATTGCTCAGATCCATTCCCATATAGGTGATTAAATAGCCATACCTTGGAGGTGGGTAGGAGTTACTGGCGAGCTGCTTTCAACACCACGGCTCTGCTGAAGCCCGCATCCTCTCTCGCTTGCTGCACGATGGCGTAGTGGGACGTGAAGATGTGGACCGACGACCAGTTCGCTGCTCTGCAGATGTCCTGCAGGGGCACTCGTTCCAGGAAGGCTGCGGATGAGGCCTGGGCTCTGGTTGAGTGCGCTGTTACAGCTCCTGGGAGTGGCACCTTCGTCCGCTCGTAGCAGGTCCTGATGCAGGCAGTGATCCAGATGGAGATGCGCTGGGTGGAGACGGGTGAGCCTTTCATCCAGTCCACCACAACCATGAACAGCTGAGATGACTTCCGGAACGGCCTGGTCCGCTCGATGTAGAAGGCCAAGGCTCGTCTGACGTCCAGCGAATGCCATCTCCGCTCCTCCTCCAAACCGTGTGGTTTAGGAAAGAACACGGTGAGGAAGATATCCTGGTTATAGTGAAACTGGGACACCACCTTAGGCAGGAAGGCCGGGTGGGGTCTCTGTCGGACCTTATCTTTATAGAAGACCATGTAGGGGGGCTCCGAGGACAATGCTCTTATCTACCACCGCCATGCATTTTGTAAAGACCCTGGGGGCGGACGAGAGGCCAAAGGGCAGGGCCGAGAACTGGTAGTGGCAGCCAGCTACCACAAACCTGAGGAACCTTCTGTGACTGGGGAGGATAGTAATGTGAAAATAAGCGTCCTTGAGGTCGAGAGCAGCATACCAGTCCCCTGGATCTAGAGTGATAATGATGGAGGCTTGGGACAACCCTGATAACTGGAGCCAGGAGTAGCAGTGCATGACAATGGCTGAAGCCATGGCCCTGCTGGCAGAGTCCGCCGCATCACTGGCAGTCTGTAAGGCCACTGCCGCCACTGTGGCGCCCTCTTGGGTAACAGTGGCGAAGTCCGCTGCCTGGTCTGGGGGCAACACTGGAGCAAACCTCTGCAGCGAGGACCACAGGTTGAGGACCACAGGTTGAGTGCCTGGTGGTTTGCGATCCTCAGCTGCAGGGCCGCAGTAGAATAGACCTTGCAGCCAAAGAGGTCTAATTTCTTGCTGTCTTTATCCTTAGGGGTGTTGCCCTGGCCAATCCTGCTGGTTAGCGGCGTCGACTACCAATGTCCCCGGGGCAGGGTGGGTATATAAAAAGTCAAACCCCTCCTTGGGGACATAGTACTTGCGCTCAGCGCCCTTGGAGGTGGGGACACCAAGGACAGGGTTTGCCAGAGGGCCTTGGCTAATTTCATGACCCTCTCATGCACCAGCAGGGTGACTCTTGATGGCCCTGCTGACCCAGATACCCCGAAGAGGGGGTCCTCCTCCTCGGACATCTCTCTGAGCTGCAAATTGAGGTTACTCGCCACCCTCTTAAGAAGATCCTGGTGATCTCAGAAATCATCATCAGAGGGGTGGCCCTGGTCCGGCTGACTTGGAGGTGGGGGCACTGGCTGGGCCACCGAGGAGTGGACTGATGTGGTACCCTGGCCCACCTGGGTACCCCCCCGTACGGCCACTGCCAGGGGCCTTGGGGCCACGCTGAAGCAGGCATCGGTGCCTGCTGGGTCGCCTCTGGATGGCGGCCCCGGGACCCAGAGCCACTGGATCTGCATTTGCGGCTGATGGGTGGTGAACAGCCCCGAGACGACGACAATGAGGATGACCGTCAGTGCCGACGCCTACGGTGCCACCGGGGGGACGAGCTGCTGGAGGAGCTGGATGACGCTCGCCTCCTCCGCCTCAAGCTCTTGCGACGATGCTTCCGACCTTGGGAGTGGGAGCAGTGTCGCCGATGTTGCCGTGGTGCTGACCGCGAACGGCATCGACTCCGCGGTGCTGATATGCTAATTAGCTGTCATTCAGGACTGGCGCCGCTGAGGGTCCCTTCCACAGCTTCATCTGGAGACAAGGATGATGGTACGGGGCCATTGTGGGGTCATTGTGCCCTGGTGAATATAGGATTGTTCGCTGTTTGGGTTATCATACTCAAACGCAGGAGTTGTTAAAACCTCATTTTGAATGCAAGCTGTTCATTAATTTCGGCTGTCATGCACAAATACAGGGGTCATTATCCCTAGTGAATAGCTAAGGTTAACCTATTTAGTTGTTGCTGAGATCAAGGATCAAGATAAGTACCAGTAAGCATAGTTTGACAAGGCCTTTTAAGTTAAGTGTTATTTTGGGAGACTCAGGTGTGTAGGTAGCCAGGGTTTCTGATTTGGAAAACCCGGGTGGTTAGGGCAAGGAGACCCACAGGAAACAGAGTTGAGCACCAAAGGCAAGGAGACCTGAGGAAGGCAGATTCTGGGGTCGGTACCGAGGCAGCCTCGGGAGGCAGACTTTATCCTGAAGAAATTGTAGGAACCTCGTAATAGGATCTCCAGTCTGAGGAAAAGAGCACAGTGTGCAGATTGAAAAGAGGAAATTGAGGTCGCTACCTGAATTTCCATCTAGTTAAAATAAATAGAAATAAAAAAATGTAAAATGAAAGATTTCTGTCTTAGTTGTCTGAATCTGTTAAAAAGATCAGGTGAAAAAGTTTGCAGAAAAACCTCAAAAGGAATTTGAAAATGGAGAACAAGAAAATTAATTAATTAAACAAAGAGTGGTATCAGTGTCTAGGCATTCTTGTAATGATTAAACAGTAATAAGTTTTAGGAAAAGAATTTTTAGGATAGAAAATCAATGGTGAATCTGGTAATGGCAGTTGAAAATAGCTCCCTCATACCCTCCCTTCTCTCACTCCCTCCTTATGTGACCCCTCCCTTCCCAACTGCCAAACTGTATATAAGGCCAACAGCCGACAGGCTGCTTTAGTACCAGAAGAAGAAAGAGACAGAAGAAGGAAGGTATCAGAGAAGAAGAAAAGAGCTGAAGGAACAGGCCAATAGGATAAGGAGCAACTTTATAAAGACAAGAAAGCCCTGCTAAGTAGGGGAACACCGCAGGCTGTAGGCAGAGCGCTAACTTAGACCCTCTGAGCACGAGGTAACCTCTTAGTGGTTGATAGAGCAGAAGAACGGGATAACCAAGGACTTTGTAAATTCTAAATCCATTATACATTCAAAAACGCCTGTCAATGAAGTGGAATGTTTGAAGTGGGATTAAGACCTCTCCCTCAGGTACCCATTCAGCAACTGTCTAGCTAATGCTTGCTGTCTAAATATAGTGTTAAGTATTATAAGTGTTAAGAATATAGAAGTATTATTATTATAATATTTACTTCTCTCTCTCTCTACTCAATGTAACCAATCACTTCTAAATAAACTTAACATCTGTTTTTGAAGTATCATAGCTTGTGTGTTCTACCTTGTAACTGTGTCCTTTCGAGGGAAGGTTGTCTCCCTGGAAATTCCAATAAGGCGGACCACCACACCTGACTGGTAGTTTTTAGGGTAACCCCATACTCTAAAATTCTCCCGGTAACAAAAGGAAAACTGAGACACTATAGTACTTTGGAAACAATGTTAAGAAATGAGCTAGGCAATTTTGTGAAAAAAACAGGATGCAGTCCTTGGAAGGAAGATGTGTTCATTGGGCCTAGTGCTTACCAACAATTGTGTAAGCAGTGGGAACAATGGGTTCAACTGGAGAGGAAAAGAATTTACTCAGGAAAACCCACTAAGAAGGAAAAAAAGCGAATTGCTTTACAAGGGTTATATATAGCAGCAAGCATTTTGGATTTAGAAGTAGGAAAGATAATAGCAGAAATACAAGAATTAAAAGAAGAAAAGGACAAACATAATAAGGAATTAAATTGCATGAAAGCTGAAACAGATGCATTAAGGGCAACAATGTTAACCCAGACTACCTAATTAATTGTTTCACAAAATGAGTTAAATGAGAGAAAAAGGAAACAGAAAAATATAGTTCAGGAAGTTGAAGAATGGAAACAGAAAGCAATGGCTAGGCAAACTGCAGTGAGAGTAATGCTCTCAGACGCAAGGGGAAAAGGGGAAATAAATCATATGGCATGTAAAAAGCAAATATGTGCATTAAAAGAGGAATTAAAAGCTAGTAAAGGGATAATACCAGCAATGAAGTCCAATAGCAATCATTGGAACAATGGGGAAATAGAATTAGATGAGGAGGATTATTCGAAAGAGATTTCCCCAGGACCTTATTGTCCATTAAGGAAGAGTTAGAAGAATTTCAAAAACCACCCCCTATTGCACCAGTAATAACTACAACAGTTACTACAACTACTGCAGCTGGTAATGAGGGAGGACAAGAAAAGCTCACAGAGGAAATATCCTATACCACAGAACAAGAGCTTTAGGGAAGTCTATGGGCCCTTTAAATAAAAATACATTAATTCGGTGGTTAGCTAAAACAATACAAATGTATGGGCTGGTAGGAGGAGATCTCAGCCCTAAAAAAAGAATGTATGCGTGCAGAGGATTTTGCTGGACTTTCCTATGAAATCCAGGGTGGAGGACTGAGAGATAGAAATACTATAGAGGAAGAAGTATTAGCATTCTTCTTCCCAGGTGAAGATCCGGTTGTGTGGTTCCATAGGGAAAAACAACAACAAGGAGAAAGACCAGAGCCTTATATTGCTAGAAAGAAACTAGTATATAAACACTCTGGATTAACAAACCCAAATAGAGTAGTGTATAATGTAGTGCAATTTAAAAGAGCCTTGGTGCTTGGGTTTAATCCAGTTTTAAGAACTGCAATGGTCTCAGACCATCCTGATTTTACTCCTGTGCATAATATAGATGAAAAGGCAAAAAAGTTACATGAAATACAGAGGGAAGTACTCCCAACCCCAAAGAAAAAGAACATGAAACAGGAGAATAAAAAGCTGGAAACAGCTGTGGAAAACCTGCAAAATAAAGAGGTGTTGTCCTCTGTTATACAGCAGCAAACTTTGGGTGCTTTTAAACAGGAAGGATGGGGCCAGAAATGGAAACTGGTGGTCCTAGCCAAACTGCAAGATGGAACATGGGATAACTGGAATGGGTGCTGTACTGGGGACATGTGGAATGCCTCAGGTAAGCCACCATCCGATAACCTGTGGACAGGGGCCACTGTGCTGCAACCACCACCTTATGATGAGAGCCATGTTTTGGAAATGCCCAAACAAAAACTAGATCAGTTCCGGTGAGAACGGGAGCAGTGGGTGAAGAAAAGGAGGGGGCCAAGAATTGGACATTGAGAATAGCCCCTTACCATCCTTAAAATCACCCCAGAAATAACTCACAGTGGATTGAAAATACTGAGAGACACAGACACTACTCAGAAAATAGAGGAAAATCTAAAACAACCATGGGCTCATAGTGCTCGTACTAGAAGGGAAAACATTATCCCCCAATATAGTCACTATACACCCCACCAACCCTGAGCTAGTGGTTTAATGAACTAACTGCTTTGATCAGAGCTATGGATCTTCCCCGCCGCCCAAAACAACTTCCAAAGAATTTCTAAAGGTATTGTAAAAGTGGATAAGGCTATTCAATGAAATTTTTTTTAACATAAATCTCTGTGCCACATCCACATCCTTGATATTAATCAATGTGGCATGGAATCAACTGAGAAGGTTTGAGGTGTGCAAACCTTACTCTACGAGGCAATTAAGTGCACAAGAACAATTTACATGGAGATAGAAAATAAAATCACCATTTGGTGGAATGACAAATACACCTCCGAATGGAAACTGGAGAAAGTGGGAAAAGAACCTATTTGGGTGCTGGTCCCAAAAACTGAATAAATAAATGTAAGACCCAGCATTCCCCCAACTGAAAAATTTCTTTTTATTAACCCCTTGACTGACCAATCTATTCTGGCCATATTAGATACAAACTATCAAAAAGAGGAAAGAGCTGCAAAAAAGCCCAAATTAGAGGCAGGAAAGTAAGCATAATGAATTGTATGCTGCAATTATAAAAAAAAAAAAAAAGAGAGAGAGAGAGGGAGAGAAACGGGTGAATATGTTTGTTGTTGGATGATATTGTTAATTGTGATCAGATCATTGTCCTTCTTGTATCTTCTAGCACCAATTCCAGTGACATATCCGAGATTGAGGCACCCATTAAAAACAAATCTACACCAATTCAGGAACAAGAAAATACACGAGACAAACCACGAGTTTTATTAACCATCCATCACATAACTTTATTAATCAACCATCACATAACTACATTAGTAGGAGAAAAGTTTGCCCTATCATGTAATGTTGGAAAGATTCACAAATCCTTTTTTGGAGCAGCAAAAAAGAGAGAAAAGAGGGATTGCAGAAACCATATTGGGAGGCTCAGGTCTTGGCATGTCCATATGGAATTCAGCAGATATTGAGAATCTTAAGTTAAAAATAAATAGCATTGCTAATGAAATAGGAAAAGCAGTTAAAATAGGAGATATTAGTAGCCTACTGCTAGATCAACATAGCATCACCATTGATAACATACACCTGATTGCCCCAGGTTTTAACCATCTTAATGCTACTATTCTTTCAATTATTAACAGCATGGACAAGTACGATGCACCACTTGCAGTTGCCTGTGTGGGCTATGAAAATCAAGTACTTGAAATAGTCAAACAAAGTTTACTGCAACTGAAATTGCAAGATTAGCCATGATTGTTAAATCGCACAGCCATTTTAAAACAAATACAGGAGCAGGGGTAAGCCACATCGATCCAATATTTCTACAATTAGACAAATTTGATAAAGTACCAACTCTGGATCATGACGATAGCAAAAACCTTTCCATTATGATGATCCCAAAAAGAATACAGGCTCCAGTCAAGGTGCACTATGCCAACAGTGTGGGAACGCTAATAAATAATACTTGTGTACTACATTACCCCACAGTACAACTAATGACTGAGGCTGGCTTGGAAATTAACCAGGCTTGCTGTACGAAACACAATGGATAGTGGCTGTGTAACTGTTATAGGACAGTCAATACCAACATACAAAAAAGGGTTGGGCTCGATTGATACAAAAGGAATTGGTCAATGAGGTGGTAGGAATACATGATGTGGTATGTGCCTTAGGGTACTCCAACTTTACCGTGCATGGATACCCGAGCCCTGGAATTAATACAGGATTTTGTGTGCCAATAACCAGCACAGTCCAAATTGGAACTCATGCTTTTTTGGCCCACCAATAGTGTGAACACCATCAATGAAATTGTTGCCCCTCCTGGGGATATGCAAGCCCTACTGATTGAAATGTTTTCCCCAATAGAGCATCTGCAACTAGACGTATATGATTTGGTGCAAGAAGTAAGGAAGCAATGATACCCATAGCTAATCTCATTCAGCAACAGATGGAGGAGAATGAAAGTGTATAAAGGGAGATAGAAACACTTTGGTGGCAATCCCAGAGGATGTTACCCTGCACCCAACAATCAAAACACTCAATGTAGTATTAATGGTAATACAAAGGCTTCACGGTGATTGCTCTGTTGGGAATGTGTTGCTACATGTGCTATCAAACCTGAAAGGCAAAACTCCAATACCAGGTTGGAAAAGGATTGGATTTAGCTATTAACACTGCCATAATTATAAATAATCATTATAAGGAATAATCAAAGATTTATTAAGGTTTTTAAATAGGTATGAATAATCATTATGAAGGATTATTATATAAAAACCTTATTAAGGTTTTTAAAATTGAATGTTTATGCCCACCTCAATGAGAATGGTTACTGAACACAAAGAAATGTGCTTTGGGTTTGATAATAACTTATAGGAAAGATTTATGGATATAAACATGCATACATGTTTATCTATATACACATTTACATATATATTTGTATGTCATATATCACTAATTACTATAAAATATTATTTATCAATCAAGTTTATATACATTATATTCATACACTATGTCTAATGTCATATCTATATATCATACTTACTATAAGCATATTGTATTCAAACTTTATATTCAAAGTTCATATCACGTGTAGTTCATATATCAAAAGAAATATATTCATCCACAGGAAAGAAGAAAGTACCAGCACAACAGCAATGCCACTTATGATCCTGATAAAAGCCATAGTAGAGTTCTTAAAGAATAACTCTGAACCCCACTTCCCAATTATAGTCTCAGGCCTAACATTCGCAGGCCCACCATAAGGGACTAACAATAATTGGCACATACAAACTGTCCATCAGTCATACGAGGAAATGTGCAACTACGAGGCAGGTGGGGCATGAACGTGTGGATAGTAATAAAAGGTGGCCATATAACAATGTTTAGCCCACTGGGTCACCTTAAGTCCATGCATTTTGCTTTTCTGGGATGATGGGTAAACATCCTCCCCATAAAAAGACAAAAAGTGGCGAAAGTAGTAGAAAGTAAGAGCCTGCGACATGAGGCCTATTATAACAGGCCAGGTATGAGGCCTGAGCTAAAGTAATGGTCAAACCCTGCTGCTATAAAGCAAACTCATGCTTTGAATGCTGGCACGCTCACAGTAACTGGCAAGAACAGAACTGATACACACATTCCTAAAGAAGCACTAGGTACAGAACACTCATGCAAGCACATTCCAGAGAAGTACCAGAACATCCCAATACACCAAAGATAACAAGGGTTTACTGACCCCTCAGAATGACAATATGATGGATAGAGATGTTTTGGCTGAACCATCTGGTACAAGGTAACAGGTGGTATCTTACCACTTCAGAGGGTGGTATCTTTCTACATCAGAGGTGCAATATGCAACTTTTTTGTATCAGTATATAAAGGAGGGTT
Organism: Emydura macquarii macquarii; assembly: GCF_026122565.2. Classification (NCBI taxonomy): domain Eukaryota; kingdom Metazoa; phylum Chordata; order Testudines; family Chelidae; genus Emydura; species Emydura macquarii. The sequence goes on along the minus strand of NW_027132499.1, from coordinate 3,829,761 downwards.
TCAAAGAGAATGTCATTATCTGGCCAAGTGAGGAATGGAAAGTCCCACCGTTTACTGAGCTGGTACATTATAATGGACATAATTTATTAAGTGTACTTGTAGCACATATAGGGCACTTTTTACCGTGCTCGATTGACAATAAACCTGTCCTGGTGCCTTCATAACTGAAATGGATCTATGGTCTTATTGGATAAATCAATTGTGGTTTGATGTCCAAATTATCTGCGCAGAGCTGGGACAGTATACACGCTGGGAGAACACACTCGCAGCCATCAACTGACAACAGTATATACATACTTAATTAATTTGTTTGTTTATCTTATAGGATGAATATTCTCAATCGCTTATCGGCCTGTTTGTCGATCATGTTTTGTTTTTATACAAATATGTATAGAAGGATACTCCCTAAGAAGGGGGAGCATTTCTGTGAGACAAAGCCTAAATATAACAATGCCACAACTAGCATATACCTCTTTGGCATGGGTCTGCCAACTCCCAGATTACGAGTTTCAGGGCCCACTGAGATCTTTGCCTTTGAAAAAGGGACTCAGTGTCATCTAATGTGGCAGGAGGAAAAAAAGGGTAAGATCCATGACAGCTGTAACACCCATTACGGCTAGTCAATCCATGTCCCCAAATACAGGTACTAGTTTATTGTCACTATTAATCCAGAAAATTACACCCACTTAAAGAACCTGTGAACCTTTAGTGCTATGGGGCCCTGTTCCTTACCCAACACTCCTTCAGATCCTCCTTCAAGAGGATATCATTTTCAACCAATCAGCTATCTCATATGCTAATTAGCTTTACTTGTTTACTTCAAACTTTGGATCTGCCCTCTTACCTGACTGCTACCTGCAGCTATTAGGAGTGATTTTTGTTTCACCCCAGTCCACTTTTCTGCTATTGATCAGTTTCTTAACACCTCCATTTTATTTATTTTTAGTGATGACCTCATCAGCCACCATTTTAGATTTCTAGCTAAACTTGCTCTAACCTACAATTATTTACTGTTTATCAAAAGACTTAAACTTATAACTAACTATATTTCTATTCATGCCTAATCATTATGATTCTGTTATCATTTTTGTTATTTAAATCAGAACAGAGAAAATCCAAAATGTTTTCTCCCCCTCTCTGCCTGCTTTGGCTAAATGCTATCTCTGGTACAGATCTCCTTATATAGACTTAAAAAAGTCTTGTATCAGGTGGCGCACCAATTCAGAACCTGGATCCTTCACCCCTATGTTTTCCAGACCAGCTATCCCATTTCTACCATGCACGAGCCCAGATTACCTCAGATCACTGGGTGCTATGCATGATAGAACTGGGATACTCCCTTTAGTTCTGTTGTTTCCCTCCTCCCCACCCTCCACGTCCCTCTTCAGGGACTCCTCTCACAAGCAACTTCTAATCCAAGAAGTGCAGTCGCTCCTAAAATTAGGAAATGTGGAAGAGGTTCCTTTGGAGCTATGGGGCAACCGCTTGTACTCCCACTATTTCCTAATTCCAAAAGCCAAAGGCTGTCTCAGACCTATCTTGGACCTATAAAACCTCAACAGATTCATGAAGCTGAGATTCTGCATGGTCTCTTTGGCCTCCATTATACCCTCCCTGGATCTGGGAGATTGGTATGTTGCTCTGAACTTGAAGGACATGTACTTCCATGTCTCTATTATCCCAAGTCACAGAAGATGCCTCCGCTTTGTAGTGAACCAAACCCACTACTAATTCAGGGTCCTCCTGTTTGGCCTGTCAGCAGGCTATCGGGTGTTTATCAAATGCATGGTGGTCGTTGCGTCGTTCCTGAGGAAACAGAAAGTACGGGTCTATGCGTACCTCAACGACTGGTTGATCAAGGACTGCACCAGAGGGCAGGTGGAGGCTGTGGAAGCACAAAAACAAGGCCTGGTAGGCCTTATACTGAAATGATTATGGAAATGTAAGTTAGCATGACTATAGATGGAAAAAACTCACTGAAAACTGTTTATTGCGCTGTAAGCTGTTTTCGAAACTATCTGCTCTTGTAATCACTCCTAGCTATGCTTGTAACAGATAAGAGGGTAGCCGTTAGATTTGTGTAATAGATAAGGAAGTAGTCGTTAGACTTGTTTTGCAATGGAAAACTCCACTATGCAATCAGTATGTGAAGAGCTATCCTATATAAGCCATAGGCATTCAAACGTGTACAGAGACTCCTGACAGCAGCACAGAAACCCTGTGCTGTCCAGGGCTCCCCTATGGCCATAGCTTTCTGTGTGTCTGTCAGAATAAAGCTCTGCTCGATCTGACCCTAAATGAGAAGCTGTATGATTTTTTTCCATGACAAGGCAGATATGAACTTGATAAGATCAAACTTCAACATGCTAGGTCTGCTGGTAAATACACAAAAGTCAATTCTCAGTCCCACCCAAAGGATAGAATTCATAGGAGCAGTGCTGAAATCGACCCAAGCCAGGGCATTCCTCCCAGAATCCCATTTCTGAGCTATCTGCTCCATTATAGAGGGCCACAGGCAATACCCAACCACCACAGAATGAAATTGCCTGAAGCTGATGGAACACATGGCCGCATGCATGTATATCGTTCAGCTTGCAAGACTCCGGCTCAGGCCTCTGCAGCCTTCAGTGTACTGCCCAAGCTAAGACCCCTTGGACAGAGTAGTTTTGCTCCCGTCCTCGGTTATCGAGACTTTTTGTTGGTGGCTCAATCCACAGTCGGTCTGCGCACGACTCCCCTTCTCCAAACGTCATGCCTCATCGTCTCTAGTCATGGATGCGTCAATGATGAGGTATGGGGGCCCATTTAGAAAGGCCCAGGACTCAAGGTCTCTAGTCCCAAGTGGAGCTCTTGCTACATATCAGCGTAGAAAGTTGAGAGTGGTACACCTGGCCTGTCAGACCTTCTAAGCCCACCTAGAAGGCAAATGTGTATCAGTCATGACAGACAATACAACAGCGATGTTCTATTTAAACAGACAGGGTGGAACACGCTCCTCACCCCTGTGCCAGAAAGCCCTCAGACTGTGGGACTTTTGCATAGCCCATTAGATACACCTCGAGGCATCTTACTTTCTGGGATCTTAGAACAAGTTGGCGGACCACCTCAGCAGGTCTTTCTCGAGCCACAAGTGGTCTATTCGCCCTGACATTGTGAACAGCATCTTCCAACATTGAGGAGTTCCCCACATAGACTTGTTTGCTACACAACACAACACAACTGGAAGTGCCCGCAGTTCTGCTCCTTCCTGAATCACAGCCCAGGTTCAATTGCAGATACATTTCTTATCTCTGAAAACATCTATTCAATGTGCAGTGGCAATCAAAAAAGCTGAAAGAATGTTAGGAACCATTAGGAAAGGGATAGCTAAGACAAATATTATAGCATCACTATATAAATCCATGGAATGTCCACACCTTGAATACTGCATGCAGTTCTGGTTGGCCATTTCAAAAACAATATACAAGGACTAGAAAAAGTACAGAGAAGGGTGACAAAAATGATTAGGGGAATGGAACATCTTCCAAATCTGGAGAGATTAAAGACTGGTATTGTTCATTTTAGAAGCGAGATGACTAAGGGGGATTATGATAGAGGTGTATAAAATCATCAATGGTGTGGAGAAAGTGAATAAGGAAGTGTTATTTACGTCTTCACATAACACAAGAACCAATGAAATTATTAGGCAGTGGATTTAAACCAAACAAAATAAAGTACTTCTTCACACAACTCAGTCAACCTGTGGAACTCTTTGTCAGGGGATTTTGTGAAGGTCAAAAGTATAACTGAGTTCAAAAAAGAATTAGAGAAGTTCATGGAAAATAGGTCCATCAAGGCTATTAGCCAAACTGGTCAGGGATGCAACCCTATGCTCGGGTGGTGCCTAAGCCTCTGACTGGATTAAGCTAGGACTGGACAATAGGGGATGGATGACTTAATAATTGTCCTGTTCTGTTCATTTCCTCTAAAACACCTGGCACCAGCCACTGTTAGAAGAAAGGATATTGGGCTAGATAGACCAATGATCTGACCCAGTGTGGCTATTCTTATGTTCTATGAATGGGGCATATACTTTAAATGGGAAATACATCTTTGAAAAACAATTTGGAGTTGTTGAAAACTGTGTCAAATTATGCCATATATAACATTTCTCAAGAAGCTTTTAGCATTTATCTCAAAACAGAATTTACATTTTTCTAGACAGCTTAAAATCATGCTTAACAAATGTATGGTAAATGTAATATTCAAGCAATCCCTAAGCATTTCTATCATGTTTAAGATAATTTACTTTTACATCTAAAGAGTTGCTAAGCATTTCACAAATATGAGACATGCTGGGAGCATTTTACAGAAAGTTTGAATGCATTTGGGAGCTGTAGAAAACATGAGACTATACATGTGATCATTCACTGTATTTTTCTGCAAGTAATACTACTTGGATTTATATGGCACTTTTCATCCATAGATCTCAGTGTGCATCGTTATAAAGAACAGAACCATTTTAAAGAACAGAAAACTGATCTGCAGCAAGATCAAGCATGGGGTACAATGCCCAGGGAGAGAAGGGGGAAGGAAGGAGTCAGAGGTAGTATACCAAATTGCCAGTCAGAGCTTCCCAAGAGAACTTGGGAGAGAGTAACTCGATACAGCCCTTTAAAGAGTGCAGCATACTTTCTCTCACAAGGCCATGCAGGATGGTTTTCTTTCTTGCATGATGCTCAGGAGGGAGCAAGGGGTAGAACTGCAATTATGGGCAGCCTGAATACAAGCGACACACAGAGGCATTCCTTGCTCCTCTCCTGCCTATGTAAAGTCTAGCCACAAGCTAGCCGTAGGTGACAAGCATTGTAGAGGAAGGCTGATGTTAGACAGTAAGTTATGAAATTTTCTGTCTCTATGTTATTAGCTCAAACACAGCCCTAGTAACAGCTGAAAACTGGCAGTAGAATTGCTTCCATGGTGGTCCATGCACAGTGAACTGTAGCCGATATTTTAATCCAGTTACTAAGGGGCACAAATAAGGCCACCCTGTGTTAAACAGTAAATCATGCCTGACACTAATTAGCAGTTCTAGTTAACAAGACTGAGGCTGTGGCATGTTGGCAGTAAATCTCCATACTCTCACCGTCCTAGCAATGATTTACCTACCCAATGTAGACTCTCTAGAACTATATGCATCTTCCATAAGAACATTACTTCTCAATAAAATATAATTATTGACTAAGATTGCTACAGCCACACATTCAATTTGTGCCATTTGTTTGTCTATAATGCAGCAACTTTTAAAATAGCTATAAATTAATTCCAAAATTTCAGGGAACCAATAGCAAAAGTCCTAACGATTTTTGAGAAAATCGGAAAACCAAAAGGGGGAAATGGAGGATTCATAGCCATCTGTTTAGCACAGCCAGCGCTTGAAGGCCTTCTGTAATTGTTTATACATCTACCAATCAACTGGTTGATGGTACCCATTAACAGCTTCCAGCATAACAATACCTCATCTTCTTTCTGCTCATTTTTCCTGAGTGTCTGTTATCTGGGAGCTAAGTCAAATAAAGAGGCCCGGAGAGCTATGGGGAAATGGGAGGAATACAACGGGCACATGCACACAGCCCGTGGCATGAGGAGTGAAATGGGGGGCCCTGATAAGCGAGGAGTGAATGTGGGGGCTTGTCTAAAACATTACCTACCTCCACTTAACGTAGCCTTTAACGCGTAAAAAAGTCGTTTTTATCATCACCCGATAACAGAATTTAATTAAATGACAGAAGGCCTTCAGGCGCTGGCGGCGCTGAACAGATGGCCACGAATCCTCCATTTCCCACTTTCGGTTTTCTGATTTTCTCAAAAATCGTCAGGGCTTTTGCTATCGGTTCCCTGAAACGTTGGACTTGAGTTGATAGCGATTTAAAATGTAATTACAGTCTGTTATCAGGCGATGATTAAAAACGACATTTTAACTGTTCGGTTAAATTCTGTAACGGTCCGTTGGGGCAGGGCTGCAGGTGAGGGTGGAGGTGAAACGTTCCTTCGCGTTGCGTTGCGTTACGTCACATTACGTCACGTTACGCAGCAGAGAGAGTACAACATAAATTGGGCGCTGATCAGAGAGCGCGTTGCTATGCCTCAATCGGAAGCTCTATGCGCGTGCGCGAGCGGACGCCCGCCTCTTCATTCCAGCACATCACTGCGCATGCGCTCTAGACGCCCACACCCGCGGCGGAAATGAAGCTGGTCTGAATGCGCAAGCAGCGACGTCCTCCCCCCGCCCTCGTTAATTGCGTCGGTCGTCGTCTCCGCCCACTGCCAGCTCCCTCTCTCTCTCTCTCTCTTCTCCATTCTTCCCGGCCCCTTTGATGCGTCACGCCGCCGCGCGTGCGACGCTACCTCTAGACGTGCGTGCACGAGCGCGCGCCTACCGGTTCGGCGGGCGGGAAGCGAGATCTCGCGAGGTTCTTCGGACCAGGAGGAGGCGAGGCGAGGCGCTAGCGGCCGCGGCGTGCTTAGCTTTAGGAGGAGAGGCCGCGTCACTTGCTTGGGTGGGCGGTGCTCGCTGTGGAATATTCGCGTCACGTGACGTGAGAGGCCGGCCATTGTTTGGCGCGTGCAGGGAGAAGAGGTGCGTGGGTACGTGAGACTCCCGAGCGCCCTTCTTTGGCCCAAAGTGCTGCCGTTAGTGTGTGTATGCGCGTGCCCCGACCCGACCGAGCCCGTCCAGTACGGCGCGTGCTAGGACAGCCCCACCCACCCCCTGCATAGATACGGGGGAGGGGCAGCTCGGCGGGCGGTTGGTTGTGTGGGGTACCTGGTTCCAAATTAACTCCCCCCGAGCTACGATCCGTTCTCCTGGCCCGTTTGCCAGCCCCGCCTCTCAACAGCCCCGTGCGGCGGGTGAATGGACCCCCGAGCTCCACGCTTCTATGATACGCCTCCGTCTCCCCACGGGGGGCAGGGCCTGCGGTGCCGTGGCCAGGCAGGCGCCAGGCGGGAATCTGCTGCTGCTGCTGCTGCCCTCACCCTTCTCCCAGAGCTGCCGTTTTTTGAAAGTGTTTGTGATGAACTCTCCAGACTGAGAGGATTGTTTCATCTCTCCCCGCCCTCTCGTTTTTGTGGTCGGAGATACTTTTTTCTGTCTGCTAGTCAGTGTGGGTGTTGGATGCAATTAAAAAAACCCGAAAAATCTGGAAGTGAGGGGAAAAAAGTGATTGTAAAACACAAAATACGTTGGAAGAGGCAGGGCCAGGGGCAGGGGTAGTAACTTTTCCACTCCCCTTTGAGCTGCCTTTCATTCCCATTTGAAATTGATTAAATTTCTAGCTGACTGTGTGTCCCTTTATGGCCATGGATTATCAGGATCCCATAATGTTTTATCTGAAGTGGAAATCAAGGCAACTTTCTCTCCTAGATTATCTTGCGTAGACACTTAACGTTTATTAACTTCCAGACAGGGAAGTTCTTCTGTGTAATTGCTTAGAGCTTGTATTTATAGTTATGCAGCTGTGTTGGTCCCAGGATATTAGACAGGGTGGGTGAGGTAATTGATTTTATTGGACCAACTTCTGTTGGTGAAAGAGACAAGCTTACAGAGACAAAGCTCTTCAGTTTGAAAGTTTGATTCTTTCACCAACAGAAGTTGGTCCAATAAAAGGTGTTACCTCACCCACCTTGTCTCTAGAATTGTATTGTCACTTGCAAAATATGGCCCAATCCTGCAAGCTAATCAGTGCAAGCAGAGTCTTTATGCATCAGTTTGCATAAGTGGGACCTGTGTTACTGACTATTTTGTAGGTCTGAAAATTTGTGTGTCCAATTTGCCCTATAAGTAGGCTTTCCCAGATGAAGCCTATATCCTGTGACCATCACTCATGGGAATAATTCAGTTGAAGTTAATGAGACTCGTGTGCATAGATGTTTAGCACATGCATAATGTTTGCAGATCAGGACCTAAATTGCAGGGACTCAATATAGTAAATGTTGGGTGTGATCCACAAAGGATCTTGACACTGAAGCCCAATTTTTATGCATCCCTATGATCTGCAGAACTCCTGCTCAGCTGCTGCCTAACCTAGAAGGTGCTTAAACCCTCTCAGTGCCTGTGTTTGTGCCTCTAGGCACAGTGTGCTGCTGCCTCGCTCAGCCCTCAAGTGCCTAAGACCAGAGCAACTAGCAAGCTAGAGAAGATAGGCATTTGGCCACCTAAATAACATGCAAGGCCTGACCTAATGGGCATTCTCTGAGGTTGCCTATTGGGCTCCTAAGGTGAGTTCACATGAAATAATGGGGTGGAAGAGAAGCTTTTCTAACCTTTAGCCTGATAGTTAGGGCACTCACGTGGGATGTGGAAGGCCTTCAGTCAAGTCCATTTCTGCTGGATGAGAAGTGGTTTGAAGAGAAGAGTCATTCTAACTCTCTCTGCCCCGATTAATATTAAAGTGGAACAATTTCAATAGGAGAAATTGAGGGAGGCCCACATCAAAATATTCCATAACTTAGTGGTTAAGGCATTCATCTGATAGGTGGCAGAGCTCTGCTCAGATCTCTTTTAATCAGGCAACATAAGTAGTCTAACCACTAGGCTGTATCTTATAAGGGAGGTCCTCCTTCACAAAAAACAGGCAGGGCTGGAGAGTGGAACTCGTCCGTGGGGCCTGATCACTTAGTGTCTGTTTTAAATGTAACAAATTTACTTATGCCGAACAGCTTGATGAGCAATAAACTGCACAAAGATACAAAGATGTGCCTGTGTAAAGCTCATTGCAGGATTGGGGCCTAAAATAAGTATATACCAAGCAAAACAGCTCTTCTGCAGTTGCATGTATCTGTTGCTGTGCCATTTACTGGAGAAATACAACTATTCAATTCATTTCAAACCATTACAATTTTAGGTTATGATCCTCTAAAGCACTGGTTCCCAACCTTTCTGGCTTGAGGGCCACAGATATAATTTTTAAAACCCTGAAGGGCCACCAGTACCTGCCAGCAGCCCCCTCTCGCAGCCAGACTGAAGGAGTTCAGTGAGGAGGCTGCCTTCCTCTTCTCTGTGGTTTCCCTGCTGCAGCCAGGGGGATGGGAGATTAGCATCTTGTAGCCACATGTTCTCCACCTGGGTCCCTGGACGGTAACCCTTCTGCAGCCATTGCCAGGGGGACTGGAGATCAGTGCTCCCTCTCCCTCCAGCAGGGACCCCAGTGCTTTGGGACCCAAGCAAAGTGCTATGCTGTCTGCTGGAGCCTGGGGAGAGGAGTGCTATCTCCCCTCCCTCTGGCTCTAGTAGGGACCCTAGTGCTTAGGGATCCAGGCAAAAGGCTTTGGTGTGCTCCCTGCTACAGCCAGGGGGAGGGGAGTGCTGATCTCCCATCCCCTTGGCTGCAACAAAGAGCCTGCACCCGACTTTAAGTGGTGCGGCAACGTGCTCCACCTGGATCCTTAAGCAGCGGCTCCCTATGTAGCCAGTGGGAGGGAGGGGAGCTGCAGGCCACTTTGAAAGCCTACATGGGTCACAGATGGGGAACCACTGCTCTAAAGGTTGACCATGTCAGTGGGACTCCACATGCAGGGGTCCCATTGCAGGGCCAGGGACTTAACCTACAGCTGCTTTTTTACCACTCGGTTTTGGCTTTCTTTGTTTTCACCAGGTATTTTAAAGATTATTGGATGATGGCACATCTCCCTTGCATAACCTTGTAAAGTCCAGCAATAAACTCAGCTGTTGGTGTTGTATCTACCTAATTCATTACAAGTCTGTGGCAATAAAATGATCCTGCTCTGAGCACATCCATTTATTGTTACATCATCTGGATTCAGGGCCTACTTTGCAGAGGAATGTGGGCCACTAAACGCATGTGTAGCACCCAAAGGCAATGGCCTCCGTTGAAAGAGGATGGACTGCATGGTTGCATATTTTTAAAAATTCAGCAGTTTTGGACTGGTGTTATGGGTTACTGCAATCTAAGAGCCACACATGTTAAATCTACATATCATGTAAGTATCTACTTATATTTATTTTTTTTTCTGTAGTGTTATAGGTATGCATGGTGCTCTTTCAATAACAAGACCAGGTCCCTTCTTTTAGAGTTTACTGTCTTAGGGTTTGATGGATTGAAGGGACTAATCACATAAAGGATTGCAGGTTTGGATACTAATAAAGAAAAATGACCAGGCTAAGGGATGGAGGTAGGGAAGTAACAGAAGGCATTTGACTTGCTATATAGGTTTCTTGCAGTTCTAGATTTAAGAGAAAAATAAAATAAAAATAAAACCTCTGTGTAGTTCTAGGAAAAAGAAGATGATTACTAGTGAAAGACTAGCTGAAAGAAATGAGTTTTTAGGAGAGCTTTGCTGGAGGACATGGACTGAAGTGATTTGATTGACAGAAGTAGGGTTGTAGTCCTGTTTGTGTGTGGATGAATAAAAAAGACCAGAAAAAGTGGTAAAAGATTTGGTAAGATGGGATAAGAGCATAGAACTTGAGTATGAATATGGAAGGTATGCAAAGAATAAAGCCCAAGGCTGTGGAAGCATGATTGGAGTAGTGGATAAAATCATTTAAAATATAAAATTAATCTTGGTGTTTGCATATCATGTTCTAGACATGCTGTCTCTAAGTGGCAGAGCCTATTGTGCCGAGTTTTTGACCTCTACTTAGATTAGTTTAATTGTTGAAAGTATAAATTGTTGCATGTTTATTATAAAGAATAGCATAATAGCATATAACATGTTATATTACAATAGTGTGTTAGGCCCTTTACAAATACGCAAATGACATGGATCTTTAATTCACCTTTCTAAGGAAAACATGCCCAACTTGTTTTAAAGAACACATTGTAATTTTTCACAGCATTATTTTAAATACAGAAAAAAAATAAGCTGAAGCTTTCCTGCAACCATTTCCTTTGTTTCTTTTATTCTTTCCTTGAAAAGATTAACCTTTGATTGTCTGAATATGGGTGTCCCAGGTACAGAATGAATGGCTGATAATGGACATGGCAACTGCTGTTGATGCTGAGGAAGTTAAAACAGACTGTGGGAAAGGGCCCAAAGCAACATATGATGGAAGACAGCTCATGATGAAAGGTGTTTAATACTTTTTTCTCAGTTTAACCCCAAATATCTTGTTTTTATTCTAAAGTTACTGTATAATATGGATTTAAGTGTTTTGAGGGGGTGGGGAAGAATATACAGGAATTTTTTATTGCCAGTAAGAAAGGGATTTTGTATTTTTTCCAAAGTGCACTAAATAATATGGTTCACTGGGGTACATGCTGCAAATAAAACAAAATCCCAATTTCATTCACCCAATACACTATTGGTTCGATCAAGTTGAAGTTGTTAGTCTTTCTGTATACTTCATTGATGAGTCAGAAGAAAGTGGAACAGTCTACTGAATGACTAGGACACAATCTGGTATTTTGTAGTTCTTTATTAGACAACTTTAGCTTGTATGGTAGCACAAGGTGACTTGGCAATGGAATGTGTGTGTGTTTTGGGCCAAATCCAAAGCCCATTTTGAATCAGAGCCTTTGGATTTGATGCAGCTCACCAACTTGGAGCTTTTTCTGGTTTTGAAGAGAAACTAAAAGCAGACACTCATAAGTATTTATCCCTAAGTAATTTCTTGTTGCTTATTAAATTGATAGTTATTTTACAATCCCTGGAAAGCTGCCCCAGTGTGAGTGTAGATTTGTAAATACATTGCATCTCTTCCTTTCATGCCTTTGCTTATTTTCTCAAGATAAAGTCAAAGATAAATTGTAGCAATAGCTTAAGCTTGTTTATTGAGCTAGCAATGCATTGTAGCTAACCATCCAATTTACTAATGTAATATTTTGTCTTTTCATTTAATGCAAATATTTATTATATCTCATTTGAAGTGCTTGATTGCTCTCATTCAGTATAAAGTGGCCCACTTGTTGGGAGTTTTTCCTCTTGTTAAAAAAAACTTGGTGAAATAAGTCAATAGCAAATGTTAGGTTGCAGGGTTTCTTTTTTTTTAAATATTTTTTTACTATTTGTGTAACAACATATTTCAGAAGCCCGAACAGAGATTGAGGCCACATTGTGCTAGCTGCAGTATATACAAATAGTAAGAGACAAACCTGGCCTGCTCTCAAATGCTTAGTGTAAGGTCCCAGTCCTGCAATATGTGTAGACCAGTGAGTGAGCAAATACCCTTTATCCGCCCACATGTATTACATTGCAGGATCAGGGCCTAAATAGCAAAGGCCTGGTAAAATAACTGCAGTTCTAATAAAGGAAGTTTTAAATGTTTTTTGGGGGGCAGGAGAGAGTTAATTCCAAATTTGAATTGGTTTGATACATAGATATTTTGAGGCAGAGGGAAGGGGACAGAACTTTAACAAAACAAAGGATTAGTTATATGAGTTTTTTTCCATTTTAACTACCATACTCCAATGCTACAGATATATAAATACTCTTAGGTATAATACTCTTTTATTTACATACTCTATAATACTCTTAGGTTGTTTGGCTCTCCTTTACCCAGAGCTATACCCCAGTGACCCAGTATTGGCATCCTGTAGTATTTTCTGTACCCTTGCCCACTTGTTCAGAATGTCAGTTTTGCCATTGCCTAGGGACCCTTTCTCATTAGCTAATTTGGTGCAAGGAGCTGGAGCACAGGTGTAAGTCTGTCTCAAGAAATCTCTTTTGTACGAAAGACCCCTACTTCAGGGCATAGAGTTTGCTATGTCTGCTCTGTTCTTGCTTCACTGAAGATGCAGGAAGGATTTTGATGCATGGGACATGGGTGAGCCAAAGGCAGGAAGGATTGATTTGGGGGTGGGAGGGTGCATAGCCAAGGCAAGCTTGTCTTCTTGCTTTGCAATGTCCCAAAGGTATTCTGTGTAACAGGAACATCAATTAGGGCAGCCCTTAGGATTGTCCTAGCCTGTGCCATGTGGCAAACCAGCCCCTAGAAGTCTCTGAACAGGGGAGGTGGAGCTGTCTCCCTTCTGTCCCTGCAACAGCACTGAGATGAATCTGCACTTAAGTCATGTTTACCTCTTTCTGCATCCCGTAAGTGCACAACTATGTTCTTTGAAAAACTAGCAAGCAACAAATATCTGATGTTCCCAGATACCACAGTCAACATCAAATTCAATGTAGATTAAACAGGAGAGGTATTTGTTAATTTGGAGACTAAAGAGAAAACAAAAAATGTTAGGTGAAATGTACACACTTTATCTTGGAAACTAAAATAAGACTCTGAAAATTGGCATTGAGGTTATGGAGAAGTATAGAGGAAAACAGATCTCCCAACGAGCTCCATAACAGATCACAGCTTTTGGTTTTAGTTAGTCTGTGTCACTTTTCATATCTTTTCTATATCCTTGCACTTCAAAAAGCATAGGCATCACCATTTCAGTACACACTAGGGTTAGATTCTCTTACATGTGTAGGTGTAACCAAAAAAAAAATCTTTTCAGAATACACATCTTAATTTTGCTCGCTCCCTCTTACACTTCTGTTATCTTCCTTCTTAAAATACACTTTCTGTGGCATTTGTTTTGTCTTTATAGTCATATATATTCTCCAGTTACTTTTCTCATGTATCACTTAATTTGCTTCTCATACAGCTAATTGGTTTACAGTATGCCTCACCTTTCTTGAAATAGACAACTATTATTTTGTAAATTACAGTTTCACATTAGTGCTTTTGCCAAGGAATAAAGTTCTATGAATTAAAGATGACAGTTATAACTAAGTTAGTTCTATATAGAAAAATAGATATTAAATATACAGATAATTATCACACAGTCTTCTTGATTTCTTCCTGTCACTAAAATCAGCGCCAGTAGACAAATGGAGAAATCCTTACTCCAGAGTTAATAGGAATTTTACCATTAACTTCAGTGGATCCAGGATTTCACTCATGGTTTCCATATAGGAAATGAGAACAATCAGAGTAGTTAAACTGAATTTTTGAGGCCTGTGGGGGATTTCGGGTAATATTGCTGTGTGCTGTTAAATAGCTGTGGACGGGGGGCTGCACAGCTGTAGCCATTGTGGATTAAGTGATTCTTTTTTATATATATATATATAATATTCCCTCACAAAAAAGTTAGAGACGAGGTAGGAAGTGTTTTTCAGTGAAGTCCAATTAACACCATCTAAAAGGTACACTTTAAATTGTAAGATTTTTTTTTTTTTTTTTAACCAAAAAAATCCACATACATTAAGGATTCTTTCTATGCTATTTGATCCAGTCTGAATGGAAAAGATTCAACATACAAGGTTAGAACCATTGGTTTAAAACCCCTGGGCCGCTTGCAGCCAAATTAGCACACAGCTGCAGGGACACTCTTAGGCCTGGTCTGCACTGCAAAAGTAGGTAAACAGAATGCGGCTTCCGTCGACCACATAATGTATGTGTCTTCACTGGCTGGTCAGTTCCATCATCTTAAATGGTGGAAAAATTCCACTTAATAAAACCATCTCCGCAAGTGGCGTAGTGCTGTAATCAAATTGTTTGGGTCGAATGAGTGGCAGTGTAGATGGAGCACAGCGTAAATCGATGTGATTGGCCTCCGTGAGTTATCCCACAATGCTCTGCTGTGACTGCTCTGCACCTTTGCACTCTGCTGTACTGTGGCCACGTACAGAGGAAAAACAGCCCCTCCCCACAAGCCCTGGGAAATTTTGAATTCCTATTTTCTGTTTTGTCAGCGTGGAGAGAGCTTACCAGCAGAACTGATCATAGCGACTGCATTCCCCAAATGCACTCCAGTTTGGAGTCGACCTGAGGTCTGTGGGGCAGAGTCTGTTCTGCCTCAGCTCCGAACCAGCAAAAGGAATTTAGATATTTACGAAAAGAGATCACGTGGCATGTTGGAAAAAGGGGCACAGGGGGACATGCAGCCAGTGCCACTTTAAAATCAGAGTTTTGAGGCAGGTGTATCAGAAAACTTGGGAGGCGAACAGTCGTTCTGGCTTGCCAGCAAAGACATGCCGCTTTTATGTGGAGCTGCATGCGATTCTCAGTGGTGATCCTACCACTGTACCACCATGCAGCATGGATACCTCAGGGGAATCCAGGATGAACAAGGAGGACTCTGTGGATGAAGAGAAGGAGAACAGGGGCCAGGCAACTAAGAAATCCATTCTACCTGAAAGCCAGGAGCTGTTTGTAACTCTGGAACAACCCAGCCGGATGCAGGACAGTGTGAGTGACCGAGATGCCGTGGAAGGCAAATCTGGTGAGTATGTACTGCAAATCTCATTGCTATGGTTATCTACCCAGTCCAACTTCTTGTCATAGCGGGGAAAAAACCTGAGTGTGGTGGTAGGGATGAGCTTCCTCATTATTAGTTCACCTAAGCAAGGGGCTCCCCTCTGGAAAAGAATGTTTTTATGTGCACAGGGATGCTCCGAGATTCCTCTGTGGATATCTCCAGGAAACTTTCATTTAGATACACTGTGATCCTTTTGCAGAAGGTTTCTGGGGAGAGTAGCCTTATTTCTTCCACCACGATAGGACATTTTCCCCTTCCACTCTCTTATTAATTGTGCAGACATCATCACGGAACACAGCATAGCAGCATAAGGGCCAGGCCTGTACCTAGGTGCTTGCAGTATATCCTCCTTTTCCTCCTCTATTACCCTCAGGAGACTAATATCACTCATGGTCACCTAGGGAAGATGGCATAGATTTGCAATAACTGCTCCATACAATTGTTTTTTTTCCTCTGCCATGGGAGGTTTTTTAGGGTACGTAAACTACAAGATACAAGACAACACGTGGTTGTGATGGGTTTTAGGGGTTGCAAGATGTGTGCCCACATATGGTTTCTCCCGAGGGAATTTCACACCCTTCCCACACCCTCTGTACTGCTTTTTCAAAAAAACCAATTTTTGGGCGGGTTGGGGGCACAACAATCCTGCTGGTTGGAGAACTATGGACTTACCTTAACATGCACTATGGGGATTTCCCTGAAATGGATGCACCAGCCCCTTACTTACCATGGCTGGAATGGCACTACAACTCCCTGCAATAGGTACAGATTGATATGTGGGTCTGCCGTTCCCTTGGGAATATAAAGAGGAGTTACAATGTAAGAATAACATTGCTTTGCATCCATGGGGTCGGCTAATGGATACCTTGTGCTTTACTTCCTTTTCAGTGGACAGTGCTGCCTTCAGCTCAGCATCTACTACTCTTGGTGACTGCCTGTTGCAGATTAGAAGGCGGGGGGAAAGAAAATCGGGATGACATGTTCACTGAGATAATGAATGCCTCAGCAGCTGCTGATTCAGAACTAAGAGCCTGGAGAATTTCATTATCGGATAAAATGGACATGGAGAACAGGAAGGCGGCCCAAGAATGTGAGCATGCAACGCAGGATGAGATGCTGTACATAACGAGGGATTAGTTGGACATGTTGAGGAGCTTGGTTGAGCTTCAAGAAGATAGACTCCCTCTGCAGCCCCTGCAAAACTCTCAGATCATGCACTCTTTCCTACCCCTCACCCCCACGCGATCTAGAATGAGGTTGAGGAGGGTGCAGTATATGCTCACTCCCCGCCGGGTGAGGGGAGCAGAAAGAGGTGCCGGCCTCTTTAAGAAATGGGAATGTGTTTGCTGTTTACACAGTGAAACTTTGCTCAGTGTCCCCTCAGAGCCCCATTACAATGCATGCAAAGTGTTGAAATAACTTCCTTTCCCACCACTGTAATTGTAATAACCAACAATAAAAATTTACCGCTTTAAAGATGGTTACTCTTTCTTTATTGAGACTGTGGGGATTACCTCTGAGGGGAGGGGGTCTAGCACAGTGTTTTGGTGCTGGGGGATGGGAAGGGAAGACAGAACACAGATTTTTCAGAAACATTGTCTCACTGCAAAACCAATTTTTCAAGGCTTCCCTGAGGCATAGTGCTCTGCAGTTGGCTCTCGGTGTTGCACTGCTGTCTGGCTGATCAAAATTGGCAGCTAGCCTATCTGCCTGGATGACCCAGCCCAACGGGAAACAGACATTATGGAGCACACAGCATGCAGAGATAACTGCTGGGATGTTCTTTTCACTGAGGTCTAGCCTAGTGAGTGCACCAGCGAGCCTTTACATGTCCAAATGCACATTCCATGACCATTCTGCACTTGCTGAACCTATATGTCCTCGCCATCCAGTTGCCTGGTGTACGGCTTGATCAGCCAGGGGAGCAGGATCTTCAGGCATCACTATTGGCATTTCAACATCACCAATATTTATTTTTTGGTCAGGGAAGAAAGTTCCTGCTCGCATTCTTTTTTAACAGACCTGAGTTCCTAAAAATGCATGCATCACGCACCTTTCCAGACCACCCCACATTGATGTCAGTAAAGCATCCTTTGTGATCCACCAGGGCCTGCAACACCATTGAGAAGTATCCCTTTTGATTTATGTACTCTGTGGCCAGACACTAAAAGTCCACTTACCATGGGCGGGGGGAGGGATTGGGTCATCAACCCACACCAGCCATGGGTGTAGTTTGGGGCCATTGCCCCCCAACCCTGATTTCTGCAAGCGCCGAGTCAGTAAGGCAGGAAGAAGCATGGGCTAGGGCCGGGAAAGAAGGGGACGGGAGAGTGAAATGGGACAGTGTGGAGAGGAATTGAAATGGGGTGAGGCAGGAAGGAGATGGGGCGTGTGGGATTAGGAGCAGGAGCCTGGAGAGAGTAAAGGGAATGGGGCAGGGATGACTGAGTGCTGCTTCCTTGCTTCTGGGCATCCACACCAGAGGCCTCTGGAGAAATGTGACTCGTGCCCCCCCACTAGCCACAGCTATGTGCTGCCTCTGAGGGGGATGATCAGGCTGCGGCGCGCCTTGGCCTACCTGCAGCAGCCAGCACCCGGCTGCCTGTCCGCTGCTGGCCATGTCCAGACCTGGAGATCACAGCCAGAGCAGGAGGCTGCCCTGTAAGTCCCATCTCTGGAATAGGAGGGAAGGAAGATCTGGTGTGAGGTGGAAATTTGTCACGAGGGTGGTTTCCCAGCTAGGGTCACCTATGGCTTGATGGATCAGATTACCCTTGCTCCTGACTGTCTGGGAGCAGGCATCAAGGGACATGTGCCAGACCAGGCAGCCACAGCAGGCAGGGTGGTATATATTGCATTGATGCAGCCCACATAACACAGAGAAAGCTGCATATGTGGTGTACAACAGTAAATAGGTTGAGAACCAGTGGTTTTAAACAAATTACAGACTTCAGTGTATAAAATGTATCAAATTATTTCTTGAAAGTGTATTGATACTTTTTCATAGACTTTCAACAAGAGCTTTTTAGGTGTTTTTATACCTGTATACAGAGCGGAAATCTTTCTACCCTTCCTGCTTTTAATCTTTACTAAATGAAGAAAACAAAAAAAAATTAACTTTCTGTTATGGGCTTCTCTTTCACAATGATTTATTTTTTTGGTCATTCATCACAGGACCATATGAACCCACCTGAAACCTGTACTGTATACATAGGGTGTGCTATAGGCATGCAAACTAAATTTGAGAAAACAGAGTTCAAATATTCCTTCAGGTAATGAGAATTAATCAAATCTGTCCATAGTGACTGTGTGACCTTATGTGAACATATGTTTGAGAAGCACACTGAGCCTGAACAACCTTACTATTGTAGTACCATTGGCATGCATTAGCACCCTCAGATAAATTTACCTTTAAAATACAATATATTCAAAGATAATTAATTATAGCTTACATTTTTGCATGGTTTACAAGTCCAGTCCAAAACACACAAAAGAAGTTGCATGGAATAATTGAATTATACAGAGAAAAAATACATAAACTAGTTACTGGGTTTTGGTAATGCTAGTAAGAAGATAATTTATGAAGAAAAACACAAAGATATATTTAATTAGAGTAACAAATCTATTCATGTTAGGTATTCATCTAGACCTTTGTTTTAGGAGCTAATAGTATCTTGAGGCTGAGACAGTAACTCGTACAATATAGTCTAGCTCTGTTCTCCATACGCTTTTAACACACACTTCTTAATCCTTTGCTGAAGGTCTGAGATCATAAGAGTTAGGCCTTCTGTGCATACTTAGCTTAGAATAAGCAATAAAAAAAAATCTCCTATACAATATATGGAATTTATGATCCGCAGTGGCAGAATTTTCCAGGTTTCTGGAGGTATATAAGAAGTTAGACCTTTTGGGTTTTGTCTACATGAAATAATTTTAGAGAAAAAAAATTTCTCCAATATTGTTGCTAGTTCAGTTGAGCCAGGGGTAGCTCTGTATGTACAACTTTGAATTTAAGAGATCTAATAGCATTGCTTTGGACACTTGTCCTCCCTAAATCTGAGAGTAAATTCAGGTCTGTAAGAAATTTCAGATTCCTTTGTTACACTTCGGGCAATTGAACTCTAGTTAATGCCACATTTAATATTAAGTGCTCTAGATGCCATGCTAAGCCATTTTTCCTTAAGGTAGGCAAAGGCCTCAATCCTATATACTTACATACATGCTTAACTTTATTGTTGTAAGTAGTCCCATTTAAATCAATTAGTCGCCAAAACCTCCTTTCTCCCAATTCCACGTGAATTCTAAATCCTATAAGACATATAAATGAATATAGGGCACATGCTTCTCATACCTCCACTATTTCCGCAAAAACCCAAAGTAATATATCTGGGCACAACAGAGCACTTTAAAAATTAAATTTCAACTTAAATTTCCTTTTTTATATTTTGTTAGTTTAACTTAGACTCTGAACTCCTTTAAGGTGTATGTGGTGGTTTTTGTTTTACTTTTTTATAACTATAATTTGTCTCTTTTGTGCTTTCTCACAATTGCAACTATAATGTGTTTTCCTTTCTCTGAATAAGAAATGCCCTTTATATAAATTTGTCTGTGCATTATTGGATGCTGATGGTAGCATTTCTAAAGTAAATTAATTCCAGTAATGAAAGGGGAAAAAGTGTTTTTCTGAGAGGACTATTTTAGATTCTGTACTGCACATTTAAAGGGAATATGATGACCAGATGTAATTATCTACAATTCTGAGCAATTTTAACCATCTCAGCCAGCAGCAAAATGGGTTTTAAACTGTACCAATCCATCAAACAATTCTGGAAAATGACTAGAATCATTTTTTTTTTTTTTTTAAAGTTGTCTTTACTGAGTAGTCAGATATGGGAAAACATATCTACTCAATATACACTGTTAAATGTTTTAATTTAATAAAGGAAAACAACATTTATAAAAACCCTTTATTAATATTTTACTATGGATAAAAATAATTTTCCAGTTGGAACAATAGAAATGGAGCAATATTTGGCTAAGCAGCATTTTGAATACAACTGCCCTGAAGTTCAATAATGCTGAGTAACCTACAACGCCTGTTGAATTAATTGGGGGTTGAAGTTGCTCAGCACCTTTGAAAATAAGCTAGCTGTTTTTAGATATTGTGTTTATGCATGTTATACAGCAAAAAATAAATGTGTGTTAAAGCATTTAACTGATCTATCTCCTGACTGCAAAATTTTGTTTCCACAGCAAAAATGAAACATCTCAATCTGTCATTTGCAGCTTGTGGGTTTCTGGGTATATACCACTTGGGGGCAGCATCTGCTCTTTACAGGCATGGTAAGAAGTTATTGAAGGTTGTGAAGGCTTTTGCAGGAGCTTCTGCAGGATCACTGGTTGCCACAGTTCTATTAACAATGCCAGAAAACATAGAGGTAATTGAAGAGTAACTAATTAATTTAGAATATAGTATTACTTAAAGGATTTAAATTCCTAAAGTAAGATTTTTAGGTTGGGATTATTTTTATTTATTCAACACATTTTTTTTTTTTGCAGTTTCCCTAACAAAGAAAATTTGTGTGTGTGTATAATTCTCATACAGTTTTTAAAAACACTTATTAACTAATGGAGTATGTGCTCAATTTACATTATAAGATTATATTTTAGCTGTATAATTATAAAGTCATATGGATAAAGATTTACTGAGGTATATAAATTCATACATACACATGTGCACTCACTATTTGTATCCTTGTAGTTTAGGAGACACTATGAGGAGGGAGGAGATGAGAGAGATTTGTGCTAGTGATATGCTTTTAATTTTTTAAGGTTTCTGCCCTACGCTGACTGTTTCAGCCAGCTGCTGGCACCTTACTGTTCAATAAACATGCACTGCTGTTCTGTTAAGGAAGGAGATACAAGGAACAGACAGATAATATCAATCAAGTAAGAAAGCAACACATACAGTTATAGGCTTTGATTCTCCATTTTGTCCAAGGTCTGATTGGGTGGAGCAAAGGGTGGGAGGGGGCATGTTTCCACAAAGCCAGTGTGGCTTTCCGATTCAGGGCCATGTGGCCCTGCACAATTTGGGGCTGTCCCTGTGAATTAATGCTAGTGGAGGATGATGTATAGCTGAGATCTCCTCTGCCATTCCTCTTACCTGTCCCACCCAGACCTTACCTCCTCCTCCTGTAGCCTGTAGGACTAGCCTGCTTGCTTGCATATATATATCTTTTCTTATAGATTTAAGTATTGTTGTTTTATTATAATAGCACCATAGATTCATATTAAAGTATTATAGCTGTAATGCAAGGTACTTTACAGGCCACATCCTGTATGAAAGCTAAGGCAGTTAGCATACATATGTTTGGGACCTTTGGCCCAGATAAGTAATGATACATTAAAGGATAAGACATATATGATTATAACTTTTACCCTAGATAAGTCAGGGGGCATCAAAACAGTCTTAGTTTATGCCCTGAGTAAACTTCACAGATAAACCACAAAACCCACAAAAGGGCCAGAAATAACGAAGGTGAGATAAGTGAACTGTCTGGAACCATTTGGAAAGGATATGGATATGTCAATAATACGCACGAACTTGCCAACCTATAGAATAAGTGTACCTTAATAATTCAGGGGTGAAGAATCCAAGTTTGGACTTGGAAGGAGGACCCATATTGTTCAGGTGTGAGTATATTAATCCAAAGCATAGTGTGTGTGTGTGTGTGTGTGTGTCTTTAGAATAAGACTATAATCCTATCCATTATCCATTTGATTATTCATTTTCTTTTAATCCATCATTTATCTATCTTTTTATGCTATCTTAATAAAAGCTTATAAAATTATACAGATTCGGTTATCAGCATGAGCATTCCTGATGTGCACCCTGGGGGTCCCTATAAAACTCTTTTGGGGCCTGATTCTGGGACTAGATCCTCATTATCTTCTGATCAGATCAACTGGCAAGCCTATAACCTCATTCAAATTAGTAAACACCCAGAAATCAGGCAACACTCCTTAGGTTGGAAGTGGGGAAGGGGACAGGTGGGGAAGGAAGCAGCAGAGTTGTCTGGTGGAGAGTTCTCTGCAGCAGCAATTCTCCACAGCTACCTTGGCTGGTTTAACGGCACTTTACACTTCTTATGCAGCCCAAAGTGGCTTTAGTAGACCAGAGAATCCAACCCATAATGTAAAAATGAAACTAAATTATCATCCATTGACTACCAGCCCTAGCCCAAATGTCTACACAGTGATTTTACAGCCCCACAGCCCAAGACTCATAAGCCCAAGTCAGCTAACCCAAGCGAGTTGGGGGTGTTAAACTGCGGCATAGACGTAACTAAAAGAGCTTAGTTTTCCATATACATAACTTCTAGCAGTGTATTTTCCCTCTCTGGGAAAAATACTTTCCCTCTTTGTTAAATAACTTTGTACAAGCTTTGCAGAAGATCAAACTGTGCTAAACACAAATGATTGAACATTTAGTATCAATGGATTAAGCAATGATAAACCATCAATTTTGATATTAGGAAAATCTTATTTGAGGAATCAGATGGAAAATAAATTCAGTGTGTCACAATCTCTTGGCTTTCCTATTTTGTTACCAAGTTTGGGGCCTGAATAAGGGCTATTTGGCTGAAGTTCAAATAAAAGAAAGAGGAGTATGGCACTGATAGACTGCAGAAATCAGATAGATGAGGTAATAAAATGGATAGCTACTTCCTCCTTAAAGAGGGTTGCCTGTCTTGTGTTAATAAGGTGCACAAGCTAAGGGTCCTGTTAAACAGAGATTGAGAAATTTGCTGACCAAGGGCAAGTGGAAAATTAGGATGCATAAGTGGGTTGAGGTCAGCTAGGTCCATTTACCTCTTCTGTGACGGGAACTTAAGTTCTATTGCTTTGCTCACTTCTTCCTGCCCTCTTTCTGATAGGGCTCGTATCAATTTCAGCAGTGCTTGGTGTCACACAGCCTGACTCCAGTCTCTCTTCTCTTTGTCCAGTGGGCACGATAGTGGACACTCTTACTTACCAGATAGCATTTCTGTTTATACTGGGCGTCTGGGCAATAGGATTTTTATCCAGCCTGGCCCTAATTATAGGTTAAAATGTGGGAAAAGTTTTGTTTTTTCTCTTTTGTTGGAGTAAAGCACATATTACATTACATATTACATTGTGTGATTTTCATCAAATCTTGCATTCACAGAGATCATTTGAGCTCTCTGCCTTTCTTTTCATTTTTTAAAATTAACTTTTTCATCGTTCTGTATCTCTTGTACTAATGAAAAATTATGTGAGCCTTTCAGTGGACAAAATACTATCTCTTAATTCCTGTGGTTGTTAATCAAAGTTCAGTGTTGTGGATAGAAGGTGTTTCATTCAAATGTTGTATTTCTATTGAAATGTCTATCCAACTTTTCTGTCATTCTGTATTCTTACCATTAGCAAAAAAAATTCCATCTGAGCCAAAATATGAACAAAGAATGTTAGAAAGAACATTCCAACATAGAAGTATTTGATATCCATAAAAAATACTTTGTTAGAAAAGTTAGGGTTTTTTCAAATATGATTAAGTTAGACAAGTCATAATTAGGACTCTTTCCCTCCTGTGTTTTCAGAGCTCTTATATGGGTTTCTGAACCTGTGGACAGAGTCTAAAAGTGAAGTCAGCTGTAATTAAGGGTTGGGGAATAATGAATTAAAGAAGTGGTAGTAGTGTCAGTTACCTTGTGAGAGTTAGCCCAGAGGTTAGGACATTTACCTAGGATGTGCAAGGTGCCTAATGGGATTTTCAAAAGTGCCTAAGTAGATTAGGAACCTAATTTCTACTAGTTTCTGCATTTTTAGGCACCTCAATACTAAGTCACTTTTGAAAATGGAACTTAGGCTCCTAAACACACTGATGCTTTGAATATTGTAACTACTATCTCATTACCATAATTCCAAGTAGTTGTAAAAAAGATGTTCTTTCTGGTGGCAAAAGTGAATAATTCTTATTATAAATAGGTCATGTCATACAAGACAATAGCCCATAATATTGAATTCACCTAGTGTGTTCAAACTTATTCGCTTAAAATGAACAGATGATTTGGAATGTGTAATGCTTTATAGAGCCTTTATTTTTTAGAGCACAAGTTAAAATTCAGTTTGTCAGTAGATGCTATCTGATAGCTGTTTGACCTATGAGAAATAAGTTGGTCTCAGACATGTTAAAGTGAAGATTTGTTTGCAGTATAAAACTATCACAGTTGGCATTAAGACACACACATGTTGGCAATCCATACGCAGAGCCCGGGTAAGGAGACTAAATTGTTCTCTGTCACTTAGGTGATTGCTTACATGGACCAGATTTAAGACACACGAGAGATTGGGGAAGTTTTACTGCTGCCAGTGGTATATATCTCTTCTATGGATAGGATGCCTTCTGTTTTCAGAGCTGTCAATCTTTACCTTTTCTGAGCACTGATTTTTATAGTATGTAACTAAAAACAAACAAAAATTCCTGTAACCAGATGTCTCCAAATGATTGATCCAAGACTTTATTTTCAATTTATTTATTTATTTGCAACAAATTCAGCGTTTCATCATGCAGGAAGCTATTAACCAAAGAACCCTAAACTATTTACAGACTGTAATTATGTTTCTTGAAAACCAGTTTTGTAAACTGGATTGCATGTGCTTCAAGACACCGGAATCGGAACAGCTCTTTTCACAAAATAGTGTTGAAATTCATACAAACACAATTTTGTTAATCTTAAGCATTCAAAATCAAAAGTCCAGACTCTCTGAAAATCATTTTAAAAGCAAATAAATACTGGGTTCTTTTTATTTGCCTTATGACTGTTGAACTTCAGACATTTAAGAGTTCACATTTCTAAGCTTTGATCTGCATCTATGAGGTTTGGAAACTTCCTTTTTAAAAAAAATTGATATTCTTTCCAAAGTTTGTAACATGACATCAAGACCTGGGACTTCAAGAAAAACACTAGATGTTGCAAGACTCTTAATAAAATGGTGAGAGATGGCAAGATATTCAATACTTGCAAGTTTAAATATTAATTTCATATATTGTCACAAAATACATTTATTGTATATGAAGTAATAGTGTTCAGCAGCTTCAGAGATCTGGTCCTTAATTACATATAGGAAAGAAATTATTGGGTTGTTTTTACAGGATCAAAATTGTGTTCTTAGATTGTAGGCAGGATAGGTTTTATCAAATCCCATGTGGGTCAGATACAATATGACTTTTATTCCACTGTAAATTGCTGGTATATGCTGCAGATTGGTTTTCATAATGTCTTTTATATGTCAGTTTTGCCTATCCACTTTCAGATGTCACTAGTACTTGTTAATTTCACTCAGTAACTGCAGAAATTTTGAAGTTACATGCTTTTGCATAAGTAAGGAAAGAACCTTTAAATACCTTTTTAGTGTTTCTTTTTAAACAGCTGTGTTAAAGTACATCATCTGTATTTTTATCATTTAAGTGAATTTTAAGAAGTCTCTTTCTATTGAAAATCCTTGATATAAAAGCTAACTTCTGCAATGTTACATGCCAGTGATTCCTCATCTAATGGGTGGTATTAATAGAAAATAAACAGAATACCTTTGGGGGTTCACTTGGAAACATATACTATATATATAATTTACTCTTGCATTATTTCCCATGTAGTAGACACAACAAGTGAGATGCTGTGCTATGGAGAAGTAATTCATTAATCCTATCCACGTCTTCTTTGTCTATAATGAGACATGAGCAAACATTGTCTTCATCAGTTATCTTGTAACTCCTTTTTGGTAAAGTAAACTCCCATAAATTAATATGCTATGTGTAAACCATTTATGACACTACAATTATTTATAATTAATGTTTAGTGTAATTCAGTTGGACATGGTTTTTAATAACTACATAACCTTTCATACCAAATGTTTTAATTTTCAGGAATGCGAGGCGTTTACCTATAAGTTTGCAGAGGAAATTAGAAAACTGTACTTTGGTGCAGTAACACCAGGTTATGATTTCATGACAAGACTTAGGTAAGTATCTTAATGTCTTAATGTGATTCTATATAAAACTCATAATAAATGAAAATAGTGAGCATATACAAGGCTATTTGTACTATGGAAAGCTCAGCTTTCTCCCTCTTCTAAAATATTTATAAGCTGTTCTGTAATTAATGGTGAATAATGTTAATCATTTTCTTTATTATAGGGGAGGTATAGAGTCTTTTCTTCCTTCTAATGCTCATGAGATAGCAGAGAATCGTCTCTATGTATCAATCACCAACACTAAAAATGGAAAAAATTATTTGGTTTCAAATTTTGCCTCCAGGGAGGACCTCATTAAGGTAAAAAAGTTGCATATCACGTCTGTACATGAAAATGCATGCCTGTGTCCTGGGGTCTGAACTATCTTCTTTTTTTTTTTTTTTTTTTTTTAATTAATTGGGCTAAATCCTGTTCCTTTTACTAATTTGAGTAATCCCATTTATTTAAGTAAAACTGCCTGGATAAATAACGTAAGCAAAATTATAGTGGCACAGCAGCACCACTGTAGTTAAGTTTGTGTCACAACTTCTGTTTAAAAGTCAACGCTTTTAAGTCAGATTCCTCTGAAATTCGGTGTGCCTCATGGTGGTGCAGATTAAGGTTAGTGACCCAGATTTGGGCTAGGAGTTCCAGAGATACAAACCTGAAAAAACTAGCCATTTTTCAAAAAGATTATAGGTGGTGTGTTTTTGTACAGTGCAAAAGCCCAAGCTATTGTTGTGATGCAGATCAAAATGATCTCAATCTGTTGAGTTTTACCCAAAGTTGTGCATAGCACCCTTTAAACCTTTGGGGGACTCAAAATGAGAACAGTATTTAAGAAAATGTAAATTATTTATAGAGTTCATGCAACAATACAGAAAAAACGCTTACAGGATTTCCGTTCCTGCCATTTTGTGGACTTCAAAGCTCAACTCTTGTACATAAGAATGGGCATACTAGGGGTCAGGTGAATGATCCATCTAACTCAGTGTCCTGTATCTGACAGCGGCCAGTTCCAGATGCTTCAGGGGGAATGAACAGAACAGGGCAATGTATCGAGTGATCCATCTTCCAACATCTAGTCCCATTTTCTGATAGTCAGAGGTTTAGGGACACCTAGAGCATGGGGTTGCATCCTTGCCAATCTCTGCTAATAACCATCAAGGGACCTGTCCTCTATGAACTTACCTAATTCTTTTTTGAACCCAGTTATAGTTTTGGTCTTTCAACTACCCATGGCAATGACTTTCACAGGTTACAGATTGACTGTGCATTGTGGGAACGAGTACTTCCTTTTGTTTGTTTAAACTTGCTGTCTGTTAATTTCAACAGGTAACCCCTAGTTTGTGTGTTATGTGAAGGTATAAATAACACTTCTCTATTCACTTCCTTCATACCATTAATGATTTTATGGTATAAATTATATCATCCCTTAGTCGTCTCTTTTATAAGCTGAATAGTTCCAGTCTTCTACATTTCTCATATGCAGCTTTTCCATATTCCTAAACATTTTTGTTACCCGTCTGTGTACTTTTTCCAATTTTAATGTGTCTTTTTTGAGATGGGGCAACCAGAATTGCACTCAGTATTCAAGGTGCGGGCTTACCATGGATTTTTATAGTGGTATTACTTTTTCTGTTTTATTATTTACCCCTTTTCTAATGGTTGCTAACACTGTTACCTTTTTTGACTACCGCTGCACATTGAGTGGATGTTTTCGGAGCACTATTCACAGTGACTACCAAGATCTTTCTTGAGTACTAACAGCGAATTTAGAGCCCATCATTTTGTATGTATAGTTTAGATTATTTTTGAAACTGCATTACTTTGCACTTATCAACACTGTAAGTCTTTAAAATCTGAATGATTACTCAATTTGCTTTGAAATTTGGTGTGCCTCATGGGGAGTCAGGATAGCATTATGATCCAAATTTGGGGTCATTTGACTGACGGGCTTCTGAGTGACAGAACCCTCCTGTCAGGGGGTGTATATAGCCTATGCTGATCCAGCAATCAAAGAGTTAATACAGGCACTGCTGTCCACTGCTGATTGGAAGCCTCACAGTGGGGCAGGGTGACTACCGAAGGAGTGAGCAGGCTAAAGAACGGAGCTCCAGCCAGCAAACTACTGAAGAGCTGCAGAAACAACAGCCTAGGAGGGGATGAATAATCAGCAGGCTGGAGAGCCTGAAGAGATCCAGGGGAAGGTAGCAAGAAGCTCAGGGCCTTGTGTGAGTTGAAGAACCCTGATTTTGCTTAGCCAACTTGAAGGCCCTGAGCTGGTACCCAGTGGAGTGGGCGGGCCTGGGTTCCTGTAGCAACTGCATAGTGGACTTGGAACTGAAGAAAGCCTTTTCAGACTACTAGGCACTAGTATTAGACTTTCAGCCCCGCTCAGCTAGGTGAGTCCAGGAGTTGTGCTATACTTGGCCAGAGGGGGTCCCGTTGCACTGACACCCCTCCCCCCCTCCCCAAAATAAAAAAAGTAGTTTATTTCTGCTGACTTGTATTGTTAAACTGAGAGATACCAATGATTGGAGTAATCACAGACCTTGTGGAGATTGATGGCTCTGAACTCACTCTTCAATTAACATATTTAAGGATGAGCTAATCACAAGCCTCCACCTAAGACAAAAGGAGTTTTCAGCTGAGTGGCTGGAGGTTGCTACAATTTGTGAGTCATGGATGGCGATTTTATTTTGAGTAATCAAAGTATTTGGGGGAAAAATAGACATGTGGATGCTTCCTGGGAGTTGAGGAATGAGTAAATAGAGGTAGAGGGTTTTCAGGCTGCAGCAAGTCAAGTTTTACCCATGGTGGTACATGGCACCCACTAGGTTTTTGGGGGACCCCTGTGAATGATGTTTAAGAACATGTTTCCTTATTCATTTGTGCGGTCTGGAAGGATTACAGTGCATAAGCACCAATAAAGAAAAAAAAACGTTAGAAGGTTTCTATGAAGCCACTTTATGCATGCCTGGGTAGTTCCAAGGAATGTGCCAATGAATTGCCCTTAGTGAAGACCTAGCCACTGACATGTCTGTGCAGCAAAGATTTAATAATTCATGTTGATTATGACATGTTGTTTCTGTTAAAATATAACATGTTTTTATTTTATGGGGAGGTTTATTGTGAGCATGGCAAAATAATTAACAGCTGGTCTAATCAGAATTTTTGTTTTGTCAGGTGAGGAGGAGCCAGGTGCAGAGGACTTTGGGGTGGGAGGACAGAAGAGGGGCTGCTGCTGCTGTTGAGGGGAAATGAGGACACGTAGGGGGGTGGAACACATGAAGAGAGGCTGAGGGAACTAGGCTCTACAGAAGAGAAGAATGAGGGAGGATTTGATAACAGCCTTTCACTACCTGAAAGGAAGTTCCAGGGAGGATGGAGCTAGGCTGTTCTCGTGGTAGTAGATGACAGAATTAGGAGCAATGGTCTCAAATTGCAGTGGGAAAGGTCTAGGTTGGATATTAGGAAAATCTTTTTCATTATGAGGGTGGTAAAGCACTGGAATGGGTTTCCTAGGGAGGTGGTGGAATCTCCATCCTTAGAGGTTTTTAAGGCCCGGCTTGACAAAGCCCTGGCTGGGATGATTTAGTTGGGGTTGGTCCTGCTTTGAGCAGAGGTTTGGACTAGATGACCTCCTGAGATCCCTCCAACCCTAATCTTCTATGATTCTTACCCATGTCCTCAAGTGAGCATACCAGCTCAGTTTCAGTATGCTCCTAGGCATATGTCTAAGGGTTGAGTTTGGATAGTAGTGGGGTAGTGGCAAAACCTGCAGCTGGACATTTGAATCGGGTTATTGGGAGAGAGCAATTACAATAGAAATGTTTGTATGGAGAGAATACATCAGGGAGATGGGTACCCTGCTTATGAGTGGTCTGATTATAGTGGGGAGTAGGCCAGGTTGGAAGCGGAAATGTAGTGAATAGGTCATGGGAGTGGTTGGAGAGGTATGCTGAAGCAGGGTTTGGGGGAGCCTGGGGAAATATAGGCAGGCTGGCTGGCTCAGTATGCAAATTGCAGGACATGATATGTACATTTGCCTAAATGGCTGCTAACTCCTAACAAAGTATATCTTTTCCTGTTCGAAAAACTAGGAAATTCATTGGCAGATAATTAATACAATACACATACTTTTGCTTTACTAACACCACAGTAGCTGAAATGTGCAAGTTCTTCACCTCCTTTCTCAACCCATTTACTGTCACCCACAGGATTTCCTCTAGCATTAAAGGACAAAAAAAGTTACCTACACCATCTTCTCTTTGCTCCCCTGCAGCTTGCAGTAGCCAGTGGAAATTATTTGTATACACTCCAGGTGCAGTAAGTTTTTTAGTTATACATACTCTAAATGGTGGAGGCAGTAGTTGTGCCGGCTTGGTAAATGTATGTTTGTGAGAAATGAGGACATACGTGGATTGAGATATGTGACTGCTA
Organism: Emydura macquarii macquarii; assembly: GCF_026122565.2. NCBI lineage: Eukaryota > Metazoa > Chordata > Testudines > Chelidae > Emydura > Emydura macquarii. The sequence goes on along the minus strand of NW_027132499.1, from coordinate 3,799,027 downwards.
TGATTATGGTATGAGGAGATGTATGTTTTGCACCCTCTGCTGTGAGCAAAGAGGAGAGTTGCATGTGTATGTTCAGGATCCACTGTGCATCATTTCAGTGCAGAATTGTCTATATTATATAATTAGCAGGACACGGGTCTTACTACAAAGGGTGTTGTCAGTGATAAGCTGGGATACGAGAGCAGTCTAAGCATTTATTATCTGCATGCACTCTGGGTGAAGTGAGTGGGGTCTATTTTTGATGTAGCTGTACTGAACACTAAAGGCAGTAGTGAAGTGTGTGTGTGAGATCTGTGAATTATTTTCAGGTGGATGACAGCTGTGATTGTGATATGAGAAGATCTGTTTTGTATCCTCTTGTGTGTGAGAAAAGGGAAGAGGTGCCTGTGTACCTTCAGGATGCAGCAAGTCTCATTTCTGTACAGAATTATGTAGGTTATGTCCATAGCAGGGCATAGGGCTTTTATTATAAAAGACATTGTCAGCCGTGGGATGGAATATGAGAGTATTTTAATGCCATTATGATAGTTAAATGAAAATGAAAGCTGAAATGATATCCTGAAATGGTGAGTAAGTATAAATGAGTTGTAAAAGCTAAAAGGCATTGTAAATTGTACACGTGTGGATTCTTTCTGGGATGTTGGCTAAGTATGTGAGTATATTCCAGGATCTGGAATCTCCTGAATCTGATAGTACCAAGGGCCAGTATGAGGATGTGTTATGTGCATATTGAGGCAATGCTCAAAGAGGATAGAGGGAAAGTGGTGTGGGCAACCTTTTATTTTTCCTTTTACTCCTTTAATAGTGATAGAGGGAATCCTGTAGGTGAGAGTGAATGGGTTTAAAAGGAGGTGAAGAGTTCCTGTGGGATTGGCAGAGTAAAGGCATGTGTGTTAATGGGATGTATTAGGACACTGCTGAAAGAGAGCAGATTTAAAGTTGCCTGGGCAACTTTAACTGCATTTCCTGTTTTTCAAAGTTTGTGTTTTGCTCAACTCAGCATTATGCTAGGGGACAACATATCACCAAGCAACCTTAATTCTGTGTTAACATAGTTGTTTTTTTTCTCTATAAGAAGAAGAGAAGGGGACAAGAGAAGAATATATCTAAAGGAAGTTCTTGTCTTCAAACAGGCCTAGACGCAGCCAAAAAAATGTGCATGTGTACAGTATGTTTAGCTAGGAGGGGCCACATCTCTGGTGCTTCCCAAAATTTTCTTGTAAATGCCCCATGTAGACTTCATCATGATTATGAATGTGTGCTGATCTGACAACAAATGGGAATGAGGTTTCTTTGGGTATGTGGGGAAGGGGTTCTTCTGCAGAACCTCTTAAAATGTTAGATGCAATCTTCTGTATTTTAGGCAATTATATTTGGAAAGATTTTATTCAAAATCTGTGGGGGGATGGACCAAGCAGTGGCATGTGTGGGCGGGTTCCTTCTTTCATTGTCTTCCTGAGCATCCATTGAAGTGGATTGGAGCTGCTGGATGCTCAGCACTTAAAAAAATCACTTTACTTGTTTAGATTCTGAAATAATGAATTTAAAGGGCCATCTTTTAGGTGTCAGTTTTGAAAATCTTGAGCATTGTAGGCTGCTAAATCTGGCAATATTCAAAATTGGTAGGCTATTTTTGTTGAAGAAGGAAGCAGAGAACTGCAGCTATCTGAAGCTGAACCTGAGCAAGAAAGAGGTGGTACAGGTGGCAAAATAAGGTATTTTGAAGGGTTTTTTGCCAGTATACAATCTCCTTAGGTTGGCGTTTCATATCCAGTTAGTCAATTCAGTCTGTAGTCCAGGAATACTCTTGGATTCCTCAGTGACCCTGAGCTCTCACATACCAACAGCCACAAGTAATGCTTTCTGCCATCTCTGATTGGCTAGGAGACTCCATTATCCCAGCAGGCAAACAGCTGGCCTCAGTTATTCATGCCTTCATCACCTCTCGGCTGGACTACAGCAATGCAATATACTTGGGTCTGAAGTCTTCAGCTCTTAGGAAACCCCAACTAGTACAAAACAGTACAGGGCATCTTCCGAGCAACACAGGCTACAGTGACTTGTCCTCTAGTCTCTTCACTGGCTTCCCAAAGAATTTTGTGTCAAGTTCAAGGTTTCAGTTGCTGTCTTCAAAGTGCTCTATAGCCTGGGATATCAAAAAGATCCTGGTTGACAGCTCCGTTCCTGTGGCACAATGTAACCCTCAACAGTAAGAGTGAAGCTTGTCTGTGCAGGAGGCAAAACTTGCCTGGGTGGCAGTCTTAGACTGTGGAATAAAGACTAAGGACCGTCACATACTTCACCACTTTCTACTCCAAGTGCAAGGGACATTTCTTTGTTTTTGCCTTCTCTAATATAAACACATAGTAACACATATATTTATTTAAAAAACTACCAAAACAAAACACTCCACTGCACTTGTTTCTACCCCTAAAGAGAGGATGTGAGACCGAACACCATGCGTAGTCACATTGTGTAATGCACTGCTGAAAGGAATTCAGATATTGCAGTGATGAATGCAATATAAAAACTTATGTAGAATAGGTATGTCCTTTGTTTTGGAATGAAGACAGTTGAACAGCAATCTGCATTGAATGCATGTTCTCTGTTACAGTTGCCAATGCTGAAAAGTGTAGAGTCCATTCTCTAGGTGCGTGCTATATTGCAGTGTATTACTCTAAGCTAGATAACTACAGACTATTGCCTTGGGAACTGCTCTGCTTTTGTCATTGTTGACTAGTTATATGCTTGACGTGACCGTAACAATTGGCCCTGATGATTGTAACCACTGTTAGCAGTGAAAAGGGTTGTAATAATAAAACATCAGTAATTACAAAGAATTGCTTAGTAGAATGCAAAGGTATTCTTTTTGGCTGCTTTTTTATATACTTCATAAATACATTGAGTTGTATGCACATGTGTGAGTGTAATCTTTGTGTATCACTTTTACAAGAGCCAAAATCCAGTCGGTTATTTTGTCTAACCTAATGTAAGTCCGACTAGTAACTTGTTGCTGTTATTCTGCGATAGCTCAGCACACAAAGATAAAAGAAAAAGTACTCGTTTATATGGATGGTATACATATATGAGGTTTAAAGTTATCATTTATAAAATTGCAATTCCTACCATGCTGCATTATTAGTCAGAAAAAACTGATATATTAGAAAGAAAAACATTATGCCGAAGTATCTGCTAAATGCCTGTCTTTTAACTTGTTTTTTTTGGCCAGTTATAGCTTCAATTTTCAGTATATAACCATGCATAACACACAGTTTGTGTACAATCTACATATATTTAGATTTAAATTTATACTAAAAGAAATAGTGATTTTTGCAGCAACATGAAGGAAAAAAGTAAATCTAAAATTAGTGCTGATTCTTCTAAAGCAAACATTGTTAAATCAATGACAGAATAGTCGTACCATGTGCTGTCTCTGAGATTGCCATTTGTAGCTTAGCTAAAATAAGTCCTGAACTCTTAATCACATTTTGACATACAGTACATAGCAAATATTGAGATTAATGTTTTTAATTGTTACTTTGAAGTAGATGGAATTAACATGTTTAATGATTACCGTATTAACTTGTAAAGATTAAATGATACACAAAAGAAAATATTAATACTTTCAGATTCCTTTTACTGTCACCTTCTTTTTTCTTTTCTCCTCTCTAGGTCCTCCTAGCTAGCAGTTTTGTGCCAGTGTATGCAGGAATTAAAGCAGTGGAATATAAAGGAGAGGTAATATTGTGTTTTTTGAGGACTTGGGTATTTAATTACAAAAGCACTTTTCATCTGTGGTATCTAAATCTCAGATGGATTGCGGGGGTGGGAGAGAATCACAAGTCTGTTGTTTTGTTGCGTATTGATTGCTGTTTATTTAATACTGTAGATGAAAGCAGCTATTAGAGGACGTCATTCCAATCCATTCTTATACAAACATTTATAGTGAATGCCAGAGACACTATACATTTGGAAATGGTAGAGACCTGGAAGCAGCATTCTTAAAATGTTAATACAATATTCATTTATCTAGTCTGATGGGCTGCTAATGATTACAGTATTGTTTGTAGCACAAAAATCTCCAGTGTATTCTTTACCTTCTAAAAATTGTAGTTGAACTCAGCTGAGATGTACCAAAATGTTAATGTTACATTTAGTGGTTTTTCTCCCATCAGATCTTTTCCAAAATAAGTTGAAATAAATAATTTTGCACATCACTGAAATGCATTAATTTTTGGCAATTTAGTATCCGGCTGCCAAGAGAAAGCTCGAGTTCATTTCCTGTGCCAAGAATCTGGCTGGTTGTGGAAATGATGTATGTAGTAGCGTCTTGTACAATTCAACTCCACCGACATATCTGGCTCATAAGAACAATGCCCTGGACAATAACCCAAGTCACAGGGGTCAGATAAGAGGTCCCCCAGAGATTCAGTAACAGCCTCACTCCTTGCCAGATTAAGTCATTTGGATGTTGATCTTGTTTGCACAATGCAGGTGCATACATTGGATGTCGGAAGGACACTCTCTATTACTTGAATGGGACAAAATCTTTTTGTAAATTTAAGGCTACATCTATACTGCACATCACTTGTGGCAGCTTGTAGGGTATGTGCAGCTGTATGCCACAGTGAAAAACAGGCTGTGTCCATGCCGCGGTACATAGTTACACCTGTCAATGAAAGGCTCTGGAAGGGGAGCGGCAGTAAGGAAAGACTGGCAGCAGGGAGCTGGCAGAGTCTTTCCCTGCTGCCAGTCTTTTCCTGCAGTGTGGAAAGACTCCAGTAATGGGGAGATAGCAGTGCAGATGGGGAGGCACTGCTTGGGCAGGTAGAGATTCGTGTAGGTATATACCTGGGTACATATATATAGGCTTCAGTGTCTTTACTTGCCAAATCTGTGCCTCACCATGTACACTGCTATTTGTACTCCTGCTAGTGGAGCTAGCTCTGTATGTTCTCTACACACTCCAGTAAGAAGTTTGCAGTGTGGGTGTACCTCAGTTTTTTTGGTGTTTGGCAAGAAGTTGAAAGGCTAGGCCATTTCAATTCGAAGGTAACCTGATGTGACTCAGTGTTGTCCAAGAGGATCCCATTCCCATTCCCTAGACGAAGGGCAGCCACTGTTGCTTGCCTATATATCTGCCAAAACTGAAATGTGCAGAGCTACTGCTTTGTGCTCAATTCAGACTATTACGTGGCTCTGTTATCTCAGTTCAGAAACTAAATCTGTGGATGATTCAGGGGAAGTAGTATTTCCATTGTTTAGGAGTACTGAGTCTTCCTCCTGAAACTTGCTGATTTCTTAATGTGGAAAGCTGCAGAGAAATTTCTTAAGGATGAGAAAAATGGTTACTTAACAGTAAATGTAACCATTCAAATGTATTGGGTCTGCATATCCACACTGATCTCTCCCCTCTTCTTTGGTGATGATTGAATATAATGTTGAGGGGAATTTACCGGCAATTAGAGAGTGTGGAGCCTTTCACCTTCTATTCCAGAATGTTTAAAGACTGGATAAGACATGCAAAAATTTTACTACTTGGTGATGGTTCTGTGCCTCATGAAGCAAAGCATGTAACTCTTAAAGAATGGCTCTGCAGATGCAATATATTCAGAGAATTGCATTTATTGGTAGATGTAGATTCCATTAGGCCCAGCCTTCATGCTTTACATCCTCAATTTGTGTTTCTGGATTGGTTTTCATTGCACACTATTTCAGAATTTCCTCATCTTTGCATTTTGAGCCACTTATAATAATTCAGAAGTTTTTGCATTTTCAATCAGTGTTCATAGCTCTAAAGATACTGTGCAATGGCATGGAAGGTACCTGAAGCAGGGACTGCAGTGCTTAAGCCTATGGGACAAGTGATTTGTAATTCAGATCCTTTTAGAAGTTGTGTATATGGTCTCACAGATGTTGAAGTCAGTTTTGAGGAGGGGGACTTTGGAATCGGAAACTACGGTGGCATCCAAAATGGGTTTTCCTTGCATCTGAGACGACACTTTTTGAAAAACCTTAGCATGTTTACCTTATTATTACATCGTTTATTTCCTGAAACTGGTCAGTGGATAAATAATTTGGTAATAGCAATTTTTCTGGAAGAAAATATTAAGGGGCCTCAAATGGAGACTGAGAAAATGCCTCTTCATTCAAAGCTAATTCGTGGGTACTGGTGACTAAAAAGAAGAGGAAAATATGTTAGAAACGGAATTATGAGGAGGCCAAGAGGAAGTCATATCTCCTCTACTGAGAATTCTGATTGTTTGAGCTCTTTCACTTTTGTATTCTAATTATGTATGTCAGGGGACATGGGAAGATATTTTTTGACTGAGGGACAGTTCTTCCCAAATGTAGTTCAAAAGAAAAGATCTGAAACACAGGATATCCTTCAATAAAAATAGAAGCTACAACGAAATTGAAAAGAGCAGCTATTTTTCTCTTGCTATGGCAGGTGTTATGATCTGTTTTAAAAAGACAAATCAAAGTAATTTAAGAGAAAATAAAAATATATAATATAAACAGAATTAGAAAAAAGTGAAAGTACTAAGGTGGAGATATTAGGAAAATGGGAGCTTAAAGAAAGTGGGAAGTGAGATTTTTATGAGAAGTACAGTAGTGTAGGTAATACGCTATTGGGGACAACCCAGTTGTTCTGCAGCACCAGGCAAAAAGAAGACTGTCATAGAGTCACAGTGTGTGGGCATATGAGAGGGAGCAGTCTGCTGGAATCGAGTTGGCTATAGAGAGAAGGCCAGTTGCAGCATCATATGTCTGGCCACAGATAAGGGAGCTGGGCCAAGGTCAACTGCCCTTGTAAAGCTAAAGTTTACAGAAATTTGCATTGTTTTGCACTTGGATAATGGGCACTTGATAATTGCACACATGCGATCAGCTCATTCCTCCAATGAGGACTTAATACCTTTTTTGTGTTGTTTGTAGAATTATCGTTTATGATTAGCAAAATTAAAAGTTATAGAGATTTGAAAATTGTTTCAGCCTAGTATGAAATTTGTTTCTTCGGAGGTCAAAGCCTTACTCAGATGTCCCTCTAAGCATATAACAACAAATCCAATCTAGTCTAGCAAACCCATGTTTTTTTGTATAGATTGAAAGGTGAGGCATATTCTAGCTGTCAAATTAACAAAGACAATCTTATGTTCTGAATTAATATTAAAATATTATAGTAGTTTAGACATGAATAATTTATTGAAATGGATTAATGGTTGTTGTTTCCATAAAAAGCTTAACCAGTCAGGACAATGCTAGTTAATGTCAGAAAATTATAAAATGTCCTTGTTGCCACAGCAGTTGCCTGCATTAGCAACCATTAACTTAAGGTTAACTCAGAACACTGTTAATGTAATTAAACAAATTGCTATAATTAGGTCAGGAAACTTAATATGTTACTGTTACCATCATCATGTGACAGTTTTTTAACCTTTTTTGAAGATTTGATACTCATCTACTGTCAGTATTCTGTCATTGATTTTCATAGTCAGAATTGCATAATTGTGTGCTTTTGTCCATTGAGCTGTGTTATCCAAGTTGTCTTAGTTTTGGGCATAATAAATAATTGTAATAAGAAAAGCAATCATACGTATAATTGGGTAGAAAGTCCATCTTCTACAACTGAAATTGGAATTCCAGTTGTAGCTTTTAACTTTCTGCAAAAAGTTCCTTTGCGTCCATATTTTTATTATGCTACAAATTTGTGTAAGTGATTTTTTTTGGTTTTGAATAATTGTTATATAATACCATGTTAGAATTGTTATATAAATATAGACGTATGCATGAACATGTACATTTCTATTGTTTATATATATGTACGCACATAGAGAGACACGTTGTATCAAAATGCAAAATTGTAAATTAATAGTATTCTAAATTCTGTATCATCTCTGAGAAATTCTGTTGTATCGGAGCTTTTGAGGTGTTTATTTTACTGATATTAATATGTTGCTCATATTAATCTAACTAAAAAATTCAGAATGACAATGAATAGTCATTGAACCAGAGAGAATGAGTGGTTAGGGCACGAATTTACAATGTGGGATGCCCAAATTGAAGAACCTATTCCAGTGACTACTTAATTATTTATACACAGTGGGAGAGACTGAGAGAGATCTGCCCCAGAGTATCGCAGAATCCAGTGATTAGGGATCATTCCTGCAATGAGGGAGAACAAATTGAAATTCCTTCTCTACATCAGTCAGAGAGGGAATTAAACCTGGGGCTCCCATATCCCAGGTGAACTATCAAATAACTGGGCTGACAGTTATAAGGGAAGCTCTACCCAGAAAAAATATAATTTAGGGAGAAAACTATTCAGTGAATTCATGTCAAATTCATGAATAGTTTTGGGTTGCCCAAAACTGCATTTTCAGCAAATAAAATATTCACTATGAAAAATTGTGCCCAGCTCTAGTCAGCACATATCAAAATCTGACTTTATTTTCCAATAGAAATGGATTGATGGTGGCCTTACCAACGGCCTCCCTATTCTGCCTGTGGGACGAACAGTCACTGTTTCTCCTTTCAGTGGTCGATTAGATATCTGTCCACAAGACAAAGGATATGTAGATCTCTATGTTAAAGTTGCAAAACAAGACCTAATGGTGAGTGAGTGACTTGTTTTTAACTAATTTTGATGATGGCATAATTATCATTCTTTTTGCTAGCTTAGTTTTATATGGAGACTTTCAAGAGCAGCTAAAGCAGTTTGGTACCCAACTCCCATTGACTTTTTATGGGAATTGGGTACCTAACTCCTTTAGGTGCATTTAAAAAAAAATAAAGTGTTGGATTTTCAGTTTATAAAATTTGCTCAATGGTCATATGTATAGTTTTTTTTAAAGCTTACAAACTCCATACTAGAGCAATGTTTTATTTAAAAAAAAATAGAAGAAGATAAAAAAGTTATTTTATCCTAATACAATCCCTCTAGCAAAGGACCTGGGGAAAGAAAAGACATCATGTCCTACAACTTCCAAAGTGAAGTAATTATTCCAAAATAAAGTGATTCTTATTCCAGAATAGTGTCCAGAGCTATTCTGCAATAGCTATGTAAGGTTGCCACCTCTGAGATACAAAAACTCAAGACGTCCATGATGATCCTGAGCCCACAAAACTGGACAGCTGATAGTATGTACTGAGCACTGTGACATTCCTCTCTGCAATCTGGGCTGGTATATATCACTGTCACTCCATTCCCCCACTCCTGGAGTTCATTTTGCACTTGCCCTGCTGTGTGAACCCCCACTCCTGGGTCAGTTTACTCAAAGCCTCTTGCAGATAAACAGCCCCTGTTCTAGTGAGTGAGTGTTTCTGGTCAGTCAATCATGGGATTATGCAATGGTGTGACCCCCCCCCCAGCCAACATCCCCAGTCCCAGATGCAACCTAGGAACTGCCATCGTACAGAATTCAGTGCTTCCCACTGTACTCTGCAAGCTCATTAGGTTAGTCAGTTTATCAAAGAAATTGATATGCACCAGCTCTGTCTCTTTAAATGAAGTCTCTACACACAGCCAAGATTGATCAGGAAGAAATAAAACAAATTGCATACTAAACTAAATTTATTATTCAGTAGCTATACAGTCTTTGATGGTTAATCTTACCACACAGGCTGGCTGACTCCCTCAGCCAACCCCTCTCCTGCCCCTGGGCAGTCTGTCAGTTGCTTGTTGTTGCTTCATAGATGGATTCCAAGGGAGGACTCCAGAGACAAAAATGCCTCTGCCTTTGACATGTTTCCTACCCCTGGGGTCAGGTAATTGGGCCAGGTCCTTCAATGGGCATGATTTCCTCCACTTGAGTCAAATGAGCATCGCCTTATCAGGTGCTCAGACCAGTCCATTGTTCCTGTATGCATGCCTCTGCAAGGTGTGAACCCTCACTTTGCTTTGTGTTTGCCAGGATCTGTTCAATCCAGACAAATTTGAGAAACACATTTGGGAATATTGCCTAGTAGAGTTTCATAACTCGCATGTGACACTGCAAGAAGCATACTATCATAACCATAATGTTCAGTATATCATGAAAATTCCAAAAACACCTTACATGACATATTTTGCATTAAACAATACACAGTTACACTATAAGGGTGAACATGAATGATACACAAATCACACCATAAGGGTGTACATGGAGTACAGCGTGTTACAAGCACACTTTTTCAGAACAGCCACCTCAAAAAAGGATGATTCTGGGAAAACCTGAACAGGTAGCAACCTTATATGCTAGTTAATTTCCCTGTGTACTTGAGGCCTAAGTGCCTTCGTCATAGATTCATAGAGTTTAAGGCCAGAAGAGATCACTAGATCATTTTGGTCTGACCTCCTGTGTATCTCAGGCCATTAAATTTCACGCCGTTATTCTTGTATAGAACCCAGTCATTTGGTTTGATTAAAGAATAAATTGTCTTTGGCAAATGCATATCTTCCAGAAAGGCATCCCAGCTTGACTTGAAGACCTCAAGAGATGAGAATCCACCACTTTCCTTAGTATTTAATTCTAATGGTTAATCACCCTCATTGTTAAAAAATGTATGCCTAATTTCTAAAATGAATTTGTCTGACTTCAGCTTCTAACCATTGCTTCTTATTGTGCCTTTCTCCACTAGATTGCAGAGCCCTTTAGTACCCAGTATTTTCTCTCTACATTTATACACTGTAATGATGTCACCTCTCAATCTTATTTTTGATGAATTAGCCAGTTTGATCTTGTTTAGTCTCTCACTTTAAGGCATTTTCTTAAACTCTCATAATTTTTGTGGATCTTTTCTGTATCCTCTCCAATATTTCAACATCCTTTTTAAAATGTGGACATAAGAACTGCATGTAGTATTTTGGTATCTGTTTCATCAGTGCTGTATACAGAGGTAAATTCACTTCCCTACTCGCTACTGCCTGTTTATATATCCAAGGATCACATAATCCATTTTTGCCACAGCTTGGCACTAGGAGCTCATGTTGAGTTGTTTGTTCTTTATATCCTTTTCAGAGTCACTGATTTCCAGGATACAGTCCCCAATTCTGTAGGTATAGCCTTTTTCCCAGTTGTTTGTTCCTAGATGTATCACCTTGCATTTGGCTGTATTAAAACACATTTGGTTTGAATGGGTCCAGTTACCAAGAGATGCAGATTCTTCTATATAATTGCCCTATTCTCATTATTTACCACCCTGACAATTTTTATGTCATATGCAAATTTTATCGGTAGTGGTTTTGTTTACTTCCACATCATCAATGAAAATGTTGAATAGTGTCTGACCTAGTACTTATCCCTGCAGAACTCCATTAGAAACATCTCATTCAATGTGAATTCCCCATTGACAGTTATTTTATGTTATATGTCAATTAGCCAGTTCTAAATCCATTTAATGTGTGCTTTATTGATAGTTTGTGGTGCTAATATTTTAATCAGAAAATGGAGCGGTATTAAGTAAAACACATTACAAGTAAAAATATATTACATCTATGCAATTAACTTTACCAGCCAAACTTGTAAGGTCCTCAGAGAATGAAATCAGGTTTGTTTGACAAGACATACTTTCCATAAAACCATGTAGACTGGCATTAATTATATTCTTGTCCTTTAATTCTTTATCAATTGAATTTCATATCAGCTTTTCCATTATTTTGCCTGGGATTTATATCCAGCTAACTAGCTATAGTTACCTCTCCACTTGCCCCTTTTTGAATATTGGCACATTAGCACTCTGCCAGTCTTCTAGAATTTTCTCACTATTCCAAAACTTATTAAAAATTGACATCAGCCAGCAAAAGATCTCCTTAACCAACTCTTTAAGACTCATGGGTGCAAGTTATCAGGGCCTGCTGCTTGAAAAATATTTATCCCTAATACATAATGTTTCACTAACTTCCTTTGTTACTAATGTGCTGGAAAATACATAATACTCATGTGAAATGAGTACTTCATCCTGTTTCTTTCAAAGTACAGAACAGAAATATTCATGGAACTTTTCTGCATCAGGATTAACAATTTTACCATCTCCATCTGGTAACAAAGGAGTAGGGGGAAGTATACCATTGCAAGGATTTCTTTTGTTCCTAATATACTGCAAACCAGACAACTGAGTAATTTGTTGTCAATTGCTCTTAACCCTGGGTACCTTAAATGCTTTGCTGGTGTGGCTCAGTGTGGACATCAAGCCACAGAGAAGCATGCACTGAGTGTCTGTGATAAGCAGCTCTGAACCAGCAACTCTGATTCCAGCACTCTGCTTGTTAAACCCCAGCCACAGTCTGGTATACACCAGTTCTGGTTATACCTTGCAAGATGACCTCAACACTTCCCACCAGTCTCAGATTTTTCCAAAAGCATGTGTTCTGCAATGTCCAGTTCTTCCCTGGACCATTCACTGGAATAATAAGGTTTGTTTGTTCCTCTAAAGAGACAAAATGCACAGCTTTATCACTTTAACAGGAGTTAACTTTGATTCAAATACAGCACTGGGTTGGTATAGATTCAAAGTAAAACAAGTTTATTAACAAAAGGAGATAGAATTTTGTGTGTGTTAAAGAACAAAAGATAGTGTTAGAAATGGTTACAAGCAAAAAAAGTGAAAAATGCTTTCTAATGGATAAGCTATGTACACAACAAACTATAGCCTTTGTTCAAGATAGTTTCCTTATCAATCTACCTTCCAGCAAGATGGCTGACCACCACTCTGGTGAGGATCTCCCACAAAGTTCATAGTTCTTGGTTCCTTTGTCATCTTAGGTGTCATCTTGGGGTTCTTTGCTCTTCTCTGGTTCTGGTTTATACTCCAGTGAGCCTAGAAATGGATTCTTCTGAGGATTACCACCCCAAAGTAAAGCTCATTCAAGCTGTGAGGAAGAAAACATGAAGTCTGTTAATGAAAGGAATTCCATGCTTGCTTCTTCTCCCAGCAAATGCATGTTTTCTTGACATGTGATTGTATAATTTTTAGACACTCTGAAAATGTTTTACTATATTGGTTGCATGAGATCTCCAGTATATGTCGCTGATGTTAAAGTCTCCCATCACAACATAATTTTTCCTTGCTCGCACTACAGACAGGTGCTTAAGGGAGTAACTGATCCTGCTCACTGGTTTGATTCAGTGGTCTGTAACAGGTTCAAGATCCCGTGCTTTTAAGTTATCAATAACTCTAAAACAAGTAATATGTTTTTAATATAGAATGTCATATCCCAATTCTTTCACCCACTCTGTCCTTCCTAAACCAGTCATAGCCAGTGATTCTAACATTCCAGTCATGCAAATCCTCCCACCATGTTTCAGTAAAGCTAATTATATCAGATTTATTCTGACCAATGTAAGCTTCCAATTTCTCTTGCTTGTTGCCCAGACTCCTACCATTCAAGCTGTTGAAAAATGTTATTCCATCATATTTTTGTCACATTAGTTCAATTTATTCATGATGCACTGGTTTTGAGTTTGTACTACATTTGCCTCCTCCCCTTATTTTCAATTATTTTCCAGCTGGGAGGATTAGCTCCCTGTTTGTGAGATGCAGGTTGTCTTGTTCGTTTGGTCCTCTCTCCCAGGGCAATGTGGCTCAGTGTTCCACAAATCTTAACTGTCAGCTTCACACCAGGCATGAAGCCAACAGTTCACTTACAGTATGTTCTGCCTTCTTACCTGTGATGAGAATTAGGGGCTTGAATCATATGCTGTATCACAAATTCATTCCTATGCAGAAGACCAGCACAAGGCCTTTGCATCACTAAAGTCCTAATTGAGCACTTAAAATAGGTTTTAACAGAAAGTTCAGTGATGTGCTAGTGTTCTGTACAAGAATGAATCACCTTGAAATACAGTAAACCAGTGGAAGGATTCAGGGACATGAATGAAGTGAGAGAGAGATTACTTTGGCAGAGGCATTTTGAACTAATGGAGGTGGGAAATGCTGAGGACAGACAGAAGGTTGCATTACTCAAAGTAAGATGATTAGCATATGGATAGGGATTATAGCAGTAGGAATGGTTTGGAAAGATTATTTTGTGGGTGGAAATAACATGTCTATGCTATCTGTTACATATTACTTAGCTATGATTTACACCAAGTACCCATATAGAAAATAAGTTAACATTGGCCAACTGAGTCATCTAGCTGAGTCTTGGTTGTAACTATAAATAAAGTTTGGTGCCTCATCCACACATGCTAAAGAGCTTATTTGCAGGGTCCTGTGCTTTCTGTGATTCTGCATCCGTGGAATTTGCCACAGAAGTCACCTCTTGCTGCACAGTTGTGCTCCAGAATCTAAGGTGTCTCTTTGAACAGTTTCCAGTCCTTATAGTTAGAGAGACAATCTTGAAAATGTTAACCAAGTAAACTGATGCAGTGATGTGTGTCTGAGTCTGCAGACAGCCTGAAAAAATAGTTCTGAGAGTTTTGAACTGCCCTATTCAATTCAAACAGGGCTCCAGAGACTTGGTGATTCCCTGGTTGCAAAATTTGGTTAATTATTTATTTCAAATAAAAGGTAATTATTCTATAATAATGATGCACCATTTGTGAAGTGTGTAACAATATTTATTAAATTAGTTAATCGTTTAAACTAATAAATACCCAATAACTTATTAAATCTAGTTTTATTTATCATTGGATTAAATTACCTACAAATAAAAGTCTTAATGAAAGTTTATCTCAAATGTAAGGAAGGAGAGCAAATCTATAGCCAGACAATCATTACATGTTCAGGATGATCAACTGGGATCTTGAATAGTCCTCAGCTTGTTGGAAATATCAGTTACCTATCCTAAAGCTGGATGGTGTGGGGGGGCAGAGAGATGAAAAGACAAAGAGAACAAGAAAATCTAATATAATAGTTTGTCCTCCCAGTTACCTAACTTACAATACTTCTCTATTGCAGTTGTCTGTGGCCAACCTGGTAAGACTTAATCAAGCTTTATTCCCACCAAGCCAGAAAGAGATGGAATCATTGTACCAAAATGGATTTGATGATGCTGTACATTTTCTACTAAAGGAAAACTGGTTTGAATAGATTATGTGCATGGAAAATTAACGTCTGATGGCTGTCAAAACAAAGTATATGTGTCATGCAAAACCCAAGAGATTGCTGCCATGATTTTTGTTTATTAAAATACGAATGCTGGAGGTATTGCATCTGTCAAAAAATATACAGGTGCTTTGGCGGAAATTTGTCAGCATGTCAAAATGGAAAATTGTACTTACATGGTAAAAGAATCTGTTGTTTTAAATAGGTGTAATACTAAAATCTATTAAAATTAAAAGAAGGTCTTCATTTAGGATGTATGGTACAGACTAATGTGTTACTTCATGAAATACTGAAAATGAGATTGCTGACATTAATCATATATGAGATATTCATTCAGGTTGTGTCCTGAAAGTGTGCACTGCATCTAGTTCTCTTAAGTTTTGAATAGTTGCGTACTTTCTCTGTTAATCCTATTTTTGTGCACAGGAATTGACTGTTGTAATACTCCAAGCATGGACTCTAATTACAAAGAGACTATCAGAAACAAAACAATTTAATTGCATTTCTTTAATTATAATACATGTATTTTTTCACCTTTAGAACTTCTTGTCCTTTAAATCAGTTCCATTACTTTTAAAATCCTGAAATACATATGTTTCAAAATTTAAGAAATTTTTTTCTGTAAAATATGTTAGAAAGAAGAGAGAACTAGATATATTAAATTTTATTTATGCAGTATTTTTGTCTACTAAATTTTAATAAACTAATTTATGTTTGGAACTTTTTCAGCTATTTATTTTGTTGTAAATTTCTCAGTACTGTGGTGTTGCACTTCACTGATATATTTTGGACAAATGATCGATATTTTTGGAAGGCAAGTTTTAGGCCACAGAATCTACTCCAACATTGAAACTATAATACCAACTTCAAAATAGCTCTACATTTGCTCTTGACTCTACTTTAGCCCTCAGATTCATCTTCCCCAAGTTCTTATAGGTACCTTCACCAAGAAGGACTTGAGTCTATGCTCATTGAAGATAATGGTAGAGCTCCCATTGACTAGAGTGGTGCAGGATCTGGGCTCAATATACTAGGAATACGAGTACTGAGACACTTTCTTGGGGTGCTCAGGGCTGAGGTCTTGTTATCATCCTGACTCAGGAAGAAAGAGACTTGCTTATGCTGCCTTACCCTACCAGTATGTTAGCTACCCAAACAATCTCTTCAGGGCTCTGCCAATCCTCATTTTGCCTTGCAGGTTATCTGGATCCCAAGCTCCCTTAAAGTGTTCTCCTGCAGTATCCATCCTTTAACCATTGGACAGCCACAGAAATTACCAGCTAAACTGTCCCCAAAGAAATAAGTGCATACGCCAACTTGTTGGGTTCATTTGGGTATCAGCGCCAATACAACATCACAGCACTGAGATGTATTTGTAGTGAAAACAATCACAGTTGATCAAAGGCTATAAGTTAAGAGGTAGTGAATAAGGATATTGATGGAAACAGAAATGGTTACATATAAAACAAAAAGTATAACATGCATCTTACAATCTAAACTTAACTTTAACAGGCTACAAACATTTGTCTAAAGCATTTATATCACCTAAAGCAATCATCCAGTGTTTCCAACCAACATGGCTGGCCCCTTTAATGAATGTAAAAAGTACTGTCTTTTTTTTTTTCCTCAGTGAAGGATAACAAAGTATCTTTTTTTCTCCTTATGTCCTCCAAATTCATTTCTTTGTTCCCAGAGTCAGGATGATCCCTCATGTTCATTCCCTGGTATGGTGGCTCCATGTTGTTTTCACATCCTCATAAAAATGTAGAACTGGAAGTGATCTTGATAGATTATCTAGTCCAGTCCCCTGCACTGTGGCAGGACTAAGTATTATCTAGACCATCCCTAACAGGTATTTTTGTAACCTGTTCTTAAAAACCTCCAGTGACAGAGATTCCAAAACCACCCTAGTAATTAGTTCCTGTACTTAACTATCCTTACAGTTAGGAAGTCTAATCTAAATCTCCCTTGCAGCAATTTAAGGCCATTATTTCTTGTGCTGTCTTCAGTGGTTAAGGAGAACAATTTATCACCCTCCTTTCTATAACAACCTTTTATGTAATTGAAGACTGTTTTTCTGTGTCCCCCCACCCCCAGTCTTTTCCAGACTAAAGAAACCCATTTTTTTTTCATATTGACTTGTAGGTCATGTTTTCTAGGCCTTGAGTCATTCTTGTTGCTGTCTTCTGTATCGTCTCCAGTTTGTCCACGTCTTTCCTGAAGTGTGGTGCCCAATACAGCACAAAATGCTCTAGTTGAGGCTTTATCAGTGCTGAATAAAGTGTGAGAATCATGTCTCGCTTCTTCCTTACAATACCGCTTCTAATACAACCCAGTATGATACTCACTTTTTTTTCAGGAGTATTATGTTGTTGACTCATTTAGTTTGTGATTATAGCCCCCATATCCTTTTCTGCAATACTCCTTCCTAGGTAGTCACTTGCCATTTTGTATTTGAGCAGTAATTATTCCTTCTTAAGTGTAATATTTTGCATTTGTCCTTATTTGATGTCATCCTATTTATTTGACACCACTTCAGTTTGCCAAGATAATTTTGAAGTCTAACCCTGTCCTTGAATAGAACCTTATCTAGGACAGAACCTGATGGGATCCCACTCGATATGCCCTTCCAGCTTGATTGTGAACCATTGATAACTGCTCTGAGTATGGTTTTGCAACCAGTTGTACACCCATCTTAGAGTAGGTTTTTAGCTATATTTCCCTAGTTTGTTTGTGAGAAGGTCATGTGAAACAGTATCAAAAGCCTTATTAGAGATATATCCAACGTTTCTTCTTCGAGTGCTTGCTCATGTCCATTCCACTATAGGTGAGTGCACGCCACCGTGCACAGTTCCCGGAACTTTTTTTCCTTTAGCAGACCCTGTAGGGCCAGCTCTGGTGCCCCCTGGAGTCCTGCACACATAACGTGGTATATGAGGCACTGCCGGCCCTATGCCTCCTCAGTTCCTTCTTTCTGCCCGTGATGGTTGCTGGAATTAGCCTTGCTCTCTGCAAGTACTATTCCCCTTGTCTGAACTCTTTGTTATTCGAAGTACTTTAGTTAGTTTTAAATAGTTGTTAAGTAGAGTTAAGTAGTGTTAAGTGTAGTTAGATAAAAAGTCCCTGAGGGACATAGGGCAGCCAGGCCATGCCCCGGGCGCCTGAATTTAAGCCATGTGCCTCCTGTGGGAAGGCTTTCCCGCTCAGCGACTCCCATGATTGGTGCCTTAAGTGTCTGTGGGAAGAGCACAGGAAAGATAAATGTAAGATCTGCAGGGCTTTTAAACTGCGGACTCAGAAGGACCGAGAGATCCGGTTAAAAGCCCTGCTAATGGAGGCAGCACTCCGCCCAGCGTCCGAACCATCCGCTCCACCACAGCACAAAGCGTCTCCTCGGTGCAGAGTGCACCGCTGGCACTGGCCTCAACTCAGCATCGAGCAACATCCCCGGTGCTGAAGAAGAATAGACAGCATGCGGCACACGGACACTCCCCTGCGCCATCGGTATGGGCAGGGTCGATTGCGGAGATGCACCGGCCATGGCCCATCAAATCCTCACTGGTGCCTGCATCTCCGAGCAGGGAGCCTCCCCCAACTCCTGGAAGTGGGAGAGTGCCCCTGCCAACGCCGTCGACACCGGAGGCTTTTCAGGCGGCAAGAGCCTTGTTGGCCTTGCCTATGCCACCTCCTCCCCACCCTCCCCCTGCCGAGGGAGAAGGGGCCAGTATCCCGGGGCAAGCCCGCATTGGGTCCCCCCTGAAGGTACAGGGAGGAAGATCTCCCGCCAGACGGCCACCGGGGGTAGAGTGAGGACATTCCCCCAGCAGTCGCTCTACGTTGGTGTCTTCGAGCCAGCCTGCTTTGACTTGGGCTGTGGAGTCTCCCTCTGGAGTCAGGCCAAGGGGTGGCACCAGTTGAGGTCCACCAGGCGGCGCTCAGACAACTCCTGCTCCGCATCCCAGCACCGAGGAGTTCGCCCGCACCAAGGCGGCACAGAACCCGGTCACCTTCGGAGGACTTGGCACTGAGGGTTCGCCCGCACAGAGGCGGTGCAGAACCCGCTCACCACACGAAGACCCCGCATCGCTCAGTACCTGACGCGGAACCCGGTCGCTATTCAGACTCGGCACCCCAGAATTCGGAGCGGCGCCGGTCCCGATCACCAAGGGGCAAGCGGCACCACAAGTCCTCGGTACTGAGATGGCATTCCGGTACCGAGAGCTCTTTGGAGTGCGCCTCCATCCGTCAGCACCGCTCTCAGCGATGGAGGCGGTCTTTGTCATCCTCCACGTCGGAGGTGTCGAGAAGACAGTCCCCAGCACGACACAGCATCCGGGACCGAGGACAGCCATAGCACTGCCGGTCTAGTAGCTTGGGGTTCCACAGGGGGGACAGTCGGGACAGCCGGCGCCCCCACGTGGCATCACAGCAAGTGGTGCAACCAGCTCCGGTTTGGGCCCAGGGACAATGGCTGCAACACTGGCCTTATTGGGCTCCCTGGCACTCAGGGGCTCTAGTCGGGGGAGGAGAGGCATCTGCACATCAACGTGAAGGAGCTGAGGGCTATTTGCCTAGCATGCAGGGTGTTCCTCCGATTCCTGACAGGCAGAGTGGTGCAGGTGCTGACTGACAACACCACAGCTATGTTTTATATAAACAGACAGGGAGGGGCACACTCCTCGGCTCTCTGTGAGGAAGCTATCCATTTGTGGGACTTTGCCGTGAGGCACAACTTCCACTTGACTGCCTCTCATCTCCCGGCAGTGAGGAATGACAAGGCGAATCACCTCAGCAGATCGTTTCTACCCCGCCATAACTGGTCAGTGCACCCGGAGGTAGTGACTATGATCTTCCAAAAGTGGGGTGCCCGAAGTTCTGCTCACTCCAGGGTTGCGAGACCGAGTTGATTTCCGATGCGTTCCTCATCGACTGGACGGGGACCTTCATGTATGCGTTCCTGCCCATTCAGCTCCTGCCCAAGGTCCTACTGAAAATAAAGAGGGACAGAGCAGACGTCATACTCATCGCTCTGGCCTGGCCGAGACAGCACTGGTTCAGCATGCTGCTGGACCTTTCGATCGCTCCATCCCTGGAGCTCCCAAGACGGCACAACCTTCTCTCCCAGGACCATGGTCTCCTGTTGGACCCGGACCAGGACTCCCTACACCTCACGGCCTGGAGGCTCTGTGACTGATGGAGGAAAAGAGAGCTTGCTTGATGCAGGTCCAACAAGTCCTGCTGGGCAGCAGGAAACCTTCTACCCAGGTCATGTATCGGGCTAAGTGGAAACGGTTTACCTCTTGGGCAGAATCCCGGGGCATTCCGCCCAGCCTCTCGCCTGTTCAGGTGATCCTGGAGTACCTGCTCCAGCTAAAGCTCCAGAGTCTGGCGCTGGCCTCGTTGAAGGCTCACTTGGTGGCCATTTCGGCCTTCCATCAGCCGCTAGAGGGGGGGAGATCCCTGTTCTCCCATCCCATGTCCGTCAGGTTCCTCAAGGGAGTGGAGAGGCTGTATCTGCAGGTCTGCGACCTGGTGCTTCCCTGGGATCTCAACCTGGTCCTCTCGAGACTCACGGGGCCCCCCTTTGAACCCATGGGTTCATGCCCTCTGCTCATGCTTTCATGGAAGGTAGCCTTCCTGGTGGCCACTACCTAAGCTAGGAGGGTCTCTGCAATTAGGGCCTTGACCTTGGAGCCCTCTGATACAGTATTCTATAAGGATAAGGTGCAATTGAGGCCGCACCGAGCCTTCCTGCCCCAGGTGTTTTCCCAATTTCATTGTAAGCAAGATATTTTTCTCCCTGTGTTTTTTCCCAAACCGCACGGTTCGGAGGAGGAGAGGAGATGGCAGTCGCTGGACGTGAGATGAGCCCATACCTTCTACATTGAGCATACAAAGCCGTTCCGGAAATCTACGCAGCTCTTCGTTGCAGTGGTGGACCGGATGAAAGGCTCACCTGTCTCCACCCAGTGCATCTCCTCATGTATTACATCGTGCCTCAAGTTCTGCTATGAACAGGTGAGGGTGCCGCTTCCGAGAACCATCACAGCACACTCAAGCCTCGTCTACAGCCTTCCTGGAGAGAGTGCCCCTGCAGGACATCTGCAAAGCTGCCACCTGATCGTCAGTGCATACCTTCACGTCCCACTACACCATTGTCTAGCAGGTGAGAGAGGACACGGGATTCAGCAGAGCCGTGCTGAGGGCAACTCACTGGTAACTCCTACCCACCTCCAAGGTATTGCTTATTAGTCACGTATAGTGGAATGGACATGAGCAATCACTCGAAGAAGAAAACAAGGTTACTTACCAGTAACTGATGTTCTTCGAGATGTGTTGCTCATGTCCATTCCACAACCCACCCCCCGTCCCCGCTGCTGGAGTTGGCAGAAAGAAAGGACTGAGGGGGCGTAGGGCCAGCAGTGCCTCATATACCGCGGCATGTGCGTGGGACTCCAGGGGGCACCAGAGCCGGCCCTATGGGGTCTGCTAAGGGGGAAAAAGTTCCGGGAACTGTGCACAGTGGCGTGCACTCACCTATAGTGGAATGGACATGAGCAACACATCTCAAAGAATATCAGTTTCTGGTAAAGTAACCTTGTTTTCGTGATCACCGTTATCCAAGCTGCCTTCCACCTTCAAAGTACTTTTCCCATTCAAAAATATTTTGGTGACCTTTATGTGAAGAGCCATAGTATTGAAGTGGGTGTGGCAGAACATTAGAATTTGGCAGGGAAACAGTCGTTAGTGAACCATTGTATGTTCCAGTCTTCTTTCATATGGCTTGGGTAGGTAGCAGTGATTACAAATTTATGTCTAGGTTAGATAGCCAGCACACTGTCACAGCAGTAAGCTGATGAATGTCCTTCAGGCCCGTGACAAAAGAGCAAAGGGGACACTCAGGTATGATGTGCTCCATCGTTTGTGACTGGTGACTACAGTTGCATACAAGTTGCATACGGAAAATCAGATATAAAGATACAAAAGTGTCACAGCACACTAGTACTAGAAAATTGCTTACTTTCTCATTTTTAGCATATAATTATAAAATAAATCAGTTGGAATATAAATATTGTGCTTACATGTCAGTGTGATACTTGAGCCTGTTTTTCACTTGGGAGCCTTGTCTGAAGCCCAAGTGGCAGGTCTGAAGCATGTAACTTAGCTTCGTATTAGTTGATATACTGGCCTGTGGTTGGTCCAATGGTTTACAATAAATTTACCAAGGCCTATAGATGTTATGTTATCTGGCCAAATTCACATAGAAAATTTATGGTACAACTGGAAATGGACTCGGATCTCTGAGGTTTTAGACGTTTGTCTCAACCAATATGACTGTTTAAAATAATAATAATAATTGCATTATATCTGTGCGTTTAGTTCTTCTATCTGTAAATCAATGACCAAACTCCTATTGACTTCAGTGGGCCCAGGACTTCACCCAACATGTTTAAAGTGCTAAAAAGTGATATCTTGATAATAAAATTGTTAATATCTTTAAATATAAAACTGCCCCCATATCTCACCATTAATATTTCTTCATTGTATCAAGAATTAAACTTAGAATAGATTATTTAGAGCTAGGCTTTTATATGTAACTGAAGATTCTTAGAATACATTGTTTTTTGGAAGTGGGGTTTGTTTTTTGTTTCGTTTTTTCAGGTAACCATGCTGAAGTTTCCAGGATTTCATTAAGAGAAAGGTGAGTAATTTTCTTTAGATGTTAAATTTAAATATAGTTTCCAGATAAGATCTGCTCTTACTGAGAAGTAGTTTGTGTCATGTTTAAATCCAGATTTCTCATTACATGTCTTTCTATAATATGTTTCAAACATAGTTCCACACACACAAAAGCTTTGACTGTCTCTTATGTTTCTCATTTTGTTTTCTTTGTGTTAAGACGAGATCATACAAAACCAAAGTAAATTGACTGTAAAGCCTTACTCAAATACAAGTTGATTTCATGGTTTCCAGCCTATGGGACTGGAAAATAAATATTTAACCAATGGAAGTAAGAAATATAGAAATAGGAAAGCTAATAATCAGGGGAATTTATACAAATCTTATTATGGTGCCTAATCTACAGACTGAGATGGTTTCTGGTGTTTTCTGGGCATAGACAGCTGCAGGGAAGAAGCCATAAAAATATAAGAAGGAAATGATTAATGGTTAATTGTAGTGCTTGTGTGGAGTGGGGGTCAATGAAAAGAGATGGGACTAGAGAGGAAAGGGACAGCCGATTTGTAAAGGGTTTGGAGGCGAGAACAAGTCATCTAGTTATAATATGATCAAGTACTGTTCAAAGATTTTAGTGTGGGAATTGGTTGAAATTTTAGGCATAGTCTGATCTACTGATCCTGTTGGTGAGCAGGCAGAGAAGGAAGTAAACAATTGTATTTTTACTAGCCTTTGGGTCAGGAAGGATATGTGAGTTGCTGATGGTAATGGAGAAGAGAGGATTTTGGAGGAAAGTAGATGAGTTCAGTTTAGCCATATGGAGTTTGAGGCAAAACCTCCAAGAGGAGAGGTCAGAGAGTAGGTGGTTATGTCAACAAATCAGTTACTCAGATAAGATCAGATGGAGTCTCTAGCCCCTTTTTATTGCATTAGAGTATTAATATGTTCACATCTGAGCTACACCCAAGAATTCCACCTCCCTCCCCCAAACAAAACTTTTTTTTGACTGATGAATACAGTGTCCCCCAAATACAGAGATTTCAAATCTATCTATGTATGTGTTGTAAATAATGAGTTAGATTTGTAACTGTCAGAACTGCAGAACCAGCAGAAGAACTACTTTTGTGGACTGGCTTTATTCTGCATTTATTTATCACAGTGCCCATCAATAATAAAGGTATAAAATGAGTACATAAAATCTGTCAGAAGTCAGCTTAGGAACAGATGAGACTGAATTTGATTTCTCTGTGGTATAAATCAGAGTGCACCTATGAATTGATATTACAAATTCTCAACTGCTTAACCTTGTTCTTGTTTAACAGATTTTGACCTACTTACATTGGTGAGTTACATAGTCCTGTTGACTTCAATGGGAATATTCATGTGAATAACTGCTCACCAATGTGAGTAATGGGGACACCATCTGGCCCTGAACGACTATGTTTTACTGAACCTGAGATAGTTCTAGTATTAAATAATATCACTAAGGTATCACCCAAGTGAACAAAATGAAAATACTTTGAGATCCCTCACATTTCAAGTTTGGAAACTCACATTTTAAAATTTAAGAGATACATCTTAAACATCACTGTACTCTTGAACTAGTTACATTAAAATAAAATTGTTCTTTAACATTAGTAGATACATTCATTGTCTCAAAATTAGATGCATAAATGAAATGCTGAATTTTACATGAGGTGTATGACGTCTATACATAATACTACCTTACATGAATCGTGCTCACAAAAAGTAAGTTATTTGTTGAGATTTGTCCATAACTAAGGAGAGAATATACACTGCTCTAGAACAAATAGTTGCATTTTTTTATATCACCTGTCAGAAGGCAGCAACTATCAATTCACAAAAGGGATATTTGGCACCCTCTGTTGGTTTCTTCTTCCATGAAATATCCTGTTGCCAGTTTTTCTGCATCACTCAAAGGGTGAAATTCACCTCTATACAGAGGAGTAGGTTGAGGTCTGTGTGCTCTTTGCACAAGATGAATTTCACTCAGTAGATTTCAGCAAACAGTATCAGATTAGGGGGTGGGAGACGCAAATGGCTGAGAAAAAAGGAAGTAACATGCTGAGCTCTGCACAGCCTGTGAGGAGCCAGGAGCTAACTGTGTATGTGGGTCAGACAGATCTAATGCCTCTTGGCCTAGTGACAGGTACTAAGTTACTCAAGAGTCTTGGCCGTAGCTCTTGACCAAGTTAAGCCTTCCTAAGTTGTGGCATGGTAAGTCATTTCTGCTGCCATTGTTCCTGAACTCACTGTCAGGCTCCTCAAAACTTTTTTTAAAGGGCCAACTTCATTTAGCAGCCTTAATGCCCTATCCAATGTATCTAGGTTTGTGGAAGAGGTTCTGAGAAATAGAAAATTATCTTCCATAAATTAGTGCAGATAAGGCAAATCTGAGAAATGACTTTCCTCTATGACTAATGCCCTCAAGCTATAGTCAGTCAGCTGGATTTGGGAATAAATGCCTGAGATCTCACAAAGCTGCTAGAGAATAAAATCTATTCCAAGAACTAGGAATAGTTCTAGAAGAAAACTGGAAACTTTATGTGGTACAGGAGTACTTAGCTGAAGAATCCCGTCTCTCTGGGAAAACTCATTTTCTATAATTGACCTCCCTTTTTCTGCACACACAATTGTGGGTGCAATTACTGACTTTTGGAAATCTAAGAGCCTTATTTGTGGTGCACTCAAGATACAATTCAAAAAGGCACTTAAGCATGTATTTCAGTCCATATCTATTCAAGAAAGTGATTAAGAATATTTTTAAGACCAACTGATTAATATTAGGCACCCACATTTGAAAATATGATTGTATGTGACTTGCCCAGCACCACGTTGGAGAAGATAAATCTTCTCCGTCCTTTTGACCCAATGCTTAGGCAAAGTTTCTTTAATTTTTCTCTCTTTTTCCCCAAAGTCAGAGTTCATTTTCCTCTGAGTATATCAGCCAGAAGCTTCCCCAAATAACAGTCAGGTACTCAGTTTATTTTGGCTTAACTCAAAGTGGTTTTTATTGGCAAATTTACAAATAGAGAAAGCACAGTTAAATAAAAGATAAACACCTAAATGCCTAGACAAGTACTACAGAAAGCTTCACTAGACTGTCATTCAACTTAACGTTACAAAATATTGCAAAATCACTGGGATTTATAACATGTGGAAATTTGTTTAGTCTTTTACCCTGGTCAGAGAACACACCACTTTGAGAGTCTGCTAAGAGGAAGACATTCTAGAGAGAATGTCTGTGGTAACTTTTGCCACTCATTTATAGCAGCCTCCTCCTTTCTCCCAAGATAGTTACTTTCCTTGGTGTGATAACTGCTCATCAATACTGAGTCAAAACAATATTGACTCAGCTTATCAGCTTATGCAAAAAAATTGCCCTTTCAGGGCAATATGAGTAGATTTTGTCTCCAAGTCATTTATACACAAGTGTCCATTCTGTTTTAGGATTACCTCAAGTAATGCAAATGAAAGTAAACTATTTCTATGCAGCTTTGCTAAATTATTTATACAGGTTCTACAAGAGTGCTAGGTACTGTAGAAAATATAAATGACGTTGTCCCTTCCCAGAAAACCTTACAGCTTAATTTTAGACATGACACATGAGTAAGTAAGGAGGATCAGGGAAGACAGGACCAGGGTTACAATAATGAGCTCATGAATTCACTTAGGTATCTTACGAGCACATCAAAATGTTTCCAGTAATTTTAAAATAGGTTTTTCGCCTCCCTCACAAGCTACATTTTGTTGTTTCATTTTGTGGGGAGGTGTATATATCCAAGGTGATAAGAGTGGATATCTGAGAGTGGTTGAAAGGACATGAGGCAACAAGGTGCACGAAAGAGGGAAATAGAGATGAGGCAAAATGGTAGGCTGGAAATAGGTATGGGGAATTCCTCACAAACACAATCCAACTCACAATTCTAAATCTGACATCATACTTTTTAATGGAAGAATAACACATTGCAGATTTTGCCATTACATTTTTGCTTATTGGGAATACATTTTAATCTACCCAAGGTGAGCTCATGCTGTACCTTTATTCTTGTGATTAAGAGGAATTGGATTTGTACATAAGGAATTCTGAGTGCCTTTGGGTGGTAACACATATACAGTGAGATGAGCTTTGATGTTCATGTTGTTTTAACTGGTGGTTTCTTTGTTTTTAGTGATAGTGTTGTTATGAAATTAACTTCAGCAACACTAACTCTAAATTAACCAAGTTTTTTGTGTGGGTAGAAAAGTACTTACTGCATGTGGTAATGTCATTTAATTATGAATGCATCCACCTTTCTCATATTTTACTTCCACTGAGAGTGAAAGTCCTCATTAGTGTCATATCTTCATATTCTTGATTAAATCCATTATTAACAGCTCTGGACGGTTTGTCATAAATCAATTTGCATGGCAAAGTAGAGATGCCGTCTGTATTTCTTGATTTGTTCCTGTACTTTTTGCAGCACTGAAGAATCTGTTGCAAAACATATCAGTAAGCAGTAAATAACACATTGTCATCAGATATGCCATTGCCTTCGAGACCATCAGCCTTGCTTAACAAGAATGGCTCCCCCAGAGTTATGTTTGGATTCTGCGCTACTTGCAATGTTCTCTCAGGCACATCGCAAGTATAATGAAAGATACTCAGTTCCTTTATGAAATGGGTCATTTTAACCTTTAAAAACTGACAGAATGTTAAGATTATCATGATAAATTTAGAGTGATATACTGGCCAGCATACTGTGGCTAATCTTTATATAATTTTTCTGACACTACAAGGGGAGTGAGTGGATGGGATTTTGGGTGTTTTAGGGATACTTTTTTATTCAAAAATCTTGTGCAGAAAGAAAAGCAGGATATTACTAAAAACTGCTTCTGCCTTAAAATTTTACAATGAAATACATTACAATAACACAACAAGATACTGCACATCCTAAATGCAAAGCATTTCCAGGCAGCAGGAAAAGTGTTCACTCATATAGTACCTTCTGCACAACTGAGATGTGACTGAATTAATATTCTGGAGTGTGGTTATGATCTTATTAAATACTTTTCTCCCCCAATTATTTTAAAATGTATTTATATATTATCATTTTTAAAAAGTAAGGTTTGTTTTTTATTTTTTTTTAGGGACTTAAAAAACTATTTGGAAGGGGTAGGGAGAATTGATTTAGGATTCCTGGAAGATGCTGCATTAACAACCAAAGGCTTTTATCCGCAGAAAGATGCAAAGGCATGGTGTAGCTTTCCTAACACCATCTCACCACTGTGCCTCAGCCTTGATCTGGAGTGATTCAAGTCTCCATAGCCATTCATTTCTAGGCCTCTGCTGAGAGACTGCCTGTAAAGCTTGCCAGTTGTGATGATGAATTTTATGCTGTGAAAAAAAGTTTACTCAAATCACCAACCCCAGGATTGTTCCTTGCCATTCCAATGGCCAGGGTGGAAAATGTTAATGGACCCCCTTCCCTGCCCTGCCCCCCCCAAGTGGCTGAGCCAAATAACCCACAAACAAACCCAACTGCATGCCACACACAGCTGACCAATCAGCACAGGAAAAAAGCCAGCCAATCACAGCGGAGGAAAGAAACAAAATTGAGTGGCACGATGATATGATGCTCCCTGGAAATTGGTGCCCAGGGTGACTGCCTTGGTCACTGACCCCTAGAACCAGCCCAGGCCACTCATTCTATAGAAGTTATCCAAATGACCTGGTCATTACTGATCAGGGCTAGAGTTAGATTTGCAACAGTGACAGGAAGGAAAAAAGCACCTTATTCTATTACCAACTTTGGGTCATCCATTTCCCTAAACTAATCCTTTTTAATAGCCTATTTTCTTATTCTGACACAATAGACATACATTTCCATGGCATGACGTAGGAAACCTACCATTCAGGTAAAGAAATTACTTTTACAAGTTGTAAATACCTTCTCCAGCTGACTATTTTCTTCTCTCCTTACACTCATATAATGATTTGCTTCAGCCAGTGATGTCATCACTGAATTTAGGAGTGTTTATGCTGATTTATTTTATAAATTCAAATGTGAAGCTGCTTTTGGTGGCTTGTACCTGCCTAATGCTATGGAGCACACACATCTCTTCTGCCACAGATGTTAGCTGGGTGACATTTAAAAATTGTTTTGGTTACATTCTGTTATTGTGGTTTGATAGTAACAGCAACCAATAAAAAGTGTTTTAAAAACTAATCTGTTTAGGTGGTGGATTAGATAAAAATCTATGGCTTTTCTCTTGTGACTGCCACTCTTTCTGATCCATATCAGTAACTATGGATTTCATGCAGCTGAGCAATGAATGGTAGCAGCAGAACAGGTTTGTTGCAACATTGCCGAGTCAGGGACCTCTCTTGGATTCTCTTCAAACAGCACAGATTGAACAGGTGAAAGATAGGGCTGTTGTGAATAAAAGTGGCCCCAACATTTAAATTGGGACCTGCCTATTTGAGACTTTTTTCTTCACATAATACTCCTACAGTTGAGGAGAGTAGAGATGCTGAAGCTGGCGTTCCCTCAATATAAAAGAGAGGGAGCTGCTGGGAGGCTGTTGTCCATAACAGCCTCTAAAATTCTGAACTTGTTGCCTTGTTGTCCAGAATGGCTTTTGTTGACCTTCAAAATTGTTACACAAGCCTTCTTTTCACATGGGTGTTTGGGATAGGGGAGTTGTTTGGGAAGTATAAGGTGCTCTTTTGACTTTTTGCTGTAAAGTTTAGTCATTGAACATCTACTAGTATACCCTTAGCCAGCCTTGAAAAGAAAGATGCTGTACTGTCAAGAAATATCACTGCTTGTGTAGGCCCTTTTAGGGCAGGTATAGGTCCAGTACATCCCTGCTCCACATTCTGCATCTTTAAGGACCAGCATTCTGTTAATGGTATTGTCTAGAGAGGTCATGTGACTGCAAACAGGATGAGCTGGGAAGAGAGAAGCAGAATTAAAATGAATAGTTTCATGTCTCACCAGGGAGACCAGCAGCTGCAGAGCTCTCCAAGGAACAAGGGTCAGGGCCAAAATCACCGAGCAGAAGCTGCTTCCTTGCAGATAGGGAGCAGGGCAAGCCAGTATTTTGTAGGTGTGAAAGATGGGTAATCTAGCTGGAGAATGCTAGATCTTGCTAGAATTACGTTTTAGGCACTAGAAAGTGTGTTAGTTTTGTTTATAACCTTTTCATATCTTTTTCACTCTTGCTTGAAATCATTTAAATCTATGTTCTTTGTTAATAAACTCATTCTGACTGTTACCATCTCAGTGCTATGTAGTAAGGTAAAGTGTATCACCTCAGCCAAGCTAACAAGCTGTTGTGTGTACTGGCTCTGTGGGGCCAGCGAACTTGGTGTCACCTCTTTGTGTGTTCAGTAAGAGAGACTGGACACTGCAGATGAGACAGTTTTGGGGAGACTCAGGGCCAGAAGGGTTGTTAGGATCACCCTATAAGGAGTAACTGGGTTGGTGGAAGCTCAGGTTGAGACCTTTATGCTGTGGGGATGCTACTGGTATCAAGGCTTGAGCCAAAGCTGCACAGCCTAAAGACATCCAAAGTAACAGGGTAGGTGGTAACAACACCCCATTATTTTTAGAGACATGCTCAAGTCCCTCCTCCAATCACCCATGTTGTGGGCAAGGAATCTGAGTTCTACTTGTAGCCCTTCACCTGCTGAAAATTAAGGAGTGCTGTTATACATGTCTATGTCCAAGTTTGTCACATACTCAACCATCCCTTTCCATCAGAAATATCTCGGGATCATATTTAATGTTCTAATACTTATTTTTAAATGGTTACTTACACAGAAAGATATGATAATATTGGAGACACAGATACTACATCCAAGAAGAAAGAACCACACCCACCAAGTTATATCAGGCCCGATATTGCTACTGCATATGGACTCTGAAATAAAGAAAGGGAAATTTAAGTATCTAAAAACCAAAAATTGCTTTTCAGATGAGCTTTTTATGTGATAGATTAGAAGGGCTTGGTCACAGTTGTCTTACTATTGATATTTATCACATTTTCTTTCACTAATTTTTCAGGCTAAGGGTTTGAGCCTCTTCTGGACACAGCTATCATAAAGAAAAGAACCCACTTACATGGCCATTGCTACTTTTAATTTCAGACATCTGCTTTTCTAAAACAGAAATCATAGGTTAATGGTTCTCTGCTATTCAAGAAAATTAGTTTCAGTAGCCATTGAAAGCTGATGGGGCCTCAGCAAAATGCAATTGGATCGTTTGTTGAATATAGTGGGGAATCAAGTATTTGGCAGTTGTCCCTGCATCAGCTAACCTACTCTCCAATCAGATTTGCTTAGAGAATGTAGGTGGTGAAGG
Organism: Emydura macquarii macquarii; assembly: GCF_026122565.2. NCBI lineage: Eukaryota > Metazoa > Chordata > Testudines > Chelidae > Emydura > Emydura macquarii. The sequence continues at coordinate 3,767,954 of NW_027132499.1, read as the reverse complement.
ATCCTTGTTGTCTAAGACAGCATTTCTCAACAGATGGATCGTGGATCCTAGGAGGATCATGGAAGTCAATCAGGCAGGTGTCACAAAGCATTGAAAATTTTATTACAAACTAAAGCAAATAAACTTTCACTCCCCACACACCTTGACACTGCAGAGTCAACCTCTTGAAACACACACAAATTATATTGGGTTATCATTGATATATATTTACTATAAAAGTAAGTAAGAAATGTAAGGAGTTCATGGGTCGCGGCTCACTTACAGGTTTAAACTAGATTAAATGGTGGAATCTCTGAGACTTGAAGTCTTTAAACCATGATTTGAGGACTTCAGTAACCCAGCCAGAGGTTATGGGTCTATTACAGGAGTGGGTGGGCAAGGTTCTGTAGCCTGCAATGTGCAGGAGGTCAGATTAGATGATTACAATGGTTCCTTCTGGCCTTGAAATCTATGAGTCTATGGGTGAGGGCAGGAGGGTGGCAAAAAAAAACCCCAACAAATAGTCTATTGTAAATCTTGGAATGCATTGCTATTTGTGTCATTGTTCCACACATGTACATGGAACTCCAGCCATCTTCTTCCACTCTTCCCCTGATTTTGAATCACATGCAAGTAAAACAACAATTTTTTGGGACTGTGGGAGAGGAAGCAGTATAACCGGAGAGTCAATTTAGCTCATCTCTGTATACATCAAATCTATTTCTGTTACTTGCAAAAGTTCCTTACCTTGTACTGTCAGTCTGCTGCCACTTCCACATTTGCGCCTCACTGGCGGTGGCTCAGTTAGACTTACGTCACAGAAATACATGTCAGTGTCTTTCAGCTGAATGTTCTCCAGTCGTAAGATTGAATATCTTTTGGACCCGTTTGTTTTAATTGTCACCTGTGACTTTTGAAAACGAGAGGTACTTGTGCTTGGCTGGAGCCCAGGCTGATTACAGGTAGGGCCTTTCCTCCAGTACACCTCTGTGTCAACTGGGGTTTTATCTGGATAGTCAAATTCACACAGTATCAAAATGGTTGAATCAAGAGACACGTTGATGTCCTGGGGATACTGTAGAACTGAAAGTTCTGATCCATTGGTAACTGTAAGATGGAAATAAAGTGCTTGCATATGAGTTGTTATACTCTTTACAGGGGCACACACAGAAACCATTTTGGGACTATTTTAAAAAATGTAAGTGAGAGTAGAATCTCAGACAGCTCAACAAATGTGTATTATAGACTCCTACAGTTACAGAAAAGCTCCAGCCATGAACATACTGGGTGAAATCCTAGCCCTATTGATGGGAATTTTGCCTTTGGCTTCAATGGGACCAGACTTTCATGTACAGTGTTCAGATCAAAATCAGTGAAGAACTTACAAGCTATACAGAAAATTTCTTCAGTGTATAGTACTTACATTGAGGACTTTGGACTTCTAAGAACATCAAGTCCAAGGAATGGTAACTACATGGAATAAGTAGAGATGAAATTGACCTAAAACTTTAAAAACTGAACATTCTCAAACCTGGATGAAGTTTGGATCCAGATCAGAATTACATAGCTGGCCCCATTCTCTATAATGGTCTGGAACAAAAGTATAGATCAGGATATAGCCAAGCCTTGGGATGTTCGGATCCAAGCTTTTATGACCTGAACCCATTTCTGAGTACATCATTTTTTAAAAAGTACTATACTGTGGAGCTGGGCAAATAATAGCTTTTTTTTGGTTCACTAGCAATTCTAATAAATAAATAAATAACATTTTTAGACAAAATGTTTTTTTTTTTATTTCGAGGGTTTTTCCTTTTAAGAATATTTTAAAATAAAATTAAAGATAATTTCTAAACAAAAGGTATTTTGAAACAAATTTGAAATATATTTTGTTTATTTATTGGTTTGCTTTTTTTATTTTGCCAAAATAATTGCTGAAATTAAAACAAATTCACAAACTGTTTTGTTTGTCTCAAATCTACATATTTCACCAACAAAAAATTGTTTAAAAATTTCACCCAGCACTACTAAAGCATGTGTTCATGTATGCGTATACACACACACACACAAAATATGTGATTACTATATATAACTGGTGTTTTTTCACTACATATGCAAGAATTTCTAACTCACATGTAAGTAAAAAGCTTGTCAGCTACAGTATATAATAGTATTTGGAGGATTAGCTGCTGAAAGCAGTTTGATAGACACCAGTATTTAAATTGTGTTAGTATTTATATGAAAATGCATAAAGGATGACATTAAAGTACTAAGTTGCTGATAAAATGAGAAAAAGCCCTGACACAATAAGAGAATGTCTTTAAGCAAACCACTGTGCAACCTTGAGATGTACATTTCATAAGCTATCGTTTTTAATTACATAATTTTACCTCAAAGTAGCCATTGAAGGTATCGTAATTTTGGTTTGCAATTTGGGACAGACATGTCACTGATAATTTTATTCAATTGAGAAAAACAGTATGAAAAATCTACTTTCCACACTCTGAGAATGTGATTCAGACTTAAGAAATATTCCAATTATAATCAGACTGTTTGTATATGTTAAAAAGAAAGCCAAGATGACATAAAAGAGGTGGGTGAAACCAAAAAACCCATTGTTTATCTTAATACACAATTATCAAAACATAATGATCTTATTTGTTGAGGGCCAGAATCTCCCACCCTCTCTCTTAGAAAGTGCTACTGGAAAATAAGAAACACATGATTAGATATAGTACACAATAAATATTTATTGTAGAATTATCTTACAAATTGCAGTAGTATTTGTGCTGGTCTGTGTTTTCCTAATAACATTTTCTATATTTTTTTCATAAAATTAATTAAAATGGGAATGCAGACTTTCTGGTTAAGTAATGAACTCTTCTTATTGCTATCATCTAGACAATGTTGGTAGTAGTCATTACCATTTTTCATTTTCAGTGCTTCATGATATCACATCCAGCAGTCTTAATTTTTTGTTAACCCTGTTAAATCAGCCTGTAATAAAGCCTTATATTGTATGGGTGCTTCCTTAGAGTTGTGTGTGCACACACAACACAAGTGCACAGATGGTGCCAGATAATGGTTGCTTTCATTAAGTTATCTTGTGCATAAACAAACAATACTGTAGTAAAATACAGAGTGAATACATTTGAAATGCCTATATATTGTGTCTCAAACAACTAAAATGCCTAGACTTAAATATGAATTAAAGTAAGATTGTTATGTATAAGTTACAGCACATACATATCTTACTATCTCAAATAGCTATTTGCTGTCAAGCAATGCAAACCACCCAGAAAGCTACCCTAACCAGGGTAATTGAGATTCTTCTTGCATAGGGGAATTCTTGGATAACATAGTCAACATAGCAGACTATACCACCTGCAATTGCTTTCCTTCAGCATAAGAAGAATGCCGGGGTGTGTCAAATGTTGTAAGGGACATAGCTGGAGTGTACTGTGTTTAGTCAATCCTTGGTCAGTGTAAGACTGCCTCAGGACTTGTTCTGAGTGACAAATGGATCCTTGACAACTTCCAGGATTGGGACAAGTGACAGCCACCTATGTCTCCTTCCTCCACCTCAGGTATGTTGACTGGAGCTCAACTGAATTAGAGGTTCTGGCCCTAAGTAAGTGTTCTCTCTCTGGAAATGTTGCTAAATTCACATCATGCATATTGCTATCTTATTGTTTTAGAATTAAATAAGATTCATCCTTTAGTTTTAGACTTGCATTTATATATTGACTCCAAAAATAAGGAAAACCTGCAGAAATCCCATCTTTCCTAATCACAATGGAAATACGCTTTAAAAATGTAACAAAACAAATGAAAATGGCTGACATGTTTAAAGCTGGTAATGACTATTTGCAGATGGCAGTTTTATTTGGAGAATTTGTCACATGAATACACCCATTTATTTTAAGAAATATATATCTGTGAAAGGGATAACATCTGCTGTGCTGTACTTGAAAGAGACTTGGTGCTCTTTCGTGAAGTCTAATGTAGTAAAACTTGCATTAAATATTTAAAATGGAAAAAAATCCAGAAGAATAGATGTGGTGCCTCCCCATCTTCCCCTCCCCTTGTTTAAAGAAGAAATGCATAAGTTATCTTCAGAAATGAATACATACAATTGATAAGGATATTCTAAAATCATCACTAATCCATTTCAGGTTAATTCAGTTAGTAAAGTAAAATAAATGGTTCGTGTGTGGAAAATCTTGTAAGGCATTTTGAATGTGCACTAATAAATTAAGATAAATATAACAGTTGTTTGAAGACTATATTAAATTTGGATCAGTCATCTCATAAGTTACTCGGTGATGCGCTGTTGAATTGGATTTAGTTATAAATAAAAATAAAAATTGATATGGTAGCAGATTAGCTAAAATATAAAATTAGGGACAGTACAAAAACAATCTTTATTTTTAATGTGTTTAATCAAATTAATTCTAAGTTTTATGTTCTGTGCCTTTTTAAGCTGTTTTTTAATTTGTTGTGTTTTCCTCCATAAAACAGCAATTCTTTGATAGCTATAACGCTAAATAAAAATATTTATTTAAAAGTCAAAAATTGACAGTTCCATGTTATTTTTATTGCTTTAAGAATTAACACTTCCTGCAATAATCAATTTGCAGCATGAAGACTTCAGAAAAATTTCTTACCTGTGAGTTGAATAAAATAAGAAATCATAACCAATATAACAAGTGACTTCATTTTCTTCAGATTCTTAATGTGGCTGTCTTAAAATGTCATTTGAAACACTTGATGCTGCAGTTGTCAGCAATTTGCGAGATAATAAAGATTAACAACATGTTTAGGAGAGTTTACTATTTTTCTGGGAGGGAGATTTTGTGGTTCATTACTTCTAACCCTTTTCCTTCCTGTGATGTCAAAGCTGGTGCAACATATATGCAGACTAAGCAACTGCTTAGCACCCCAATCAGCTCAAGGGGGCCACTTACTCGCTTTTTATTATGTGATGGGTGGGGAAAAATATTCCTGCTTAGAGCCCCCTGTGGGCTAGCACTGCCTCTGGATGTTGTTACTGTATTTTCTCATCTATGTAACAGGTTATCTGTTCACTGTACTGCTCTGAATCATATTCCCTTAGGGCTGGGGTTCTTTCCCCTCAGAATTTTTCTTTGGTTGGTAGTTCAACAGGAAAATGAAAAGTTTTATTCCTGATTCACATGGGTATTGCAGTATGCCATCCCTCTGTTCGTCCCCCAGTCTGTCCCAGTAACTATGGACTAGATGAAAGATAGAATCCTTAAGGAGAGGGAGCAGATTTTCATGGCTAATACATCTGAGGCAGCACTAAAAACCACCACCAAATGTATTACACTTATAAATGAAATAAACAGCCTGATCTTATTCAGGGTAGGGGGGGAGTGGAAAAAGGGGTAAGGCAATACACCACATTTATTGTGAATACAGAGATTCCAAAAAGCTATTGCCTACACACACACAGTACTGCAGGAGGGATATAATTACCAGCCTTTGTGCTGCTCGAGCCAAACCACTGGCCAGGTGGATCAGGCACGAGGATGGAGCCGGTCTCTGTCGGTCACGACATGATGCTTCTTGGAGTTCGCAGGATGAACCCAAAGTCCTCATCTTTTCGCCACATCTTTATAGTAATCCATGCCCCTTTGGGTCTATAGATTTCACCATGTCACACTGTCTCTGTGTTTGATGTGATTATCAATTACTCTTGATGTTGCAAACATGACAGCTTTCTGTTATCCTTCCGTTCCTGTTTCACATTTTGTCTTGTTCCTATCCTTGGGTGTTAACTCCTTTGTGTTCTGGGGTTATTTTGGTTTGCATTCTACAGCCATCTGGGTTGTAAAAGATTTTTTAAATGAAGCACCTTCCGTCCCTCCTGCTGCCATGGGGTTGCTGCCCCTCCATCTCTTTATTTCCTACAAACTTAAACTGCATTCACTCCTCAATCACACAAACTAACTTTTTACTTCTAACAGAACATTTTCAAATTCACTAATTGGGATCACATACCCACCAAATACTACATGCTACGATCTTAGAAAGAAAACAGATACCAGGGTAGCATTAACCATCAATATGGGTTCCACTGCCATTTATTATCAGAGATCAATTTACAATGGATGTTTCTTGATTTACACAACAAATGCATTCTTGACAGGCATCAAAGGCTTACATGTTATAGCAAAAGGGCCTCAGGATGTTCCCAAACAAACGTACATAAGTTCTACCAACTGCATCTGAGGAAGTGGGCTGAAGCCCACGAAAGCTTATGCCTGCTGAAGTTAAATTTGTTAGTCTTTAAAGTGCTACAGAACTCTCATTGTTTTTGCTGTATACAGACTAACTTGGCTACCCCTCTGGAACTCTTATACATAAGTGCTGAGGAACAACACTCCAAGGTGTTACAGAATATTAAAGCAGGATGTTTCCCATGCATTTGTAAACACAATTACAGCCCTAGAAGCCCAGGATGCTAGGATGTCTAAGTGACAGCAGAATAAACATCAGGATGTTAAGCTATCACTGTTGCTCTTTCTTGTTAGATTTCAGTGTATTAGGTCATTTTTATAGTGAAGGTCTCAGATAGTGGTTTAGATTTTAGTTATCAAACTATTGCTCTCGGCCTGGCCTATGGCCTGGTCTACAAATGGAACTACCCCTGTAATGCAGTGCAGGCCAACTTAATTTAATCACTGGTCTCAGTCTGACTATCTGGGCCAGTGGACATCGATATCATCTGTCCCTGATGACAGAAGTGCTTTGTTCTGTTCAATATTAGTCCAACTAGACAATTAAAAAGTGGCACTGAAATGCTTCAAAGGGACTTCATTTGTCTTTGCTGGAAAGATAATGCCTAGGAAATGATCAATCATGAGCACTGGTTTCAGCTAATGCAGTTTCTCCTTTAGTTCAAATGTATGTCCCAGAACAAATGTTTGTGGATCGCCTAGACTAGCATTTACAAGCCAGTTGGCTAACTTGAGTTAACAGGCAACAATTAACTCAAGTTAAAATGGGCAAAAACTCTAGGCTAGACATACCTGAAGTAGCCCTTACCACTTGAACTAAAGAAGTAATACTCATGAGGTTGGAGACAGAGGAGCAAGAGAGAATCTCAGTGTTTCTTTAAGGATATATATAGAGAGAAAACGGGAGAGAAGATAGAAAGGTGGTTTGTTATTATAGTTAGGCCGCAGTTTCAAAGAGTCTAATTCATTCTCAACAAAACAGATTTGTTTTATTTTTTTAGAACTGGAATATATTCAGGATGAAAGTGCTGCTAATTGTATTTGATAATCATCAGTTTAAAGAGAAAAACAAGAAAAGGAAGTGAAAAAAATATTTGTAAGCTAAACTTTCTAGCTCTTAAATCCCCAGATAACGCTCCATTTTGATCTATAACATTTCGAACAGCCATGATAAAAGCCCTGGGAGAAGCAAATTTGAATAAGAAACATCTGATTCAGAGACCACAGATTAAAGTCAAGAGATAATAGTAGTTTAATGTAGCTGGCTTGGGGATTCACACAGGCACATCAGTAAGAATTCAGTATTATGGCAAAGAAAATAGAATTTTTCAAAAAGATCCAGTTAACAGAAAGGGACAAAGTTATATTGCAGTTTATCTGACTCCCTAATTAAATACTCCCTGTTAAATACTGAGTTTGGGGTAAATTTGACTTTTACCTGTTTTAATCAACAGATACTTAAAACATTTTTAAGCTTTCCTGCCTATGGTAAACACCCATTAGGAATTTTTGTGAAGAGATGTAGTGGGGCAGGCTGTAAGCAGTGAATTGACTTAAGATAGCTGAGAGACCAATCAGAGAACAGAAAAGGTTCCCTACTGGTATAGCAACTAAAATGTTAGGAAATGTGTATGTTAGGAAAATCATATGTCTTTAATAAGTAAGACAGTTAAAAAATGTCTAAACTCTCTCAGAACTGATAGAGACAAAAGGAACCTCAGGTGAAGTTCTGAAAAAATGGTGAAAGGGTTGTTTTTCCACTGTTGGTAAATTCTGCCACAGTCTCAAGACCTCAGTTCAGCAAAGCACTTAAGTTCATGCTTAATGTTAACCATGTGCTTAAGTCTGTTACTATTCTGCCAACCGCTTCAAAAATGACTTTATGTTCCATTGAAGCCAATTGTATTTAACACATACTTAAGTACATTGCTAAATCAAGGGCTGCATAAATCTTCTGGCCATAGAAGCATGAAGAAGGATCTAGAATAATGAAGAGCTCAAATATGACTAATTACAAAAGAACTAATTTATAGCATACTATAGGAACCATTAAAATGGCATTGCATAAAAGTGTACTTTTACTTTGAAATAGAATTAGACAAAACTGTAACAGAGTGGTCTACCCCATCGGGGGAGGGAACCTTGGGCCAGCCAGCCTGGTTCTGAGCTGGTCTCTTTGAGAACAGGTGTGAGCTGAACTGAAAAATAAAATTAAATTGCTTTGAACCAAACCTGAATTGTTTCTGTTGTTTTTTCTCACTGAAACAAACCAATCATTTTGGGTTGAACAAGATGTTTTGTTTCACCCGAAATGGTTTTATAGTTTGGGGAGGAGAGTCTTTTCTCTCTCTTTTTTTTATTAACTGAATTTGGAAACAAAATACCATTTCAAACCAAAAAGTTGAAACATTTCATCTCAACAGCAATTTTTCAGCCAAAACTACTCACCAAATTTGCAAATAGTATTGGTGCCCTGAAAAATGTTTTTTTTCAGTGGATTTACTATTTGCCGAAAACAATCCACTCATCTCTAATGCCAAACTGTTTTATTTTGGGATTTGCTAAAGACTGCCAGTGCAACCAAATAATTGGTGTTCTTACTAAAGGTATGAACAGATTCTTTGTGTGGTGTTTAATCATTCCTGGTTTGGGGAAACAAGCAAAAAGCACCACATGTGGTGGAAAATATGGAAAGGCAATTGGGCCCTAGTGCTGAGGGATAACTGAAGCAGCTAACCCTCCTAGTGAGCCGATATATACTTCAAACAAGAAGCTGGACAAATAGATGTGCTGCAGAACCTTACATGAGACAATCCTTCAGGCTGAAGAGCAATTGCTTAAAACTACTTTTTGGGACCTCCCCAAGATAGGGGTGCTCTTGTGTGATTTCATACTTATTTCCCCCCCACCTGCCCTGGGGTCTGTGGCCAAGTCAGCAATCGATTGTGATCAATGCTATCCAAAGTATCTAACGATGCAACAATAAGAGCATACAAATATTTTCTTGATCTGTTACCAAAAGGAAATGTACACAACAGGTGCTGTCTGTGGACTGCACCTAAGTGTTAATTATTGAGACATGTCCAAACAACTGCTTCTTTTATGGAAGCAAAAAACCACCCTCCATATAGCCAGGTATTAACGGTCTTCACCGACAATGAACCTAGTTCTTCCACAAGCCCAAGAGGAATGGGTCTAAGGTGCAGATTGTGGGCTAAAATATTATCTTGGATTTCAGTAAAAATTATTGGTTTTCAGGCCATTGGAGAAGACAGATGGCCTGATTTTCAAAGATGTTGAGCACCCATAAGTCCCATTAAAGTCAATGGGAAATGCAGATGATCCATGTCTTTAAAAAAATCAGACCATGAGCATTGATAACCTTTGAAATTGCCTTGCATCCACAGCAGCAGACAATTAAAAGCAGAAAACTAATTCAAAGGAGTTTTTAGGGAGAGTTTGAAAGAGAAGGAGAGAGCATGGTGGTTAGGTTCAGGAGATTAAAGCAAACACTCATTTGTTCTGTCCATGAGTAGCTAAAGCTTTCGGGAATAATGAGGCTGAGTCAATGAATGTGGACTCATGACTGATCATGAAAGATGGAGTCATAATAGTCACTCTGATATTGTTTTGCTTCTGAATTTTGAATTGCCCAGTAAAAATCTGGGTTATCAGAACTGGTTTTTCAATGTGTCGGAGATCCCTAAATGCATTTCCAGGAGTTGAAAAAAAGAACCATATTTCTTGATTTGCCTGAGGCTTCCTGTAAGTCAAAGACTTTTTCCTCCTTTCACCACTCTCAAGCTGGGAAAGAAAATATTCATTGTTAATTATAAATAAGAAGAAAAGACTGCCTGGCTTTTGAGAGCTTGGAGCTGCTTCAGACTTCGGGATAAAAAATGTGAAATGAGATTTTTTTAAAAATGATTTTAATGAGTGCCCTCAGGGCTACATATTTCAGCAAGTGTAAAACTTCAGATGCTGGTCAGATATCTCAGAAAAGAAGTTCATGGCAAGTTGTTGTTTTTTGCTAATGTCCCAGTGACTGATTCATAAATTGAAAAAGTAATTCATGAATGGAGGAGAAAAAAAAATAATTTAGGATTTAGGCATATTGGGAGGGTGACAAAAAGAAGCTAATGCTGCGTCTGCCACTCTGTACCTGTCCTGTGGATAAATTGAGGGATATAATTTCCGGTGGTGTCAATCCACTACCTTTTGTCAGCATTAAATTCACTCATACAAACAGGGATTTGAGAACTAGTATCTGTCTTTCACAAATCCAGTCCTATATATTTATCCTCAGGTGGCAAAGTCACAGATTTCATGGTGAACTGACTAAATACCTATTTTCCGTCACTGTAGAGAAGCCAGCAGCCGTTTAAGAAACAGATGGGCCAGCAGGAGAAGTAATTCAGGTTCTTATACAAGAGTTGGATCAAGTAAACTGCACACAGGCAGTTTTTAAGTGAATCAACAAATGAATTGCAGTGTCCTATAGAGACATTGTTTAACTAAACTAGTAAAAAGGCTGAGTTCTAAGTCATGAATTAGAGAGACAAGGTTCGTGAGGTAATATCTTTTATTTGAGCAACTTCTGTTGGAGAGAGAGACAAGCTTTCGAATTTACAGATCAGAAGAAGAGCTTGGTGTAACTCAGTATATTTTCTTTGTACTAGAAAGTGCATTTTCTTTGCTTTTAATTGTAAAATAAAGCAAGGGTGGATAAATAAACATTGTACTTTGTAAAAAGGAGTTCCATTTGAACTGGCATCTCCCTTGAAAACATTTTTATTAGCCACCATAATCTCTTCCATTTACATTATATTTAATCCACACTTTCTGCACACACACAAGACGACATCAACAGAGCTGTTATAATGTCACAGGAAGAATTCTATCAGCATAACTATTTGTGAGATACTTTTTTAACATACCTGAGTTTGACACTGTTTGCAGTACAGATGCGAGAGTTATGTACCTTGGAGTAAATTTTTTTACAACTCCATTTTGTTAATCTGTTTGTTTTTTTAATCGCTGCACCATTGGAAATTATCAATTTTCTTGTAATTTGTAAGCCATTTGTAAAGTTTAAGGACCAGCTGTTTAGCTGATGTAAATCTTTAATGCTGATTTTCTTCTGAGAATCTAGCCCATATTTTCCCATTCTGCTTGTTTACATAAAACTTAGACTCAAAGTTCATATTCAGTTACATACCAAATCACACCAAGACAACGTAAAAACAAACCACCTCCCATCCCCTGCCCACAATTGCAAAGAGCAGTATTTTGAAAAAGCATTTTGAACATTATTTCTGCCCAAAGAGACCACTTCTTTAGTGTGCTTCCAAATGCCTGCTGAGGTACAATCTAAATGGCACCCCTCCGTTTATGAGAATGAGGTCTCTGGATGAAAATGGTAGAAAAATATCAAACAAATTCCCAGAAAACTATTTCATTTTAATACGTTTGCCAGTGTTTCTAGATGGTTAGACAATGGGGACCTGATTCTGCACATTGTCACATTGATTTTATACTACTATAACTCAGATGAAATAACTGGAGTTACACCAGGTCAAAAGTGATGTTTCATTGTGAAGAATCAGGCTCTGGTTTGGTTAAATATCATGAGTGTTTGTTGCCAACTACTCTGTAGTCCATAGAGGCAACCTGGAAAGGAAAATAATCATTGAGTCCTGTGTTTCTGTGTCACAGAGTGTCTCTCTAGGCTTCCCTTGATGAGCATACATTTCTCTCACATTAACAGCCATTCACCCACAGCATCAGCCTCTGTCTTTGTGCTTTGGGAGTTGAGGCCTCGACACAGACTCCTCTGATGTTTGCAATTCCTGATTTCCCAAGAGACAGTTGGTACCTTGTTGAAATTCTCTGGGAAAATACTTAAAAGGGAAAAGGGCTGACCTATGCAATGAAAGTTGAGGTAGTCATTTCAGAGGAAATTGAGGAGGTGGGAGAGAGGAGCAAAACAATAAAGAGTTCTCCCCATGAACCCCCCTTTCCTCTCCATTTTGTACTGAATGTAGGATGGTTCCCTACTCTTTGAGTTGATGAACTGCTGGGTTGCTGTGGTGAATGAGTTGAATTCCTACATCCTTCTAATATTTTTGTCTTCTGCACTATAGGCAATTTTATTTTACCTACAGACTGGGTTATCACTAGAAAATGATCCCACTATGAAAATCATACAGTTAACATGGCCTGTGGATTTTGCAGAACACAACATATTGCAATTAAATTATTTCACTCCTGAGGAAAGACTTCTATTATTCACTTATGCCTATAGCACATATGAATAATTCAGCTTTTCTTCATTTGATAACAACACTGTTTCTCAAGTTGCTTTCCTCTACCATATGCATATAACTAGGTCAAAATAAGTTTTTCAAATCTTCACTCTTTTTATCCAATTTGTTTCCTGTCACCACCGTATTACAGAAATATAGATAAAGGTCTGGGTAAGTTCTATTGGAAAGGAAGGCCAAAAATATTCACATGAATTGTAGATATGTTACTTTGGGCAAGTCACATAGTATTTTGAGTTTCAATTCACCTACTGAAAAATAGGGATGATAATGCTTTCTTCCCCTGTCTCATCTATTTAGTTTATAAGCTTTACAGGCCAGAGACTGTCTCAGACTATGGATTTGTACAGTACATAGCACCATGGATCTCAATCTTGGTCGAGGCCTCTAGCTGCTACTGTAATAAAACAGCTAAAAGCAATACTGGCTGCAAAATCATTTATCTTCTCTGTGCCAACAAAAGTGAGTATAAATTATATATTTTGTGTATATACACACATTTTATATATAGATGTATAGTCACAGATACAAATCTTTACACTGTGTGTGTGTATTCAGTATACATTATGCCCTCCAGAGTTGAAGAACCATATGAAATATCATTTCTGAAGTCAGGGTCTATTATTTATATATTATAATATATAACTGATGATTTCAGATGTCAGAACTCATTCTGTGCTGCTGCTCTGAATATGGATGGCAACCAAGTTTATCACCCATTGTTACCTTTCTAAAGCATTGTTACCCTGCTTTAGTCACAGTTCTGCTTTTAAAATTGGCTCTAGTGATTTCCTAAATTGGTTGCCACACACTGTTGTGCTTTTGGGGTTCCATTTGACAGTTCTCCTCTCACCCAGCACATTCCTCAAATTTTCCTTCGACTACACCGCCGGTTTTTGTTTTTGTTTTCCTTAGCATGTTTTGGATGAATATATTGAAGTTAGGATGAAATAATGATTTCTTTTTAGTCTGTTGTCCGCTACTGCCATGCCACTCTGTTAAAAAGTGGAACTTGAAGATCAGCTTCATCTAGTCTGATCTACAGCATCTTATCCAATCTTTGAGATTCTACTCACTGCTTCACAGTTAACTCTGGTGCACATATATGCTTACATGGAAAATTAGGACACCTACAACTTTCTTCTTGACTGCCTTTGCACCTTCCACTTGTATCTCTGCCTTTCAGAAAAAGAAGTCTGGTTTTAAAATCAGGAAACCAGCTCATCCCCTATTTTATATTCATTCTGATAACAGTAGGGTATCTTTTTTTTGCCACCTGTTTTAGCAGGTTCCAGCTCTGAACTACTCTCTGGGATGCCACATTCTTGGCAGGTGGAGCACTGATGGTTTGACCACATCAAAAGTCCAGTGACTTTTCAAGCAGTCCTTAGGAATCTTGCAAAAGCCTAAGACTCAAGGGTACCCAACTGTGATTTCAAAGGCTCCTGAAAGTTTCTGCCCTCCATACTTTATAGCAATAAGTGTTTCTTCCATTTACAATACTGCAACAGCATTAAGCAAAGACAAATAGTTAATTTATAAATATAAATAGCATATTTATCTTTAACTTATAAAACCCATTATTTAGAACAGAATCTTTATTTCTGTCTGCATACTGTCTGGGTTGTATCTTTAATCAGCAAACAGCACAGAATTCAAATGCAGACAAACAATATTTGCAGAAACACCATGATCTGCATTTGCTGGCCTTCTTTTTACTGGTAATATGTCTTTGTCTTTTGGAATGTAGCCGTGTGCCACCATTGGCTCCTCTGCCCCTGCTCTCTCCTGGCTCACAAACCACTCAGAGACCCTCCAGTTCAGCAATCACCAGTGCAATTTATTTAGAGCATGTCATTCCACCACCTTCTTACTGTGCCTTGCTCCACTCTGCCCCCCTCCAACCTTCACTCCCTCCTTTTCCTTCACCTGGGTCTGTATATAGCCCTTGGCTAATTAAGCTGACAGCTGCATCCCATTCATCATTCAGGTACAGGTGTCTTTAGCCAGCTCCAATTTACCAGGCTTAATTGAGGCTGGCATGACAAAGGACTGGCTAAAGAGTTGTGGCCCAGCACCCTGTCACATAGTGGTTTAAGCTAAAATTCAGTGCAAGAATGGGAAGCATAGTGACAGTGCTGTAAACAGGAAAGAATGAATTAACGGGGGGGGGAAGAAATGATATTTGTGACCACCTGAAGTCATTGGCAAGATATGGGACATCAAGAAAACAAATCGTGAACTTCAAAATTAAGATGATTAGGTGAAGTGCAGGGGAAAAGACACACACAGCTATAGACTAAGTTTTTATCCATTCATATTTTTCTCACTAATCACAATCTAATGATGACCCAGTAGATAGATAAAGGTGGGGGGAAACAATAAAAATATTTGGATAAAGTTCATAAAAGCATTGAAAGAAGTAGATGAAATCAGAAATGAATACTGAAGAAAGAAAAATCACACATCATATGTGAGAAAACAATTATGGCTAAGCGGATAATCAAGATTGCTAAATAGCATCTTGAATAGGACTAGGATCTTAAGCATGAAAGGAGAAAAGAAGGAGTTCTTATAAGATGGCAATGAAGTGAAAGAAACTACTTTAAAAAAAACTCACAAAAAGTGCCTGCAAAGAGTTTAAAGGGTATTTCAACAACCATTCAGAGGTACAACCTCACATTTCTGGAGGTAGATCTTCTACCTGGTATAAATTGTTATAGCTCCACTATTAACTTTAATGGAGTTATGACAATCTCTACTAGTTAATGAACTGTCCCTAACTTTTTAGGCAATGTTTGTCTACAGACACACAGGACACTGAAATGAAAGTGACATTGAGTGCTTTCTAGAGTATTCATTTTCACAAAAGAATGTATACATTTCATTGCAGATTTAAAATTGTTATTTAAAGTATATATGTATGGATTTCTGTCTTTTCCTTTCCTGATTTTATTATTTCCAGCACTCCTTCTCTGCCTAAAAGTGCAGAGTATCTTCCCTAACTTTGATGATGGAATACTGATTCCATAGCAGAGAACGAATACTCTTTCCTGTCATCATATTACTTTGGAGCTTTACTCATTAGGAGCAAAAGCTGTGCCACACCGTGATTGAAATATAAATTCTTGAGGTCTGGGACTGTCTTCCTCTATGTCTGCAGAAAGCCTGGCATATTCTAAGAGCTATCATAATATAAATAATAATTCTCATATTTTTACTATGAGAAAGGTAAGTTATAGGAGGTCTGAGCATGGGACTAAGGATTTGCCTACATGGCAAGTTGCTGCACAAGAAGCCAGGATGTGTAGCTATAACATACCACATTGCTGCATGGTAACTTGCCATTTAGACAAGCCCTGAAAGCCAGGAACTCCTGACTAGTTCTAATTCTGGTTTTTATATGGACTCACTTTTTGTCCTTGGGCAAATCACTAAAACAGTTTGTATCAGTTTCCCCATCTTTGAAACACAGACAATAATACCTGCTTCAGTGGAGATGCTGTGAGGAATCAGTAGTTCATTTTTTTGGAGAACTAATTAGTTACTGATTATAAAGTGCAGCTCAGTGTGAGTAAGGGTGGCAGAATTTCATCTTTAGTGAGCAAGTATATTTGTTATAGACCTGAAGTTCACATTCAGTGAACATTTGGCCAAACAGATCTTCACACATATCGGCATTATGAAAAGCAAATAAAAAGGGGCTGCAAGCATGATTCAACAAAATTCGATGTAGGAGTCACTGTAAAGTTCACATAAATTTCCCATTATTTGACTAGCTGTAGTAATAATGTCATCCTATTGACAGTCTTCTCAACTCAAAGACAACTGATTTAATCTTTTAGATTATGGGGACAATTACCATAGTATCTAAGTAAGGATAATATTGCTTTATATAACATGACTCAGCACACACTATCCAAGATGGGTCCTGAAGGGCTTGTTTTGTTATGCTAGGATGTGATCGTGTTAAATACAACATTGCAATCAATGTAGACAAGAACAAGCAGTGCTTAACATGGTGCTAGTTGGTCATGGATAATTCCTACTGGAACTAGGATTTATCCACAACCAGATGAGACCAGGTTAAACATGATTTGTCCTTGTTTAACATCATGTTAATTAATTAACATAACTCTCCTAGGTTGTGTTCTAACAACCTAATTTTCTAGCACAGACAAGCCATCTGTAAAATATTGTTTTCAAGGTAAGTTCTTAACTTTACTAATTTTCCCGCTGCATTGTTGTGGTCTCCAAGGAGCTTCATAGATAGAGAAAGATGGAGAGAGTGATGTGGAGTATGGCTTTCTCAACCCCAAATCATTGTTTAGTTAAAAACAAAATTAAAAAAAAATACCATGGCACTTGTAGTATCTGAGACCCCAAAAGAGAACTTCTAAGGGCTGTAGAATTTGGAGTATTTTTAGGGGTTGCCTAAGAGAAGAAGAGAGAACACAGTCCCAAAATGGAATATCCTGGCTGAGAGTTAAAGTTGAAGACAAAGAAAACCAGAACGTTTAGGATGTTTTTTTTAAACAGAGTGTAATAAAAGGACATTCTTAAAAGTCTGCAATCAATAGTCTAAAAGTCTGTAGTGTTTACTTGGATTTATCTTTGCAGTACTGAATAGGGTTTCATTTTTGACCTTGAATCTTGATTCTTTTCACTTGCCTAATATTTCACTTAGATTTCTATAGCCTATAAACTAGTCAGGTTAGGAACCTCCAGTTGTTACCATAGCAAAATCTCCATTGCATTCAAGCTCAGTTTCCATTTTCTGAACCAAAGGTGCTGTACCTGATAAATGGCAGCACCTAGCATAATGATAGAGCAGCAACTTAGCTCTCCCAGGTGATCAACCCAAAAGGGTGGCAGCAGATGGCATCTAAACTAGCTGTCAGAGTCCAATAAATAGAGGTTAGAAACAGCATCTGTCTTGGCTACTGCACACTTGCTGACATACAAAGAGCATTTAAGTTCTCTGTTAATTCAATAACACAGTGTCCTGTAATGCACATATATAATAATTTATTGAAAGTAAATTACTCCCCATGTATAACTTTTGTTACTCATGTGTCTTATGCATTGCTAAGATAGAATTGCAGCTAACATTTGGAGTTGTATGCATCTTGCTACTGTTCATCAGGAAGCTTGACAAAATGCCAAAGATATATACTGTCAATATTCGTAAAATAGTGGCAAGTCTTAATATTATGTATTGTGCACTTAACTCTTACATGACACTTTGAAGTATTTTTGAGTTTTGTTTCTCGTGTATCTTACAATAAATCCAAACAGATTCTATGACTTATGAATATTATATACATCTCCTGATATAATTT
Source organism: Emydura macquarii macquarii (assembly GCF_026122565.2). Taxonomy (NCBI): domain Eukaryota; kingdom Metazoa; phylum Chordata; order Testudines; family Chelidae; genus Emydura; species Emydura macquarii. Next base: position 3,750,050 of record NW_027132499.1, on the reverse strand, counting down.
CTGTAATATGTGTTCTGTGTATACCTTAATGCTCCGGATAGCCTATTCCCAGATACTCTGGATTTTTAGATAGTTACAGTGGAGATAGCAGAATATTATTCAGAGAAAATAAACAGCTCAATAAAGCTGTAGAATACCCTTTTTTCCTGTGATAAATTTCCAGAATGAATACAGCAGGTCACCTGAAGTTCAGTTTTTTTAATAAATAGTTTGCAGTAGTCCATGCATAATATCTAACTCATTTTTATCTGAAGTATGGTTGACAGTAGGGTGACCAGATGTCCCAATTTTGTAGGAACAGTCCTGATATTCAGGGCTTTTTCTTATATAAGTGCCTGTTACTCCCCACACCCTGCACTTAGGATGGAAGAATCCCATGCATTGCTACAGACTGCGGACTGACTGGCTAGGCAGCAGTTCTGCAAAAAAGGACCTGGCGGTTACAGTGGACAAGAAGCTGGATATGAATCAGCAGTGTGCCCTTGTTGCCAAGAAGGATAAGAGCATATTGGGCTGCATTAGTAGGAGCATTGCCAGCAGATCAAGGGAAGTGATTATTCCTCTCTATTCGGCACTGGTAAGGCCACATTTGGAGTATTGTGTCCAGGTTTGGGCTCACCACTACAGAAAGGATGTGGACAAATTGGAAAGAGTCCAGCGGAGAGCAACGAAAATGATTAGGGGGCTAAGGCACTTGACTTATGAGGAGAGGCTGAGGGAACTGGGCTCATTTAGTCTGCAGAAGAGAAGAGTGAGGGTGAATTTAATAGCAGCCTTCAACTACCTGAATGGGGGGGTCCAAAGAGGATGGAGCTAGGCTGTTCTCCGTGGTGGCAGATGACAGAACAAGGAGCAATGGTCTCAAGTTGTATTGGGGGAGGTCTAAGTTGGATATGAGGAAAAAGTTTTTTACTAGGAGGTCGGTAAAGCACTGGAACTGGTTACTTGGGGAGGTGGTGGAATCTCCATCCTTAGAGGCTTTTAAGGTGTGGCTTGACAAAGCCCTGGCCTGGATGATTTAGTTGGGGTTGTTCCTGCTTTGAGCGGTGGGTTACACTAGATGACCTCCTGAGGTGTCTTCCAGCTCTAATCTGCTATGTTTCTAAGAGCAAACACAGGGCCTTTTTTCCGGTATGAAACCAGAAATTCAATTTCACAACAGATCATAGAATTTGACTTCTGTGAAAAATATGCTGCCATATGTAATAGATGTACAACAAATTAATAATTATATCTTGAGTTGGATATATTTAGAATAGAATTGGTTGAAAATTTTCCAAAATAATTTTTTTTTCTATTGGAAAATGCCATTTTGTCAAAAATCTAAACTTTTTGCAAGATTGTGCTATTTTAATAAAATTTCAATAGAAGATTTATATGCAGCATTATGATAGTGTCAAAACCTTCCATTGATCATATTTTATTTCACCATTTATATTCTAAAATTACCTTTCAAAGGTCAAATTGTAAGAAAACGTTTTAACTTTTTGGAAATAAAATGTTTCAATTGACATTGAATTTCAATGACATTCAGTTGACATTCAGTTGACCCAGATTTTTTTTTTAAATTTTGGTGTTTGTTCCATTTCAGAATAAAAATATTTTTGAAATGTTGCAATTTCCCACAGAATGAAATTCCAGTTCCCAACCAGCTTTAATTTAGAACTTTCATCACAATTGTATTTCTTTAAGGTGGGTAGTGGACATTTTTGTGCTTGTATGTAAAACCCTTTCATGCTAAGATTTAGGTTTCTGAAATGGCACTATTGAAAAAATAATGCAATAATGAATTAAACAAAGCAATAAACAAAAATATGTGCAAATAATATGCAATTTGGTGCTGAAAGGCAATACACTTAATTAAGATTCTTCTATCCTAACCACGGATTTGCACAAGTGGGGGCAAGCAGGGGTATGGCCCCCCAATAATCATTGAGGGCACAGAACTCAATGGTGGCAGGAGACAAAGACCAACCTCCTCCTGGGGCTGCAGTGGTGGGGGGGGGGGGGGTGGAGACAGCGAGCTCCTCCCATCCCCAGGTGTGAGAGCAAGCTTCTGCTGGGGCCAGAGCAGGGGGAAAGGAAGATTGAACTGTCAGAGCTGGATGGGGGTGAAGGGGGCAAAGTTAAATTTCTGCACATGCCCCTGATTCTAACACCCTCTCACTCTTGACAATTTTGGTTGTCCTGACAAATGTTACGCTTCGTTGGGCAGAAGCAAACTCAAAATGCTGTACAAAACACATTTTCAGATCCTCAGCTTAGTTAGACATTGCATGATAACTGGCTTTTAATTAGATTTGTACTAATTACACACCTGCATTCATTCAATGACTTGATACCACACTAAGGACCCCATTCTGTGAAATGCTGAGCTGAGAAATTGAAGGTTCTCATTATCTTCCAGGGATTAAGCCCTAAAGAGCAGGCATAAAGGTCCATTTGATCCTTTAAAAAGGCAATCTTGTTTAAAAAATGGTGAGGCAGACTCTCCTTGGAGAGAGATTCTACTTGTGCTATAAAGATAATTAAATTTAGTTTAATAAATTATATGACTTTGGTCTGCATCATGTAACGGGGTGCACTTGGAACGTTATTGCATCACAATTCAAAACACATATCGTATTTTCTATCATGAGGGCTACCTGCTACGGTTAATGTAATACAGGCCTTGGGTATTTTCCAAATGAGTTACAAACTGGGGTAGGAGAGGACTGGGCCTTTATGCTGTGATATTTGAAAATTTGGCAACCACCATTTTATTACATAGTTAAAGCTGAGAAGATTATGTTTTTAATGATTAACAAGTGTTAATGGAGAATGTTAAATTATTGCAACTATATCAATAAGAATGATACTGTTAATTAAATATAAAAACTGTTGTTTTATCAGCTAAGTAGTAAGATATTTACAGTACATTACATAGTGGAGTTCATAACTGGTAATTAGCCCCACCCCTCGTGTGGGAGATAGGCACATAAGGCAAGTATGCAGGGAGACACCTATCTCTGCTAGCAATCCACAACCCTGAACCCCTGTCCTGGAGTAAGGTTGTTTAGGTGCCCAAGTTCTTTTTTGAGAGAATGAGTGAGGCACCTGTCTCACTCCACACAAAACAGCTGGAGGAAGAAGTGCTGGTGCTCATCTTATAACTTTTAACTCAGTGGTGAGAGCACTCACCTGGGACATAGGAGTTTCAAGTTCAATTCCCCCCTCAAGCAGAGGGAAGAAAGGATTTGAACAGGGATCTCACCTTTCAGGTGAGTGCTCTCACCACTGAGCTAAAATTATAAGGAGGGTGGTACCATGTCCTCCTCCTCCAGCCAGATTTTGAATGGGACCCTATCCAGTATGAGTGCTTATAGCCTGCCTACTGGATCAGCCCCCCCATTTGAGATAGATGGGCAAACACCTATCTTCCTCCAGGCAGTTAATTGGCCTCTCAAGCCCATATTAATTCTTTCTCAGGATGTGTGAAATGTGAAAATCCCATTACAGACCTGAATTTTTCCCCCAAAATAAAACCCTAATGTTTAAACAGATTAGGAAGAACTGGAAAGTATGTAGTTCATTCCATATGGCTGGCTGGCTAGTTGAGGTGAGGAAGAAAGGAATGAACACATTCTCTCCCAAATGTACATTGTCTCCATGCCTGCCTGAACTAAGCCAAGTTTATAAAATGTAGTTTTTCCCCCCGCTTTCTTTGTAAACAGTTACAAAATAGCAAGGGGTTAAAATGAGGAAAAAGAGGGTGCTAGGAGGGGAGAGGAGTGATAGGACAAGTACAATCCCACTCCTCTGCTCTTTACTCTGGCTTGTTCTAAGCAATATTCTCATACAGTTCCCCCTCCTTCTTGGCTGGTGAGGTGAAAGCTCCTCTTTCAGGCTTCTGTAACCTCTGAGAACAGGCCAATCTTGCCTTAAACAAAGGGAAATATTTTGTAAAAAACTGCAAATTGGGGCCCATAATTTCCCACTGTAGAATTTTTCTTCCTGTTTTATCAGAATAGATTGGGGGCAATATTTAATAACCTGCAATATCTGTAAATGGATTGTTACATATCAATATGTTCTTGTTTTCAGATTTTGGTACATGCATTTTACGGGTGAAATCTGTTCTCTATTGACAACAACTTCAATATAATTTCTAATAGATTGGCAAATACCCTTTATGCACACATGGTAACTAGTATATATTCTTCACTAATAAATTAAGCAAAGTCAAAACTATTAAATGAGCAACCATTTTGTTCATGAACAGAATGTTTTAACAATTTTCTTTCCCCACAGATTCATTCTGTTTTCCATGTTCTGAAGTGCTTTTTATGCATTTAAATGACTAAGCATCAGTTTGTGTGGGAAGGTTCCATTATGACCATAATAATCTCTAGTTAATTGCACTTCAAATATTTATTTCTTACACATCAAATTAATGAAGCAGGTTCAGTGAGAGAAAAGTCACATTAGCTTGGCAAACACCTATAAATGCATATAAGCTTTCCAAGACATTTTTGGCAGGAATCCTTTGATACAAAATGAGTGTTTCTTTGGGAATATTGTTGTCAATTTTTTCCCTTGAAGGATCCTCCTCATCCCCCCTCTGACTTTCTGTGAGGGTATCACTGTGCCTCAGTGGGTCACAGGTGAGAATACCAAATTCAGGACAAACTGCTGAGAACTAGGGCAGACTCGCCCCAGACTGGTGGTTATTCTATCATTAGATTATACCAAGCCAGTTCAAAAGTAAACTTCTGTCTGGTTAACAAACTTCTGCAGTCTCCTTAGGCATTCTAGTCCTTGTCTCAGCACCCAGACACTGGACTCTATGATGAGTGGTTACTGAAAACCAATTTAATCAAATATAGGGTTCTTCCAATAAACCTCTTAGCCAGGTCAATATATAACTCAGATCTTACCCAATAATTATGCTGATGCCAATCCTTTAGTAATAAAACACTAAAGATTTAATAATAAAAGAAGAAGAAGAAGACAGTTATTAATGATTAATAGGTCATGTTTATAAAAGTGATTTTTCAGTGTTCATAGATCAGTATGATGGCAGTGATGGAATAAACTACTAATATGCAAAAGTCTCTCTGGTAACTTCCAGAAGATTGGAGGGTCCTCCGTCCATAGTTCAAAATGCTCCTTTCAGTTGTAAATCCACAGTGCAGAGAATCAGGGCAGGAAAGAGGCAAAATTGAGATCTCAAGGGTCTTTTATATCCTTTGCCATGTGCCTGGAAATTTACGGTCTCAAACAAAACTCACAGCCCAGTTTGTGGAAAGTTACTGGCTGAAGATGGAGTCCAGAGGTCACATGAGCATATCACACATCCTTTCAAGGCTTGGTGATTCACAGAGATAGCCACTGCCCATATCCTGAGGCATTCACAGGAGGAGCTATCTGGGTTGAATGAGTTTCTTCTATGGCCCATTGTGAGAGCTAAGTGTTTTTGATGGGCCAACAATGCATAGCTGTCTGGCCTCAATGTAAATTTTACCTGGTGGGTATTACCCAGGAATAAAGCACATATATGATGCTTGTACAAAGCCAATATTTATAACTTCAGATATAAAACTGATACATGCATATAAACAGGATAATCATACTTAGCAAATCATAAATTTTCCATTGACAACTTACCTGACATATTTTGTATAAGATCTGTTGCAATTTTATAACAGTGGCAATATCAATGATATACATGGTCATATTCAATCATACAGCATCACAGACGGTTCCACAGGACTCTGTCCTTGCTTCCCGTCTCTTTTTCCTCTGCACCTTATCTATGGGTAATCTCATCTGCAAAACCCAATCCATCTCTATGCTGACAATTCACAGATCTCCCTCCTTCTGTTCCAACTAAAAATCTTGGCATGACTCTGACATATCCATGAGGCAATGTACCATCAGATCAACACTTCTAAAATACCGCTCTTAATCCTCCTGCCCCAACCCTCCCAGCTACCTCTTCTTTCATCACTGTGGACACCACCACCAGCCTGCTTGTCACTCAGGCCTGTAACCTGGGTGTCATCTTTGATTCAGCCTGGATGTAAGGACCTAGAGAGGGGACTATGTCTAAATCTTGCACATTAACAGCTAAAACTGTCAACCAGGCTGTCATCATCTTGAGTCTCAGTTATTACAACATCCTCCCCTTTGGCTTGACAAATACAATTGTGCCCCATTCATATGCATTCAGAATGCTTCTGAAAAGATCATTCTCCAAGCCCATTGCTTTGATCATGTTGTGACGTTATCTGGATTAAGGGTGACCATTTATAACATTATTTAACATCAATATTGCAAAATTACAATAATTCGTAAGGGATAGGCCATGTCAGGTACCATTAGAAAGGTTATAAATTGCCAGGTATGATTATATTGTTTGTGTAAGAGTCATAATTTATTGTAAGTTATGGATATGTTTGATATAGCTATATTTCAACTTGTGCTGTGTTTCTGGCTGACACCCCAGACATGATGACAGCAGCAATAAGCCTGCTTAATGGCCCATTAAGGGAACTCAAAGATGCAATGAAGCTGGGGAAAGAATGAGTCACCAGAACTTGCCCAGGTAACCCTGGACTCCATCTTGTTTGTGTGAATTTCCACAAGTCACATGGCAAAGGACATGAAAGAAAAAGGCAGCTGCTCCATCTCATGTTGTCTTCATTCCTGCTTCCTATGTCTGGATCAACTCATCTACAACTGAAGCTGTGAAACAAAGGACTAAGACCGTCCAGGTACTGGATATACACCAGAGGGACTGTACAAATCTTCAAACTCCACAGTTCTGCCAAGACTCTGATTATATATGGACTTTCAAATCATTTGTATGTATCTGATTGCTTTAATCATATAACACCTCTCACCTTGTTTGTTTCTTTTCTTTTATAATCAACTTTTAGATTTAGTTACTAAAGGATTGGCTGGCAGCGTGGTATTTTGGGTAAGATCCAAACTTATATTGATCTGGTATTGTGGGTGACCTTTGGGGATAAGGAGAACATTTGGGTAAAGTTTTAATAAACTGGTCTCTTTACTGGACTTAGTTGCTGATTGGAGCCAGAAACTGAACTGCAATAAAGGGGGCTGTGTATTTTTTGTTTTAGCTTCTTGATAACCAGTGTGGGGAATCAGAATTACTGTTTGTGGCTGGTTGGTGAGTCTAACTTCAGTGTTACCAACCAGAGCGGAGAGAATCTGCTCTCATTTTGCAGCCTGTCCTTACCTTGGCATTTTCAGGTGGTCTACCCTAGGCACAGATGGGTCACACATCACCCTTCTGTTTAAATCCTTCCACTGACAACTCCTTTTATATGGCATCAAGCAAACTGCTAGTCTTTATTTTCATGGGCTTTCATGGTGAATCCCCATTCTACCTATCATCTCTCATTCATTACTGAGCTGTCATTGCTTCCTTCCCTCAGCCAATGATGCCACCCTCCAGTTCCCACTTGTTAAATTTACAAACAAGCCCCTTTGTGCTTTCTCCAATGCTACTTCCATGAATTGGATACAGTCCCTGTAAACATCCTCAAAGCTACCTCATGATCCACCTTCAAATCCCACCCAAAACAGTCCTTTGCTGTGATGCCTACAAAAACCCCTAAACAAACAACTGTTGGGATGTTGGTGTGCACATATGACTGTGGTATATAATGTGTTATAAAAGTCAAATTGTGCAAACCCCATCTTGATTATTGTATATGAATGATCATCTACATCTTTATATTGTTAATTATAATTATTATTTTATTGTAGTAGTGCGTTGGAGCCCCTATTGGGCAGAACCCCATTGTGCTGGGTTCTGCACAAACAGAATCAGAAGATGGCCACTGCCCCAAAGATCTTACACTCTAGTAAGAATTAGTTTTTCATATCAGACATGAAAGCTCCTGCTTCCAAAGACAGAGCAAATTCTAGTTATTTTAATAACAAGGTAGGGTAGGTAAATGAAGTCATGACTGACAGTTCCCCAAGGTACATACGCTAACATTCTTTACCTGCAGCCAAGAGAAACTAAAAAAATGTTGTTTGCAGTGATCTGAAGAAGAGCTCTGTGTAGTTCAAAAGCTTTACCTTCCACCAGCAGAAGTTGGTCCAATAAAAGATATTATCTCACCTACCTTGTCCCTCTAAAAAATAGAAGTGTGATTCCCTCTCCCTCATTACGCCTTACTTTGGCGAACCCCAAGGAAAATCAATGTAAACTAATCTGTAGATGGACAACCACCAGTGACGGTCACATATCTCATGTCTTTACATTTCCATCCCATGATTGCAGAACAAACATTCTACGCGGTGTGTGGAGACAATGGTGCTTTGGACAGCTGTTTGCAGCAGCAGAGATCAAATAAGCTGGCAGACAGAGTTATATGATTGCTTAAGCAGAGCAGGCAGGAGGGCACTCCCCCTCTCAATGCTAATGACTTGTTTCATATCAATTTAAGAATGTATGCACCCCTCCTTGCCACAGTATCTTAGCATTTATCCTCACATGAATAAACCTTTGCTCCCCATCTCATTTGGTTCTGCTTGGTTAGATCAGAAAATCTGTCCCAGAAGTATGCAAGGTAACATACGATATAAAATGTAAAGGTTCTCAGCTCTAAAAATTAAAATAGCACCTTAGTACTTAGTAGCGTAAAATTTTTACAAATTAAATTTGTTGCTAGCCATTTTGACCCAATTTTACCATACATCTCTGTGTAACACTTCTCTCGGGATGACATATTTTCTCTTTTCACTGAAGCTATTTAAACAACTTTTTTTAAAAAAGTCTGCAATTGTCCAGGAAATGACTTTGCTCCGATTGCTAAGAAATATTCAGCTAACACTTATAAGATAAGAGCTTAGTCTGCTTGATCCTTAGATGAAATCTATAGTTTTCGCCTAAAACATTGTTTCTTCACCTCATTGCTGAAGAAATATAACATGCATTTTCTGCCAGCCAGATATTATCAAGGGTTTACAAGACACAAATTGACAGAGCACAGCTTCCTCTTCTCCTTTTTATGTGGAGCTGTATTGAAAGATTTTGTAATAATTCATGCAGAGTTCAGTAGTAATCCCTAGGGGCATGAAAAGTGGAGGTCATCACAATATGAAACCCTCCTTCAATAAAGGAACTTTAATGCAGCATGGAAAACAAAGATTATTAGTCTGTAACTGACTCAAAGTAACTTTGCTTTGAGTATACTGCCCTTTATCCACTCATGTGATGCTCATTGATGGCAACAGGGCTGATACCAAATTTTTCAGGGGTCTGTACAAAATTAGACTCCATTTGCTTCCTTATTTGTATCTAGGAGGCCTGTGACACACTGTTATTATGTGCATGTGGAACTCTTTGAAGTCATATAGTGAACACAGGACATCAAGCATAAATAGAAATTTTCTACCCAGACCAATGCCTGTATGCAGTATATAGCATTGCAGGAGGTCTATGTAGTAAAGATCCTCATTGAAATAGATGAGAGCTTAAGGGGCCATGTAGTTCTGCTTTTTAAGTGGAAAAACTCCAGAATAAAGCCCAGGCCCACGTTAGGTAAAGAAACACTATGATTTATACATAAAAATTACATACAATAAAACTGCTAAAAGAAGGTTATTTAGGTTCCAAAGTCAAGCACTTGAAAGTTAGGAAAAGTCAGATTTAAGGTTGCCTGTGCCACATTAATTCTGGTACAGCAGGGGTGCTGGGAAAAGATAGTATATGATTGAATCATTAAAGACTATATCGTAATGTATATGTGCAAGAGGGCTGAATTCAGGGTTGTCCTGCTGCAAACAGTGTAGGTGCTAGAGCTTCTCAAAAAGGGGTTGCAAGAATCTTTTATAATGGAAAGTAGTAGGTAAGCTAAATCTAGGGATCACCAACCAGCTCACACTATAATAATAGCAGTATGTCTGTCTCAGGTTTATGTAACAAATTACCAAATAGTTAAAAAAAAAAAAGTACTTTATCAGTACATTTACAAACTTGGGAGTAACTATAATATTACTTAACAGAAGGTTGATACCGACATCTTCTGCAACAATATAATTAAATTACGGGAGGCTCTTCAACATCAAGAATATACCAACATTAAAAAGGGAAAACTCTGGCAGAAAGATGCCCAGAGGCTAAAAAAGTCTGAGAAGTGGGAATCAAGTTGAAATCTCCCACAGACAATGCAACTGTTCGGGACTCAGATTAAGGAAATCATTTAATTATGCAGCAATATTCAATCCATCATTCTTTACTATATATCACAACAAAAATGCACATTAAAAACATTAAGGTTGCAGAGTCAAACACTCAAAAATTAGGAACTGCTAATGTTAAGGTATTTGTATATCCTTAATTTGGCCCATTTTTATATATGCGTTATGATTATGATCACATTTTTTCTGCAGGTGCTATAAGCCTGACTTATAATTATACCCCAGCTAGCTACACTTAAGGATAATAACTCTAGTCTTGTAAACAAAACCAAAGACATTTAATGGATACTCTTTGAATTCAATGGCAAAAGTCCTTTAGACATCAGTGTGGCAGGTTGAAACCTTGGGTAAAATTTTCAAAAGAACCTAAGTAACCAAGGAGACTAAGGATTTGTCAACACTGTGTGCACGAATTGGGGAGTAAATTCCAGTGCACACCAGCATGTTGCACACTAACTGTCTATAGGAACCCTACTGGTGCACAATGAAATGCTCACACTCTAGGGAACTTTTAGTGTGTTCCAGTAGGGTCCATACAGATAGTTAGTGTGCAACATGCTGGCAGGCACAAGAATTTGCACTCCAGCTGTTGTGCACTAATGCATTGTGTAGACAAACCTTGTGTCCTATTTTCAGGAGTGACTCATGAACTTATGGCCAGATTTTTAAAGGTTTTCTAGGGGCTGAAAGATGTAGATAAGGGCCTAGTGGATATTCTAAAGTGCCTAGGTGCTGACAGTGGCATTGACAAGAGGGATTTATGTTCTGGCCCTATTCATTAATTATTTAATACAATCTCTTCAACAAGAGATGGAGAGACCCACCTTAGAATATCCCTTAATCCAGCAGCTAGGGCACTCACCTGAGAGGTGAAGATTTGAACAGGGGTCCCTACTCCCCCTCAGGCAGAAATTGAATTGAACTGGGGTCTCCCATATCCTGGGGTGTACCATAACCATTGAGTTGAAAATTATAAGGGAGGCCATCTCCTTCCCACCTACCCACCAGGCTGTTGTGTGGAGTTAGGGAGTCATCTTTATTAATGATCTGGAGGATGGGGTAGATTGCACCCTCAGCAAGTTTGCGGATGACACTAAGCTGGGGGAAGTGGTAGATACCCTGCAAGGTAGGGATAGGATACAGAGTGACCTAAACAAACTGGAGGATTGGGCCAAAAGAAATCTAATGAGGTTCAACAAAGATAAGTGCAGAGTCCTCCACTTAGGAAGGAAGAATCCCATGCACAGCTATAGACTGGGGACCGACGAACTGGGCAGCAGCTCTGCAGAAAGGGACCTGGGGGTAATGGTGGATAAAAAGCTGGATATGAGTCAGCAGTGTGTCCTGGTTGTCAAGAAGGCTAATGGCATATTGGGCTGCATTAGGAGGTGCATTGCCAGCAGGTCACGGGAAGTGATTATTCCCCTCTATTCGGCATTGGTGAGGTCGCATTTAGAATATTGTGTCCAGTTTTGGGCCCCCACTATAAAAAGGATGTGGACAAGTTGGAGAAAGTGCAGCGGAGGGCAACAAAAATGATTAGGGGGCTGGAGCACAGGACTTATGAGGAGAGGCTGAGGGAACTGGGCTTGTTTAGTCTGCAAAAGAGAAGAGTGAGGGGGGATTTGATAGCGGCCTTTAACTACCTGAAAGGGGGTTCCAGGGAGGATGGGGCTAGGCTTGGTGGTGGCAGATGACAGAACAAGGAGCAACGGTCTCAAGTTGCAGGGCGGGAGGTCTAGGTTGGACATTAGGAAAAAGTTTTTTACTAGGAGGGTGGTGAAGCACTGGAATGGGTTACCTAGGGAGGTGGTGGAATCTCCATCCTTAGAGGTTTTTAAGCTGAGGCTTGACAAAGCCCTGGTTGGGATGATATAGCTGAGGTTAGTCCTGCTTTGAGCAGGGGGTTGGACTAGATGACCTCCTGAGGTCCCTTCCAACTCTAATATTCTATGATTCTATGATTCTATGCTTAGGGCGTGCCTATTGCATCAGACCCCACAGGCAAGATAGACTGAGGAATGTCTTTCTTCCTCCAGGATGAGGTTCCTGCTGGGTCTTAGGAAAGGAAGGCAGCAACATCTATGCCCAGCAGCAGAAACTCAGGTGCCTAGGAAACTTTTACAGTGAAAATGTAGGCACTGGATGAATTTAGGCACCTACAGCGTTTGGTGACAGTGAAACAGAGGTTTTATGGCTCACAATAGCACATAAATCTGGGATTTAGGCATCAAAATCCCTTTGTGGATCTGGAGCGCAGCCTCCCACTCATCTCACGCTTGCCTACAGCTGTAAAGCGGGTTCTGGATAAGGGTTTTACTGCCATTGACGCTGCTGTGCAGCCACTTATGGCCAGGTTATGATCTGGCCTTAAGTTGGCAAAAACAAAAAATTAAAGGGGAAATATACATTACAAAAAAGGAACATATGATGGTGGTGTGCAATATAAATATTTAGCAGAACAACTCTGATAGGGTGCAGAGATCCTCCTTTGGAAGTTTGGGGCTAATAATTGTAATAGTCGGTAACGAGTGATTTCACATTTCTGTGTAAAACAACATATTTGATTATGTATGTCAAAAACACCCCATCATTTGCTGAAAAATTTAAACAAAAAGTGGTTTGATTGTTTACAGCTGCATCAAGTCTTCATTTCCCCCCACCCCATGAAACCCTAATTTTATTTATTTAAGTCCAAGGATTTTTATGTACTGTAATGAATCCATGTGCATCATGTATAAAAAGCAAATAATGGGAGGATAACACCTAATAAAAGGAACTTATTGTTTTAAATATTTTTTGGAAAAAAAAAAAATCTAATTTTCAACTCAACGGAGAGATACTTGTTGTGACTCTTTAGAGATCTAATGTGCAAAAAAAGCAATGCATGATAAAGCTCCTGTTTGAAACAGAAATTCTTGTGCATTCTGTTATAGTCAGTACACCTCTCTGCATTTTGCAAATGATGAATCATTTTGTAAATAACATTGGTTTGCTTTGCTTGTAAAAATCAGCATTACTATTAAGCTATTATTGAGCTATCAACCATCAGAAAATATAATCTGTACTTCAGGTAGAGCAATGAAACTTCATTGTCCTGCCAACCGGGTGCATGTTGATTCTCAAAGTACATTTGTGTTGTTGGACAAAATTTTAACTTACAGTTCCAAGACTAGTTCCACTGAAGTCAATGCAGTTACATCAGTTGAGAACCATACTAAGAGAGGCCTTGTTTTCTGACATCTTCAGAACTGTTCTTCCTTGATTAGTGTATCTTTTATACACAGTGGGTAAGCATCTAATACTAATCTGTATATTCCTTAACCTTTATAAGTATGATCTGATACAACAGGACAAAGAGAAAAAGGCAGCTAATGATACACACACATGCCAACACCTCACTTCATATGTGGAAATGATAAACTATATAGGCATGTGATAATTTTTTTCCACTCTTTTCACCACATCACCAGTTTCCTATTTACTAATCTAGCTCTTTACGATTTATTCTATAATTTCAAATCCCTGAGATTGTAAAACACCTGCCATTTCTTTATATCAATCTGTCAATTAACTGCTTCCTCCTTCTTCCCCACCCCCCACCTCCAAACATGGAATTCTTTACCCACCTCAAACAAAATAATGACCCTTCCTTAGGCCCAGACAGGTAAGGCAAGATTAAGGCCTGGTCTACACTGCCGGTGAAATTCGGTGACAGTCGACGGAAGTTATGCAAGCTACTCTGCATAGCTTGTTTAACTCCTGTCAACATCATGACTTCTGTTTACCACGCCGTCTCCACTGCGTTGTTCTGACAGGAAATGTGTGTCCGTCGACACAGCGCTATGCTTTTTGGGGAGGTGGCTTTATTAAATCAACTTCCAGATCAATTGAACAGGTCTGCACTTCTGCTCAATTGATCCAGATAAATTGACCTGAGGGCAGCGAATTTGCCACTGTCAGTGTAGACATACGTTTAGTCAGGATGTGCAGGATTTAGCTAGGAGAGGCAAGACGTGGCCCTGGGGCAGTGACAGGTTTTCTATACATAAAAATGTCACAAGTTTAAAGACTGATATCTCACACTTCTTTACTGCCAAGTGCTTGTGGCAAAAATGGGTAATTCCCAACTTCCCATAGTGATACCTGACAGTCCCAGTCTTGAGACTTTTCAGACTCTTTTCAGACTTTAACTTTTCTTGTTTTGTTTTTTATTTCAAGTCATTTGGGGAGGTATTTTAATTAAATTGAACTCATGAAAAGTGGGGCAGACGCAGCTGCAATAAAACAGACACAATGAAACATTTAAAAATTGCTTTTCTATAACATAGTATATGCAGAATATGATGGTGGAGTGTAGTATGAAGCTTTATCAACACTCTTTTTGGGATGACCTGGACGTCTCAGCCATGGCTTCATTGCCTGTGAATAAAGTGCCCATCCCAAACTCGTATTGATAAAAAATTTCTATTACACCATCATGTATTCCATAGATTAATTTATAACTTATGTAAATAGGTAAATATTATGCAGTATATTACAGTCTATGTATTTGTGTGTATGGCATGCAGGATATTCCTTTTTCCCTTGACTGGAAAGAGACAAATTTATATTAAAAATTATTTTTATGATATTTTACCTATGAATCTCAATAAAAGCATTAGCTGTGCTGCCTGTTTCATGGTGACATACCCATGTGACTATGATAAATTCAGGTATGTGAAGAACCAACAAAGAAATAATTGACTTCCTCCAGAAACTTCACAACATTAACAACTTCCCTCAGAATACCATCCTTGTCATCATGGATGTAAACTATCAGTACAGTAACATTCCTCACAAGGACAGCATCACTGCCTACCTCAGATATCTACAAGACAAAGGACAACATGCAGATATCCACCCAAAACACATCTCCAAACTCATCCATTTCATCACTCATAACAATTTTACGTTCAGCAACACTTTTTCGAAACCATGGGAACAGCCATGGGTGCTAGGATGGCTTGCCAATATGCCAATCTCTTCACAGGCTACTTAAAAGAAGAATTTTCTGGACAAATGCACCAAGAAACAAATTATGTAACTGGGATACATCGATATTTTCTTCTTCTGGACAAATGACCTACACTCCCTAATAAATTTCCACCACAACTTTAACAACTACCACTCATCCATTAAACACTCTCTAGAACACTCCCACACTAGCATCGACTTCCCAGGCACCACAATCAGCTTCATCAGTGGAACCCTATGGACAGCTATATACAAGAAACCCACATACCCCACACCTATCTTCACAGATCCAGTAACCACCCCATACACACCAAGAAATCTGTTAGCTATAGCCAGGCACTCAGAAACCACAGAATATGCTGCGAGGAGAAAAGTTCAGGATATACACATTAACACACTTAAAATCACCTTCATCAAACAAGGACACCCACTAGAGAAGTAGATCATATCATGGAATAAGCCACCCAAACACCCCAAGGGAACCTGCTTCAATATGGAAATAAAGCCACTAGTTGTCATGGATTCCAGTGTGGGGTATCATTAAACAATTACAACCCATACTCAAAGGGGACCACATCCCAAAAGAAATCTTTCCTGAATTCCCTCTTCTGGCCTTCAAACAACCCCCCTACCTCTCAAGGCTAATCATTAGAAACAAGCTCCCCACAGACCTGGACACCAACTGAAAGTGGCACCAGACCCTGTCAGAACCACTGATGCAAAACTTATAGACATATTTCCATTGTTTTGATATCAACACCCCACCCCCCCAGCACACTCATCAAGATCTATGGGTCCTACACATGCCTATCACAACATGTGGTGTACCTCATCTAGTGCACTACATGCCCCACTAATAATTATGTGGGTGAAACCAAACAATCACTACAATCTCCGTTGAGCTCACGCAGAAAAATGATAGAAGATACAAATGCCATGAACATCATCAACCTCTCTACATGGCTTTCATTGACCTCATGAAAGCATTCAACTCCATCAACCATGAGACTCCGGGGAATTCTCCTCAGATTTGGATGCCTGCCAAAACTTGTTACTGTCCTCTGACTCCTCCATGAAAATATGTCCGCAACAGTTATCAGCAATGGATCTGAAATGGACCCCCTCCGAGTCAAGCCAAGTTCTGTCATCTCTCCAACTATCTTCTCCATCTTCCTTGCTGTCATCCTCCTTATCATTGCTGACAAGCTTCACGGACCATCACATGCTACTAGTTTTATCCTTGGTGAGGATATTATTTTTCTTTTCTGCGGAACCCCTGTAGTAGCCTCATGGATCACCAGGGGTCTGTGGACTACGAGTTGGGACTGCTCTAAAGACTGAAATCAAAACCTACTTGAGTCAATGGAAAGATTCCCATTAATATCAATGAACTTTGGATGAGGCCTTAAAATTTCTTCAGTAGAGTCTACCTTGTATTTTTCCTCCATAAAAATGGTATTTTTAAAGCACTATAAGAATCAAGAAAAATAAAACATGCATAAAAGGGAACCAAAGAGGAAAGCTCCTTTCTCTGCACTGGAATTGAGACCTTTAGTTTGAAAATAATAATGTTCTTCATCATCTTGCCTGATGATTCTGGACCATCCAGAATTTGAGGTCCATAAAGTTCTACGGCTGAAAGTAATACAGCCAGATAGCTGAAGCATAGAAAATTATAGAAGTACCTACGAAACGTGATCTCTCTTTATACTAAATTCAATGGGTCAGATCTTGCTGCGATTACAGCCATGACAATTCAAAATAGCTCTATTGAAATCAATGGAGTTACATCATGTAAATCTAATACAATTGAAGGCAGAATTTGAGTCTGTCTATATTAAAAGGCTATTTGATATTCTTTAAACAATTTCTTATAAATTGGTTATATCAGTGGAATAATCAGTGTATTTCTTCATAATTTCATATTTATATTTTTATAAAAAGAAAACCCACAACATACTTACATGCCCATGTTTTATACAGGTATAGTACATTTGTTTTATATTGTATGACCATGGGATGCTATCTGCTTCCTCAGTAATTTGCTTTTCTCCAAAAGATTAAGCTAATTGCTATGATGTACATATCATACATCTTCTTTGACATTTAGCCTGGTAGCTTGCAGTAATAATTGATCCCTTGCTTCCCAAATGGCTTTATTTTGGTTGTTCTATTAAGTGTTTTTAATGTATTGTGATTACTAGTAGTAGCTAATAGCTTAACCTATTAGTCTATTGTTCTAAGTTTTATGACTGAATACTGTCATAATTCTTAAATAAGGCAGCAAGTTGTTGTTCAGACTGCAAGTTATTCAGGGCAAGGACTGTCTTTTATGGTGTCCCAATCCTAATCTGGGTCTTTGAATAGTAAAGCCAACAGTAAGCAATAATTAGGGCTGGTCAAAAATGGGGAAAACTGAAAATTCTTCCCTTTTTTAATCGGTATTTAAATTTATTATTTTTGTTTAAAATCAAAATTCAAAACATTGAATAACAAAACGGGCCAAATTTGGGCCCATCTTGTCCACCAATGTAGGGGAATAAGGTATCGTAAAGCACCCTGTTGGTTCCTTGCACTGACTACTATCTATATTAAAGGCAGTGATGTGTGTGGCATTGCAGACTCCTGCAGAATCACTACATCCTCCTACCTCTGTAGAGGTGAGCAAAAGGGTATGAGAATAGGAAAGAATGGTAAAAGCCTTGGTTCTTCTCACCACAATGCCAATCAACCAACTCCCTCTCTAAAACAGTGTGAAACCAGGAAGGAGTCTGTACCTCAAAACCACAGTCTCCATCTCTGCTGCGCTGCCCCTGTGGTTTCCCTTACACAGGGCAGAACATAAACTCTCAATCTAGTCCAGTATCCCTACCAGTTAACTCACTCCAGAGTGCTCCCTCCTTAACAAAATCATACTACAAGAGAAAGATGACCTAAATGAAGACTCTATAGCACGATTAGACCTTCTAAACTCCACAGATTCCCAGAAGTTCAACAAACCCCTGCCTCTTCAATAATCTCTAATTTCCCAATTGTTTAGAAGAGCATTCGTCAGGAATTCTGCATGGTTGAGTTTGTGGAGTTTCCTGGGTCTACTCTTCCCCTGGGTGTTGATCAGGGTGCTGTTGACCAGGGTGCATGCAGTTAGCTATTAGAGGATTTCCACTATCAGAGAGAATAATGATACTCAGCTATCAACCCTACATTTGCACTGCCCGGAGACTTTGGTCATCTCATGCCTCTTCATGCCATAATACAGCTGTTGTCTGTGCCCATTTTGCCTTTTTCTAGCCTGTCATTACCCTGATTGCTCTAGATATACTGTATAACTTGGTTACAGTAATTTATTTTTTCCATTATTATCAATTTGCTTATTTGTATACATGCACAGTGTTCTTTATTCAGACATATAGGGTAAGGATTAAAAATATGAAATGTCACTTTGAACTATGCTAGGGCATTCATTTACAGAAAGACTATAATGGAAAATAAATTCAAAGCCTCAAGGCCATATTCATATTTTCACTTTACAAGATGGTGTGGATAATTCATTGTTAAAAATAGCAATATGGAACATTAATTCTGACAAGTGTAGGAAAGTGCTACCATATCTCAAAAAGAGAAAGGTAGATACAAGACCTTTCTAAAGGAATGGAATAGAACAGTAGTAAGATGGTAGATGGTGGATATATTTAAGGAAGTGTCTATTATCCACTTTTTAAAAACATAATTAATTCCTTTTCCCTTCTCTCTTTTCTTTTCCTTTCCCTCCCTTCTAATTCCTTTACTTTGTTTCTATCTTTCTGTTCTTCTCTTATTTCTGGAAAAATAAAAAAAACAAACACTAGTGAATAACTTTGTCGGTACACTTTTTTAATGAACAACTGTGTGAGTCTGGTTTTTGATGACTGATAAATAGCATATTTTTAACGGTATCATAGATCTAGTACATTACTGTCCTTTTACTACATGTAAGAGCTGATTCTTATCCCCTTTCTTTCATTTCAGAATATTTGGCAACAGTAGGTTTTATCAAGATTTATTCTGTGACAATTACTAGAACATACGCATCAGGTCTACCATATCAGGTTTGTGTTCTTGTTTTGTTTAGATACCGAGGAACAAAATAGTATTTAATGCACAATACTTATCTTTTTCATTTCACTCTATGAATGACATGTGCATTTAAAAATCTCTTATGATTCCTGTTAAACAGCTTGTATTTAGTGCAGGTAAGCCAATGCAAAGGATCATAACTGAAAAAATGCTATAATCAAAGAGAAAATGATAATGTGGAATTTAAACTGTAGGTAGCAGATCAGTAGTATACTGAATTTAGTGATGTTAGTATTTTTTTCCTCTACATTTATGTACTGTATTTCATTCAGCTATTTAAAGGATTAAATGTGGCTGTATGTATTCACTATGTACAGTAAATACTCCACAGCCTTGGCATATTTGCAACATGTGTTGAGACTAGGTGAGATAATTTCTAAAGAAAAAGTACATACGCATACAGAAACCTTCTGCACTGTTCCCTGAAAGAGCATGGTTGCTCAGATACTATTCCACAACACCTTAATGCAGTCTATGACTAACTGTTACATATCAGCCTGTCCTGGTTCACATCACTAATGCATTTATCCTTGCTGTTACTACTACCACCATTTTAATATTATATTAATCAAAATTTAAAATTAAAAAACCTGGCCTTTTGTTGCACCAGTTGTGCCATAAATTTATTTGCTGCAAGCCTTCCCCCCCTTTCCCTGTAGAGGGAGGCACACACATAAAAATACTAGTTCTGTTTACAATGCTTTTTAAACTTCAGCACCCTTTACAAACATTAGCTGATTTATCTTTCTCCCACTGACTGGATCAGGGTGGCCCTTGGGTGTATCCAGGAGCTCTGAATACTCCCTTCTACACCAGTTTCGTGTTGGGGGTGTCATGCTGGCTGTATTGGGGGGGGAGGGGAAGGGGAGCATTTATTATATTATGTGACATCAGTATAACAAAATCATAATAATTTATGTAAGATATGCCAGGTCAGGTAATGTTAGAAAGGCTATGATATGCTAAATAAGATGATAATACTTATGTTCATGTGTTATATGTGTAATGGAAGTTATGGATATATTTGATATATCTGTATTTCTAATTGTGCTATCTGAGACACACCCTAGACAAGGTGGCGGCAAGACAATAGCCTGCTTAATGGCCCATTGAGACATCCACAGATGCAAGGGGCCCAGGGGGAGAAGCCAGGGATATACCTGATGAGTTACCAGGACTTGCTCATGTGACTCTGGACTCCATTTGGGTTCCTGAGAAATTCCACAAGCAGCATGGAAAGGCTTGGAATCCATTTTGTCGTCATTCCTGTTCAGCTTTCATGACCTATCTACCTCTGGATCAACTCATCTACAACTGAAGCTGTGCAACAAAGGACTGAGACCCATCCAATTATTGGATGTATTCCAGAGGGACTATACAAGCAAACTCCACAATTCTTCTAGAAACCTGATATATATGGACTTTCAAACCATTTGTATGTATCTGATTGCTTTAATCCTTTAACATTTCTCTTATGGTTTGTTTCTTTTTATAATAAACTTTTAGTTTTAGTTACTAAAGGATTGGCTGGTAGCGTGGTATTTTGGGTAAGATCCAAACTTTTATTGATCTGGTATTGTTGCTGACCCTTTGGGGTCAGAGGGAACCTTTTTAGTAAAGAGCATAGAGTTTAAATAACTAATCTCTTTACTGGACCTAGTGGCTGATTGGGGAGCCGGAGACTGGAATGCAGTAAAGTGGTCTGTGTGTATTTGTATATTGGTTTCTTGGTAACGAGTGTGGGGAATCAAAAGCACAGTTTGTGACTGGTTGGGAAGTCTGGCTTCAGTGCCACCCACCAGTGCTGGGAAAATCTGCTCTCCTTTTGCAGCCTGCCCTGACCTCGGCATTTTCAGGTGGCTACCCTAGGCATGGAAGGATCACAATCTTTACACTATCTTGTGAAGTAAGCACTATTTTTGCCCCCTTTTTATAGACAGACAAAGACAGGAAACTGAGGCATGGAAAGATGGGGTTATTACTTGTATAAGTCTAGGCTGTGGGTCAGTGGTAGAACCAGACTTAAAAGTTAGGACTTCTTGACTACCTGGTGTTACTCCTAGACCATGGCTTCTCTAAGTATTGAGCTACTAAACCAATTTTGAAAGTAAACAATAAAAGCTAGCTTCCTTGGTACTACAGCTGCTCTGTATCACTCTGACAATGCAAAGCAGCTCTAAACTCAGTTTAAGCAGTTAGTTAAGACAAGCTTATAGCTGGTTTGCATCAGTGGAGTGGTGTGAAGCAATCTATAGGTGAAAGTACTCCTAGAATTCTTCTTCTTTAATATTTATATTAAGCTCTTTCAGCTTTTCTTTATGCCTCTGAAATGGCAATATATTCATTTTGTGAAAACACGACAAACATTAAATATATATATAGTTACAGAAGCAACTTTTGAAGTGCATTTGGACTCAATACATTTCATTTTCAACCAGTTTGATTTTCTTTCTAGATCATGGAATTTAGGTGAAAAATTAAACTTTTTTGGGGTGGGAGGGGAGAATCATATTAGTCATTCCTCCTCCAAAATATTTGCCTATCATAACACTTGGCTGGAGAAGATTTGAAGTCCCCCTTCCTGGTAGATTATGAAAAACACTGAAGGTTACTTATCTATTGTGTATCAAAAAACTCAACTCCTGTTGATTAATGGCACTCTTCCTGTTTTTGCTGAGATTTATTACACTTTAAACGGGATATGCACTGTTCTCAAGTTATAATAAAAAATGAAAGCTACAGTGATGAAGTATAAAATAATGCTGTTGGGCTGTTATTAGGAAGAAGCATGTTTTGTAATATGGGAGTAAATTCTGCTTATCTTAGTCCACCCAAGATCATGTGACATTGAGGGTCACTCCTACAAGGATAGAAGGTGTCTTAACAAAACCAAGACAGCCACTGGCTCTCTTACCGGAGGACATTATAAGTATGTCTACAGTGCACAGTTCCTTTGGTGGCATGTACGGTACATATACTATAGCACTCCTCTCCAAAATGGGTATAAAAAGCAGTGCCTCGTTGTCTCCACTGCTAAGGAGAGTAGAGTAGACACTTCTTGGGTGAGTAGCTGGGTACATACTCACATGATTCAGAAGTGCCTCCTCCATCTACACACTGCTATTTTTAGTAGTGTAGTGTCCCACTGTTGGAGCCTTTCCCTGCATCAAGGAAAGGCCAGCAGGTTCTCTCAGCTAAGCCTTTCACACACCCATCCCCTCAATCCCCCATCCCTTGCCAGAGCCTTTTGCTGACATGAGTAGCTACACACCACAGTGTGGATGCAGGGTGGCATGTAGCTACACCTACCCCACATGCTGCCACAAGAGGTGTGCAGTGTAGATATAGCCTAAAAGGGCTGCAGTTGGTGCTTATGCACTACCAGAAGTAGCACATGCCCACTCACTGGCTGCCAATGAATTATACAATGAGCAACAAGCACACATGCTCCCTGTGTCAGAATTGCCTCAGCAGCTGAACAGAAGGAAATGTTTGGATGCCAAGATGTGGCTGTGTGATCAGTAACTAACTGAAGTTTAGAGGTAGTTATAGACAGATGTCCATGTTCTATTCATATTATATTGCATTCTGATTACAGACAGATGTTCTATATTCATAGAAAGGCAAGGAAGATGACCTGGGTAACTATAGGCTGATTGGCTGGACATTAGTCCCGAACAAAGTGGAAAAGGTGAAATGATACTGAATTGATAAAGAATTAAAGGATAACATAAGTAGTGACAGTCAAACAAACCTGATTTCATTCTTCGATTATTAAAAGTGATTGCATAAATGTAATATATGTAGTCTTTTGTAAAGCACTTGACTTAGTACTGCATGCCATTCTGATTCAAATATTAGCACTGTGCAATATTAAAACACACATTAAATGGATTAAGAACTGGTTACCTGAGAGATCTAAGCAAGTAATCATCAATGGGGAATCAATCAAATGGGGGTGATTTTACTGTGGTTCTGCAGGGCTTCAGACAAGACCAATGCTATTCAACATTTTAATCAATGATCTGGAGATAAATATAAAATAGCTGCTGATAAAATTTGCAGATGCCACAAAGATTGTCGGAGTGGTAAATTATTATGAGGACAGGGCAGTCAGACAGAACAATCTGGATTGCTTCGCTAGATTGGCCATTCAATCAAAATGCATTTTATTACAGCCAAATGCAAAGTTAGATATCTAGGAGCAAGCAATGCAGGTCAGAACTACAGAATGGGGGACCGTGACTCTAGAGGATTAAGCAAATTATTATGAGCTCAAGTTCAATGCTGTGACAAAAAGGACTAATTCAATCCTCGGATGAATAAAAAGAGGAGTGAGAAGTAGGAGTAGGGACATTGCCTTGGTAAGACTGACACCGTAATACTGGAGTCCAGTTCTTGTGTCCATATTTTTAAAAAAATATTGAAAAACTGGAAAGCATGCAGAAAGGAGCCACACAAATGATTTGAGGTTTGGAGAAAATGCCTTACAGTAAAAGACTTAAAGAGCTCAATCGGTTTAGCTTCTGAAAAAGAAGCTAGACACTGTAATGAAATCACCTCTCAAAGTACCTCCATGAAGAGAAAATACAGGGTACTAAAGGAATCAACCAAAGAAAGACATAACAAGCTGAAGCCAGACAAAGTCAAATGGGACATAATGCATGAACTTAAGAATGAAAGTGACTACCCACTGGAACAAACTACCCAGAAAAGTGGTAGAGTCTCCATCTCTTGATGTCTTCAGATAAAGACATGCTTTTGTTTTACATAAGTTATGCTTTAGTCAAACACTAGTTATAGGGCTCAATACAGGGGTAACTGGGTGGAATTTAAAGGCCTATTGTGCTGATTATCATGGCACCCAAGACTGACAGTTGCCTTGTCACTCCTTTGCCTCCAGTGAGAGGTAGCCTTGCCTGTGATGACTGTGTGTTAGCTCCCTAATATCACTAGCCTGTTACACATTCTCTTCTAGGTTGAGTGGCTATGCCAACCTTGACTTCACCTTGCAGATCATCAACAGGTGCACCCCAGTCCTCTTGAATTGTTCCCCTGTGATATCCAAACCCTGACACTGGCTATTCAGAAATCCCAGATCCTTTGCCCTTAAAGGAGCAGTATACCACAGTTTAACCTTAAAGCCCCACTCCTGTAAATCACACTCACTTGTAATAAAACAAAAGAAGGTTTATTTAAGAAAGGATAGCAATTCTACTAGAAACTAGAGAGAGTGAAGGAAACAAATGGTTACAGTACAAAACAAATAAGAAAAACATGAATCTGGGTCTACACTTATTATTAATAGTTACCTTTCCTAATAAATTAGGTTCCCCCCTCTTCGTCCCCCACAAAGTTCAGTCTTTTGCCACAATGGCTGGCTTCACAAGAACCAGGACCCAATTTTTCCATGAGAAAGCCCCTGCTCTTCCGAGCGGTCTCCTCAGTAAAAGAATACAGAATGCCCCCCCCCTTACAAGGGATACTGAAAAAGTCTGTTGTCTCCTCATAGGCAGGGTCATTCTTTCTCTGTTGTAGTGTTCCTTTTTTACCTATAAGTTGCTTTGATTTTTAGCTGTGTCTGATGGTTTTGCCTTGAAAGTCTTGGGATA
Organism: Emydura macquarii macquarii; assembly: GCF_026122565.2. Classification (NCBI taxonomy): domain Eukaryota; kingdom Metazoa; phylum Chordata; order Testudines; family Chelidae; genus Emydura; species Emydura macquarii. Next base: position 3,725,085 of record NW_027132499.1, on the reverse strand, counting down.
GAGCAAAGCTAGACCACTGAGCCTTCTATTATATCACCAGCTAACCAGGGCAGAGTGACAATTCTCCACTACCGGAAAGGGCAATCGCCAAGACATACTATCCCCTGATGACTAACTTTTATATCAAGACCACAAAACATACTTTCAATATAGTTAAAGTATTCCTTAGGCAGTGATGGTATAAGAGGGAATGGTCTCTCATGGATCAAGCTAAAATGTAGGAAACAAAGGGTAGAAATAAATGGTTAGTTTTCACAGTGGGGAGAGGTAAATAATGGGGTCCCTCAAAGACCTGTATTGGGATGTGTGCAGTTCAACATATTCATGAATGATCTGGAAAAGGGGGTGAACAGTGAAGTGGCATCATTTACAGATGATAGAAAGTTACCCAAAATAGTTCAGTCCAATGCTGACTGTGAAGAGGTACAAAGGGATCTCATTAAATTGGATGACTGGGCAACAAAAAGGCAGATGATATTCAATGTTGATAAGTGTGAAGTAATGCACAATGGAAAAATAATGCCAACTTTACATACAAAATGATGGAGTCTAAGTTACCTGGTCCCACTAAAAAAAGATCTTGGAGTCATCATGGAGAGGTTTCTGAAAACATCTGCTCAGTGTGCAGCAGCAGTTAAAAAAGCTAACAGAATGTGTGAAAGAGTGTGCTCACCTCTTGTAAGCACATCCTGTCGGCTGGGTGTGATACTGCACTCTTTCCTTTCTCTACTCCCGGAACCTCCGGTTGGCTGTTGCTCTCATCAGGTGTGTCTTCAGTGCTTCAGCCTTCTGGCCAAGTCACACACAGTCAAAGCAAATGAAGGAACCCCTTCCAGGGTAACAAAGTCTAGCTAATGGTTGGCCCCCCTCAAGGGTCTCCAGCTCATCTCTGGGCCTGTTTAAATTCTAGCCCCTTTCTTGGTTTTTTTGTACTGAAGTCCCTCCTTGGGATTTAGGCCACTTTCCCAGTGGCCAGCAGGAACACACTGCTCTTGGTCCCAACACAGGGACCCAATAAACAGCAGTTATGTACTGCTTCCCTTTAATAGTTGCTGCTGCCTTCCCTGGGCTGCTTCCCACTCAGTCCCATCACCTTCTTGGGTTCTCTGTCTGTTCCTTGCTTGAGCATAGTTTCCCCCATGCCTCCTTGCCTGAAGAGTTTTGCAGTCCTATCCCTCTATAAGCAGTGTTTTTCTGTCTTCCAGTCCTTCTCCCCTCTTCTGATCCTAGCCAGCAACTAACCTTCTCAGTCCCTATAGCTCCTTTTAACTGAGCTTGCTGCATTCTGATTGGCTGCTTCCCTGCAGGACTTTCTAGGTATGCCTGGAGGACCCACATTCAGTGCTCCTTTCCTGGGGCAGAGTGTGATAGGACCACAAGGCCTCCAGCAGAGGCCCTCAAAGGGCTTAGTACACCCCATCACAGAATGTTAGCAACCATTAGGAAAAGGATAGATAATAAGACAGAAAAATATCATACTGCCACTATATAAATCATACCTTGAATACTGAATGCAGTGTTGCTTGCCCCATCTAAAAAAAAAGTCATATTAGAATTGGAAAAAGTGCAGAGAAGGGCAACACAAATGTTTAGGGGTATCAAAAGTTTCCACACAAGGAGAGATTAAAAAGACTGGGACAGCTCAGCTTAGAAAAAATACGATTAAGGAGGGATACGATAGAGTTGTATAAAATCATGAATGGTATGGAGAATGAATAGGGAAATGTTATTTACCCCTTCACAAAAGAAATGAATAAGAAGTAATTCAATTAAATTACTAGGCAGCAGGTTTAAAATAAACAAGAATAAATACTTCTTCACACAATGCATAGTCAACCAGTGGAGCTTGTTGTCAGGGATTGTTGTGAAGGCCATAAGTATAACTGGGTTCAAAAAAGAATTAGATAAATTCATGGAGGATAGGTTCATCAATGGCTATTAGCCAAGGTCAGGGATGCAAACCCCACACTCTGGATGCCCCTAAACTTCCAACTGCCAGAAGCTGGGACTGGATGACAGGGGATGGATCACTGGAAAGTGTCCTTGTAGGAAGCTGCTGTGGCCTCCCACGGAGCCAGAGCCTGGGGAAGGGCCCGAGAGCTCTGATTGGCCCAACTCACGCCCTGCCCTGGAGTCTGCCCGGCAACAAGGGACCCGGGCCGGGATAGGACCACCCAGCCAGGCCAATCGGCAGCCGTGGGGCGGAGCCCCAACAGGAAGGGGAAGTACAAATGCCTGGCCCCTGAGTTTAGTAGGGCCCAGACTGCTGCCAGAGGCAGATGTGCTGCCCCACCAGCAGAGGCCTAGGCCAGAGCCTAGCTGCCGATGATGATGATGAAGAACCCCGGCCCCACCTGGACCTGGGGATTGGATAGGGCCCTCGAGAAGCTGGACTAGGCAACCCGGCCAGGACGACTGGGCCGAGTTACCCCGATCCCGAGGCCGGGGCTGTGCTCTGGAACTGCCAGACTGGGCCGAGACCCCAGAGCAGCCCGAGTGGCGGGCACCCCCAGAGGCCGGGCTGGATTTGGAGGAACTGCCGGCCGCCGAGCACACACACACACACACACACACACACACACACACACACACACACACACACACCCCCCCCGCAGCGGGGCAGGACTTGGAGGAGCTTCCTGAGGCCGAGCCGCTCCCAACATACAATGACTGGAGGAGCTGCCCCCTGAAGAGGAGTTTCCTGCCTTACTCCTGGTCGATGAGGAAGGACTAACGGCGCTACCCCAGGTGGACTATCCTTGCGACACAGAGGAGGCAGGTACTAGGGTCAGTGGGGAGGAAGTAGCCCAGGGACAGCCACGGCCTGTGGCTGAAGCCGCCTTATAGTCGGTGTGTTGCGGCGGGAGCCCCGCCGACACAGTGGCAGCCGCTTCTGCCACTGCTAGGGCCCTGGGCTGGGATGCAGTGGAGACGGGTGGGCCTGCGTCCCCCACCCCTTCCCCTTGTCCCTAGCCACCCCAGGAGAATTGCTCTCCTGACCCCGCCTGAAGCCCGCCTCTGCTCACCCTGCCTCTGCTCACCCTGCCTGCCTGAGGGGTTGGAGCAACAGACTCCTTGTTCGCTTGCCCCGACTGGGGGCCTGAGCGGTAGACTGAGTGCTCACCCTACATTCGGGTGAATTGCCTAAACTGATCACTTGCCAAATGCGAGCTATTCCCTTGTCAGTAGGAAGCCGCTGTGGCCTCCCACGGAGCCACAACGCTTACAGTCCTGTTCTGTTCATTCCCTCTGATGCACCTGGCACTGGCCACTAACAGAAAACTGAGCTAGATGGAACATTGGTCTGACCCATATGGCTGTTCTTATGTTCTTAAATGTTACCTCTACATCTTAAAATGATTATGAGTCTTGATAAATTATGAGCTTTCTCTAGCTACCTTACCCCTTAAGGATAAATACCCTGCAAGACATGTATTTGATGTAGTGAGTTTGTCAGACCTGACACAAGAGTTATTTTGAAGGACAAGGAACCCTTTGCAAAAGAACCTCTGTGTCACACCTGTGATACACATGTGAAACTACATGATCTAATGGTCCCTTGTGACCTTAAACTGTATGAATCTATGAGCCCAGTAAAAGGAAGACTAAAGTGTCAGTGTTCAGGTCATCCCCTATATCTCCTTCCTAAACAAATCTATTTCTATATTCTATTAAATGTATGTATTAATTTGTGGTAGTTCTGTTTTAGCTGATGTTATGTTTTATATGCATTTGAGTAAAAAGAAAAGACATTAACAGTAGCCAATGAATACAGTATGCCACATGACAGGCATATTACTTTTTGTAACCCTGGCACTTTTCAGGTGACTATGACCAGGAAATAAAGAACACATTCAGTAGAACTCCTGTGTGTTACATGTTTCATATTCTAAAGAGTCCTCTCCCATAAGAATCGCTCCTCCTGATACCTAAGGAACTCCTAATCACTATGGACAAGGAAAGAGTAAGTAGTCCAAGGAGATATGAAGGAGTTATTGATTAGAGTTTAATAAACTATTCTGTTGATGCAAAAGATAGAATAGAATTCAGTTCACTCCCTATTAGTGAATAGAATTCAATTCACTCTACAGCATTAACAGGAGCAAAAAGCAATTATTATTTTATAACAGCACTTATGTCTGCAGTTCAGAGTCTGAATACGCAAAAAGGTCTGTTGAGTAAGAGGAAGCTATTTTTAGATAGCTACTTCTCAGAGTAAAACTGCACTTAAAGTATCAAAGTAATTAATGCCCAAACTACTAAGAAAGTTACTTGTTCAGACAAATAGTTGTTTCCGAAATATACTTAGGAAGATTGGGGATTCATTTTTTTGTGTGTGTCAGTTCTCTGAAGTAACTATGCAAAGTAAGAGTCACTGCACATGATGATCTCTGAGAAAATATCCAGTTTATGTTTACAACATATAGCCGCTTCTCCACATGATTTTGGGCCAGTATCATTTAGGACAGTGGTCCCCAAACCATGGGGCACACCCCTAGGGGGGCATGTGTGGGTGTGTGTGTGGCGGGGCCTGGGCCAGCCCCCATGGGGGGCGAAGAGGGAATGCTACCTAGCTCCGCTCTGCTCCCACCTTCGCTCTGGCCTGCCCCCCCTGGCCCCGGCCCCTGGCTCTGGACGCAGCCCCAGCCACATCTCTGGCTCCAGCCTCAGCCCCCCGGCCCTGTCCCTCACTCCCGGCCCCTGATGCAGCTAGGGTTGCCAGGTGTTTAATTTTCGACTGGAAAGTCCGGTCAAAAAGGGAACCTGAGAGTGTCCAGTCAGCACTGCTGAATCGGACACTACAAGTCTGGTTACCTGCAGTAATTGGCCTTCATCCCTGCATGGCGGGAAGAGCAGCAGCTGCTGCTGGAGCCTGGAGGAGTTGCTCTACTTAACAGAGAGAACTGGCTGACTCCAGGACCCGGCTCCAAATCGGGTACCGGTGCCACCACTGCTACTGCTTGGGAGTGGAGGGGTCCTCTCTGCCCCCCCCGATATGCCCAGATTGCCCCACTCTGGCCCCTCACTCAGGGGACTGACCCCCTCCTACTCCACTGTGTCCTGATTTTCCCACCCTGGCCCCTTGCTCCAGAGATCAACCCCTTCCTATACTTCTCTGCCCCGAGTTCCCACTGTGGCCCCTCACTCTGGGAACCAACCTCCCCCCTGTCTCACTGTGCCCTGATTTCCTCACCCAGCCCCTACCTCTGGCGACCAACCCCTTCTTGCTTCACTCTGCCTCAATTTTCCCTCCCCAGTTCCTTGCTCCAGGGACTGCCACCTCATGCCCTGCTGTGTCCCGATTTCCCCACCTCAGCCCCTCAGTCTTGGGACCTACCCACCCCTCCATCCCAGCCCCTTGCTCCAAGGACTGACTCCTGCCATGCCCCACTGTGCCCCGACTGGGAAGGCAGGTAGACTTCACATCATCTCCTCCCAGCCCGGCTCTGCAGATGGCTGGTAAGTCCCAGGGGAGTGAGTGACAGGGGTCGGGGGGTGGGGTGGAAAGCAAGCAGTGGGGGGAGGGGAGTGGTAAGGTGAGGGGGCCTCAGGCGAAGAGGCGGGGCAGGGGTGTTCAGTTTTCAGCAATTAGAAAATTGACAACCCTAGCTGCAGCTCCAGCCCTAACTGCAGCTACGATCCTGGCCCTGGCTCCCAACCTCAGCTCCTGTGTGGCAGGGACAGAGTCCATTACGAGTAAGGAGGTGTGACCTAAACAATGTGGGGACCACTGATCTAGGAGTATAAATAACCCTTCAGCTGGCATTTCCAGTTTTTCTAGAACTTGAAAAAAGGAATTAAAATGACTGTGCATGTTTCAGTGAATTTCCTGCTGCCTACAGGTCACAGCGCTAATGCCTCCCCCCATCAGATTATGCTGCACTAATTATTCATCTTTCTAAACCTTACTTACTCTTGGAAAGTAGTGCTCCGGGCAGAAAAGACCATAAAATAGTCTATTCAGCTCAGCTAATCGATTAAATATTCATAAATGTTATTTCTAATGGCAGTTGTTAAAGAACTATTTTGGGGAGAAGAAGTGCTGGTTAAAAAAATATGCTGGAGGGATAGCATGTAAATCCTAGTGCTTTGGAGGACTGTCATTTGAGCCTTCGTTCTGCTAATTGAGTTGTGCAACTATGCCAGGGGATGAGTTTGCAAATATTTGTGCTTGAGGCAATGAGGAAATTCTGAAAGAGGTAAGGAAAGAAGATTGTGTTTCGGTGATATTGTCAAGTGCAACCAGCACATCATGTTACAGGATAAATTGGAGGTTGGGAGGTGAAGAGGGGTGACGCATATATCTGATAAATAGAATCAGTCCTTTTTCCACTTCGTTGGTGTCTTTCCCCTTCTCCCTTCCTTCAGTCGGAATCAGAAAAACTCAAGTACATCAAAGTAAAACATGCACTCCAGGTAACACAGATGAGCAAAGAGAAAAGGATGGAAAAAAAACCCCACAAGAATAGACTATAACAAGAACATGCACTCGGAGGAAAGTTTGATCTCAGAAGGACAGCCTGACTCAAAGAATCATAAAATCCCTGGTTACACACCTTTAGTGGAACAAATCAACGTGGATATAGTTATTTAAATATAAGATAACTGTTATGTTGACAATGAAGAATAGTCAAGTAGTAATCAATAGTTAATAGTTAATGATCCGTGTTCGTAAGTTACCCTGTGGCAAAGTTGTTAATCATTACTGTAATGATGGACTTGGCGCAAATTATTGCTATTAATGAGTCTAAACAGTGCTTCAAAAACACTTGGAATTATTTTTAAATGTAAGTCAGGTTTTTCACTTAGAAGAGAAGACATGACTGAGTTATTAATCACAAATTATGATCACCATAAATATGATATTAATGCTGAAATCCTACATTAGAAATTCATTCAGCTTTTAAAAGCTGTATTTAATAATTGTCAACTATAAACGTAGCTGCTAATGGAAATTACCAGATCAATACATTACTCTCTTCTTTATTCATTAAGAGCTGCAAAAGACTATGCCTACCCTTTGGAGACCCTTACATTTGCCATTTAATAATAAAATTAAGAAAGTTATTATGCTATATATTTTACGTAGGCTTTTTTATACCTGTTGACAAAGGATCAAATTCTGTCCTTGTAATGAACACATAATGCCCACTGTTGCCAGAGCTTGGCCTGGAGTGAAATATTTTCCAATTCAGAAATGCACAGCAGATTTGGTTGAGGATTTGGAAGGTGCTAAAGGCCCATGTATCTATTTCAGAGAGGAAAAAAACTACATGTTTGAAATTGTCTCTCTGGTGCTGAATTTGGGGACTGGAAGTAAGAGAAACAGAAACACAAAACAAGTCAAAGAAAAAAGACGTTGTACCTCATCTCGTACCATCTCCATTTCTGTCCCGTTTCCCATGCATTAACATCCATTTTTACCAGGATTCTTTCTTTATGTGTTCTCTTCACCAATAATCCTATTGTATGGTCCCTTTCCTGAATTGTCTTGTGTTTCATCCATCTTTTAGGCCTTGGGTAAAATTTTCAAGAGTGTCTAAATGACTTAGGAGCCTGACTCCAATTTTCATGAATGACTTAAGCACTTAGGAGTCTAAGTCCCATTAACTTGCAGACTCCTGGGTCATTTAAGCAGTCTGAAAATTTTACTTTGTCAGCATTAGCATCTTAGCTACCAGTGTAACTGTGTTGAGGTAATGGCACTGCTGCAAACCCCTAGTGTAGACACACTGCACCAGTGTAAAGTCCATTTGGCTCAAGTAACAGTTTACATAGGCACAACACATCTACACTAGGAGATTGCACCAGTGCAGGTAAACAGCTGGCTAGCCCTTCCCTTGAGCCCACTTAGAGATAACTTCTTAAACTGTAAGATCTTTTTAGCAGGGACCATGTCTTTCTCTACATCTCCAGTTCTGCAGCCACGTCCTTTAGTGCAGCCTTCTGTTGCATGAGTGTGACCCTCTGAAAGCCATTGAGTTTTGATTGCTTTTTAAATGACCCATAGGTCTTTAGTTAGTTAAGACATTGTCACACACAAAAACTGATTAACTTGAGCTAAGGTTGCTCAAGAAAATCATATCCAACAAAATGCTAATCTTCAGGCATTAGTCTGCTATTATCGTGATATTCCATCACTCTGACAGATTAATGTCCTCTCTCTAACACATTCAACAGTACTTTCACTCTTTATGCACTAATCAAAGAACTGAAAATTACACTGCAACACACACCCATAATGCCAATCTGTGAATCCGTTATTGAGTCTAAAGCAGGATCGAGCCCTACATTATGCATATTTGCTGACACATCTGTTGCTGAAATGTACACAGTTAAGTTTTCTGCAGCTTCTACCCAAATTGAGATAACGCTGGATTAGATATAAACCGCAATACAGAGTAATTTAGAGTATCATTTAGGAAGAACAAGCTGATTAGAAAAGAGACAACTTTAGTTTAGATGCACACATTACTTAATAGCCAGCAGGGATGGAAAAGAAAATGCAGATCAAGCACATCACAGTTCAATGAGGTTTTGGTGTGTGTATGCACATATGTTTGCTTCAATGTGACAGTAGTTTTTAAGGCTTTGTCAGCTCTAACTCCTAAACCAAGACACATTTTTGGGGCTAAATTTTCGAAATGTTTGGGCTTCAAAAGTGGACCCTCACATTCACAATGGCAGGTGCAAATAATGTTTGTGTCTGGTAAGCATTCTCAAAGAATGCACCCAGCGAAAGTTATGCCTGCCACTGTGAGAGCGTGACTGTAAAACAAAATCCTTCAAAGAACTTTCCACACGTTGCATCTCAGCCCAGATGAATAAGACGCAAATCCTTAGTGCCAGAAGTTGTATCCACAGCAGTCACTAGAAGTGGATGAGTAGCCACAGTCCAGCTGCAATGCTTACCTTATTAACCATCCCAAGCAATAAAGGACTGCATGAAAGCACACACACATTCCCACTCTGATGAAGGATTTAATGGAGTTTGTGTAGGCCATAGAAGTATTTATCAATATCCAACGCAGAATGAGGGAGAGCTAACAGTGATGTTATAAAGCCCAATTACATACTGAATACAAAGGCCTGATTCCTCATTACCTTGCAGTTTGATTAGTCACTAATTCCTGGGTAAAATGGATGTAAAATGCTACCTTGGGTGTAAAACTTTAGTCTAAAACCAGTGTGGAAAATCGTGATTTGGGAGCATTTACATCCACTTAGTCTCATTTCCAACAGGTAGAGGAGGAGCCATCTGCATTGCAGGGAAGGTGTTTTAGGCAGTTACTTGATGAGGTTGCTTTCATTCCCATCATGCTACACTGTGAGGAGCAAGTAGGAGATCTGGAGAGTCTCTGGTTTTGAAGGCAGGAGTGCCGGGGGGCTGGCTGGGGGTCTTGTGCTCCTCCTGCAAGTGAGATGGAGTGACAGAGGAGGAAGGGGAGAAGGTCTTGTTCAATTGCGACATAGATTGCTCTGGGGCTGCGAGGCAGGGGGGTTTCCCTGAGCTGCCAGAGACTGTGAAAAGAGAGGGGGACTGGGAAAGCAGCACTGAACCCCTCCTTCCCAACAAAGGACACAAGAAGGGGATATCCCAGACATCTAAATTGACAGCGCTGGGGAGATCGCGTGGGGCTATCAGGATGAGTCAGGTGCTTCAGGGGAAGTGGGTGCCTGTAGGAGGCAGAGCAGGATTGTGTGGAAGATGGGGGGAGTGGTTTGCACTAGGAGCAGACCCCATATTCCCCTGCCTCAGTCACACCTAGTAACCAGAATGTCACACTCAGCTGGTTAGAATTCCTCCTGGCCAGAGATAATGTTTTCTTTGCAAACACTGGATAGTCTTCTCAGCTATGACAGTGAACTGGGATTATTTGAAGCAAATGGACTTTAATAGTGACTTATATCAGTGTTTTTCAACAACTGGTCCATGGACTGGCGTTGGTCTCTGAGATCTCCCTGACACAGTTTAGGAAGGCAGTCAGCGGGTCCCTGGTATCAAAAAGCTGGTTTAGATGCTACAGAGGAAACAAAAGAAAAAGGAAAAAACCCTTCAATATTGTATTTAATTAGGTATAATAACTAATACTTAAATCCCAGACTCTATGGGTGAATTGAGGGGATCAGTGCTCCCCTCTAAGCAAAATAGCTTCACAATTTTAATATTACAAATACTACATTAAAAAAAAATAAAAATAAAGTACAGATATATCCATTTGTAACAAAAAATGGAAGCAGAGTTGTGCCAGCCATGTACTGTAGCTTGTCCATGATATTTAGCAAAGGTTCTATTTCAAAATGGAGGCTACCATATGTAACTCTTCTGCCAGACAGAGTTGGCAGCAGGGCAAGAGCCAGGTTCTATATCTAGGGGTTCCTGTCAATGATACAACACCAAACCGGCTCAAGCCCCCACCGAGTGACCTGGGAAATCACACAGTATCCCCTGGGTGCCCCCAAAAGACAATACTTCCCCTCTCGCAAACACAGAGTCTGAGGGTAGAAAGAAAACCTTTTGATAAAAGGAAGGCAGTAACACAGCACTGGTTTGGGAAAACAGTGCAAACAGAATTCATGAACTCAATGAGCAGAACCCACCCCACCCCAGCGTACGTGGGGCATGTCCTTCACCTCTTCCTTCTTGCTTCCCCTGCCCTACTGACCATCAGAGTTGCACTGTCCACCTCTCAGTTGTGGGGTTCAGCCAGTCCCCTCTGCTGGCTCCCTCTGCCTGCTGGATGCAGGCTCGACTGGTCCCCTCTGCTGTCTTCCGCCACCTGCGGGCCTCGATGGCTGGCTCCCGCTGCCTGCCAGACACGGGCCTCAACTGGCCCCCTCTGTTGGCTTCCACCGCTTGCAGGCCTTGACTTCTGGCTCCCACCACCTGCGGGCCTCCGTTCCTGGCTCCTGCCACCTGCCAGCCATGGGCCTCAGCTGGCCCCCTCTGCTGGCCGTCACTCTCTCGAGGTTTCCCAGCGATTTCAGCTCTTAGTTCATGGGAAAACCCTCTGCTGACGCAGGAGCATTGTCCCTGCTTTTTAACAAAACAAAAGACTACAAGAGGAATCATCAATTCTACCTTTTAACAGTGGGAAGAGATAGTCAATCCATGCCTGAAGGGAGCCCTCATTCAAGCCTGTTGCAGCATCAGCAGGAAAAAACTCCAACCCCTCCCTGCTTTCTCTCAAAGTGCTTTGGCATCCGTACACCTCCTTTGTTAAGTTCTATTTGGATGAGAATGAATCTTTCATCAGAACAGGCTAAGCACAGTTCTGCTGCCATTTGTACATACGATCGGAGGACAAGGTTTCATTACCCCTGCAGTTAACACTAAAGTGATTTGTAACCCAATACCAGTCAAACTGACCATTTCCCATCATGCTCAGCACCTAGGTGTGTTTATGCAGATACAGTGCAATCATGCTGAGCATCTAATTTTACTCCTGCAAATACAGAGCCCATGAAAATAAAGTGCCCCCCTCTTTCAGTTGGCTGAGTAGAGGAGGGCCACTCAGACCTTGCTTACACATATGACATTGCTATTAGAATGCATAGGAAACTGAATATCATCTAAGGGATATGTTTCCAAAGTGGTTCATGGGAATTACATGCACAAATCATTTATTTAGTTAACAAGATTAGTGTGCAGATCTCCTGCACACTGCTTAAATAATGTATCCCTTAAAGGTTACCAGAATACAGTTACAAAACTGCACAACATGAATGTAAAGTAGGAAAATTCACCCGTTGCAGAGCACTTACTCATAATTTACAAATTCATAAATATTTATGAAGTTGGGTGATAGTCATTTCTAGGTGACATAATTGCCATTTAGCACTCACTTTTCTCCTCTTGCTTTCTAAAATATGAAATGCATGTGATAGTCAAGATGGACAGGTATTTACCTTCTCAGTACATGCCTCTAATTGCACGGGTCATGTTTTCTAGTTAAATATCTGTCTGCCTACATTTCAGAAGCACCTATCACCATAGTATCTAAAAGTCTTGCTGTGACCCTGGTAAAGAGAAACAACCTTGTGCCTCTGTCAGTCATTTCAAATAGCCATATGTGTCAGAGACAGGGATTTTAATTATATAGGTTGTCATAATATATATATTTTGCAATCTTCCAAATGACGATAATAAATTTTAAAACAAAATTGTGCCATCTAGCTCTTTATGAAAGTACCTCTCTCTCTATAGATATAACTATAAAATTAATTACACAGATCCATAGAGCTGTCCATATTCCTTTACAAATTGCTAAAAATATAGGTCCCAGCCCTTCTATTTAAGGAGCAAATTCTTTCTTCTGTTACACCCAGGGAACTCCCTATGACTTCAGTGGGATTGTACTAACCTAGAATTAGGACCTGAACTATACTTACCACGGTAAGGGATGATAATCATAAACAAAAGTTGTAGGGGAGAGGTATGGGAGAAGGAAGGTTCTGCAAGTGAAAGATCTAGAGATATGTTCAGTGGCTGCCATTTCCCTGAATAATAAATCCTCTACTATAGTACCATAGTCACTTTTCCGTATCGTGTGGTTGACCAGATTTCTGTAGTGGTGTCATAGGGAAGGGTTGGTTGTGGCTAGAATGGGGATGTGAACAGAAAATCTTCCACCTCTTTTTTCTTTTTCCACCGTGCTACCAGCTTCAGAATGAAAAAGTGACATGGGAAAGGGTAAGACGAGAAACAGTATTTATCACTGTGTCACCCCTTTAGTCTTTCCTCCCAGTCATGACTTCTTTCCTATTTCTCTCCACCTCAATTCTCTTGTTACTTTCCTATCTCCCAGTGCTTCCTTTCTCCACTGGCACTCCTTCATTCGTACATACTACCAATTCACCTCATTCCCCCAACTCAGAAACCCTTCCCGCCCCCCGCACTGTGCTGTGCCTGGAGAACTAGGAACTGAGGTGGCAGGGAACATGTTCAGGGAGATAAGTCTCATAACCTGATTCTGTAGGTTCTATGGCCTATTAAAAGGTCTAAATTATCTTCTCCACACCTGCTTTTTTTGTTTCCTGAAGCCCATGTGCTACAAAGACTGTTGAACTTCCTAAGGAACCATTACAAGCCCTCATAACCTAGAGCAGCTGTAAGCTTGCTCCTAGTGACTGTGAGTTGAACTGGCTCCCGGCTGACTTAGGATACAGTCAGGTTGTGTGTGTGGCAGACAGGGACCGGACAGCCACCATAGTCCCTGTACTTGATGTGTGCCAAATGCTGCTCTGTCACTGAAGATTCATCCTTGTAAAAGGTAAGCATCAGAGGGCAGAGTAAAGGTCACACGGGGAAATTTATTTGTGACATTTGCCTGACTTTGAGTGCTATTCTTTGCAATCATCACATTCTTTTGATATATGTAAGGCTTTGGGGAGGGGGGTAATTAGTTTTTACAATGACAAAGGCATAAAACTGGCAAACAATTATAAAAAGAATTTAAGCCTTTCATATTATTATTATGTGATGGGAAGGAATGTTGCCATTTTTATTTTTAAGACCCGTGTCGTGTAATTTTGAAGTGAAACGGTCCTCAAAGTGGAAAAAGGAAAACCCTGGCAGACACACAGTAGTATCTTCTTTGGGATTTGTAGACTGTTGTATTGGCTGGACTCAATTTTACTGTAAAACAGTGGACATTGTGACTCATTGAAACAACTAGCAGAATAGAGGGCATATGGGATGGAAATAGAGGTTTTTAAGGCATGCTTTATATAAAATAATATTTATATTCATATCTAGAAAAACTTCAAAATGTAAGTGAAGAATCTACATATCTACAAATAGGATATGCTTTTATGTATATGTCAAAAGCTCAGTTTCATCTCAGCTGAGGATTCGTACTGCTACATTTATACTGTAATGAAATTGCAAAGATAAAGAAAGACCGTTGTACAAATATTGCATTTTTGTGAAAACTAGCAATACCCAAATTTCATATAACCTGCATGGAAAATTACTTTTTTACAATGTACTATACATAAAAACAGACTGGGCTTCTTTCCAAAGTGACGGTAGTACTGAAATTATACTAGAAGGCACAGCTTGAAGTTGAACTTGGGGTTGATTCCATCATACATAAATTGCTTTGAAAAAAGAAAACTATAGGTTACTGCAGGGAAAACCAAAACAAAACCTTTTATTATTATTTTGTTTTACTTGTGTTATTGCTTTGCAAATATAGCTATGAAATGGAGGGTCTAATTCTTTTCTCACATACAAACTGTAAGTATTGACTTCAGAAAAGTTATGCTTGATTTACATGAGCAAGAGAAAAGAATCAAGTCAAGAATCTCAAATATTATGCTGAAGCAAATGAAATGCTGAGTGCCATGCAACCCATCTGTCATGTTTATTTGTTAAAGACAATATTCTCTGTCCTGCAATTAGCCTACCTGCTAAAACATTAACATGCAAATGAAATATTGTGTGTGCATTATCTGCCTGCCTAATTATCTGGGATCTTTAGATTATATTAGAATTTAGTTTTAGTGATCAACACTTATCTATCCTGAAGCTACTCCATGCCCAGATCTTGATGCCTTAGATGCTGTCCCCAAAACCTGTGTACACATACCTATACTGGAAGAGGTCCATTCTACCATAAAGAAACTGTGAAGCGGGCATGCTGCTGGACCCAATGGCATAACACCCAACTTGTCTTTTAGGAGCAGAGGAAGCCATAAATGGATAAATCATAACAATTTAAAAATAATTGTTTCTAATTTGGATTATTAACCATTCATTAACCATTCAGAATTTCATGTGCAATAGTTGCTACTTCAGTTGTGTTGTTCACTCTCTATCTTGCTCTTTTCCACTATTGCACAAGTGAACACACACTTTTACTGTGAATCCTCGCATATGTACATTCATTATTTAGTTGCTGCAAATGCTCACATGTGCCAGTTGCCCATTTTTGTGAACTTGATTGTGAAAACATCAGGGCCTAAAATTAGTCAAAGTGAATTCAGTTAGAAATTCAAGTGAATGTTAATGGACAATTTATTGTAATCAGTTTCCCCAACTCTAATGACAATTTTTAGGTTCATCAGATTGCATTTACTATTTAGTAAATATATGGAATCTGATTCCCAGTTGGGGGCAGCAAGGAGAAGGTTTATCACAAAACATCTCAGTAAGTGAATGTGCAAAACAAGCATCTTTGCAAAATGTCATTGCACTCTCTACTATCATCAAGAGCCTCATTTAGCAATGGAGAGAAAATGTTTCTGTCACCCTGATCTAAGCTGCAGTTGGAATAAGAAAGGTCAGTTTCAATTTCCCTACACATCTTATGATAATATCATTTAACAACAAGCTGGAAGGCAGCCCAGGCCAGGTGTCTTGGCATCGGAGCCCTCCCCTTCTGATATGAGATTCAGACAAACACTTCAAATCCTTGATTCTGGAACTGGCAGATTTTGGATGTGACATGTAAGGGACACATTCACTCTGGCATAGGGAGATTCAGCAATTCCACATTCCTATAATCACCCATGTTTTGTATCTTTCTGAGTACATTTGCAGTAAATGTATATTCTTAATAATGTTGCCCCTTTTTGACCCCAGCACCTAGTTAATGTTAATGTTAATGGAGATGTTCCAGTTGGGGAAGTATAAATTGATGGAGTCGGGTATTTTCTTTGATGGAATCTTGTTTATTTACAAGGAATGTACACAGTCCTGTGTCTCTGAACTCAGAAGGAACCAAGAACAAAAGGAGCAGGTTTTCAGATTACAGCTCCCAAGTCTCTCCAGCCAATACCAGCCCCAAAAGTGCTCTTTCTAGCTTTCCCTGGGGTCACATTGTGCTCACAGTCTCCTGCTTGACTTGCTTTCCTCTCTCTTTCTTTCTCTCTGTTCTAGTCTGTTCTCAATGATCTCTTCCCCACCCCCATCCTCCAAAACAATACTTAGACAATAGGTCCCAGTGCATTCACTTTTTTTCTTAGGAGGAAGGGAGGAATGGGGGAGCAGCTATGCTTACACTTATTTTAATTGAAGGGTCAGTTCACACCTATCAACCTCAATGGAGTTTTAATTCAACCCATTCACAAGGTTTCACCCAGCACATAACAATAAAAATAACATGCAGTCTTCCCCACTCAGCTCCACCAAATAACTTCTATTCTAATCATTGATACTTTGATGTTCAAGTCCTGGGCCTCTCCCGTGGCAGTGTTTTGTATCAAACTTCCCATTACACAGTGGTTTTGTGATACAGTCAAATGTCCACAATGGACTGAGGTAAAGCTTACACAATTGTTTTCCTCTTGTGATTTGAACCAGAGCCTGCATGCTAACCTACTATGTCACCTAATTTCCAGAAACATCATGTTAATCAAAAATAACATTTATTTTGTGGGGATGGAAGTTCATGGGGGCAGAAAATAGTTTGTAAATTTGGTATCTTATAATAAATATATTATTTTTAAACAGACTATTAATTTGAGGGTCAGATTCTCCAGACCATTCCACTCCCTTTGTGCTATCCTGCTACAAAAAGAAGCAGAAACTGGTGCTATCTGGTGCAACGGAGGATTTCCGCAAAGTGGATGAGTCCTCAGTGGCTGTAGGAGCTAGAACAGCCTGTTCCTACACCACCCCCTCCCAGGTCCCAATACAAAGGGTGTGTCAGGAGAAGGACAGGGTGTGTTGAGTTGTGGCTACAATGTTGTGCACTCTATCTGTCTCCAGATGGCAGACGGTGGGGATTGTTACCACCTGGTGGAGTTTAGAAGCAGAACTAACTCTCTAACAGCCCCCATCTCTGCTGCACCTATTGGAATCTGGATGTGGCAGATAATTGAGGCCAATATTTTACACTGATTTTATTCCTCTGATTCTGATGGAGCTGAGATTTTGCCATCCCAATGGACCTCTTTTAGCGAAATAGTGAAAGATATTTTTAATAAAGCAAACACATTCATGTACTCTGATATGCAGGCAATTCTGTTCTTCTTCCTCCTATAAAGCCTTCACAGAAGGCTTCTGCCCAAGGCTAGCTGGAGGGCATAAGCATATCAGCAGAAGCAGCATTGCTTAAACAATACCAAGGGATGATGAGCAGCTGCACAGATTCTGACCCTGAGCGACAAAAGGTTCCTAGCATATAGGCAAGTATTGAGAGATCCTCTATCTCCTGTACATAGTAGTGGTGTTGAATATTCTTGGACTGACAGCTTGATTTCTCCCGCGTCCATGAATGGAAGTAAAGGGCAGCCATCTCATATGAAGATCAGGTCAGAAAAGCTGAGACAGAACCATTTTCAAACAAAGAATACAGCTCTCTGAAAATCCCAACTGTTTGTGAAATTGTGTTAAGTTTGCTGAAATGCATTTCTGAGAAAAAAATGTGTTGACAATGTTGAAATATCCCATTTTGAAATTTTCAGCATGAAACATTTTGATTTTTCCTTTTAAATTTTGTTTATTTTGTATTATATTATAATAAAAATGTCAAAATACAAAAGAAATGTTTTAATTGACTCAAAAGATTGGTGATTATTTAATTCAATTTTATTTTGTGGAGTGTTTTGCAATTTTTCAAAATCTTAAAATCCTCCATGCAGTTGAATTTCCCTTCTCTGCACAACTTTATTCATGTGTATTAATTAATCAGCTTATTAAAGATTATAGTAGTAAAGTTAATTTTTATCTGTCAGACATTAGGATGGATGAGCTGTCTTATAATCAATTTGGTCACTTTGGCTATTACCTCAGTTATAGTGGTTAAGCAGCCTGGGTTTTTATGTTCCTGCTTCAGTAGAATGAAACTGAACTTTATGTGTGGGTGTACAGAATATGTTCATAAGAGAGCAAATTGCACAGCATGGGTGGTCTGATTTAAAGATATAATTTAAATATTTCTTATAGAATAATGATTTTGATAAATTATAAGCATGGTGGTTTACATATTTGCAAGTCTTTTTTACTGTTGTTTGAAAATACTACCATCACTACTGTTTTTCCCCTCTCTCTCACTTATGAGAATCATGTGCCTTTTGTTACTGTTTGTTTATATTGGAAGTATGAAGAGCTTAACAAGTGGTTAACAGTGCCAGAAATACAAGATTAAATATAATAAATATGAACTTCTCATTTTTGATTAGAGAAACATTATGTAAGTATATGCTCATCAATTATTCTATTATTCAAGGTAATATCAAGTTATTGGATTTTGCTCTCTATTCAACTCAGGGCTTCATGCATCTAGATACGCTGTTGAAAATATACAGCGCTTTTTAAACAACATCAAACAACATTTAATGAGAGAGAGAGAGAGAACGCAGCATAGGTAGAACAAAGTTACTTAACCACTAATGTCTCAAAGTGAAAGTTAAAAATAATTTCAATAAATAATAAAAAATAAGGCATTTGTGTGCTTACATGAAAGATATAGAAGGATGAACTAGAGTGTTTCCTTTTATGGGGGACTTCAACCATCCTGACATCTGCTGGAAGAGCAATACAGCAGAGCACAAACAATCCAGGAAGTTTTTGGATAGTGTTGCAGACAACTTCCTGGTGCAAGCGCTGGAGCAACCAACTAGGGGCCGTGCCTCTCTTGACCTGCTGCTCACAAACAGGGAAGATTTGGTAGGGGAAGTAGAAGTGAGTGGCATCCTAGGCAGCAGTGACCATGAGATGGTCGAGTTCAGGATCCTGACAAAAGGAAGAAAGGAGAACAGCAAGATGCGGACCATGGACTTCAGAAAAGCAGACTTTGACTCCCTCGGAGAGCTGATAGGCAGGATCCCCTGGGAGGCTAATATGAGGGGGAAAGGAATCCAAGAGAGCTGGCTGTATTTTAAAGAAACCTTATTGAGGGCACTGGAACAAACCATCCCGATGTGCAGAAAGAATAGCAAATATGGTAGGCGTCCAGCTTGGCTTAACAAAGAAGTCTTTGGCGAACTTAAACACAAAAAAGAAGCTTACAAGAAGTGGAAGCTTGGTCAGATGACTAGGGAGGAGTATAAAAATGCTGCTCGAACGTGCAGGAATGAAATCAGGAAGGTCAAAGCACAATTGGAGTTGCAGCTAGCAAGGGACATGAAGGGGAACAAGAAGGGTTTCTACAGGTATGTTACCAACAAGAGGAAGATTAGGGAAAGTGTGGGCCCCTTACAGAATGGGGGAGGCAACCTAGTGACAGAGGATGTAGAGAGAGCTGAGGTACTCAATGCCTTTTTTGCCTCTGTCTTCACAGACAAGGTCAGCTCCCAGACTACTGTACTGGGTGGCACAGAATGGGAAGGAGGTGAACATCCCTCAGTGCTGAAATAACAAGTTCAGGGCTATTTAGAAAGATTGGACATACACAAATCCATGGGGCCAGATGCAGTGCACCTGAGGGTGCTGAGGGAGTTGTCTGATGTGATTTCAGAGCCATTGGCTATTATCTTTGAAAGCTCGTGGCAATTGGGGGAGGTCCCTGATGACTGGAAAAAAGCAAGTATAGTGCCCATCTTCAAGAAAGGGAGGAAAGAGGCTCCAGGGAACTACATACTGGTCAGCCACACCTCAATCCCTGGAAAAATCATGGAGCAGGTCCTCAAGGAATCCATTTTAAGGCACTTGGAAGAGAGGAAGGTGATCAGGAACAGTCAACATGGATTCACCAAGGAAAAGTCATGCCTGACCAACCTGATTGCTTTCTATGATGAGGTGACTGGCTCTGTGGATGTGGGGAAAGCAGTGGACGTGATATACCTTGACTTTAGCAAAGCTTTTGTTACAGTGTCTCACAGTATTTTTATCAGCAAGTTAAAGCAGTATGGATTGGATGAATGGAATATAAAATGGATAGAGAACTGGCTAGAGCATAGGGCTCCATGTCTAGCTGGCAGCCGGTCACAAGCGGAGTGCCCCAGGGGTCGGTGCTGGGGCTGATTTTTGTTCAACATCTTCATTAATGATTTAGAGGATGGAGTAGATTGCACCCTCAGCAAGTTTGCAGATGACACTAAGCTAGGGGGAGTGCTAGATACCCTGGAAGGTAGGGATAGGATACAGAAGGACCTAAACAAACTGGAGGATGGGGCCAAAAGAAATCTGATGAGATGCAACAAGGACAAGTGCAGAGTCCTGCACTTTGGACAGAAGAATCCCATACACAGCTACAGACTGGGGACCGATGAGCTAGGCAGCAGTTCTGCAGAAAAGGGCCTGGGGGTTACAGCGGATAAGAAACTGGATATAAGTCAGCAGTGAGCCCTGGTTGCCAAGAAGGCTAATAGCATATTGGGCTGCATTAATAAGAGCATTGCCAGCAGATCGCAGGAAGTGATTATTCCCCTCTATTCGGCATTGGTGAGGCCGCATTTGGAGTATTGTGTCCAGTTTTGGGGCCCCCACTACAAAAAGGATGTGGACAAGTTGGAGAAGGTCCAGCAGAGGGCAACAAAAATGATTAGGAGGCTGGAGCACAAGACTTATGAGGAGAGGCTGAGGGAACTAAGCTTGTTTAATTTGCAAAAGAGAAGAATGAGGGGAGATTTGATAGCAGCCTTTAACTACCTGAAAGGGGGTTCCAGGGAGGATGGAGCTAGGCTGTTCTCAGTGGTGGCAGATGACAGAACAAGGAGCAATGGTCTCAAATTGCAGTGGGGGAGGTCTAGGTTGGATATTAGGAAAAAGTTTTTCACTAGGAGAGTGGTGAAGAACTGGAATAGGTTACCTAGAGAGGTGGTGGAATCTCCATCTTGAGAGGTTTTTGAGCTGCGGCTTGACAAAACCCTGGCTGGGATGATTTAGTTGGGGTTGATCCTGCTTTAAGCAGGAGGTTGGCCTAGATGACCTCCTGAGGTCCCTTCCAACTCTCTGATTCTATGATTCTTTGTGGTACACTGGCCAGGCCTAGACGCAGAGGGGTTAGGTATAGGCTGAAATCACAAATCCAATTCATATCACACACCACACAGTTTATATACATCTTTCCTAACTACTAACATCTATATTTCTTGCTTGTAAAGACCAATTGCTTTGCAGATTGCATACAGACCAATAGTTTTGCAGAATGCATGAGGCAAGCTTATCAGTTCTGGGTGTTTCTGCCTACTTTGATTACTATTAACATGCCCGCAATAGCTAGTTTAGTTAGTTTTGCCATCCTTATTTACTATAAACATATTCACAATAGTTTGTTGTTTCAGCAATTGCTTGATCAGGCTTGTTCAGCAATTACTTATTGAGGCACCTCTTAAAGCACCTCTTATTCTTAAGACCTCCTGTTTTAACTTGGGCCTACTCATGTCAGCTAAGCCAACCCTACACTTAGTGCACTCATTTAGGTCACCTTTATTTGATATTTTGATTATCATGACATATTTCCATTGTTCTGGAGGCTTTGAAACCTTAGGACTCTTTTTATAATGCCAGCCTTCCATACGAAATAGAAGATGTCTGGTTCCATTGGATGGTATATGAAGGTAAACTGAGTGTAAAACAAACTACACATGAAGCCCTGATTAGGCGCTAATGCTAATGGAATAGAATGTTTTCACAAGGTAATGGTATTCCACTTCTAGATAAATGCCACAGCAAAGCAGGAAACTTTAATTGTATTGTATTTTTCTATGTTCTTTATTTGTATTGTATTATTCAATTTAACTGTATTGTATTGTTCTATGTTCTTTATAACAAATGATTCCTATTAATGTAATTATTTTGTTTGATGGGTGTTGGTAGAGAAATAGTTGCTCATTGAATCACATGGAAGGGTTATATTCTTCTGAGTTAGAAATAGATTTTCATACCTCAGACAATTTGATAATAACTTTTTCATGGTCTTAAAGATTTTAGTATGTATATGTTTATTAGGCAGAAGGGGAGAACTGGATGTAGTTTTATTACACTACAAGGTGAAAAAGAAAAGAAAAAATCTAATGTGTTTTTAAAAAGCAGTTGAATCTAATATGAGACTAGAAATCCACATTCATTGACCATAGTTGCATGGTGTCACTATGGGGCAGAGGTAAGGTTGTTTGGGTGCACTGAATGATTCCATCCCTTACCATGTTTGGATTTCTTTTCAGTTTAACATTAATATAAATTTCCTGGGTTTATAACACTTATTTTGGGGATAACTACAACATTCAGGTATTATTTTTTCCCTTGAATTATTCATATGCACTCCTAACTTAACTATATTTTAATACATTTTTTTTTGTATGGGAATAACATAGGGCTTGATCCTAAGCAGTAGATCAGACCCATACTCATTGTAAATTCAGTAGTCAGACTAAAAGATATTACATAGAAGCAATCTTGTCTAGGACAGGATGATATTTTTATTCCACCTAGCCACCTCTATGTAGTTTATTCCCTATATTTCCATCACAACTCTATGAAAAATTTTGCATAAAAAGCAAAACTGGCAAATTTTGTAAGTACAGATGGGCTCAGGGAGTTTGACTCCATATTCAGACCCAAGTCCAAACTTTCCCAAAATTCTGGTGTATTCAGATACAGTATTACAGTTCAGGCCAGTATTAGAGATGGGCCCAAACTGTGAAAATGTGTGTTAGCTCTGAATTCAAACTACCCCAAAGTTCAGGGGGTATTAGAACCAGTCGTAAAGTTCAGGGTCATTTCTATGTACAAAAGATTCAAGATAGAAGTGATGGAAGGAAGTTAAGAAAAGATAATACAAGAAACTTCTTAATAGTAAAACACAGAATAATCCAGTCGTGTAAGTTCTGTCACTCTAGACAATTACATGAGACTGGATACATAACTAGAAAACATAGAATGATATAAGATTACTGTTGGAAGGGACCTTAGGAGGTCATCTAGTCCAACCTCCTGCTTAAAGCAGGATCAACCCCAACTAAATCATCCCAGCCAGGGCTTTGTCAAGCCGCACCTTAAAAACCTATAAGGATGGAGATTCCTCCACCTCCCTAGGTAACCCATTCCAGTGCTTCACCAACCTCCTAGTGAAAAACTTTTTCCTAATATCCAGCCTAGACCTCCCCCTCTGCAACTTGAGACCATCGCTCCTAGTTCTGTCATCTACTACCACTGAGAACAGCCTAGCTCCTTCCTCCCCGGAACCCCCTTTCAGGTAGTTAAAGGCTGTTATCAAATCCCTCCTCATTATTCTCTTCTGCAGACTAAACAAGCGAAGTTCCCCCAGCTTCTCCTCATAAGTCACGTGCTCCAGTCCCCTAATCATTTTGTTGCCCTCTTCTGGACTCTCTCCAATTTGTCCGTATCCTTTCTGTAGTGGGGGGCCCAAAACTGGACACTATACTGCAAATGTGGCCTCAAAATTGCCGAATAGAGGGGAATAAATCACTTTCCTTAATCTGCTGGCAATGCTTTTACTAATGCAGCTTAATATGCCACTAGCCTTCTTGGCAATGAGGGCACACTGTTGACTCATATCCAGCTTCTTGTCCTCTGTAACCACCAGGTCCTTTTCTGCAGAACTGCTGCCTAGCCAGTCAGTCCCCAGTCTGTAGCAGTGCATGGGATTCTTCCCTCCTAAGTGCAGGACTCTGCACTTGTCCTTGTTGAATCTCATCTCACTTCTTTTGGCCCAATCCTCCAATTTGTGTAGGTCCCTCTGTATCATTCTGTCATTCTTAGGATTTATAATTATAATTCATTTGTGTGTATGTTTGCTTGCTTTAACCTATAAATAACTCTGTTATTTCTTTTTCTACTTAGGGCTACACTTCTAGTCTAGTCTACACTTAAAACTTATAGTGACACAGTTGTATCAATACAGCTGTGTTGCTGTAAAAATGCTTGCGTAGCCACATTATGTCAATGAGAGAGCTCTCCCACTGACATAATAAAACCACCTAAATGAGCGGTAGTAGCTATGCTGGCGGGAGAGCATCTCCTGTCAACATAGCACTGTCTGCACAAGCGTGTATGCCGGCAAAGCTCATGTAGCTCAGGGAGGTGTTTTTTCACACCCCTGAACAAGAGATGTTTTACCGACATAGTGCTAGTGTAGACAAAACCTTGGTAAACCTTAAGATAGTTTATTACAGGATCATCTACAGGTATCTTTGCTGTAAGATCTTAGGTACCAATTGATCTGGGGGTAAGTGAATAGTCTCTTGGCACTAGAGTAACGTGAATGTAGAGTGATTTTTGGTATAAGTGACCATTTATCACTGAGCCCAGTTTGTGTGGGTGCAAGATAGATTGGAGAGTCTAAGGGGACTGTCTGTGACTCCATGGTAAGACTGTTATAGGATCCAGGAGTTCACATTTGTTACTGGCTTGGTGAAATTTAATTATAGAACTCTCCACCAATTTGGGGAGTCTGCCCTGATTTTGAAAGTCTAGACTGAGGTTGGCACTCATACACTTACTGCATACAGTATGACACAAGTCCCATAAGTCTGGCCCCTGCAAGAATAAGGAAAAGCTGGGATCCCAGTCTAGTTTCTAAACAGAGATGGGATGGTGTATAGGTATTCAGTGGCATATGCTTATGAGCAATTATGGTAAATCATCATGTCTAAGATAAATACCTTGGGTTTCCTAAAGCATAGGACTGTGACAAAATGGAATTCACAGATGCATGACTTGACTGTAGGTGACTTCAGAATATATTGACTGATGCTGGAGTTATCACCACATCATGGGACACCTCTGGCAACACCATGTGACTAAATGGTCTGTCTGTTAACATAGTGTAGCTCCTTGCTGAGAGATTCTGGTCCCCTTTTGTTTTATGTCCTTGAAACCTCTAATCTCTGCCAGGCAGGCATGATTTAGGATTGATTTTCTGTACTACTGGCATAGCAACTCAGATAAATTAGGGGAGGCTGGAATGCATTCTGGAGTGACCATTCCAACTGTCTGGCTTTGTCAAGCTCTTTATTAAATGTCAAACTGTCTGTTTCTGATAAAAGACCCTGACTGGCCTGCGGAGTTTGTTTTCCCTCTAAACTGAAATCTGTTCATGTTTTATAAGCATGAAACTGAACTACCATAACATAGTCCATCTTGGCCTTTGAGTGCAGACACATTACAGAGTAAAAATTCAATCACTAGGGATGTAGTTCTGAAATTAGAGCAAGAGAATGCAATTTTTCAGGATGTTGAATATTTTCTGTCATTCTAGGCCTAGACAATATCCCAGCCAGGCCTGCTTACACAGGTTTGTGACTGTCCACTGTAAGAAAAGCTCCAATGGGACCTATGATAGAACACTATTAGTAGCACCCTGGTCACTGATGTGGCTGCAGCACGAAAAAGGCTTCAGGCTCAGCTATGAGCAGTTAACCACTTTCTGTTGGGGGATGATAAGCACCTGGTGATAATCATTGAGCTAATGATGTAATGGGGAAAATATAAATGGAAGGAAGAAGAAGCAAGTGGGGAAGTTCAGAAGGTGAGCTTAGGCTGAGGTGTAAGGCTTTGTGGAAGCCTTCATACACTGTTATACTTTTTAATTAGAATAAAAATATACTTGGTAAAAAGGCAACAGCTTGGCATGTATTTGTGACTTTGAGGCCACACAAAGTGATGAGGCAGTGAAGTACACTGGGTAGTGATAGAGGTGCCCTGTGGCACATATGGGCTTGTCTAGGTGCATTAAGTCTCTCAGCGGAGAGAAGGAGACTTGAGGGGGGCCTGTGTGAAGTATGAGACCTGGGCACCATGGATGAGATGCTGCACTCACTAGTGGAACAACAACACAGATTCAGAAAACCCAGCAGGCAGTGAGGCAAGCACTTCTGCGTTGGCAGGCAGAGGAGCAGTGAATGTTACAAGAGTTCATCAAGGAGCAGTCCCAGGTACAGCAACTCCTGCAGAGGTGTGTGAGTTCCAGTGAGGTGACTGGAAATCAAATGGTGGCCCCAGAACTATGTAAGTTGGCCCCAAGGGATATCCCCAATGCCTTTTTACTAACCTTTGAGCGGGTGGTTACTAGCACCAGATGGGACAAGGGTGCATGAGGAGTTTGGCTAGCGAGGCTCAGGTGGCCTATATGGTCCTGAGCAAGCACCAGGCCAAAGATTATGTACATTGAAAGCTACTATTTTAGACAAGGTGGGTCTGTCAGTGAAGAAATACTACAAAAAGTCAGGGTAGCCAGATGGAATAGTGGATATGTCCTAGGACCTTAGGGCAGAAATTGTCAGACTGGGCCACTTGGTGTTGCAAATGGTCAGGCAGGACATTGGGGCCCTAATGGACTCCATTATTCTGGAACAGTTTACACAGAACCTTCTTAGATTACAAGGGACTGTGTCTGAGGCATCAGCTGGAATTATTAGAGGCAGTGGTAAAATAAACAAAAGTGTGTGGAGGTGGATTTTCCATAGAAAAAGCTCTTCACCCCTTCCATGAAGGATGGAGGAAAGAAGGTTGAAGAACCTCATGCAGCAAAGCCTGGGAAGGGGATGCAAAGGGCAAACAAGTGTGCCCCAGCTGCCCTTGCTGTAGTTTGCTACCAGTGTGGGAGCAAATGATACAAAGAGAGACTGTCCCTATGTGGACTGTGTGTTTGTGCAGTTCTGTGGGTGGACAGGTGTAAACAGGGGGTCTGGGATAAGGATGATTCCTGTCAAAGTAGGCCAAAGTATGACAACGGCTATTGTGGATTCAACAGAAGTATGCTCCCTTGTTCAGAGCACCCTGGTTAGGCCGCAGTGGCAGCAGGAGGTGGTGATAATTTATTGTGTACATGTGGAAAAGAACATTTATCCCATTGTGGTTATCCCCTAGGAAGCAGAAGGGAAGTTTAGATCGCAGAGAGTAGGGTCAGTAAAGTTGTTGCATTACTCAGTAATGATAGTAACTGAGTGGACCCCAATCCCCTTATTAAAAAGGGTAGACAATCAAGGAAAGAACTCCAACTGGTTGGTCCACGTAAAAAGCTCATGAGTATAGACCCTCTCCAGGTCCAGTGTAGGATAGCCCTAGACATACGGTAACAAGCTCAGAAAGATGCAGCACATAAAGAGGACGTGTGGGGCCCTGGGGAGGAAAATGTGAGAAAGGGGACAGTGAAGCAGAGAGTGCTAGATCAGGAACACCTAGAGGAGAAAGAATGTGGAGGCTCAGACAATGCCTAAGAGAAGTAAACCCTAGGCAAGGTACAAGATGGAGAACAAGCAGAAGAAAGAAAGAGGTCCTGACAAGGAAGCCTTGGTGGGTAAACCTATCCCAATAGTCCTGAACCTCACACATGATAAGTCAGGGGAAGAGAAGGATCCCAAGATTGTGGGTCTAGAGCTCTGGGGGGAAACCTTCACCCTGTAAGTGTACCTTTCCAGGTGGAAGGCAGGAGACTCTCAACTGTAGTCCATGGAAGGCCAGCCCCAAAGAAAACAGGAACCCTTAGCGGCATCCCAACTCGATAAAAAAGGCATGGGCAGTGTAGAAGATCTCTGCAGATAAGAAAAGGCCCTGGGTGAAATGGCGGGGGGGAGGGCAGGTGTGTGACAAGGCACTATTAGTAACACCCTGGTCACTGATATGACTGCAGCATGAAGAAGGCTTCAGGCTCAGCTATGAGTAGTTAATCACTTTCTGTTGGGATTATGAACACCTGGGTGATAATCACTGGGCTAACAATGTAGTTGGGAGGACAGAAGTGGAGGGGGGAAGCTTAAAAGTTGAACCTGGGCTGAGCTGTGAGGGCTGTGTAGAAGCCTCCTTTTGCTGCAAGTCTGCAGTACACTGTTATACTTTGTAATGAAAGAATAAAAAAACACATGGTGAAAGGGTAACAACTTGCTGCATGTTTGTGACTATGAGTCCACATGAACTGGCCGGGCAGTGAAGTATACTGGGTAGTGACAGGTTCCCTGTGACAGGACCACAGAACTGTTACTTTTCTTATTCACTTGCTTAACTTTCAATGGCAACAACTCAATGATTAAGGCAAAGACATCCACATGCCTAGCAGGATCAGGGGCATAGCTGTGAGGTGATACCCCAAGCTTTCACATTTATCACTTATACAATGATAGGCAAATTCAATAATGACAGATGTATTTGTATGCTACTAGGATGCATGAAATGGTCACAAATGTTTTAAAAGCTGAACTAGGGCAAAATAGTGCCATTGCCACAAATAAATAGAGCTTTATATTGTGAACTATTTCACGAGGAGCTTTATATTGTGGTCAATATTTCACTGTAGGGAAAACTATAGTTTTTGTTTTTTTGCAAATCTGCCCAAGGATGATGATTAACATTTTTAAAAACAAGTCAAAGCAAATCAACCAAGTGTTTTGCATTTTTGTGAGCAACGTGATTCTTGTCCTATCAGTTTTTGTTTTTGTTTTTTGTACAGCTTCTAATACTTCACAGAGGAAAATCCTTAAAACAGTATAAGGAGAAAAGTCAATTAATGAGAACTTAAAGGATTGGTTTTTTTCCATAATTCATGTATCCCTTGGCAATACAAAGGATCTCTTACACGGAAAGATCTGACTTTGTGAAATAATTTGTACAGCTTTAGGAATCTGACTACCAACCAAGTCATTCTAAGGTCACCAATGCAGTGGAGACTTTATTTCAATGATTTATATAGGTTTGCAGTAGAGTGTATATGTTACTAACCATAACTACTTATCTCCACCCTACTTATCTGGATACTTACTTGTTCTCATCACTGTATTATCCGTGCACCTCATAACCATTCATGGATTTTACCTACACAACATCCTGGTGAGACAGTGACATGAGACATTTTACAGGTGGAAAACTGAGGCAAAGGGTAGATTAATTGCCTTGCTGAGGTCACACAAGCAATCTGGGTGAGCTCAGAATTGAAACCTGGGTCCAGATTCTCAAGTGGGGTAAATCAGCATAGCACTGTTAAAGTCAATAAAGCTACCTTGACTTACACCTGCTGAAGATCTGACCCCGATTTCCTAAATTCGAGTCCAGTGCACTATCCATTAGGTCAACCCTCCTCTCCTTTCCTGCTATTTATAATTCCCATTGATATCAATTGGCGCTACACACACATATTGAACCATAAATGCTCTTTACAATGCTGGCATTAATAATGTTGCCAACTATATCTAACTACATATGCATACATGGGAAAGAAGAAGAAAGAGTCTATGTTGAAAGAACATTAAATTTGCAGAATAAAGAGCTCAACCTTAATTCTGGCACTTCCTAACTTTTATCTGAGCAACCTTAATTTGTCCCTAACCTATACTAAGATTGATTTATTGTAGAAAATTATATGATATTTATCTGTGTTTGATTGGATGCATGTTGCTTTTAGACTATTAGGAAGGGAAGGTTATGCCATGTGTAATTTCAATGGTAATTTATAGAGCTGGTCAAAATGTTACAAATACACTTTTTTTTTTTTTAATAAAATGTCTTATAAAAAGACATTTTCACTATGAACTGCTGAATTTTCTTCACTTTTTTCAACATTTTTATCAGTTTTTTAATTAAAAACTTCATCAACATTATTATTGAAATGTCAATCAGAATTTTTCGTTTACCAAAAGCTTTTTTTTTTCTTTTTCTTTAGGAATGTTAGCAAATTTTGAAAAAAGATTAGGGTGGAGGGAATCTCCAAAATGAAAATAATACCCAATAAAAGATATAACCTCACCCACCTTGTCTCTTTCATATCTTTGGACCAACATGGCTACAACACAGCAAACCTCATTTGGCTCCAGATGCTATGGAGATGGATGAATTACGAATGATGAATAGTCCCATAACTCACCTAAGAGACTGAATACTAGAGAAGGGAGTAGTGAAAAAGTTCTTCATCCTTATAAACAAGAGTTTAATGCTGAAAGTTGGTGTTATCATTGTTAAAGCACATGGGGAGAAACTATAACTGCCGCACTAGAAGATGAACACCTCCCTTTATCCACATATCAGAGTAAAATACATATGAGGTTTAGGGAGCAAACCTATATGAAACTGTAATTTTCTCTCCCAGCCTACACTTCTGAAATCAGCATATATGATACATCAACTGTGGGTGTTTTGCTAAGACACCCACAGTATAGCATAAATTGAGAGTGGTAAGATTATAAATTGCTTTTCTGGGGTAAAATCATAGTAGCTTTGAAACTGTCTTTACCACACTGACACTTATGATACTATTACTGAGAATTTGTCATTTTGAAAGCTATTTAACCTATCTTAACCATTGGTTTAAAGCTAATGTTTTCACTGACAAATACAGGATGAAATGATTAATGTGGAGGCTTCGCACAGTAACCCTGCTAATTGTGCTGGGGCTTGTTTGAGTATAGACGATAATGATTTTGTTACTCTGCACTTGGAGTCATTGCAGGATAACATAATAATAATAAATGTGATTATACAAATTTTTGTCAAAATATGAAATCAGAAGTGACAGTCTAGAATGGATAAACCTTCCATTGGTCTTGCAAATGAAGGGTTAAAATCATGCCCAAGTAGCTAGAAGCCCTATGGTTGTTGTTAGCAATTGAGTTTGTCAACATCCCCCCCATCCCACAAATTAACTTCTGCTGCCTTATAGATACATTGATACATGGTGATGGTCTAAATCACAAGAGAGGAAAGCAGAAAAGAGCATGGGGGAATTTCTAGGAAGTTGGATGGGTTAGAGGCCTATGGTGTGCCTATGTTGGATTCTGAGCTGTAGGAATTACTTGACTTTACACAGCATGATTTAAATCTTGCTTTTGTGTTTGGAGGGTAGGTGATAGAAGTACTCAACTCTAGATTGAGGCTAATGGTGTTTATGGAGTTTTTTTTATTTCCTTTTGTGACTAGGTGTTGCACCTATGCACTCAGCATAAATGAAATAAATCAAAACAAGGGCTCTAATAACTATATAATGTTAGTGCAGCAATTTTCTTTAAATATAAATAAATCACGGTGGACATGAAAATACTTATTACCATGAAGCATCTTTTATAAATAGCTCATCTTATAGCTGACACTATGAGAGCCTGTGCAAGCAAGAAACCTAAATTCATAACAGGGCATTTAGTTCTGATCTGTCACTTCATTGACTTCAGTGGGGCTTAAAAGTTGTTCTTGAGAGCAGAGTGTAGCCTCGTATATTCGTAGTTATCTAGGTACAGAATGTATATACTGTCTCACAACTATTACATCCACTCATCATGTAACACCTACAGACCAAAGAGTATCTGCATGTTTGATGGGATGAGAAGGAAGGAAAGTTTTTAAAAAAATGAAGGGGAGGAGGGTATTTATCAAAATACAATCTTGGTACTGTGGAGAATACTCACATCTTCTACCCTCAGAGAATATGCATGTGGTGAAAGTGTAATAAGTTACACCACTATCTGCGGAGATCTACTCACAATAGTTATTGTAATCCTTTATTACAAATATCGTATTCCCCCTCCCCCCTCTTTTTGTGAAAACAATGGTCTACCTCACTCACTGCAGGGGATGATAACTCTGGAATGCATTATCTCAAGAAGTGTAAGATGGGCAAATATATTACTTTGGGGTAAGAGAGAGGAAACAGGGCACAGCTGGGTCAGCAGAGGAGATGGAACTAGGTAATAGAACTGGTAGAAATAAAAATAATATTTTAAAAAATGTTACACGAGGACAAAAATGACTGAGTATGATTCTAAAATGAATCCCTCTTATGTTAAGTGGATAACATAGGGCTCAGAGAATCCTAACAGCCCTACTGTATATTTGTGTGGGTATGAGGAAGGGGGGCACACAGAATGCTTTTTTGTGTTTATGCTGCTGCTATTTGAATGAAGAACTGCAAAAAAGACAATGTCAGTGGTTACTGGTGATATGGGGAGATTGATTTGTCCTTCTTACAAGGGGTTGTAAAAGAAGTAAAATATCAGCATAGGGTGGCCTATTATCATAATTAATCTGTCCCTGTGATGTTTCCCTAGGGTGTGGAGGAAGGTCATGTAAGTCAGGTTCTCTGACTGAAAAGTGAATGTATATACAAGAGATTGTGCAGTAACTTTTAGGGTTCAGAATAGCTAGGAGGATCTTGAAGGAAATATGGATTAGCATGCTGGAAAATTCAGGTTCTTTGATTCTGGGAGGCTCCGGATGATTAAACGAAAGAAATATGGTATTAATCTTTAACAACAGAAAAACAGTTGACCTGGCACTTACTGTTGAGTAGGCCTAATTTAAAACCCTTCTGAAATTAGGGAGCAGTTTTTCAGCACGTACCACAAAAGGGGCCCTGATCCATGACACGAGCTCCTAGATGCAATGGTAATACAAATAATAATAATTGGAGGAAGTGCATATTCTCCAAATAGCAAACAAGCATAATTAAAACTGTGGATAACTCACAGTGAATATTCTATTTGGCAAGCTTGCTCGATGATCATGTAAGACTTGCTCTGAATGCTCTCAAAGTTTAACCGGTTCCATCGAGTTTGGGCTCAGTCTTGAAAAAAAACTAATTTTGACAGACAAACCTGATTTTTGTTTTTTGGTGGGTTTTTTTTTACTGTTATACAATTTAAATGAAGGAAATGCTGTTGATTTCCAGGACTGAGTACTATTATTGATATACAGGATTTGATAGAGCACCTTACTATAAAAATTAACTGAACTTGGCTTGGATATTCGGCACTGTCACAGATGACAATATAGCTGAAGGATGACAAAGGGCAATGAAATAGCAATGTATCAGACTGGAGGAGGTATGTAGTTGGGTGCTACAGGGATCAGGGTTAAGTCTGCTTTTATTCTGCCTCTTAATGACCTTGAAAAAGGGGTAAATAAATATAACATTCGTTAAAATCACAGTTGATACTAAGTTGGAAGAAGCTGTTAACACCAGTGAGATCAGAGAAATAATTCAAAGTGGACAAAGGCTAAAAATACAATCAAGAAATAAAATCAGATTTAACAGAGAAACCTGCTTGTTATTTCAGGAAAAATAATCTGGAGACAGCTGTTTGGAAAGCAGCAATGCCAAATAAAACCTTGGGGGAGATAGTTGAAAGTATATTAGGAGTTTGCAAAATGATGTGGTAGCTAAAGGTGCCAGAGGGATTGATTCTTAAAGAAAGCAGAAAAGATATAATTGACATGCTGAAGTAAATGAAAGGAAAATCTAGAGGACTAGGGAAGATGTACTGATGGTTTGACTGTGGGATATTCTCTCATATGAAGTTGGAGAAGCTCTCATTTTTGATCATCTGAAGCTGAACTGGCA
Organism: Emydura macquarii macquarii; assembly: GCF_026122565.2. Taxonomy (NCBI): domain Eukaryota; kingdom Metazoa; phylum Chordata; order Testudines; family Chelidae; genus Emydura; species Emydura macquarii. The sequence goes on along the minus strand of NW_027132499.1, from coordinate 3,691,915 downwards.
GTCAAATACTGTTTGACATGGCATAAGAATCTAGCTATCTTATAATGTAGGGAACAGTTCATCATTGACAGGAGCAGGGAGTAGATAATGTAAGAGATCTGTTCCATCTCTGCTTTCTATGATTCTATGGGCACACACTGTACATCAGCTAAAACTTTTGAAAGATTAAAAGGTGATGAGGACATAATGTTGCCAAGTACATTTCACTCTATTAGTAGCTGATGTGTATTTCTACTATTTTCCTGTTACAGTGGCTGCAAGTTTGCTTTGCTTTCATGGATAGCCTTTAAGAGCTCTTTACCACTTAATAATATAATCAAGAAGTTGGAGCTGTCTGAGGAAAGCAGCCTCATTTTAACTGTCCAGATTGATTATGCTCCAGAGGTTATTGACAACTTACCTAATGTTAAATGTACAGTACACTGCTCAAAGCTCTGAAGCTGTTTCTTCTAGTAAATGGCAAAATTATAGCTATTAAGGTTATGTCAGCACTCTCATGAAATAGCCTATATTCTCCCAAGCTCTCAAGTGAAAGATGGACCAAGCATTATACACTTATCAGAAAAAGATTTACAATACTGTACATAAGGGTGACACTTGGCAGCCATGTTTATTTTGCCTCAGAGTTGAAAGGCTAGGTATCAACAAGAGCTGGGCAAATGACTTTTTGAATGAATTGCTTACTTGGTTCATTTTGCAACTTTCTATTCATGAATCGTGTATAAAATATTTTTTTTTTCTCAAATTTATTCAGTGCTTGAAATTATTCACCCAATAACATAATTTAAATTAAATTCAATTAAATTGGATGGCTAAGTAACTCATTCACCAAACCCAGAAGAGCCCTGAAGAATTCTACAGAATTGGTCAATATACTAAGTTACACTTTTGGGAGACTATTCTTCTAACAGCATAGTGTCATTTTAAGGTAATTGTTACTTGCATAATTTGTGTTTAACAGATAAAGACCGAAGGTGGTAAAGAAAAAAAGGCCCTGATTTGGATTTGTGACTCAGCTGATGAACTTGACGCAGTCTGGGGGTGTCGAAAGGTGGCTCTCCATAACTTTGTGCTCCTCCATCTCCAACCATCTGATTCAGGAGGCTGGTCTCTAGTGTAAACTAGAGAAACCTGAGGACTGCTCTTACCTCATGCTCATCTGGAACAGTTTCAACAGTCAATTTTGCAGCAAGGTATAGCTGCAGTACAGGGTAACCTGGCCCTATGTTCTTGCTCCTAGCCACACTGGGGATTGAGAGGTGACAAAAATGATCAAAGCTGTGTGGAAGACTTTCATATTCAGGTGAAAAAAATGAAAAAGCTGAAGGTATTTAATTCTGAAAATTGATTAATGAAACAGAACACAATAGAAATGGACAAAATAACCATCAGTATCAGGAAAGCTGATTGATTATTCATGTTTACCCTTTCTCATGACACAAGAAAAAGGAGACAGTCAATGAAAGCTAAAGGCAACAAATTTATAACCGGTAAAATGAAATACTTTTCTTACACAACACAGAATTACTATATATAACAGGGGTCAAGAGCTGAGGAGAATACAAAAAAAAGAGCTAACATTTATATGGCTTATGATAACATCAACAATTACATTAGGTAGGATTTGAGAAATTAGGTTCTTTCCTCATGTTCCAAAACATAAACCAATCTCTAACTTGCATGACTTCAAAAGGAACTTCCACTGTGGACAGGTTATTCCATAATTGCCCATTTTGGGATACATCTTCCTCTGCAGCGTCTGGTTCTGGAGATTTGATAGGTGGATACTGAACTAGATGAACTACAGGTCTAATCTGGTATGTAGTTTCTGTGGTTTTATGTTCTTTTATGTCCTTACCAACCACACACCCTGTATGTTTATTATGCTTTTTTTACTATTTATTTCCTACCACCACCTCCCACGCTATCCTAGTTCAATTTGACCCTACTTTACAACTAACCCTCTGAACTCTCTCTCTCTGATGGTTATAAACCTGTCTAATTTCACACCTAAACTTGTTGATGGCCATTTGTTGTTGTGCAAATGTTGGCCCTTAACATAAATAACTTCTCTCATCCCTGGTATTTATCCCTCTGATGTATTTTTCCCACCAGACTTATTTTTCCAAATCCTTTATCACTTTAGTTGTTTTCCTGCTAACTCTAACTTGTCTGTCTGTTCTTGAAATATCAACCCTCAATACTGAGCACAGCATTCCATTTAAGCCTTGTTAGAAGAGAATGACTACCTTGTTTGCTTAACATCTGATATCCTTATTAGTGCAGCCCAGTGCTGCATTCTCCTTTCATAAGACCATTTTTGAAAATCCCCTGTGTGCAGAACTCCTATGGTAAACTTTTGCAGTCTGTAATTCACAACAGTGTTTTCTGGGAAAATCATTTGCACTGATTTCAAGTATGAATTGTTTTCAGTTTATTTAATGCATAGATTAAGTTTTAAAGACAAGTTTAGATACTTTGCTGTTTGGCATTTTCAAAAAGGCCAAAATACAGAAGAATCACTTGAGCAACAATGTTACAAAACTGCACCCTGGAATACAACAGGACAAATAAGAGTTAGAATTCAGGTGAAATAAGCCAGAGAAAGAATTAATATAAAAACAAAGGTAATTATAGCTATGAAACATGATATGTTGCACTCTGTTGGGGTTCATTTTCTATCATTTAGAGTCACAGTAACAAAGACTTCCTTTTTCTGAGAGGCAAGATTAATACCACATCTCGTTCAGTTAATCAGCATGTACAGTGTGGCTGTTATGTTTATATTTTGAATTGATTTTGTTTTAATATGCCATAATCATTTTTATATAAACAGTTGACTTCAGTGGGACTTAAACATATGGTTAAAGCTGCAAATGCTTAAAGTTCAGCACATGCTCCCAGATTCTCAGCAAGCATGTGAAGTTAAAAGCACCTAAATCCTATTGAAAGTCAGGCAAGACAGAGTCAAAGGTTCATGTAAAATCGCATAACCATTTGATTAACTAGCACATGATTCTGGAAAATATAATAAGGATACACTACATCTGCACTCTGCCCACTAATCTATCTATATTTTATGTAGTGTGGTTGTGGGGTATAGGAGGAATCTTGTTTCTAGCCATTACTGTAACGGACAAGGAACTTTCAAATACTTAATTTGTAACTGAAATATAATTTTCAGCTAATCTTTCCATGATAAAGTTTTTGACATTCTAACAATGTGTGGCCTTTAGCAGTATGTTAATACTTCTTGTGCTGTAGTCAGAGAGAACTTGTAAACTTGCACATGTGAATTGGCTGGAAGGGATATTCATTATCAAAATATGGATGGAGATAAGCCTGTGGGGATTTTGGTATTCTATCTGATCTTTGGAATCGACATGAAAGGTTCTCTGCATTTGGGGTGTTTTTTTCTTCCAAAAGTACATTTTCATAACAATTGCAGCTCAGATAGCATGCCTGAGTATCTCCACCAGTGGGCAATGATGGTCTTTTTATTCTTATCCTAGGATCAGCAACATTAAATGTATCAGTGAGCAGGAAGAAGAAATAGGTGCCTTAAGAACTCTTGCCACCTCTTATAGCTGAGCTTGCTCTCTGAGCTCCTAGTTAAATAAGCCAATTTCTTTTCTCTAATGCTGCCTACTCACAGCTAGTCTCTTTCTCTCTCTCTCTCTCTTTCACTTCAGCATTAGATAGCTATACAATATTATATATAATTAGTTCCTTATAAATGTATCTTTTCTCCATTCCACGTGTATAAACTTGATATCTGAACAGCTTCATTATTAGTGTGAAAGCATTTTTGGGTACTGAATATGTGACAGGTTCCACTAGGCAACACAATATGCTAAGAGCTTTAAACAAAAATAACACCCGAGGCAGGAAGTGAAATATTAAACCTGCATAGGCAAAGGATGTTACAATAAACACATAGAATTGAAACTCAGCCCTAATGCTGTTGTGGCTTGAAAGAAAAGAGAAAACACTCAGCTGAATGAGCATAGGCACAGCAAAATCCTTATCAGCCATGTGTCTACTCTATTGATATACTGTATCTATGTCCCTGTCTATATTCATGGTAGCAGGCCTCAGCATTACTAGCACAGTGATATCACACATGCTTCTTAGTAAACTGTGACACCAACTTTTAGTTTTTAAGCCATGGGTATTGAGTTATAGACCACCCCCACACCTATAGCATGTTCTACTACACTTTGATTGCATCAGACCTCTTTCTGTTCCCCCATATCAGCTGCTCTGGAGAGACAGAATTAACAGGGGCTTTGGTGGTGTAAATTGCTTATAGTGCAGGAAGGGGAAACAAACCTCAGCTGGCCCCATGAATGGGGAAATACTTTCTGACCTGCTAAATACTGATTAATAGCTGATATATATAACTATATGCTAATAAATGTTTTGCAGGCCTACCAAGCTGTTGATAACGCTGTCCTCTAGCAGAGAAATGGAAGGGTAAAGAGGTGCCATGTGTCTGGTAGTAGGGAGCCACGTACTTCTGAGGGGAGCAAGGGAGTGATCCCCAACAGCTATGGTATCAGAACTTAGGAATTATTTCACAACTCTCTGAGACACGTGATGTTCCCTTTTAGTGGGTCAACTGATATCGCAATGCTACCATGATTCAGTTGCCCCCTGTATACACCATACTTCTTTAACTTGCTGATAAGAATACTGTGGGAGACAGTATCAAAGCTTTGCTAAAGTCAAGGTATATCATGTCCACCACTTTCCCCACATCCACAGAGCCAGTTAAAGAAGTATGGGTTGGATGAATGAACTATAAGGTGGACAGAAAGCTGGCTAGACCATCAGGATCAACGAGCAGTGAACAAGGGCTCGATGTCTAGCTGGCAGCCGGTAACTAGCGGAATGCCCCAAGGATCAGTCCTGAGTCCAGTTTTGTTCAATATCTTCATTAATGATCTGGATGATGGGGTGGATTGCACCCCTGCAAGTTTGCAGATGACACTAAGCTGGGGGGGAGTGATAGATATGCTGGAGATATGGTAGATATGCTGGCCAAAAGAAATCTGATGAGATTCAACAAAGACAAGTGCAGAGTCCTGCACTTAGGATGGAAGAATCCCATGCACTGCTACAGACTGGGGACCAATGGCTAAGCATCAGTTCTGCAGAAAAATATTGGGGGTTGACAGTAGACAAGAAGCTGGTTATGAGTCATCAGTGTACCCTTGTTGCCAATAAGGCTAATGGCATATTGGGCTGCATTAGTAAAAGCATTGCCAGCAGATTGAGGTAAGTGATTATTCCCCTCTATTCAGCACTGGTGAGGCTGCACCTGGAATATTGTGTCCAGTTTTGGGCCCCCCACTACAGAAAGGATGTGGACAAATTGGAGAGAGGCCAGAGGAGGACAACAAAAATGATTAGGGGGCTGGAGCACATGACTTATGAGGAGGGGCTGAAGGAACTAGGCTTGTTTAGTCTGCAGAAGAGAAGAGCGAGGGGGTATTTGATAGTAGCCTTTAACTACCTGAAAGGGGATTCCAGGGAGGATGGAGCTAGACTGTTCTCAGTGCTAATAGATGACAGAACAAGGAGCAATAGTCTCAAGTTTCAGTGGAGGAGGTCTAGGTTGAATATTAGGAAAAACTTTTTCATTAGAAGGGTGGTGAAGCACTGGAATGGGTTACCTAGGAAGGTGGAGGAATCTCCATCCTTATAGGTTTTTAAGGTGTGGCTTGAGAAAGCCCTGGCTGGGATGATTTAGATGGGGTTGGTCCTGCTTTGAGCAGGAGATAGGACTAAATGACCTTCTGAGGTCCCTCCCAACACTAATCTTCTATGATTCTACCTACATGGAATGGGAGTAAGTGGTCTGGTGGCAACTGCCATCTCTCTTGCACTGCTACCCATAATAGCAGGAGTAGCAGGTACAGGCAAGTAAAGGGGTTTCATAAACCTGTCTCTCTCCCTTCCACCCCGATACACACACTTTACTGTGACCACAAGTTGACCCTAAGTAAACACAGGGCACTTATGTAGTAGTATTGGGCAGGATATCAAACACAGAAACTGAAGTGCTACTTAATTACAAGTCACAATATACAGGATAGTTAAAAATAAAAACTGCAGTTTATTTTCTGCTTGAGATAGAACAAGGACAGCAGCTGCATGTTCTCAAAAGAATTTTCTCAGAGACTTCAGGTGCAACGGAAGTACAAACAGTACGAGAGGGCCCTGAAGCTGGTCCCTGAGAGAACGCCCACTGAAGCTATTGCTACCCAATGTGTCTCTCAGTGGAGTCCTCACATGCCTGTGCAAGGAATAAGGGGGGATCAAGATTCATTATGGCAAATATATAGTCTTTATATGATAGCATCTGTTCAGTTTTAAAGCTCTGAAAGAAATTATAAACTATGGGCCTAATTCTGATCCAAGATACACATATGCAACTTCCAGTGGAAGTTAGTGGGAGTTGTGTTTCCATGTCAGAAAGCAAGAATCTCTTCACTTTAAAGATGGTTGAAAGCAAGAACCACACTCATGTTTCCCAAGGCACTGGTACATCCTTGTATGGTAATAAGAATCTCTTCAGTTTATGGTATATTGCCTGGTTTTACTTCAGCTCTATCATGGTAAAATACATATTTTAGAGTAAGCTGTGCTCTATTTTACGTATGCTCAATGTAAAAATCATGCATGTTTCCTTTGAAGTATGATGTGCATGCACCAAGGTCATTATGCTTGAATACACAGATTTTCCTAATTCAGGGTCCCTGAGCTATGGAGAAAGGAAGAAATAAGTAAGAGATTGGGGACAGAGTATATGACAAGTGCCTTGTATTTACTTAGGGTCAGGTGGTAATCTTTACTGCATGATTGCACTCTATACATGGACACACTTTTGTGCATCAATGATTCTGCAGATCAGTGCCACTGCCTGGGTGCCAAGAACAAAGTAATGATGTGTCATTTCAAGTAAACTCTGCTCTCTATGTGCATGCTACTTCGGTTCAGTCCTCCAGATCCTGCTGAGAGCACGAAAAACTGTTGTTCCCAGCAGTCAGTGTGATTTAGCCTAACTTGATCTGATAATCGTGGCACATTAATCACTCTGCATGAAGAGAAATGCAGCTTTTGATAGAGAGAACAAGTGGATGATTACCTGCAAAATGCGTTTGTGTTTTATCTTTGACCCTGGTGAAAGAACAGCGACATAGATTAGCCTGTCTACCCTCAGGATCTCTAATAGCCACAGGATTTTATGGGCTGAATCTCCTTTGTGTTCGTGGTGTTTGCCACTGAAAATAGTGAGAACTACTGCAAGAGAACTCAAAATACAAAATAAATATAAAATAGCCTATGAGGATGCATTGGAAATCGTGTGATAATAGAACCCAGCCTGTCTGATGGCTGCTGTACCCAGCTGTTTGGCCTCCAGATAACTGCCTGCTGCTGTAAAAGAGATGATAATCCAGTGGTCTTTAGAATGGGCTTCAGATTTCTAATATCTACAGTTTACAAAACATTACAAAAAGAAAACTTTTCAGACTTTGTGGTTGAGTAACCAAAAAACACCAGGGTGAAATAACTGAAGCTGGGAGGTATGTTAAACTCTTGCTTCATATAACTGGAGCTTTATTTGCCAGCCATCATCTCTGGGAGCACAGAAAATCTATGTCAATGTGACATTATTACTTATGAAATTCCCCTACTAGTCAGTGGCATACCATGGGTCTCCAGTGCCTAGGGGCCAAGCCTACATTTGCACCCCTCCCTGCCTCAAATGCCCACCCCCCACTCAGGGCAGAAGGGATCCTGGTGCTGATCCCAGCTTCCCTGAGGAGTAGGGGGTCTGTACCTGCAGGGGGGGACGCAAATGCAGGCTTGGCTCCTCCATCGCCCTCTGCCCCACACTTACCTACCGCACGGCGCCCTTCTCACCCGCTCCAGCCCCAGGGTGTGGTCTTGGCCTGAAAGGGAGGGGGCTGGGCTAGGCCGGTCCTTCATGACACGTGGGGGGAGCAGGAGTGGGAGCAGCTGCAGCCATGGCCTCAGCCTCCTGCGCCCCCTGCCCATCGTGAAGGGCCGGCCTGGCGCCCCACACCTTACGCACTGCTCCAGCTCCGCAGCCCAGCACCAGCTCGGACGGGGCAGCCACATCCCCCAGCCTGGGGGCCTGTCCCCCCTCACACCCTCCTCACCTCACCTGCCCCTGAGATATGCTATTGCTGCTCGACAAAAAAATGGAGAGAAATCTTTTAACATCCCTTACAAAATCATACACATTAGACTTTACTGTAGGGAAACGCACAGTATTCTTCATGGGTATGGCTAAAACAGACCTGGAGAACACTGGCAAATGATTAGCCCAGGGTTTTCTTCTGGTAATGTATGTATCATGATCAATGGAACTAGAGTCGGAGGGCTCATGTTCCCCATAAGGACTATTATTGCTGGGACACCAGTAAAACATGGAATGCAGAGAGTTAGGCAGGAAGCAATTCGGCCAACTGGACAGGATAGTTCAGGTTTAATAAAGTTTCACTTGTTCAACTTAACCTGCAGTGAGCTTCATTCTTTGCTATAAAACATTGTGGCAGCATCTGAGTTCTCTGCAGTACTGAAGCTGGTAGCACGAGTGTGGAACTCGGTTTGAAGCTCCCCAGCCCCCCGCAGCCCTGGATTTTTCAGACACAAACCTAGCCCAGTGATGGACCTACAGGAAGGAGTTGTTCTAGCTGTGCACAGACCTGGCCATGCAGGAGGCCAACAAGGGCAAGAAAGGAAAACTGTTACTTTACCTTATTAGGGAACAAGGCAGAGAGGTCTGCAGCACTCTGAAGCTCTCCACTGCCCCAAGCCTAGCAGCAGTCCTAAGAGCCCTGGGGAACTATTGCTCCTCCAAGCAGAACAAAACTGTGGAGTAACACAGGTTTTTCACGAGACCATTCTGAAGCGGAGGGGATAGATCCCTATGTTACTGCTTTAAGCACATTGACTGCTACATGTAATTTTGGTGACTTGACAGACTCCCTGGTTTTGGACAGGACAATCTGTGGCACTTGTGGTCATCACCTACAGGAATTGCTGCTCTGGGAAGGCAATCCCACATCAGACGGATGCTTAGATGTGGGGAGTGCAGTGGAAGCCTCAAGAGAAAGGATGAAAGCCCTAGGAGGCACAATACTACCAGAAGTACATGTAGTGAGAAAACAGTAAAGGAGAGCAGTTGGCCAGGGTTTCCATATCCATAGGGAGATATATTTACTGTGGGAGGCAGCGTAAGAGGGTAAAGAAGTGCCTTGCCCCAGGATGGCAGTGCAAGGAATGTGGCAAGTTGCACTATTTTAGCAGTGTGTGCAAGAGCAGGGGAAGAGCCCAGAAAGAATCAGTCAGAGGGGGATGGCACATCACAGCAGTGATGACATCAAGACTCTCTCCTTGAATCCCAGGGCACAGGGCTAGCCCTAGAGAAAATGGCGCCCCAGGCAAGGAGCGTCTTTGGCACCTCCACCCTCCAATTATTAAACTTTTGAATACCTTATTTATTTATTATTTTTGTAGCCCATTTCATAACTTTCATGCATGATTTGCATGCATGATTTATCCCTGTTATATAAACCAGTACATTTTCATGCTAGGAGCTGTAAATCTGTATTCATGCCATATATAAGCAAATTTAAAAAATAGTTTCCTCTAAGCTTATAGATACTTTTTAGTTTTAAGACTAACTGAATGACATCAAGAAATTGAACTGTGCACCAATATTGGGTGGATCAGTATTAAATAGTCTGAAGGCAGATGACAGTCTTTGAACGTTAACCCTAGTCCTATAGTTCAAAAGGTCGCTTTTCTCGCCTTTGCCCTCAAGAACTGAAGCATAGCATCAGAGAGATCCAAACACTAGCCAATGGCATTTTAAGTGATAAAATAGTAAGTGATGTCAGTTTCTCGTTGGCCATCACCGATTGAAGTTATGTTTTAATGAGCCTGAGATTTGAAAAGCTGTGCTCACCACTTGCGACTATGACCGGTAGCATGAGCAGAATCCTCAAAGATATCCATACATTAGAAAAGGTTTCCTTCAGATCTGCATAATAAATTAATTGGAAAACTTGGCATGGAGAGTGCTTCCCATGTAGCAAAACGTGACGGACTTTGTCCAATTCGACACGGAGGTCTTTGTCATTGATGCAAACATTCCCCATGTGTCAGCATCCGGTGAAAGTTTGTACAATTGTTCAAGCTTGTTTTCCTTTCTGCTGGCAGCTTACTAAGGTCATACAAACTGTCCAGGTCTTTTTGTGGTGCTTCATTTGCCCATACTTGTCTTTGATGGACACTTGAGCAGTGTGAATGAGAGAGCAAAAAATCTCTCTTAAATTTTTCTTCCGAGTTTTCCATTATCTCATCTCTGCACTCATAATCATACTGTCTCTTCTTCCAATTAATATGAGTTTCCTGGAAGATAGGCTCAACTGCTAAGTTTTCTGCTATTTCTTTGGCAGCAGTGTTGGCATCTTCAAAACCGTTGTCTCTGTAGGCCAAAATGAAATCAATGCAGCTTCTCATCAATATAGTAGAGGTCACAATGTCCATCGACTGAGTTTGTAATGCCTTGTTTACAACGTTTACTTGGTATAGGATATTGAAACCAGGAAACTGAACTCAGTGATCTGGTTTGCCAGGCTTTGCTCCTCGTGTCGGATTCTGGCCTCGGCTTTACTTGACTGCACCAGTTCCATCAGGGTGTTGTAAACTTCAGTCACTCAGTACCTCATGCCTTACCCTATCAATGCAGCTCTCCCAGCAAGGGTCACTTAGTGGCTTCATGGTCAGATTTGTAACATTGTCCAGGAGGATCTTCCACCTGATAGTTGATGCTGAAAAGAGGACATATATTCTTTCCAGTACTCCGAAGACACTGAATCTAAAGTAGATGCTTCTTCATCTGCCACAACTGGAATGGCAGCCACCAGGCATGAAGAAAACCCTTGAATTCAGCGCAAGCATCCTTGCCTGTTTCTTCCCTTCATGTTTGTGCCATTGTTGTAGCCTTCACCATGGCAGTCCTAAAGCCTTATTTTATTCTCATTCAAAATGTTCAGAAACAGTTCTAGTAGGCTTTTTCCAGTAGAGTAATTCACAGCCCGGAAACAGATAAAGAGTTCCTTTACCTGGATACAGCCATCCTTGTCATCAACAAAACTTACTGTAAATGACAACTTTTCACTGTGCCTAATGTTGGGAGTGCAGTTCATTATTACAGCATAGTACTTCACTTTGCCAAGCCACATCAATATGCTATCAAGCACCTTCTTTTCCATAAGTGCAATCAATTTGTTTTGAATTGTTTTGTTGCAGTAATGGTCCATAACTTCTTTATGAACTACTCAAAGTAGGTGCTTACACATGACATCAACATATTTCCCAAAGAGCTCAAGGAAATTGCCATTATGTTCAGTGAACAACTTATCCAACCACCCCAGAAAGTCAAATTATTCTTTGCAAAGAGGAAGATAATTGAGATCAGATGCTCGGGCATGTTTCTCCAGTGCTAGGTTTCTACATTAATTATGTGCTGGTTTTCTCCATCTATGCATTTATTCAGCTTCAGCCTGGACTCGAACTCCATCCATTTGGAGTAGGCCGTAAAATGGCTGAATGACTTTTCATGTTGCTTCAGAGCATCAGCTAAATTATGCCTGTAATTGTATTAGGAAAGCACAAGCAACAATTCGGCATTCTTGTCAAATATTTTGCAACAAAAACAGGACATTTTGTCAGCTGATTTCGAGTAAACTAGCAAATGCTGATTCAGTTTCTCACCAATCTTGAGCACACTTTTGCAATGCGACTTTGAGAAGTATTGCTTCTGTTCATTTACTGGAAATTTCATATTCTCGAGTTTGCTTGGCCGATTCAAAATTGTATGATCAATATCGGCATAGCTTAGGATTTCTGGCCAGAAAGCAGAATCTGATGCATCGATTTGAGGTGTGCAAATTTTCTCACTGCTGTTTTTGTCATCATGAGAGGCTGATTCTTCTTCATCATTTCTATCCTTTTCATGTAAACCAGATTTTTCTTTATTGTTACTCTTCTTTTCATGTGAGCCACATTCTTCTTTGTCATCACTATCCTTTGTGCTGCTAGGAAAACTGGACGATTCTCCATCACTTTCCTCACATTTCCATTCCTTATCTTCAGGTAAATCCTGTTAATTCCTTAGTAATAGGACTTCCATTATTTACACTTCGCTCTTCAATTTCTTCTGCACTGGAACAATTGCTACTGTCTAAAGCCCAGTTTATGTTGTTCTGTTTCAGATATTTTACAATCAAATTTGCTACTTGCTGCAAACTAGATTGCAATTGAGCTTTTTGCTTTCTATAGTGAGCTCCTGAAGGCTTCTTCAGGGACATCTTTTATTTCCTACAGGGAAAACAGATAGTATTATTAGAGAGAGCAAATGTCTATGTTCCGCAGTTTTAGAAAGTCATCAAACATTATGTGTTAAGCATGGCAAAAGAAGTAACAGTATTTCTTTTATATTGTTATATAGATAGGGGTTTGATAGATATCTCTGATTTAATATGTCATTAAATATATTTTATTAGTCGCTACTTAACACTCTTCAAGTCTTAAAACACAAGTACATTTTTGCAGTTACACAACAAAACAAGGTTCACAATATAGCCTCTAGGGGTCTCACTTCACTTCAGTTCATTCTTATATCTCATTGACTGACTGGTGACACCCCAATTCTTATATACTCATGATAGCATGGGAGGTTTGAGGAAAATGTAGTTCTCAAAGTCTGGAAGTTTCCACAAGATTCTACAAAGAATTTTATAGCTGCAGTGAAAGTAACAAAAGGGGAGTCCCATAAACAATGGAAACAACTTTTTAAAAAATATGGAGATATTTTCAAAGGGATGTGTGTCCTGAAGGAAAGCTGCAACTGTAAGGAACCTCTGTGCTTACCACTATGGAAAATTCCAATGGCGCTACATAATCCAGAATGCAAGGAGCTCAAAAGTCTGCAGAGCAGAGATATTATAGCATCTGTAGGGGCCAGTACATCCTGGGTAAGCAGCATGGTGGTGATAAAGAAGCTATTAGGCAAATCATGGTCTGCATAGGCTTAAAGGCACTGAACCAGGAATTTAAAAGATGCCACTATCCCCTGCTCACAATTGATTACATCTTGTCAGAACTTTCCAAAGCCAGAATCTTTACAGTCTGCAAAGTGAGGAATAGGTTTTGGTGCATAAGCCTAGATAAACAGTTCAGCATGCTGACAACGTTTGCTGATAACCTTTGCAACACTATTTGGTTGCTACAGATGGCCACGCATGCTGAGTGGCATAAGTAGAGCGCAAGAGCTATTCTGGAGAAGACTCACCCAAGCACTGGAAGGACTACCTGGGATGAAAATAATTGCAGATGATATCTTCTTTGCAGGTGAATGTAACAATGATACAGAAGTGGAATAAGACCGTGACAGAAAACTACAAACTTTTCTACAGCAATGCAGGGACAAGAGCATAACGTTCAACCCAGAAAAAATGCCACTCAAACAGCATGAAGTGACATACATTGGACATCTGCTCGCAACAGAGAGACTGAAAGCAAATCCCAACAAAATCAAGGCAGTCAGAGATATGCCAGCTCTAGTGGATGTGAAAGGAGTACAGTTCATCATAGGAATGATTAATTTTCTGTTCAAGCTCTTCTACACCTGGCTGTAGCAGCAGAACTCATACGTCAACTCAAAGGCAGGATATTGACTAGGACTGGGCAGGTTCCCAACACACTTAAACAAATGATAACAAATGCCCCTGACCTGAAGTACCAGGAGAGCTGTTGACATTCCAGTGTGATGAATCAGAGAAGGGAGTGAGTGTAACTATTCTGCAGAAGCACCCCGTTGCTTTGCCAGCAGAACCATGTCAGACTGAATGGGGATAAGCCCATACAGAAAAAGAGCTTGTGGCTATGGCATTTGGAATGGAATAATTCCATTAGTACACCTATGGTTATCCAGAAATAGTGCAATCAGACCACAAACCTTAGAGGGGGTAAAGCCCCTTAGTGCTCCAAAGAGATTGCAGTCCATATTGATGCTCCTCCAATGGTACCATGTAGAGATTAGATATCATCCAGAACAATTGCTGGTATTAGCTTACATCATGAGCAGGGCATATATACCCACCATCAGTGAGCTGGGGGAAGGGGATCAGGACATTGTGTAGTATGTTAATGCATTCAGTCTCCCAAAGAGGCTACATAAAAGGACATCCAAATACAGGCAGTCAAGAGACAGTCTAGCAGGGTGGCAAGAAGACAAAAGACAAGTACCAGCAGGAGCAGAATTTTATTTTTGAATGAAAGATGAGCTGAGTGTGCAGAATGAAATTATATTTTGGGGCAGAGCTATTGTCTTCATTTCATTGCGTAAGGGCAAAAAATCCCATGCCTCATACCTGGACATTGACAGCAGTGCCGATAGTGGTCAGGAATGAATAATGTGCTGATAATGGTCAGGAATGAATACACAGCTCCACTCCTTGGTCATGTGATAACCGTCACCAGAAAGACTACTACAACATGAAGTACCCACCTGACCATGGGAAAAGGTGGGCGTGGACTTAACTTCAAGGAAAAATCAGTATTTGATTACAGTGGACTACTACTCAAATTTATGGGAGGTCAATGCCCTGCCTGATTGGGAGTTTAAGCACTACACTTCTTCCCCAGCATACCCACAGAGTAATAGTAAGATGAAATCAGCTGTGAAAACAGCTAAGATATTGCTAAACAGGGCTGGTTCTGTTGGTTTAGTCCCTTTTTAACAATTTTGGCACATAGGAATACCCCATCACAAGGATGCCAAAACAGGCCAGCACAGGCACTGATGGAATGCAGGATCAGTATGCTGCTACCCAGTAAGGAGTGCTATTGCAGCTAGAAGGATGGAGACACCTCTGAGAGGAGATGGCCAACAACCAGAGAAAGCAGATACTAGAGTATGTCAGGTCAGCCAAGGACTTACCAGCCCTGGAGACAACTCCCTCCTCTGTCCCTTTTCAGGGACCCCTCTCACGAGCAACTCCTCTTGCAGGAGGTGGACGCCCTCCTCAGCATAGGAGTGGTGGTTACTGTTCCACAAGGCAGAAGGGGGAAGGGGTTCTATTCGAGGTACTTCCTCATTCCCAAGGCCCTGAGACCCATATTAGACCTGCATCGTCTAAACAAATATGTCAAACGATTCAGGTTTCGCATGGTTTCCCAAGCCTCCCTAATCCCTTCCCTGGATCCAGGAGACTGGTACGCCGCCCTCGACCTCAAGGAAGCATACTTTAACGTGTCCATCCTCCCCAGCCACAGGTGCTTCCTCCACTTCACGGTGGCTGGCTCCCACTACCAATTTACAGCCCTGCCCTTTGGCCTATCTTCGTCTCCAAGGGTGTTCACCAAATGCATGGCGGTAGTGGCAGCCCACCTGAGGCTAAAGGGTGTGCAAATCTTCCCTTACCTGGACAATTGGCTGATCACGGACATGCAGCAGGCTGGGACTGCTCATAAACGAGCAGAAGTCCACGTTAACCCCAGTGCAATGCATAGAACTCATTGGGGCCACCTTGGACGCTTCCCAGGCCACAGCCTTCCTGCCTTAGCCACATTTCGAGGCGATGGTCTTTATCATCTCCCAGCTGCACCAATGCGACAACAGCCAGGCACTGCCTACAGCTGTTAGGCCACATGGCGGCCTGCATGTATGTAGTAAGACTAGCTCGCCTGAGGCTTAGGCTGCTTCAGGTGTGGTTGGCCTTGGTGTATGTGCCAAGCAGACACTCACTGAATTGGGTGGTCACTGGACCTATTCATGTTGGCCTGGAACGCGAAGTGCCTGAGGTTCTGCTCGGTCCGGGGTCACGAGACCGGGTCGATTTCTGACGCATTTCTCATCGATTGGACGGGGACCCTCATGTACGCGTTCCTGCCCATTCCGCTCCTGCCCAAGGTCCTACTGAAAATAAAGAGGGACAGGGTGGATGTCATACTCATCGCTACAGCCTGACTGTGACAGGACTGGTTCAGCATGCTGCTGGACCTTTCAATCACCCAGCCCCTGGAGCTCCCAGGGTGGCACAACCTTCTCTCCCAGGACCATGGTGGCCTGTTGCACCCGGACCTGGACTCCCTGAACCTCACGGCCTGGAGGGTCTGTGACTGATGGATGGATAGAGAGCCTACTCGGTGCAGGTCCAACAAGTCCTGCTGGGCAGCAGGAAACCTTCTACACAGGTCATGTATCGGGCTAAGTGGAAACGGTTTACCTCTTGGGCAGAGTCCCGGGGCATTCTGCCCATCCTCTCGCCTGTTTAGGCAGTCCTGGAGTACGTGCTCCAGCTAAAGCTCCAGAGTCTGGCGCTGGCCTCATTGAAGGTTCACTTGGTGGCCATTTCGGCCTTCTATCAGCTGCTAGAGGGGAGATGACTGTTCTCCCATTCCATGTTGGTCAGGTTCCTCAAGGGGCTGGAGAGGCTGTAGCAACAGGACCATGACCTGGTGCCTCCCTGGGATCTCAACCAGGTCCTCTTGAGACTCACAGGGCCCCCCTTTGAACCCATTGGTTCATGACCTCTGCTCATGCTTTCATGGAAGGTAGCCTTCCTGGTGGCCATTACCTCAGCTAGGAGAGTCTCTGAAATTAGGGCCTTGACCTCGGAGCCGCCTTATATAGTAATCTATAAGGATAAGGTGCAGTTGAGGCCGCACCCAGCCTTCCTGCCCCAGGTGTTTTCCCAATTTCATTGTAACCAAGATATTTTTCTCCCTGTGTTTTTTCCCAAACCCACGGTTCAGAGGAGGAGAGAAGATGGCAATCGCTGGTTGTGAGATGAGTCTTGGCCTTCTACATTGAGCGTACAAAGCCGTTCTGGAAATCTACGCAGCTCTTTGTTGCAGTGGTGGACAAGATGAAGGGCATCAAGTTCTGCTACGAGCAGGCGAGGGTGCCGCTTCCGGGAACCATCACAGCGCACTCAACCAATGCTCAAGCCTCGTCTGCAGCCTTCCTGGAGAGAGTGCCCCTGCAGGACATCTGCAAAGCCGCCACCTGGTTGTCGGTGCATACCTTCACATCCCACTACGCCATCGTCCAGCAGGCAAGAGAGGATGTGGGTTTTGGCAGAGCCGTGCTGAGGGCAGCTCACCGATAACTCCTATCCACCTCCAAGGTATTGCTTGTTAGTCACCTATAGTGGAATGGACATGAGCAATCACTCGAAGAAGAAAACAAGGTTACTTACCAGTAACTGATGTTCTTTGAGATGTGTTGCTCATGTCCATTCCACAACCCACCCCGTATCTCCGCTGCCAGAGTTGGCAGAAAGAAGGGACTGAGGGGGCGTAGGGCCAGCAGTTCCTCATATACCGCGGCATGTGCGCGGGGCTCCAGGGAGCACCAGAGCCGGCCCTACAGGGTCTGCTAAGGGGAAAAAAGTCCTGGGAACCATGCACAGTGGTGTGCATTCACCTATGGTGGAATGGACGTGAGCAACGCATCTCAAAGAACATCAGTTACTGGTAGTAACCTTGTTTTAGGATCACTTTGTAGCCTTTCTGAGATGACTGTCTCTCAGCCCTACAATAAGCCTATTTCTGATAAATTCTTCACTCATCTCCCCATAGCCATGGAGTTGGATTAGGTTTTCAGGGCTGTTATGAAACCACACACTGATTCACCCGTCTCTTGCTTGCATAAGTGCACATCTCAATTGTGCCCACTCAAAAAGTACATTATGGCATAGCATGAAATGCTGATTCAGTTCTTTAACTGTGTTCATCTGTTTTATCTGAGCAGTTGTGAGGTTTCCAGAAAAGGTCATGTCCTCTGCTGCAGGTCCCATTGTAGAGAGTTGGATATTAACTTGATTCTTCTCTGATTGCTGATCTAAACTGGAAACCTAAAGGATCCTCTGGAAGCTCTTATCTAACGTGGCCATCCCTCAGTGGTTTGATAATCAAATTGTGCTGGGGATGATATTTGGAAAAAGTCTGGGAAGGCTATCTCTGCTCTTTTGCCAGACTATTGATTCTGCCCACCACAGACACTTTTTCTTTATTGCCTTTGGGTGGAGGAAGGTGGTGTGACCCTTTAAGGAAGCAAAGTGGTGTTGCTGTGGGCCTTAATTTCACTGTCCCTTACTTTCCTATTGTCTCTCCCTGTTGCAGCCTAGACTCACCATAGCAGTTCTCTCAAGACTTCATGATTTCAGGCCTGAGCTAAGGTTGTCACCTAGAGGTTTTTTAGCTAGTTTTTGTACTGCCTTGCTGGTTGGCAGTGAAAAGATTTAATGTGCCTCTTTTTTTTTTTTTATTTGAAATCAACATTCCCTATGAGCTGCGTGCATGTACAGCTGCACTGCGCACTTATAACTGCTGGACATGTCACATAGCTGGAAGCATGGCTGGCACACGGGTGACCTGTTCTGTGTGCCAGGCCATCCATCTACTAAAATCACAGCAGCTCCTTTCCGTGCTGGGAAGTGGGATGGACCCAAGGCTTACCAGCAGGGAGAGGTAAGAAGTGGGGTGGGGAGGCAGGGGATTCTGGGAGAAGACGGTGGGGGGCTTCTCAAGGGCTGAGGCTCCTGGGAGTAATCAGGACATCCGTCCAGTGTTAAGCTAGATAGTCCTCTTCTTGAGTTGTTGTCCCCCATCTGGTACTGAGACAAAATGATGTGATGTTGTCTGGTACAACACAGCAGATGCCATTTTGAAGAGTGCATCTCTCCACCCCTACCGGTGTCACTTCCAGAAGTACTGGAATGTCCAGTATTTTGGGAACACATGAGTGGCCATCCCACTTGGAAGGGGATGGGTGTAGGGGCTCATGGGAGGAAATTAGCTATAGTCATCAATAGGACCCTATTTGTTGTTGGTAGCGCCAGTGAGGGAGGGGTGACCAGCAACTGGTTTTTCTGCATCCTGAAGGTGGCGACCCTAACTCTGCCTTTTCTGAGGCTAACTCTGTGCAGCTCTTTGGCTATTTCTAGCTGGGGTGGAGAGTTTACTTGTCTGTTCCCTTTCTCCCTTTTCCCTTTTGGCAGTGGTGTTCTGTAATCTGTTGGGTCTTTTTGATCCCATTCTGATACCATGCAAAGGTTAGAGACCAGAACACCACGGTTGGGGTAAATACCAGACTTTGTTTCCTTTTTAAACAGATTCTTACCTCCTTGCTGTATGTCCCTTATTGACCTCTCTAAACATTCACAACTAACACCACAAACTTGTTGCATGAATTTCTCTCATCAACTGAAAAGGAGTTACCTTTCTCAGAAAAGGTGAAGATTTGTATGATTAAGTTTCTCTCTAGTGCACATAAGTAACTTGGACAGTGCCCATAAAATTTTTATTTCTCTGTTATTAACCTGTACTTAACTGTGAGATACTTGTGTATGTGATTTGCTTTCTTAACACAGCATTCATCAAGTCAAGCAGTGAAAAATAATGCTAAAGAAAACCACAGGGCATTTAGCCAGTGCTGGGAGCATTACTGTATGTGAGTCTGTGTGATTGTTGACAAAGATACATTTGAAACTCGTATGTTTGCATTTCTGCTTGTCTGAGTTTATTAATGTATTTCACATATATATAGATGATTATATTGTGACTCTAGCCATTGCAGGCAGAAAGTTAAAACTGGATTTTATTCCATTGTTCGCTTTCCTAATATTTTTAATGCAAATGACTGCATCTGTGTTTCCATCCATGTATTGTGAACATGTATGACCTAATGGACAATCTTTATGACTTATCTTATGGAAGCAGATGGCTACTGGAAGACCTTATTTTATGGATGACTGTTTTTAGCTAGATCTATTTGCAATAAGTTTGGTTTTATGAACCCCAACTGTTAACTACAAAATACTGATATTAAATAATATGCCTCTGTTGCAGTAATCAGTCCTATATTAGTTTCACAGCACAGTACAGACTGTCCTTTATTGATCATCCCTACATCTAAATAGCTATCAAACAATATACATGCAGGCTATTGATTTGGATTAACTAACTGAGAATGAATCAGTGACCTGCTATATTGCTCTGGCCTCCGTAAAAAGAATTAACTTCGCTTTCCCTGCAGAATTCATAGAGCTAATCAGTATGGTGTGGCAAAGCATATTTTAGGTGGCTGTGTGTAAATGTTGTAAAACACAGTGAGTGACACGTTTGTGGACTGTGAAGCTGTATTTGAGAATGAGTTGCCAGGTAACAGTAGATAACAGAGTACAAGCTGACATAATTTTTTGGACTTTCAGAGTCCCTCAGAAGAGATATACAAGGAAAGTAAGAAGTAAAATACATTCATGGATTAAAAACTCTCTAAGAGAAAAGAGAAGGAAATAAATGGTAATTGTCAATATAGCAAAAGGTAAGAATGGGATATCACAGGATTCTGTACTAGGATTTTTGTGTTTTAATATCTTTGATATATAAAAGATGGGGTGAACAGTTAAGTGCCAAAATTTACAGATAACACAAAGTTATTTAGGTTAGTCAAGGCCAAAGAAGACTATGAGGAAACTTATCTAGGTCTATATTTTTTTCTCTGTGTCTGAAACAAATTTATTTAACAAGCAAAAACTCCATGAAACCTCTTCACTCAAAATTGTCTCCTGGCTGTCTGGTCTTTGGAGAAATTGCTGTTTAGATTTTAATAGTCAAATGAAAAAATCTGAAAGGCTGCATAGCAATGCTCTATTCTCAGTAAGGAGATTTTATTCTACATAGGAAATGTTGCTAGCTATGACTGTGGACTCAGGCTGCAGTGTGGAAGACCATATTTGTTTCTGAAGAGCCCACATTTGTAAGGTATTTCCATAAGCAGCCCACCCCCATTTTTTCCATCAGCAATGCTGCTATTTAGTCATTGAAACAGTCCCACAGTGCCAGTTTTCTTGCTTGAACAGACAATTTAGTGTATTTAAATGAACTGAGTCAAACCTTGGTTCCACTGAAGTCAAAAGGGAGTTTTCCCATTGACTTCAGTGAGGCCAGGATTTGGCTCAAAATCTGTATAGATCAGAAACCCTCTAAATAAACACTGCATCATATTTACACAGAACACTAATCCACTATTCTGAATCAAAACATGATTCCACTTTCCCTTTATGTTTGCTCCGTTCTCAAGCAACAGCAGCATGACAGTGGTCAGCAAACAATGTCATTCTGTTCATAGTAAACACACTCCATTTTCAGTTGGAATGCTCACACAAACATCACCCTAGCATTTAATTCTGAACATGCCAAAATAAAGACTGAGAGCATCTGAGCAAGCAAATGCTTCCGTCCCTTTCTCTTTTTCCTGTTCATTTTGTAGACCAACAGGAGAAAAAACATATACAAAAGAATAGTTTGCAGCGGGTGAAAAACAAATTGTAAATGTGCATAGTTCTAAGTAAGCAAGTGTATATTAACTACTAAATACCTTAAAATAGCAGTAATATTCCTTTTAAAAATTATTATTCTCTCAATTATTTCAGATCAAAAGATTGCTGCAGTTTATGGTATAGTTTTCTGCATGTTTTACTTCACACCGTATGTGAAAGATAGACAGAATACTACATTTGTTTGATTGTTGTCGTTTTCCAGGTATATTAGGTGGAGTTTTTGTAGTTTGTTCCCCCTCAACCCCATTGCTAGGATAATCCTGGACCTTGGCAAGCCATTTATCAATTGAAAAATATTAAGGCTTTTGAAATGATAAGAATAATATTGAAGTGCAAAATGCAAGACTTTTTGAAGCTCTTTAAGTTGCTATAATAGCTTTATATTCTGCACTCCCCAAAGGGCCTATGACATTGGCAGTTTAATAGTATTTTTAGTTATTTCCTGTACATGTAGCTGTATCATTTCCCCAAATAGCTATATCTTCCGATGTTCTGACCGGATGCATATAAAAGTCACTCTTTTCTCTGTGGTCCCCAACAACTGTGTCTCTATCTCCCCCTATATGCAACTTACTGAGTATAAAATAATTCTTCTCTTTCTTCCGTCAGTCTTACTCCAGTGTAAGTCTACTGACTTCAGAGGAGTTATGTCTGATTCTCATTGGTGTAAATTAATTGGATTGCTGACATGCTTATAGTTATGCATGTGTTTATTTTATTTGCAGGACTGGAGGCCATAATCACTGACTGAGTTTTGACCAAGCAGAGTGAATATTCCTTTTTCATAAATGCTCTTTGGACTCTAGTGTCTCCCAACTGTGATTAACAATCGTATAGCCACAATCTCTAGCAAAAATTTAATATCACTAATTTATAAATTCTTATTACCATATAAAAATCTCTTAATTTATCTGGATTAAATAAAGTAGACCAGTACCCAATATAATAAATCCAGGTCCTAATCATTCAAAGTTGCATCTGCTTGAGTTCATCTAGATATGTCAGGAAACATATGCTCTTTTGTGTGTGTGATACACACTTTTTATTCTTTGTAGGAAGGAGAAAAAGTTCAATCTCAAATTATTTATATACTACTTCATCATTCTTTGCTGCATCCTTAGAGTTCTACATACATATATATATTAAATGATATTGAACTCTAAATGTCCTATGGAGACCAAATACAGACATTTGAATACCCATTGTCATGCAGGCTGGCTTGAGGGGGGGCAGCTAGTATATTGTGTGACATCAGCATGGCAGAATCATAATAATCCATGTGGGATAGGCCATGTCAGGTACTGTTAGGAAGGTTATGATATGCTAAGTAAGAGAATATTACTTATGTTCATGTGTAATATGTGAAATGGAAGTTATAGATGTATTTGAGATATCTGTGTTTCAATTGTGCTGCCGAGGCAACATCCCAGATAGGATGGCTGCAGAACAATGGTCAGCGTAATGGCCCATTAAGGCCTCCCCAGGTGCAAGGGGCCTAGAGAGAGAAGCCAGCATCACTAATGAGTCACCAGAACCTGCTTACATGACTGGACCCCAGGCACACCTGAAGAGTCACCAGGATTGGCCCATGTGACTCTGGACTCCATTTTGGGTCTTGTGACTGTCCGCAGGCCGTATGGCCGGGGGAGGGGGTTTATAAGATCAAACCACAGGATCCATCTTGGTCTATGATCCTGTCCAACTGCAGACACACACCGACCTCTGGACCAATTCATCTTGCAACTGAACTGAAGGACTTAGACCCATCCAGGTACTGGATGTGAACCAGAGGGAACTATACAAGCCTGCAACTCCACATTTCTTCCAGAAACCTGATGTAAATGGACTTTTAATCATTTGTATATCTGTGATTTACTTTATCCCTTTAACATTTCTCTCATGGTTTATTTCTTTCTTTTTACAATAAACCTTTGGTTTAGATACTAAAGGATTGGCTGCCAGCGTGTTATTTTAGGTAAGATCCAAACTTATATTGAACTGGTGCTGTGGCTGACCCCTTGGGGTCAGAGGGAACCTTTTTAGTAAAGAGCAGAGAGTTTAAGTAACTGGTCTCTTTGCTAGACCTGGTGCTGATTTGGGAGCCTGGAGCTGAACTGCAGTGAAGGGGGCTGTGGGCATTTGTGGACTGGCTTCTTGATATCCAGTGTGGGGTAATTAGAAGCAGTTCGTGGCTGGTTGGGAAGCCGGGCTTCAGTGTCACCCACCAGCATGGGGAGAATCTGTTCTCCTTTTGCAGCCTGCCCTGACCTTGGCATTATCAGTTGGCTACCCTGGGCATGGGTCGTATCACACCATCATCATCATCTAATCAATCTGATCATCATCAATCATCTAATTTTTCATCATTATCATTATCATTGCTTACTCGTCTAATATTAGTAAATGGTAAAGAAATGCTAACGGTTGTTTAAATCTAAATCATAAGTAGACAGATAAAAGTAAGTTGTAGCAGGATAAACAAAAATGTATTTATTTAGGTTATTGTGATTTATACATGAGAATATATAGGTACACAAATGAGGTGACAGTAAACTGAGTCTGCACAAAGTTATGGAGTAACAGATAATATATAAATTGACAACAAGAGAGTGGAGAAGATGTAGGGGAAGAACATAGCATAGCCCAGAGATTTGAAAAGAATCACCTTGTCCCAGGAGAGGCAACTTCATCAATTATGCTTCTTGCCTTGTCTGTTTTTGCATGTATGTGTAATTCATAGATGATGATGATAGCATTGTCTTAAAATGTACAAAATAAAAGCTAAAAGAAACTGCTCAAGCCTAAATTTTTCACCCAATAGAATGGAAATCTTTTGATTAAAATATGTGCAATATTCCAAGGCAAAGGGGGAGAGGATAAACAGAGACTCAAATATGTATTCAAAACTAAAATTCAAGGGGAAATTGGTGGAATGTAAGTGATGTCTTATAAATCATGGGTATAATTTGAAATAAAAGATAATTAGTTAAAAGATAATGTGAGAAAATGGCACTAATCTAATCCCTACTACAGATTTCCCATGAGTTCCGTCTTTTTGATTATGAGTTCCTCATCTAGAGACAATATAATTTTTGGTATTAATAGCCTAATCTAGTAATTTGCTTTAGCAATGTTTATCATGGGTACTCTCTGACATTAGTTGTTCTGTGGCCCTTCCTTTTGCATTTATTCACAAACCTTCACCATGTATCATTTTAAGGTTTTCTGGATTCTCAAGTGGCTGAACTAATATCTCAGAACAGAGCATACAATTGGGAATGGGACTGAAGTGCTAAAGAAATTAATGTTATCGGGGCTGGAGATTGCATAGAGCTTCAAGTGTAGATAGCCGAAAATGAGAGATGTTTGTAAGGTGTGGTAAGAATCTTTCCAGTTTCTTTAAGACCCAGCAAAGCTTTCTCTAGCAGGGGACTAGCAGGATTTACAGTTCTTAGCCCAGATCTTTTTTTTTTTCAGGATGATTTACCATGCTGTTAGGAACATGAAAGCTGCTGTCCTTTTGTATAATCCTTTCCCTTTACAAAAGGAAATGTAAGTGTCATGCTTACGATATGAGGCCTGGCAAATCTTCAAGATCCTATCTGCTATCAGATGCCAAGGTCTATATATCAGTACAAAAAGGACACTGTAAAAGCTGAAATATAATTGATGAATTTCTCATTGAAATGGACTGCAAGTTCTTAATAGTGGGAAATAAATTGAAATTTTGTAAAAAGGTCTATGCTCATTAAGGAACAAAATCTCACTCCAGAGTCCTAGCATATTAAACTCATCAGGCGAGCAATTTCAAAGAGTTCAAATGCATAAGGCAGCTTTTGTAAGATTTTTCACGGATGCCAAGTAGCTTGCTTGCTTCTATGTTAAGGCTTCAGTTACTTAATATTGCTGAGGGGTGTACAGGGTTACATACAGAATGTAATAAAGCTCACAAAGGAAACAGATTGATTTTAATGATAATACCTTGGTATTGCAGCTGGCAACATCAATTATTCTGAAATCGCTTTGCATCTGTAAAGTCTCTAGTACACTTTTATGGAGTGTGTTGTGTTGTGTGTGTGTTGTGAAATGTGAAGCAACACGCTGTTTCACTCCAAGGATGAGTGCTATCCACATAACAA
Organism: Emydura macquarii macquarii; assembly: GCF_026122565.2. Taxonomy (NCBI): domain Eukaryota; kingdom Metazoa; phylum Chordata; order Testudines; family Chelidae; genus Emydura; species Emydura macquarii. Next base: position 3,666,318 of record NW_027132499.1, on the reverse strand, counting down.
ACTTATAGAGGTATAAAAGGAAAAGAGTCAACTTAAAGGTTTTAATGCACATCCTCCTATCCCTCCATGGGACTGACCTTAATTACCCTCTTGCTGGGTGCTTATGGCCTCCCATTACATTGCTATTAATATTTCCACTGGCTGGGGAAAGAGGCCTAGCCATTACAGAGATCACAGAAGATCATAGAATCATAGAATCATAGAATATTAGAGTTGGAAGGGACCTCAGGAGGTCATCTAGTCCAACCCCTGCTCAAAGCAGGACTAACCTCAGCTATATCATCCCAACCAGGGCTTTGTCAAGCCTCAGCTTAAAAACCTGTAAGGATGAAGATTCCACCACCTCCCTAGGTAACCCATTCCAATGCTTCACCACCCTCCTAGTAAAAAACTTTTTCCTAATGTCCAACCTAGACCTCCCCCCTGCAACTTGAGACCGTTGCTCCTTGTTCTGTCATCTGCCACCACCGAGAACAGCCTAGCCCCATCCTCCCTAGAACCCCCTTTCAGGTAGTTAAAAGCCGCTATCAAATCCCCCTCACTCTTCTCTTTTGCAGACTAAACAAGCCCAGTTCCCTCAGCCTCTCCTCATAAGTCCTGTGCTCCAGCCCCTAATCATTTTGGTTGCCCTCCGCTGCACTCTCTCCAAATTGTCCACATCTTTTTTGTAGTGGGGGGCCCAAAACTGGACAAAAAACTGGGGGCCCAAAACTGGAGGTGCGTCATGGCGTGGCTGGACCTGGCCAACGCCTTCGGGTCCATGCCCCACCGGCACGTCTTCGCCACCCTGGAGGAGTTCGGGATGCCCGGAGACTTCCTCCAGCTGCTCCGGGAGCTGTACGACGGATGCACCACCACCATCCGCTCGACCGAGGGGGAGACGGCGGAGATCCCGATCCGGAGCGGGGTAAAGCAGGGCTGCCCCCTCAGCCCCATCATCTTCAACCTCGCCATGGAGCCGCTCATCCGAGCCGTCGCCAACGACCCCCGGGGGTTCGAGCTCCACGGCGAGAAGGTCAACATCCTGGCCTACGCCGACGACCTGGTCCTCGTGGCCGAGGACCCCGAGAGCCTCCGAGGCATGCTGACCGCCACCAGCCAGGCCGCCGACTGGATGGGGCTACACTTCAACGCCAAGAAGTGCGCGTCCCTCGACGTCGACGGCGCCAACAAGGCCTCGGTGCAGGCGACCTCGTTCCGGATCCAGGGCGACCCCATGATCCCCCTCGAGGAGGGCCAGGCGTACCAGCACCTGGGCACGCCCACGGGCTTCCGCGTGCGGCAGACCCCCGAGGACACCATCCAGGAGATCCTGCGGGACGCCTCCAGCATCGACGCCTCCCTGCTGGCGCCGTGGCAGAAAATCAACGCCCTGAACACCTTCCTGATCCCCCGCATCTCCTTCGTCCTGCGGGGCTCGGCCGTGGCGAAGGTGCCCCTGAACAAAGCCGACAGAGTCATCAGGCAGCTCGTGAAGGGGTGGCTGTTTCTCCCGCAGAGGGCCAGCAACGAGCTGACCTACATCGGCCACAAGCAGGGGGGCGCCAACGTCCCACGCATGGGTGACCTGTGCGACATCGCGGTCATCACCCAGGCCTTCCGCCTGCTGACCTGCCCCGACGCCACCGTGAGCGGCATCGCGGCGAAAGCCCTGGAGAAGGCTGTCGCGAAACGGATCCGCCGAGCGCCCACCAGCGACGACATCGCCACTTACCTGAGCGGCTCCCTGGACGGCGAGTTTGCGCAGGACGGAGGCGACATCTCGTCACTCTGGTCCCGCGCCCGCAACGCCACGCGGCGCCTGGGCAAGCGCCTCGGCTGTCGCTGGACGTGGTGCGAGGAGCGGCGGGAGCTGTCGGTCCTGGTGCCCAGGATCAGAGTCGACGGCCACACCATCGTCACCCCCCGCGCCCGGTGCATGCTGGAGAGGTGCCTGAAGGCCTCCGTCCACGCGCTGTACCTCGAGAGCCTGAAGAAGAAGCCCGACCAGGGTAAGGCCTTCGAGGTGACCAGCAAGTGGGACGCCAGCAACCACTTCCTGGCGGGGGGCGGCTACACCCGATTCGCGGACTGGCGGTTCATCCACCGGGCCCGCCTCAACTGCCTCCCACTGAACGGGGCCATCCGCCACGGGAACCGGGACAAGCGCTGCAGGCGGTGCGGGTACGTCAACGAGACCCTGCCCCACGTCCTCTGCGGCTGCAAGCCCCACTCCCGTGCCTGGCAGCTGAGGCACAACGCGGTCCAGGACCGCCTGGCGAAGGCCATCCCGGCCCACCGGGGCTCGGTGGCCGTCAACTGCACCATCCCCGGGACCGACAGCCCGCTGAGACCCGACATCGTCATCACCGACGAGGACCACAAAAAGATCGTCATGGTGGACGTCACGGTCCCCTTCGAGAACCGCAGCCCGGCCTTCCACGCCGCCCGAGCCCGCAAGGAGGAAAAGTACGCCCCCCTGGCCGACACCCTGAGGGAGCGGGGCTACGACGTACAGATCCACGCCCTGATCGTCGGGGCCCTGGGCGCCTGGGACCCCCGCAACGAGCCCGTGCTCTGGGCCTGCGGTGTGGGTCGGCGCTACGCCAAGCTCATGCGGCGCCTCATGGTCTCGGACTCCATCCGGTGGTCCAGAGACATCTACATAGAGCACGTCACCGGCCACCGACAGTACCAGGAGGAGAGGGACGGAGCGCCACCGCAGGACTCTGCTTCCGGACCGGCGGACCCGACCGACGACCACCACGACAGACGCGGCGGCCGACGCGGCGGCAGACGCGGCGGGGGACACACCAACGGACGCGGCGGGGGACACACCAACGGACGCGGCGGCTGCTGAAACATCGGACTTAAGCCTAGGTCCTCCTTGTTTTCAGTGGAACTTAGGAGCCTAAGGACCTTTAAGGATCTGGGCCTTATGGCCATATTTGTTTAAATCCCCAATGGGAACTAGGCATTTGGCACTTTTAGAAAATTCCACTATGTGCCTATTGCAATATTTAGCACCTAAATGCCTTTAAAAATCTGGCCTAGTTACTAGAAAAGTGTTAATTTATTTGTAGTCCTGTTTCCGAAATTAGGTAACATGTCTTTACAGAGCCATGGAAAACCATGAGAATACAATCTGTGTTGTGATCCCTGGCTTCATTACTTTTCTCAGTTGAAGATTATAGTATAGATTTATAGGTGGAAAGATGAAGATGCTTTGAGAAAGGTCTGGAGACTGAAAGGTCAGCAATTCCATTTTACCTGTACATTAAAGAGTAAGGTCTCCAAAGTAGGTAATTTTGTTAGCAAGTAGGGTGGTTGGCTGGCTGACCTTCTTTTCATGTCAAAAGGTGCCTCTTCTTGTTAGTGAGGTGGGGGAGAAGAGCAATTTCATCAGAGGCCTGGGCTGACCAGAACTCCAGTTTCTGTAAGATTATAAATGTAAATTTTGTCTGACTCAAAATGCATTTACTAAATAGAGGAACATTTTAAGTTACGTTATTCTGGATCTGTTTTGTTTTTAGCACACCCGAGAAAAAGAATCACTACTGAAAGAGCTTCATTTTTTTAGAATGTACTTGTTATGGTGTGCACTCTACACCAGAGCCAGCCCCTCAGTGACAGAACATAAAAATGGCCAAACTGAGACAGACCAATGGTCCATCTAGCCCAGTATCCTATCTTCTGACAGTGGCCAATGCCAGATGCTTCAGGGAGAATTAACAGAACAGGGCAATTGAGTGATCCAACTCCTGTTATCCAATCCCGGTCAGAGGCTTAGGGACACCGAGAGCATGGAGCTGTATCTATGACCAGCTTGGCTAATAGCCATTGATTAACCTATCCTCCATGAACTTATCAAGTCCTTTTTTGAACCCAGTTATACTTTTGACCTTCACAACATCCCCTGGTAAAGAGTTCTACAGGCTGACTATGCGTTGCGTGAAGAAGTGCTTCTTCTATGTTTGATTTTAAACCTTGTCATTGAGTGACCCTTGGTTTTTGTGTTATGTGAAGTGGGAAATAACATTTTTTTCTGCATGCCATTCATGATTTTATAAACCTCTATCATATCACCCCTTACTCATCTCTTTTCCAAGCTGAACAGTCCCGGTCTTTTTTTCTTCACTCCTCATATGGAAGCTGTGCCATAACTCTAATTATTTTTGTTGTCCTTCTTTCTCAGTACCTTTTTGCAATTCTAATATCTTTTTTGAGATGGGGTGAACAGAACTGCATGCTGTATTCAAGGTGTGGGCATACCGTGGCATTATATAGTGCATTATATACATGGGGCCTGATGCAATACATCTGACAGCGCTAAGGGAGTTGGCTGATGTGACTGCAGAGCCATTGGCCATTATCTTTGAAAACTTGTGGTGATTGGGGGAGGTCCCAGATGACTGGAAAAGGGCAAATATAGTGCACATCTTCAAAAAAGGGAAGGAGGAACCGGGGAATTACAGACCGGTCAGCCTCACCTCAGTCCCCAGAAAAATCATGTAGCAAGTCCTCAAGGAATCCATTTTGAGGTGCTTGGAAGAGAGGAAGGTGATCAGAAACAGTCAGCATGGATTCACTAAGGGCAAATCATGTCTGACCAACCTGAGATGACTGGTGAGATGAGATGACTGGCTCTGTGGATGTGGGGAAAGCGGTGGATGTGATATACCTTCACTTTAGCAAGTCTTTTGAAATGGCTTCCCATAGTATTTTTATGAGCAAGTTAAAGAAGTATGGATTGAATGAATGAACTATAATGTCGATAGAAAGCTGGCTAGATCACCAGGCTCAACGAGTAGTGATCAATGGCTTGATGTCTAGTTGGCAGCTGGTAACAAGTGGAGAGCTCCAGGGGTCGGTGCTGGGGCCGGTTTTATTCAACAACTTCATTAATGATCTGGAGGATGGGGTGGATTGGACCCTCAGCAAGTTTGCAGATGACATTAAGCTGGGGGGAGTGGTAGACATGCTGAAGGGTAGGGATAACATACAGAGTGATCTAGACAAATTGGAGGATTGGGCCAAAAGAAATCTGATGAGATTCAACAAGCACAAGTGCAGGTTCTTGCACTTTCACGGAAGAATCCCATGCACTGCTACAGACTAGAGACCAACTGGCTAGGCATCAGTTCTGCAGAAAAGGACCTGAGGGTTACAGTGGACAAGAAGCTGGATATGAGTCAGCAGTGTGCCCTTATTGCCAAGAGGCTAATGGCATATTGGGTTGCATTAGTAAAGGCATTGCCAGCAGTTTGAGGGAAGTGATTATCCCCCTCTGTTTGGCACTGGTGAAGCCACATTTTGAGTATTGTGTCCAGTTTTGGGCCCCCCACTACAGAAAGGATGTGGAAAAATTAGAAAGAGTCCAGCGAAGGACAATGAAAGTGATTAGGGGGCAGGAGAACAGGACTTATGAGGAGATGCTGAGGGAACTAGGCTTGTTTAGTCTGCAGAAGAGAAGAATGAAGGGGGATTTGACAGCAGCCTTTAACTCCCTGAAAGGGGGTTCCAGGGAGGATGGAGCTAGGCTGTTCTCAGTGGTGGCATATGTCAGAACAAGGAGCAATGGTCTCAAGTTGCAGTTGTGGAGGTCTAAGTTGGATATCAGAAAAAGCTTTTCATTAGGAGGTTGGTGAAGCACTGGAATGGATTACCTAGAGAGGTGGTAGAATCTCCATCTTTAGAGGTTTTTAAGATGTGGCTTGACATAGCCCTGACTGGGATGATTTAGCTGGGTTGGTCCTGCTTTGAACAGGGAGTTGGACTAGATGACCTCCTTAGCTCCTTTCCAACCCTAATCTTCTATAATTCAATGATTATGATATTTCTGTCTTTTTATCCCTTTCCCAGTGTTTCCTAACATTTTGTTAACTTTTTTGACTGCAGCTGCACATTGAGCAGATGTTTTCAGAGAACTATCCACAATGACTCCAAGGTCTTTTTCTTGAGTGGTAACAACTGATTTAGACCTCAGTATTTTGTATTTATAGTTGGGATTATTTTTTTCAATATACATTACTTTGTATTTATCAAAATTGAATTTCATCTGCCATTTTGTTGCCCAATCACGCAGTTCAGTTAGATCCCTTTCTAACTGTTTGCAGTCTGCTTTGGATCTAACTATCTTGAGTAGTTTTGTATCATCTGCAAACTTTTCCCCCTCACTGTTTTCCCCTTCTCCAGATCACTTATGAACCAGGACACAGCATTGCAAAGGTTCTTCCTGCTTAGTGTTCCCCTTTATGTCCTGATTCTACAGTAGTCTGCTGCCCCATGACCCAACTGTCCATCCAGGTCAGTTCTTGGTCCAGTCCCTTTCTGGGGTTAACAAAAAACAAATTAATTAGCTCAAAATAGATAGTTGGACATTAAAGTCCTTAATATAAACTGTTCTTCATGGAGGCCCAAGGCCAGTATTGTCAAGTTTGGGCCCCCTGACTGAGCCAGGTTACTTGGGTTAAGGAAGAAAAACACTGGCTTCACCCAGAACTGGCTGCTAGTAGAGGCAGCCAGCCCTTTTTATCTGGCCTAATGGGCCCTGATTTGCCTCTTCCTGTTCCCAATCCTTCTAGGTGCTAGAAGGCCAACTCTCACGGGTTCTGCTGGCAGATGATCATGGGCAGGGTATGCAAATGTGGCAGGGTATCCAGCTGGGGGCAGCAAGTGCCCGGTATACCTATAACAGTATTCAAAGCAAAGAATTAACATTTTCCCCCATCTGGCTAGGATCACAAAAGTCAGCACTCTTGATTTTATTGTCCCTTATACTACAGCTTTCATCTGAAGCTAACTACTCCATGAGAAGATCTGGCCAATTTAGTTTTTTAAAAAAATCAACTATATCTTTAAGTTCAAAGTAACACTACTGCATGATGACATTAATTGATACCTTTAGAAAATAAAATATTGAGAATAAAGTATTGAGTGCAGGAAAAGTTACCACTTTTTATCTTAAAATGTTAGTTCAATTCAAATGCAACATTCTGGTATGTTATGAGAAAATTTTCAAGTATATCGATGACCACTCTGAGGAAAGTAGAATCTAGTTTCTATAGAAAAAGCAACAGACACAGAAACAAACAAAGCCAAGAGCATTATTTGATATGGACTCTAATAAAGGAGATTTAAATCAGGTTATTATAAAGCAGTGCACGGTACTATTATATTATATTACTAGTATACAGGATTATTTAGCCTGGATTTTTAAAATCTGGATACATTTCATGGGAATGTATTGATTTCAATGAAATTTTCAATGGAAAAGTGTTGAAACATTGTTTTGACTTATTTCATTTTGATAACGTTCAAACATTGTTAATACTTTCTTTTCATTTTATTTAGTGTAAACATTTAGATAATATAACTAATATTATAGTATACATTCACTGTGTTTAATATTTGACATTATTTTATAATGTTTTGACTTTATTGACAAATGTAAATGGTTCAGAATAGGTTTTTTTAAAATTTCCATTCCAAAGGAAATCCCAAATTTTTGTTCTTTTCAAAACTAAAATAAATTGTGAAATAGCAGAATTTCCTGAAGGCAGAAATTACATTTTCTGATCAGCTGTATTTATATACTTTTATCTGTGCATAATCATAAATACTTTTATCTGAGATTCAAATGTTGGATATGAATCATTGCTAATGGAAGATGATGAATTTATAGGTCCCTCAGTAAAAATGTAGAGATGGTCAGAAAAAAAGAGGACATATTTTATAAACAACAAATATTAGTTTATAAAAGTGAAAGGTCACTTTTCCCTTTCAGGATGAATCAGACATGCATGGCTGTATATCTTGCATGGCCAATAAAACACAATTTAAGAAACTTTTTTATATTGAAACTCCTTATTCAACAGAATTTAAAACTTCTTTTATTGTGCATCTCTCTCTCTAACATCTCATGGATAAGTAAGACCCCACATTCAGTGAATGAAATCCACTAATCCCTTTACAAAAACACTCTGATAAAAAGGGAGGAAAGTTTTGATTTTCCAAAAAAACCTTAGTCCTTCAAAATCTGGAAACAGTTTGATAGATAAAGATAAAGATAATGCTGGCTTTTTACTTAGATCCTGATCTTGCAAAAGGATCTATATAAATAAGCACTTATACCTGGATGGGTTCTTTTTCAGGATTAAGGATGGATGAATTGCTTTGAAAATGGCTCCATAATTCAGTCTAACAACCTCTCAGAAGTAGTAACATAGGAACTTAAGAGGTTTCCAGAGAAAATACTCTAAAAATCTATCAGTTTTAATGGAGAATGATGTTCTTTCAATTGACTTTATAAACCAGCCTGTAGAATATAGTAAAGGGTGTCTGTATAAGTGAGTTTAAAGTTCTGAAAAAAGTTGCATTCCCTTTCTGAATCCATATGACTCTTTCCATAAAAGAAACAAATTTTGTTCCAATTGGAAAATGTTGAGAATGAAAGATTTTTCTTGGCAATTTAATTATTACAGGGTAGTGCAGCAGAACAATAATTATAGTAAACAGTTACCATTGTTCATTTATAATTTACATGTTTAAACCATATTACCTATGCTGGAAGGATATAACTCAAGTTAATTAACTAACACACACACATTACTATATTCAACATCTCACCTCATTCTTCACGAATATAATTACTGTACACATTTCCCAAAAATAAATAAATAAATAAAAGTTTCCTGACAAATAAAATCACCTTCTATATTTATTATCACTGCTAACATTAGCAAATCTCCTACATAGCATTTTAACTTTTTTGTATATTTGAATAAACAGTAGTATCACCTTTAATTAAAGTAGGTTTTGCAAAATATCTGACCCCTTTCCCATTGATCTTTTTAATCTTATCTTATTCCATGTCTTTTCTACTGAAGCCTGGTGATTAATGCTGCTACAGAAGTTTTACCAGCATGATTTCTCACATCTTCTAATAACCCTCTAAGCCTGAATATGCTTCCTTTTATAATTATCAAATCCTGAAATTTTAACGAATGTCTTGCCTTACTCAATGCCTTTCTTCTTCCTTTGACTGCTTTATAATAATCTTCATTCTACCAGAGCACTAGAGGGTTGCTCTTTCTTCACAAATGACACAGGAATAGCCATAGTATTTGACTGATTCATCAACAAAGGCTCCTGCACCATCAGTGTCAGTTTCCACAAAACCCCCAAAAGAGAGAGGGCAAAACATAACCAGCTTGGTTTCTTTTTTAAATTCCACATTTCCCTAAAGTTTCTTTATCAGACAATAGATAGCATCAAAGATGAAATATATATATGCACTCCCCATGATAATCATGCCCCTCTTTTGACATGTACATTTACCTAGGACCTGTTCTGCCACACTTATACAGAGTGGTATCTTCCTGTGTGAGCTGTCCCATTGAAAGGAGGATGAAAACAATCTACTTTAAAAAAGATTGTTTTGCTCCCTTCCCCTCTCCTAGCCCTTCTTCTCTCCCATTCCTATGACTCTCTCCTTCTCCTTCCCTGTTACTGATACAGAAGTTTCACATCTACTCTCCTCTAACTCCTTCACCTAACCCAATGACTTCCTCCTATCCCATCTTCTGACTTCCCTTACCAAGCTCTTATCCCTGCCTTCCACTGTACCTTTCCTCAGTCTTCTTTTCACAATACAAACATGCATCAATCTTCCCCCATCTTAAAAAACAACAAAAAAGAACAAAAAATACTCTTGATGCCACTGGCCTCTTCCACTATTACTCCATCTCCTTTCTTCCCTTCATCTCTAAGATCATTGAACATGGTGTCTACACTGCTGTCTGGAGTTCATCTTCTCTAATCCATCTTTTGCCCCGGCATGCCACTGAAATGGTTCTCACCAAAATCTTGTTTGTCTTTGGCTCCATAGCCAAAAAGCCAGCTGAAACCAGTACTCTACCATTAACTTGCTCAACCTATTGGCTTCCTTCAACATTGTCAAAGATGATCATCTTCTTGGTATCTTATGCTCCCTGAACTTTTGTCTATCCTCCTTTGGTTTTCCTCCTACATCTCTAATCACTCTTTCAGTGTTTCACTTAAAGGATCTTCCAGCTTTCTGTGGAGGTTCCACAAGACTTTGTCCATGTTCCCTGCTCCTCCTCCCCACCATGCACCTTTTATCTGGGTAATCCAATTTTCAAACACAAGTTCACATAATCTTTAATCAAGTTAAGCATAATCTTTATGCTAACAATCTTTATGCTAATCTACCTCTCCACTATGGATATGTTTTTCTGTCCACAGTTGTATCTCAGAATGTATTTCTGACACCATATCATGGCCCTCTGCTTTGGCCTTACTGATCTTAATCTGAGTTCTTAATATTTTCCCCAGCTCCTCCCTTCTTAGTCATCATGGACAACATCATCATCTTCCCTGTCAGTCAAGCCTGTAACCTGGGTATCGTTTTCCACCTGTCCATCTCTTTTTAAATCCTCACATCCAGGCAGTGTCTAAATGTTGATGCTTCTCCTGCATTACAACTCTAAGGTATGACCTTTCCTCTCCATGCACATGGCTAAATCTCTCATCAAGATGTCAGGGACCACAGGTCTTGAAATCTGGTAGACAGGGCTCTTAAGAGCCAGTAAGTTCCAACCTGCCACCCACTGACCTGCTAACAACTACCAGAACTAGAAGCTGAACTTTGACAAAAGACTCCAGTTCTGGGAACCGATTGGCAGAACTCTGATTCCCTGCTTCTATTTAAATCAAGCATGGGAACAAGAAGTTGTCCATGCAATGTGGTTTTCCTAGGTTAGGGACTGCCTCCCTTGCTCTACCTGCTCCTAATGCCTTACTCTGATCTCCTGGTAACCTGATCCTGACTGCCTCCTGGCACCTGACTCTGTTTGCTCTCTGACCTGTCTCAGACTGACTTCCTAGTAAACCAACCCTGCCTGGCTCCTGATTCCTGCTCCAACCACCCTGTCAGACCATCCATGTTCTGGTTGTGACATATGGTGTATCGACTACTGCAACCTCCTCCTTTCTGTCCCTGACTAATGCAATCTTGCTCCACTTATATCCATTCATAATGCTGCTGCAAAGATTATGTTCCTAGCTTCTTGCTTCAAACAGATCGGCCATCATTCTGTGTCCCTCCCCTGGTTCTCCCTTATTCACTGCATCAAACACAGACTGCTCATTCACTTCTAAGGTCTTTAAAGCCACCTATCATCTCCTATAGAGATATCAACTCTCACATCTTCTCTGCTCATTATATTGGCCTTTGTGGAGAAGAAACTATGTTGATCTGGAAATTATTTGATCTGAGATGCAGTCATAGGAGAAGTGTTAAGCAAAACTATATGATCAGGTACGTTATGGGATGAAGACCAAAAAGAACACACACTGCTGGGTGCATAAAGACACAGAGGCTTGGATCCTGGACATACTCTTCTGCTCTGACTCTGGGGGTTTGAATGTGAATGATTGGCTCCTGTGAGGAGAGGAAGGGGGTTGGACTAGATGACCTCCTGAGGTCCCTTCCAACTCTAATCTTCTATGATTCTATGATAAGTACAGCTGAGCTCTCTTATAAGCGTAGGCTGTCCCTATCAGAGTAAGAAGTAGGAAAGTCACTGAATGCTCTTGTTTTGCATTACTCTGATTAATAAAAGCTTAGTGTCTGGCCATGTCTTCAACTCTTGGGTTTGGCAAATCAGTGGATTTTGAACATAACTTTATTTTGAAGGCCTTGTACCTAAGAATTAAAAGCAAATGTCCTCAGAAGAAGTTTAGAGGGTACAAAAGCTGTATTGGTGACCTAGTAACTGTGGTGTTGAAGCTATATGTCCAGGAAGGGGCAGGTCATGACAGTCTTGCTTTCTCCCATGATGCCCCTCAAACATGGGCATAGCTGCAAGGCTATCTCAGGGTCATCCATTACATCTCTTCTCTGCTGCAATGCCTTTGAAAACCTGATAATGGTTGAAGCAGATGGTGTGCTGTGACCATGTTCTTTCATGCTGAACAGTATTGTTTCACTGGAGATCACAATTCATTAATCTGTAGAGACTGAAGCACCCTTTCAACCTTAAAGTACCCCCAGTTGGGTAATATGAGGCATATACTGGCCATGTGGTACAGGGAAGCTTGTTCTGAATCTGTGTTTGTGGATAAAGGAAAAACATCCCTCTCCAGGGCTATCAATGTGACCCTTTTCAGTAACATTGAAATTCACTTATAAATAAAAGGAGAGATTACTAGTAAAACTTATCAAATCTAGTTCCAAATGCATCATGTATAATTAAGTTATGTTTTCTACCCCATTCTGATCAGTAATTTTCCTAAACTGCAATAAATTATGGCTATTGAAATCTCCATCTAATAGCACTATGCTCTGAAGTTTATGGAGGGTAATATTTAACTTTCTATAATCAAAGGATTATAATTATTTCTCTAACTTACTATTAGAGAGATCTTGATACTATTAGCTTCAATATTTTTCCCACACCAATAATTATAAAGTAAATCCTTGACAAAATGAGGATAAACTACTCCCACCCAATCATTAGTAAAAAATGTGCATACATTTGCTAATGTGCATACGGGTCATTAAGGGATGAAAAGAAAAGCCAGAGTGACTTTAACAGGTAGACTTTAATCTGTCAATAATTTATATTTAATATAGAATTGGAAGAGGGGAAGAGGAAACTAAAAAAATATGTAAATCCTGTAGCTTCAAAGACTCAGTCTAATACTTCTAATCAGGAACCATTGACATGCAAACTCAGATCCAGTCACTTCTCCCCTTTAGGCTGACTAAGGTACAGATGAGACCAAAAGGGTGTATTTTTAAAGAGGAAATGGGGAAATACTTCTAGAGCTAGACTAGAGGATATTAGGAGACATATGGGGCAGTATTGAAATGCTGATTTTAACCATGGCACCTCTGAGAATAATCAATTCCATTCACCCCCTCCCCCAATAAAAAATGACCACATACTCTCAAGGATTGGCAGCCACAAGGGAGTAAGAATTTAAGATACCTTTACTAGAAGTTGTGTTGGAGATGCTGGCTGGCCAAGAGGATCAGAGAGGTAAGGATGACATCTACCTGGAGGAAACAGTCTATTTTGCTAATAAGCTGCCCTAGATAAAGGGGAAGTAAGAGTGTTTTTTCATTGTACCTAATTCGAGAAATACCTCCCTAGTAAAACTGTTGCTGAGTATAAAATTCTTTCTCTGAACCAAAAGCATAATTAAAACCCTGGGAGAATAGACAGGCCTTGTGTGCGGTGTGCTTGGAAAATCAACAGACTTGAGCTTTGTTGGAGTGAAGGGGGAAGCAAATTGTGCAGACTTTTCACTAAAACAGATTGATTGTGATCATTGTACTTAAAGCAATTAGTGCTGAAAAATTTTCAGACTTAAAAAAAAAAGTAATTTCTCTGAAGATCTAAATGTACAGGTACAATGAAAGTGTGAGTGATTCAAACCTAACTCCAGTTTAGGACTGCACCCTGAGGTACAAAACGTTGCTGTCTACTTTAGACTCAGCTACCTAAGCATGAATCAGATCCACTAATCCTGAGCACATATAAGAATATTCCCATGCCAGTAATGACTGCTTAACAAGAACAAACTCCATTCACTGGCTAAGATACATGGTTCCATTATGCAGAAAATACATTTTGCGGCCTTCGTACCAATGACTAATATACCAGTATAGTGTGTTATAGCATACCAATATAATGTGTTATAATTCCAGTCTGGGCTGCATCATAAAATACTCCCTTCTTAAGAACATAGGAATGGCCATACTGGGTCAGACCAATGGTCCATTTAGTCTCGTATCCTGTCTTCTGACAGTGGCCAATGCCAGGTTATCAGAGGGAATGAACAGTACAGGTAATCCTCAAGTGATTCACCCCCTATTGTTCACTCCCAGTTTCTGGCAGTCAGAAGCTTCTAAAATAGAATGTATAATTATTAAATAAAAGAGCCTGATAATTGATGTCAGAATGAATGGAGTACAATTCTCTACAAATTTCAAGGGCTCATCCATCTGACTTCTACTGTATATGAGAAAATGTGCTTTGCACATCATCATAGTTCATAAATGGTGCACTTAAAACATGATATAAACTTAGACTGAACAAAAATAGATTTTTTTATATGAAGGGGGAAAGACATAGATAGGCACATTGGTTCTGTTTAGAGCCTGTAGGTACTATGGACTGACTAAAAAAAAAGTAAGTACATTTATGTTGTCCTCTTGCGAGGAGAACACTAAAGTAAATCACCACAGGTAGTCAACTGAAGGAGGAATGAAAAATTAAAAGGATTTGAAAAAGACATGCATTCATTTCAATGTGTAAATAATCACTGGGAGTTAGATTGTGCTTTCCCAGGATCATTTCATACATGCACATCCTGGAGAGAGGGAAAAATCTGAGATGACAAGGGTTATATAACTATACGGATTAGATAAATTGGTAATTCCTCAGATGGTGTAAATCAGAATAGTTCAGATGACTTCAGTAAAGCCCTGGAGTATGCTTCTACAATGTTCTTCTACACACTCTGAGATCTACACCTTAAACTCCATGGATTTGCTAAGATTGGTGGGTCTGGAAATAAGGGGTACATTGTTGCTGAATGTCCTATGCCCAGAGCTCCAGAGTATGCTTCCCCCTTTACCATTTTCTCTGCACCAACATACAGGTACTGTAGTCTTTTAAAAATAAAATTGAGCATTGAATATGTTTATTTATCTAAAACAAAGGAAAATTGAATGACAAAAAATAAGGTAATGAAACTGTTTGCAAATTTACACAAACACAAAGTTATGATTGCCAAGAAAACTAATAATATTGCACATAAATATTAAGGTAAACATTTCATATCTCATGGCGTAATGGAAATTATTGTGTTTGCCCAGTAGAACTGAGTTTTGATTGCTCTGGTGATCATTTCTTTTGAATATCAGATGTTCGTACATATAAATTCTCAACCCTAACATTGCCTTAACATTCCCCCCCCCCACCCCATTTTACAGAGAGAAATGACTGCATTAAACGCCAATCTCTGAAATTGGACAGAGAATAGCTTCTATAGTCTGTTCTCTGTGCTTGTAAAGAAGATTAGGTGCTTCTAGAAAGCATTTCATTAACAAGTTCCTGGAGAATAAAGATCACAGTGATTTAAATTTCAAAAGAATCTTAACTACCTTGGAAAATTATATTTAAAAATATCAACTAAAATCATGTAGAGCAGTAATAATGTTAGTCATCTAGCAGTCCTACTTAGGGAGTAATTTTATTTTTAAAATGACTTTACAAAATTAACTGACGCCTGTGATCTCAAAACTCAGAATACATTGAGAAAAGTTTGGAGTTATAAATTATGCATGATATATAAAGCTATAGTCATGGGGGGGGGGGGAGGGATCCTTGTACTGTCAATTATTAATATACTTTATTTTTATATTAAAGAATAAATCCTTTATGCAGAAATCAAGGTGCCTTATATAAAATATAACACTGTTAGGGGCTTTTAAAAATTATCCTTTGTCACACATGTTCAGAGTGTTTTCTGGCTGGATAGCTCAGCTCAAGTGGTAATATAGAACTTAAATTGCAACAGAGACAAGAAATAGCTAGGCCTAATAATTAAAAGGAGCAGACCTCACTCACCTCCTGTCAAAAGAAAAAGAGTGGGTTTCACCAGGGGAAAACCACAGTTTTCTTATTTATTCATGAAGTGCTGTGTAATTTGATTGTCAGAATGTGGTCAAACAGCATGGATATCGCTATTTCATTGCCAGTGGCAGTTTTACCTTTGAGGGCACCTGCTCAGAAAATATATTAAATAAAATCCAGTTACACTAAAATAAATGTAACTGCTGGCTAATTGCACTGACAGCAGTTAATTTAACATCACTCTACTCCTGAACCTCCATGCCCATTCACTCCAGCACCAGGTAGCTGGGCTACGAGGAGGACATCTGCAGCTCTGAGAACCATCTGGTGACCCCAGCATAGTGCTGAGGGGCATTTTCAAGAATGCTTTAAGTGAAAAGTTGCATGCATATCTCTGTAGCAGCTCAGCTCTTTGCACTCATAGTAGTGGTGGGGTGGATGGGCTCATAACAATGCAGATAAAATTAAAGATGCCTTCAGAATTCTTAATAGCTGGACTTTTGGTAAGATTAAAACATTGGTCTTCCTATTCCATGGATGCGTGTTTCTGCACTCACTTGCATGGGTTTTGTTAAGCAAGCAAATAAAAAGTGATGGTGGGGAGGAGGATAGAAAGGATTATTGTTAAAATGCCCATAAGAGCTACACCAAGGGAGATTTATGGGTACTGGAGCTAAAGAACTGGTTTGCATGGACTGCTCTGAATTAAGAGTCAAATCCTGGCCCAGATTCAAACCGCAGAATGGGATGTAGTAGCCACACAGGACTGCACAAACCAGCCAGACTGAACCCTGATCAACCCTGCAGATGATCACACTAATTCACAAGCATACCTGTTGCCCCTCAGTAAGCAGCAGGCACAGTGCTGATTGGGGTTTATGGGTCTATTCATTTTCCCCCACCCTCACATACTCAACTGCTGTGTGTATCCCACTTTGTCCATCTGATCTATCACCGTAAATGAGATCACAGCAGCCATATAGCTGCAGTAATCCATGCACAGGTCCCAGGAAGTAGAGAACCAAGACTACAAGTGGGATGTAAGGATTGTCTGATTGTGTAAGGGGGAAAAATCTCTAGTCTAGTGTCTTTCGTATGTTCTCACAAACTAAGGGCTTTAACTTTGGGCTTCATAACTCATTCAGTATCTCTAGGCTATCAAAAGGGCATTAGCCATCTACAGCATTATATGGCCTCTCTCATTGTAGTACCTGAGCATCTCATAAACATCAAGCAATTTATCCTTACAACACTTCTGTGAGGTTGTCAAGTTTTGGGGTTTGACCCAGACCCAGAAGAGGTTGTGTCACCACTTGCACTGTAACCCCGAGTTCCTTAAAATGCTTTGCTGCTGTAGCTCCCTTCTCGATGCTCCGAGCCAGCATGCAAGCATTCTCTGAGTGGCTGTGAATTGTGCAGCTCTGGTTCAGCAACTCTGACTCCAGCAGCCTGCTTGTTACATCACAGCCACACTCTGGTCTCCATTAGCCTTGGTTACTACTAACCAAGTGACCCCAGCACACTCCCAGTCCCGAGTTTCCCCAAATCTGTGGGCCTGGAATGTCCAGCCCTCTCCTGGAACCTTCCAAGGAGTAATAAGGTCTATTGCTCCTTTAAAGAGACAAAAGCGCAGCAGCTTGTTGTCTTAACTGGAATGAATAATTACTTAGGCTTGGTCTACACTTACCTCGGCGATTCAGCGGCAGTTGACAGGAGTTCCACAAAGTACGCGAAGAACTTGCGCAACTCCCATCGACTTCTGTGCTTCTCTTCTGTGTGCCGTCTTCACTGCACTGTGCAGATGGGAGGTGGTTTTAGTATGTCGACTTCTGGATCGACAGAGCAGGTCTTCACTGACCACTCAGTCAATCCAGATATGTCGATCTGACGGCAGTGACTTTGCCGCCGTCAGTGTAGACATAGCCTTAGACTCATAGACTTTAAGGTCAGAAGGGACCATTATGATCATCTAGTCTGACCTCCTGCACAACACAGGCCACAAAACCTCACCCACCCATTCCTGTAACAGACCCCTAACCTATGACTGAGTTACTGAAGTCCTCAAATCATGGTTTAAAGACTTCAAGGTACAAAGACTCCACAGAGACTCCACCAGCAAGTGACCCATTCCCCATGCTGCAGAGGAAGGCAAAAAAACCCCAGGGCCTCTGCCCTGAAAATTCCTTCCCGACTGCAAATATGGCGATCAGTTAAACCCTGAGCATGTGGGCAAGACTGACGAGCAAGACACGCAGAAAGAATTCTCTGTAGTAACTCAGAACCCACCCCATTTAACATCTCATCACAGGACAATGGGCATAGCACAGCACTTCAAGACAAGCACACATAGGACTGGGTTGATTTAAAATAAAAGTAAAACAAGTTTATTTAATCAAAATGAGAGGTTTAAGTGAGTTCAAAAATAAGAGATAAAGTCAGAAATGATTACAAAGAAATAAAAGTGAAAAACACTTTCTAGTGTCTAAGAATGAACAAAACTACAGTCTTGGTTCAAGGGAAGATTCTCACCACACCTCCTTCCAGCAAGATGGCTGACCAACCCCTTGGTCACAACCTCCCACGTAGGTCAAACTTCTCGGTTACTTTGTCTTCTTAGGTGAAAGATAACTTGAGGTTCTGAGCCCCACTCTTCTAGAGTCCAGTGAACTTTTGAAACATATCCTTCTTAAAGTCCATTGTCTTTGCTGTGAGGAGTTTAATAGAGATGGTTCCATGCTAGTTTCTTCCCTGTTCATGCTTTCTACAATGCAAATTGATCTGCCCCAGCAGCCTCCAATATGCCAATGAATGGCCATTTGACTGGGATTGCCAACTGTCTGTGATTACACCTGAGATGTGAGTCTTTCCTTTGTCTGGAAGAAACCTGTGTGCCCACTCCCCAGATTTGTCTGATTCAGACTCATTTTAGTCCCATATTTCTATCACATTTGTACTGTCCTTTGGGCATTCACTGTACACACACTATGCAAGAATATTAATAATCAGTGTGTTACTGGTTTTTCAATGAAGCCTTATATAACACCTATTAGATAGAGCGTATAATATAAGTGAATTGGAGTACACTGAACTGGTCAGGCCAGCTGAAATTCGCTACCTAATACCAGTGAATCCCTTGCCCTCTGGCACTGGGATATTTTTAGGGTCACAGAGGTAAGGAAGCATTATACCCCATTTTGTATAAAGTGCATGCAGCTGCCAGTGCCATGGCTATCCACTAGGCCATGCTGCCTCCCGAATACTTTTTTGTTTACATGATTGTGAAGCAGAAACATTGTAGCAATAACAGCCTTACATCCTGTCATTCAATAACAAATTGCAGAATTGGGGCCTCAAATGCTAGGGGGTGTGTAATAATGTTCTCTTGGCAAGCTATATAACAAGTTCAGAAGACTGACTGAGAGCCATTATCTTCCACACATGCATATTACCTGAAGAATGCAGCACATAGGCATTGACCCTGAAATTAAATATTGCACAGATCCATGCAACCAAATCTCAGCGCTCACTCTATTTTAGCATCATGTCAAAAGTGGCCTCGATTATTCACCTGGACACAACCAGCTGGATGAAGTAGTTGCAGAACAAATGTATATTTTCATAACAGGAAACAACCAGCCCATTTTCAAAGATGTGTATGCGTGCTATGATCATTTATGGCTGTAGTATTTCAGGCAGAGCACAAGTGGGGCCTTTCTTTTATTAAAAAAATAAACAAAACCCCATATGAAACATCATTTGACAGGTTTCTAATGATATTTTGATGGGTTTCCAGGAATAAAGTTATTCTGTAATCACGGATCATGAAACAATAAAATTAAACTCTCACCCGAGAACCGATCACATCACAGATGACTTTGCTGAATAAGAAATTAATTTTGGGAACATTTATTTTCCTGTTCCCTCTCCAAGTCATTGCAAGTCTGGTTGCTCTTTCCATTTAAAACTGACTGTCTTCATTTTCCTATATAAGTTCCCCTTAGATACCTTTAAAGGCTTTTGGCAGGTGTAGACTGCTCAAGGCTCCCTTTCCTTGAAATAGACAGATCTATGTGAAATGTTTGAAGAGTTTTGTATTTGCACCTTGCCATAGGCATTAGAAAAATACTCATTGCTCTTTGCATTCTCTCCAGTTTATTTGTTGTTTATGCTCTACAGGAGAAGAGTGAATCCTGTCTCTACACTGTTGTGTCTGATCCTGTTTTGACTGCAGACAGTGTTAAAGCTCACTTTAATTACAACCGGTGTAGAATTGAGCCCTCTCAATATTCAGTAATTGAAAAGCTTAAAGTCCCTGTTTCCTGTATCCACCTGGGCCTCGAGAACACTCTGAACACTGGTGCTGGAGTTCTGAAGAAGAAACCCCTCCTACTCTTACGCTGATAGACAGGATTTAGGGTCCAGGAAGGAGAGTGTTAAGCATCTGGGTCAAGCATACAAAGCAGATGGGCCTAGTTGTCCGACCTCCACTTTTCCAGGAGCTTCCAGATCTTTAATCCATTGCTGCCTGGTCACTGATGACAAAAAAGACAAAGAGAGATCTTCTATACAGCAAAGCCATACGAAGGGGAAATACCCTCCATTAAGGTTAATGCTTGAAATCTGGAAGTTTGGCAAATATATAGCGAGATCAACAATGTTGGCAGCTTAATTATTAAGACATCACAAGAACATCCAGTCTGGCTTGTATCTGAATTGCTCCATACTAGCCTCAGAAGTTAATTTTGAAAAGTGTCCTTGTTACCTTATTCTTCCAGGTCTGAGGCTGCACTACAATTATTTCTCAGTTGCTAAAAGCACTGAAATATGTGTTTTCTCTTTCACCATACAAGACATGTATCTTCAAAATAACACACATTGTATTAATAGTGCCAAATAGCTTATTTAGTTCATGTCATCCACAAATTTGCTAAAAAACATTTAATTCTCTTTACTTAAGCATAATTTTATACCTGATCAAAGAATTGGAGGACAAAATAATGAATTTAATTAATGTATTGCCTTTTGCATGGCATCCAAAATATTTGAGCACACCGCATATATTAATGAATTTGTATGCATAGCAACTCTGTGAAGTAGCAAATTGTTGTTCTCATTTTACATGAGGAATTGAAACCCAAGGACACAGAACAAGTGTCAATGGAAGAACCTGGATTACAGCTCAGTGGTCCCGGGTAAGATCCTCAGCATCCATCTGACCCCTTTCTATAAAAGGGCCATAAAAGCCTTGATTTTCTCCATTTCAGGCACTGCGGAAGATAGTTATAAGGCTGCCTTCTGAGGACCCAATTGTAAGCCTTGGTATCCGGTGTGTAGCTGTGGTGGCAGGGGTATGTCAGCACAGGATCTCAGGCAGTGCCCATGAGGCAGCTCAGAAAGGCTGTGTGACATTCTGGGGTGGAATTCAGACAAGTGAGAGGTTGTGTCATCGCTTGTATTTTAACCCTGTGTACTTCAAAATGCTTCTGCTACTTGTGGCTTCCTACCCAGAATGTACAGACGGCCATAAGCTAGCATGCACTTTGTGTTCTATATGCCGTACAGCTCCGATTCAACCACTTTGAATCCAATAGCCTGCCAGCAATTATCACAGACACATTTTTGTCTTTACCTAACTTGGTTAACGTTTGCACCCCCAACACACACCTCAGTCCCAAACATCCCCAGACCTGTGTGCTCTGATATATCCAGCCCTCTCCTGCAACATTTAGAGGCATAACACAATCCATTTGCTCCTTTAAGGAGACAAAACACATCAGTTTGCTACCTTAATAGGAGCTGACGTTCACTTTAATACAAACACAACACTGTTGGTTTAGATTAGTAGTAAAACAAGTTTGTTAACAAAACAAGATAGAATTTTAAGTTAGCTCAAGTATAAGAGATAAAGTTAGAAAGGGTTACAAACGAAAGTGAAAACACAGCTAAATGTCTAAAACATAATCTAGGAAGATACAGGCTTTGTTCAAGATGATTTATCTCACCAGTCATTCTTCTTCCCAGCCAAGTTGACTTTTCCTCAGCCAGGACCTTCCACAAAAGTACAAGGTGCTGGCTTCCCTTGTCTTCTTAAGTGAAAGATCTTTGCCTAAACAAGTTTCTCACCTATATTCAGTTTCTGAGACTTCAACCTCCCCTTGGCTGAAGGACCCAGCTTTCTCAGCTTGTGTTCCCTGTACCTGTCTAATGATGGATGCCTAAAATGGTATCTGTCTTTACTTATATTTCCCAACATACTTCAAGAGGCAGGAAGCCTTCCTATGTGCCCAGCTTGCTGTGTCCATCAGGAAGCTGACCTGATGCTGTTCTTCCCTTCCTATGGGCTTCCTATCTCCCTGGATGTAAATGGGGCTTCCTTTGTTTTGATTCTACCATGCTTAATTTACACAGGAGACAGGTAAATAGCTGTCCCTCCTCCTGTCTGAGCAGGAACTGATCCTTCCTTTGTTCAGCCGCACACTTTAAAAAATAATACCAGTGAGTATTCATAATTCCTTCTATAGTGTTAATACACACATTTCACAATGCTATTAGTCACCAGTGTATTACAGGCATTCATAAAAGACCTTTCATGAGACACTAATGTTATATGCAATCAGTTGATTCAATTGCTTAGTATTTGAAAGTTTAGACCGCCCAGTTTTTATAGCTCAGATTAAGTTTCTCTTCCCTTCTGGGATGGAGCCACATTGTCTTTTCCCCATCCCTTGTTTGCTAGAAAGCTTTATTTATCTGATACATAAATACATTCTCATTGTCCTTCAAAATGCTTTGGAAGTAACTGCCTCGTGGAGAAAACACATTCCTTAGTTTAGAGTGGGGTAAGTCTGGTTTGACTGGCAAATGCATTTTAAGAACTATAATTCCAGTTTATGTCCATACCTTTTCATCAATTGCTGCACCTACATTACACATGGTATTAATAACCAGTGAGTTATGAGCTTTCCAATGGCATATTACATGGCATGTTTTAGATACAGATTGTAACAATAGTGAGTTGGGGTACACTGGGCTGGACAAGCCAGCTGAAACTCATTGCTAGATATGAGGGTACTTTTCGCCTTCTGCGCTTGGGTTGTTCTTTATGTCATAGGCTGGTATGACTTAGATGGGCCCTCTAAGTTACAATGCTGTCTAAGTTACAAGGAAGGCATCCAGTCTCTAGAGTAACTCAGGACTGGGAGAGCACAAAGATGAGTTAAAATCCCCATCCTGCCTAGGCTATGAGTTCGTGGCTGCTGCCCTTACAGGCAAAGCAAAGAATCTCAGCCCGGAAGTCCCAGATTCCCAGTCTTGTGCTCCTGTCCCTGGCCCACATTGCCTTTGATTGCAAGCAATATTTAATTCTATATCTGTATCTTTTCAGTTTCAGGCCCACCAGAAGTAGTGACGCACGAAACCAATAACAAAATAAAAGATTTTATAAACCTATGCCACTTATGGATTGGTATAACCATTATCAAAATAGCATCTGCATTACTGAACTGTAATCAGTCAGAGAGATTTAATTTTCTTTCTGTGTAAATCACAGTCCTGCTCCTTCAACCTCTCCGCATGCAACTGTTGTCTGTGTCTTTAGAGCAGGTTCCCAAATTGACTGACTTGAGCATCACTCCTACTGCTTTCCAGAAAATCCAACAAAGAACAGTACAAAATAAATGCATCTGCCAAGTGTGGGCAATTTGCAGTCAGAGAGGTTAAAAGAATTCGTCAAGCTTAAACTTTGATTGCACGAAGTCTCCTTCTTTCTGCGCTGTCCATCACCCTGCATTTCACACAGTGTCTCCCTAGGTGACAGAGCTCTTCAAAGTAGCCTGTGTGAAAAATGTCACGAAGATTCCATTGACAAATGGCTTCTTTTGTTTCAAGAGTGGCTCCTAACTCAAGGGCTCCCATTATGAAGCTCCCCTTGGTCGTGTGGAAGTAATTAATTTCTCCTCAGGGATTCTTGGTTAGACAAATGTTCAGCTGAGGATGTTTTGGTTTTAAGGCTGGGTTTCCCGGGTTTGATCATTGTACAGAATACATTGGCGGAGCTTTGAACAGAAGACAGAGAAAGAAAGCTGTTCCATCCATTAATTCCCAGTTGTTGTGCCGGCATCAGTTATGTATTGATTTATTGGAGAGATTTCGGTTTCTTGTTTCATTTCATTCTCACACACCCCTGAGATTCCCTTATAATTTACCAAGCAAAAACATGCCTTTATTTTATGAGTGTCTGCCTTATTCATCTGTTAAATATGTGGTACAGATGGACGCAGGCAAGACATCTGGAGCTAGTATTCCAAAGGTATGCTATAGGAGAAAAAATATAAAGCACCTTTAGGAGAGACTTTCACAGTACAGTATTTTCAAGAGCACATGTTTTTATTTGTCAGTTTGCTCTTCTGTCACCCAAACATTTTCAGTATAATATTTAATGTACACAATATTTTTAATCCTCAAAGCCCTTAGCAAACATTAACTAATTTATCCTCACTATAGCCCTGAGACATAGCCCCTATTTTAAGGATAAGGAATCTGAGACACAGAGCTCAATGCTAACATTTTCAAATCTGGCTGCCTAAAGTCAGGCACCATATTTTCGGTACTTTAAAGGTCTACACTGGCAAAAAAAAAAACCATGGCCAGCCCAGGCTCGGGTTCTGGGGCTGAAAAATCACTGTGTAGACTTTTGGGCCTGGGCTGGAGCCTGCGTTCTGGGTCCTACAGGTCAGGCTGCAGCTTGAGCCTGACCTCTACACCGGCGATTTTGAGCCTTGTGAGCCCGAGTCAGCTGACCTGGGCCAGCCATGACCAGGCCATCCAGGGCCACGCCATGGTGTTTTTAAATCCCTGTGGAGACATAACTGTAGTAAACATGCCTACATTGGGAGTAGGAGGGGGGAGGGCAAGGGGCAGGAAAGGTCTTTCAATTGAGTTACTTTAATATGATTGAACTCCCCACCCTTAATACTCATGTAGAGAAAGTTTAACACCTTTAAAGTCATATGAGCTGATTGTGTTGTAGGCTAGACTCCTACTTGTGGTACAACATACCCAGCAAACATCACTGAAGAATTTTACACTGTATCTACACAGGTGTTAAGGGGGCTTCCAGCCATGTTAAACTAGTTTATTTGAAAGAAGACTCTTTTTAGCCCAGGCCCAGTGGCTTGCTAAAGCCTTCACAGCAAACCACAGTCAGAGTCAGGAGTATAATTTAGGACCGTCCCTGACTCCTATTCTCCTATTCTCATTATAACACAGAATAGATATCTGAATAAAAGAGATTAATCAGAATGCCTTGACACTAGACCCAAACACAGATATTTCACAGTACTTATGTTTCTGTGTGTATTCATGTTTACAGTTTTCATGAGTATTTTATTGAGATATTGTAAGAAGCCATAGAAAATAGGACATAGGCTCCTAAGTCACTTATGCGCTTTTGAAAACTTCACCCCACATATAAACTGACCATATGTTTGCACTGTTGAATGCAAAGGAAAAGACTCGTATGTCTTCCACAGCTTCTTCCCATTGTAGGGCCCAGTCTTGCAAAATACTTCGTGTTTTCAGCTCCCACTGCCTCCAGTGGGTGTTGAGGGAGACTCCAGACACCAATTCATCTGGCCAGAAGTGCCCTCTGTATTAGAGTCAGTGCGCAAATAGTTGATATTGCTAAGCTTGAAGCCTGAATAAATGAATAAGTAATTTCATCTATCACAAAAATACTGCTGGGGACTTACTTTTCCATAGTTATCAGGATAGGTAATCAAGAGAACTAAAAAGTAGACCATTATTGACAATTAAGCACTTTGGCTCTAAATTGCATAATGCATCTCAAAACATAACAGGCAAAATTACTGGCAAGACTTTTTAATGATTTACAAGTACAAGTGCTAAACTTTGAGCAAAAAGTCCCCTGAAAACTCACGTTTGGAAAGAATAAGTACATGCTGACTTTGAGATCAAGTTGTTCTCCATAACTTTCCTACTCAAATAAAAGGGTAATGAATAATTTAAGATGATACACATGTGCTGAATTATGATATCCAAAGATGAAAAATTGTTAAATGGTAAAAATAAGGGTTTTGTTTTGTCAGTAGTTTATGATTATGTAATAGTGAATGAGTTTGGATGGGCCAGGGTAAAACTTATGCTAAGCCTTTGCTTGGCATGAGTGTAGTCTTGCCAGTCTTTCTCTTACATAGACCCACTAAGACAATACTTCAGCTGACGGGATAAGGGTGTTTTGCTCATGAAATGTATTGCATTGGAAGAGGAAGAGGAAGTTAATCAGTACAATAAAATACACAAAACGTAATGCTAAAATGTCTCTATGTTGAGAAAAACAGGAGCAAGGTGACCTTTGGACATAATGACATAAAAATAGCGTAGACAGCCAAAGTCATGTAAATTGAAACTTGTGTACCTGTATTGTGTGGATTATGTAAGCCACAAAGCTTAACATTGATTGGAAGAAAGCTAATGAAGATGTAAGGTGGAAAGGTATAAAAACCACATGAACAAGGCCCAAGTTGGAGAATACCGCAACAGAGAATTCCAGGCCAGGGAAAATACCAGACCAGAGACTGAGAACATAATGAAGTGCAGGAGACCATCCCAGTACTTCTGATCATGGTAACTTGGGCCCCTACCTGGTCCATCTTATTCATTTATTTTCTGTTATCAATATATGATCAGAAATTATAAGTGACAATGATTATCTAAAAATTATCTCAAAATTTATAAGATAAAGGCAAAAATTGATTAATCCTAAATTGGGTGGACTCATGCCTGTTTCCCACCTTACAATTGCCATAATTGTAACCAGACATGGGTGATTAAGGGGGATGAGCAGGTAAGAAGGTCTATGCTACTAATAGTCCTCTGCTGGTCACTTTGTACTGAGACTTTGTATCAAAAGACTTTTTAGGGCTCCAGTAAAGTACAGTAGCTAATGTAGTTCACGTGAATTATAACAAATAAAGGCTAAAGGCTTGATCCCGTCAGATGCTGAATGCCCTACATTCCCCCTGACTTCAGTTTGATTGGAGGATGCTCATCACAACACAACAGAATCATGCGTTAAGAGTGAGTAAGAGTCTCAAAGGTCACAATTGTCTATGCCTCCCACAAGCAAACTGGCAGTAAAAGGATGGGACACTAGATCTGTACCTAAAGATTTCTTGTGGTTTCAGGAGATTGTTTTTACTGCAACATGTTGGCCTATGGGATTTTCAACAAAGAAGAAATTAATTTTGATTCCACCCATTATGCATCACTTACATTAGCAATCTCTAACAGATGGTTTACAAACCTGTGGGGAGAGACATGTTGAGGGTGAATTTTTCCAGCCATCTTTTTGAAAGGAGCTGACAGGTAACATTTAACTAGAGCTGTGAGAGGGAACAGTTTTATTTAAACTCCCACACTCTAAGCAACTCCATGACTAGCATTGCTTTTGAACATCCTGAATACTGTGTGATCTCCTTGAGTCAAAATCATGGCATCATAAGGACTAAAGAATAAACACGTCTGAATTGTGAATAGCTTTCACTGTATAGAAAAAAGCTGTCTGGCACTCAAACCACAAAAAGAAAGAGTGAAGCTTAGAGCTAAGTCAAGCTGGCCAAGGCCTACAGATTCTCAGTGTGATTTCAGTGGTCACACATCAAGAGAAAAGCACAGCATTACACTGAAAATGATGACAGTGTCATCAGCACTGCCATATTTTGGAATTGTATAGCTCACATTAAAAATAACAGGTGAACACTAAAATTGGCTGGCATCCTTTTGACAGATTTGCAAAGGAAATCAAATGGAGGTACCCAGCACTGAGTAAAACTAGAAAAACATTATTGGGATGCTTAGAGGAGATTGGTAGAGAAATGGATGATGGGTGTATTTCTTTTCCTTTTTAAGAGAGAAAGCCAGTTTATGCTAGTGAAAAGCATCAAAATCTACAATAAATAAATACATAAAAAATAAAGAACCCCCTGCCATATTAGAAATGTGTTTTATTTTAATTATACATGTTACAGTTTCTCAGTTTACTGTAAGATTCCACCTAGTCTCTTTCAAAATAGATACCCTGACATGGATTCATTATACCATGTAGCATGTGCTACTGAAGTTAATCAGACTGCTCATGTGCATAAAAGCAAATACTTCCATAAGACTTTCCAGTATTGGGGCCTATTTCTGTTTTCTTTTGATGCCATAACACTCGTGATAAGAATAAGAAGGTTAAAGGGAACTTAGGTAAAATTTGGCCCCAAAATTTAGTTTAGTGGTGGGTTTTTTAATAAGATTTTAGAAAACCTCAGACCAAGAAAAATGTTTCCATGGCATTTCTTTTAGTCCAGAGGAAAGTTTTCTTTAAACAAACCAACCTTTTCCTGCCGTGTCTGCAAACCAAACATTGCAGCATTGCATTAATATTGAGAACACACTAAAATTGATTAGAGACTGACCATAAAAAAGTGACTTTAATTAATCTACTGTATTTTCATTGTCCAATCTAAAAGAAATGCAAATGGTAAAGAAACTGCTAAAAAAGTGAAAAGTACATTGTTTAAAAATATTTTGTTGTATTAATTTCGTCTGTTATTTGTAACATGGGGGGGAATATTTTTTTAAATGTTATTTTAACTTAACAGTATCCATGTAGCCCTAGTGTCCTTGCAAAATTTCAGTTCACATAATTACAATCTCCCAACCTATTATTTCTCCTTCAATTTCATTTGGTTTGCACAATGATTCTCCTCTAATTGTTTCATTCTACAAACCATTTTGTAAGATTAATTTTCTAAGGGACAGTTCCACCTTCAATCTCAAACAGCCCATTCTCACTCTGTTTAATTCTCAATATATTTCATTCTTCAGACCACCAGAAAGTACCATCATAATTTAAGAAACATTTAGAAATGCTAAACTTCACTTTCCTAAAACTGGTGTCTGGTGTTGCATTATGCTGATGAAAAGTAAAGTGAGTGCTACATGTCTCTTACCTACTTCAGAGCACAGTGTGAGGCTTAATTGTGTATGCCAAGATTTCAAAGATAGGAGCCTAAAGTTAGCTTCCTATATCTATATTTAGACATCTTCCTTGATTTTCATGTGATGAGCGCCTACCACTCCCATTGACCTTTTGAAAATCTAGGCCCCAATGTCTGCAAAGCTTTGATAAGTGCTAAGTATGATATCTATTTGGTATTCATGTTTTGCAGTGGAAGAGAGGGTGTAGAACCCCTGGCATGATATGCAGGCTGTCAAATTCTAACAGCATGATGATAATGCAGATCCTGGAGGTCCCAGCTTAATTGGCAAAAGTGGTGGGGAACTTCTAGTCACCCCACGGCAGTAGTCCTCTCATGAATATTTATATTTGGCCTTGCCTCCACCTGGACAGGCTCTGTATACATCTGTGGGTGTACCTGGGTTGCCTCCAGGCACAAAAAAATAAATAACGGATCCTATGCAGGCAATTAACATCCAAAATAAAACCAACACAATTTTACTTAAAAGTTTCCCTAACAACATACAATAGAAAATGCAACAGGTTAATATAGAGTAAGTTGTTATATCTGTGCCAGATCCATTGGTGGCACTGCCATGGCTCAGCTAATGGCTGCAGCTTTCAACAGCAAATTGCCACTTAAACCTAACCAAAACTCTTCGCATTATACACAGAGCCACCCCACCCCTAAGTGCACAGTCTCCCTTTAGCTTATAGTCCTGGACCCCCTCTTGCACTGGCACGCTGGGTGAGTGGGAGTTCAGGTCAACACTCTGTAACTCCAGCAAAGGCAATCCAGGTGAAACAAAGAGTGAGGTAGTGTTGTATTTTGACCAGCTTAGGTTGCACAGTGCTAGCTGACAGTAATAGTTGTTATATTTGAGATGAATAGCCCAGGGGTAACTCACTGTTTCCTCAATTGTTTATAAGTCAAAGTTGCATGTCGTCAACCTCGGCAATGCTATAATAGGGCACCATCACAGCTTCTCTCTTGGCCCAGTCCCAAAGGGGAGCAGCAGTTCTTCAGCTCACTACCCACAAAATGGAGCCTGCCAACCCCTCTCAGCAGTCTCTGACCCAGGAAGCTAGTCCAGTCCCACAGGGCACCCATGGCTGCACTATGGGACTCACAGTCCTTCAAAGCCAGCATATAGTTCGTGAAGTCTTTCTAGTCAGGATACTTCCAAAAGGATTCAGAGGTTCCTCAGACAGGTGTGCCTCCATAGCCACTGTTTTCCAGGCATGTTCCCAGCCCCTGCCTCGCCTCTCCTCTTACTTCAGCCTCTTGACACTCCAAGATGACGCTCCTCAGAAGAGTTAGCACAAGAGGATTCAGTTCAGTAACTTACCACAAAGCCACAGTGGTCTCATTCAAGGGTGACATGGTCAGCTCTACCAAAAGGCGTCAAATGTTTAGGAATAGTAGATGCATTTTAACAGAGAACATTAACAAAACACATCCTGTATTTGATGTTCATATTTACCTTTGGACCAGGTGATGTGGGCTCACCCAATGCATGGGTCACAGGCTCAAGAAGAACAAGTCAAAGATGCATAAAGAAACTAGGCAGATGGTGTATGTTAATATTTATCATACAGAATAATCTATTAAAACAGAGAGAACTAAAACAGATGTTCAAAGATAGTAAGGGCACCCTTGATAATGAATTAACTTTGCAATAAACATTAGCCAAATCCATGTTTTCAACCATCTTTTGTACTTCACCTCTGTGATACCAAGTTTTGTCAAGAAATATCCACTTTGATCATTTCTAAGCAGTCACTCTCCCTTCTTGGGATTTCAGTGTCAGGCAGAAGCCACCAGCCATTATACTTCAGATTCACTAACACTGACAATTTCTGCAGCACTGTTAGCTCTAAGTGGTCAGTGATGCAGGCAGAACAATATTTTGGGGTTGGCATTGAATAAGTACATCAGAGAGGAAAAGGGTCTAATTGTGACTTACATTACAACTTTATCAGTTAGATAATGTTTTCTTCTCTATAGGAGTAGTTGTGTGTGTGCTTACCGCAGGAAGATTTGGCAGTGAGATATAAGGGCTTAATTGCGCAACCAAGTTATAGTTTTCTTATCTCTGATGGCAGCATGCTCTTAATGACTGTGAAAACCTAGCTAAAATCTGGGTTTGCATTTATTTTTTTCTACTTTTCTTTCCAACAGGCAGCTGCGTGGTATAACAAGAACTGCCTTTTACCAGTATTATTATAATCTGATTATGGTAGTGTTTAAAGGCCTGGGCCCCAATGTACTAGGTGCTATAAAGACATAGAACAAAGAGCTGCTCCAAAGAGCTTACAAACTGAGGGTATGTCTACACTGCGGGCTCTGCGGTGATCAATGCAGTGGGATCGATTAAGCAGGTCATGTAGATGCCGGTAACCCACCTCTCTGAATGCAGTAAGGCTGCGTTGGTGGGAGGGCGTCTCCCATCGACGCAGCTCCGTGAAGACGCTGTGGTATGTCAACATAAGTACATCGATGGGAGATACGGCGGCAGTGTAGACCAGGTCTGAATGTAAAACTACAGACAAGTGGATAAAACAAACAGAAACTTAGGGGTGGGGGGGAAGATCACAAGGAAACAATGAGACAATACTAGTCAGCATGAAATACAGGGATCGCAACAAACCAATTACTTAACCGTCGTCTGTTTTTTTGTAGGGTAACTAACATACCTTGGTAACTAACTTCTACTAGGTGTAAAAATTATACTGTGGTAATGATAATGATAGTCATGTTGACCTCCTTTGTAAAGCACTTTGAAATTTACAGATGAAAATTGCTACATAAGAGCTAGGTATTAATTATTATTATTAATATCTTGGTAGCAACAATAAAACAATGATCAGTTTGGCACCATGAAAATTGATTTGGGAGGCAGGTATTCTTATACTTAGCATAGGAAATACTACATATACTGTGGTAAAGCTACTAATATGGGTACTAAATATCTAGTTTAAAGTGGTGCCCACTGTAGTTAATATCCATCAAATATCGTGCAGCCTTATTTATACAATGCCCCTATATATATTGGGTGCTTCATAACACAAATAGAAGTGATATGGGCCCTACCCTGAACAGCTTGCAGTGGGGGGCCCTGCATCTGTCGTTGTCTGCACCCAGTACAGGGTTCTGCCTACACAGAGCCAGTTGCAGGAGGAGAGTTTAACATTAGATGTGACTGTGATGATTTGGGGAGCCTGTCTGTACAACTTATGAATTCTGGTTGATATTGTGAAGCTGTTGCTGTGAAAATTGCTGTATCATAACCCCCCTCTGTCTATGTGTATATGGATTCCACTATGTCTGACAAGGCTCTGTCCTGTCTCTGGCAGACCAGGGACAATGTTAGAACTCAATGATGGCTTATTTAAGGTGAAGCCTTAAGCTTGGGGACCTTTGCTCAAGCTCTGAGATGATACTCCCTCCTCTTGTCTGAAGGGAAGGGAGAAGTTGTAGCACTGGAAAGTTAGCAAAAGACAGAACACAGAAAGACAGGTGCTGGAAGGGGGGCATATAAACAGGGGAATAGGACGTGTTGGGCAGGAAAGAGGAAAGGCATGGAAGAGCCAAGGTCAAAGAAGTCATGATGGGGAAGAAAACTCCAAATGGCAGAAGTAACCCGGTATGTAAATGCTGGCTGAGGCAGGTGTCCCTGCTTCCCTCCCTCAATACCGGTGGCCCCCAAGCATTCCCAAGAGAATGGCGAGCTAGGAGGGGTCATTGTATTTAGGATGTTTATTGTGTTCTACATGATCTGTAGTCTCTTGTGCTTTATTTGTTAAGGAAAAGAGCAATAATGTGTTAGACTCTGGGCAAAGGGTCTCTGTGGGTAATACGCTTTAAATAGTAAGCCAGAAGGTTCACACCTTGGGATGGAGTTCTGGGAGAGTCAGCATTGAGCCCAGGAGCTAGACAGCTGGACTCTGGGTTCCATCTCTCAGAACGGGGTGCTAGACATTGTGGGATGTAGGTGTTGGGGGCAGTGGAGGAGGAAATTAAATAATTGCAGCAATAGGATTGTGTGGATCCTCTGGCTTGGCATGTGCACTTTTTGACAGTGGAGTTAAAAAATAGTTTGTGTGTGGCAAGTGGAATATGTAGACAATAGTAATCTTTTGCATTATCTTCCTTTTCCTTTTCCTAGCATTGCTTGTAATGCTGATGTGGACAGCAGAAACAGTGGCAGACAAACAAAAGAAGTTATTTTCAGAAAAAAAATGTATTCAAGCTGACATTTTTAAAGCCAAATTTCAGCATCACTGAAGTCATTTACACTTTCATTTAGAATTCAGCTACAATAATAAATAATATTGAAAGACCACTAATATAGGGCTTTACATGTTTAAAATACTACTACAGTATAAATCTTCCTCATAAAAACCTGACTGGACTTCTAAATCTTGCATGACTGATTTGTGTATTGTGGATTACACCAAAAGAATTAAATAGGCTTTAATTGGCATCTGAGGGTGCTATTCTTGAATTTTTAGTTTTATTTTAGCATATTGATTACCATGGTTGCACTTTGTAGTGTAGACCCTACACAAACCTTTTCGGTTAGTTGTGTTTAATCCTAGATAACTATCAGAAAATATTTTGACCTACTTACACAATAGGACTGAGCTGGAACTCAGGAGATCTGGGTTCTATTCCTAGCCCTATTACTGGCATACTGGGTGACCTTCAGCAAGTCAGTTCACCTCTCTGTGCCCTAATTTCCCCAATCTGTGAAATGGAAAGAATGAGACTGACCTCCTTTGTAAAGCACTTTGAGATCTACTGATGAAAAGTGCCATATAATAGCTAGCTATTATTATCTAACCCTATGGTTTATGTTTCTGTGATTACACTAGAATTTACAGTCAAGTTAGTTAACAAGTTTTAATGAGCATGTTAAATAAAACTAATAATTCAAGTGTAAACATACACTAAGTTGTATTTACAAAATATATGTAAACATACTTAAAAGTATTTAAACATGCAAGTAGCTTTGTTGCACATGCGCTGACCTGTTTGCCAGTTGTGCATTTTTTTGTATTATCAAGAAATGAATCAACATGCTGTGGAAGGCCTGGTCTATACCAGGGAGTTTTTTGTTGACAAAACTGCCCTGTTTTGTCGACAAAAATAAAACTACCTAGATGAGAATTGTAGAGCCTTTTTCAGCAAAGTTATTGTGAAAAAGCACATGCGTAGACACTGCCCTTAGGTTATATTGCTAAAAATAGCCTCCCGATTATCCCAGCATGCCATCGTGAGTGGCGCTCTGGTAAGCAGTTTGAGCACGGCAGCCCTGCAGCCGTCCGCCTCTGCCCCTCCCTTTCAAAACCCCAGGAAGTTTTCAAGTTAACTCACTGTGAAAAGCTCACTCCACAGCGCAGCAAACACAGTCCTGCCCTAAACTACAGGGGAGGGGTGTAACTCCTGATGTGCTGTGCAGAGCCAGGGAGGGAGGTGGTGGCTGTTTCCCTCCCTCTCCCCGCCACACCCCGTGGGTGCACCAGACCCATCTCCGCTGAGAGGGGTGGGGGAACAGGGAAAGTCAGCTATGAGCTGTCTGTGTAGCAGCTTCTGCCTTGGGATTGGTTGCTTCAAGCTGCTGTTGTCTGAATTTAAAGAGACAGGACGAGTGCAGACACACTCACTGTCCTCCAGCACAGGCTGTCTGTCTGTCTCTGTGTTTGTGTGTGTGTACTTGTCTCTCTCTCTCTCACACACACACACGCACTCACTCATTCACTCACTCTCCCCCCTTCCCCGCTTCTGTGGGCTTCTTGTGTTTGTGTTCAGCAATGTCAGCTTGACTGACAGGGCAGTTTAAAAGCAGCCGTCAGATTAGTAGGATGACCACGGAAGGATGGGTTCAGAAACCTTCATCATGTGATGCTGTGCCTGTCCCGGGAGGCATTGCAAACCCTTCCCAAAGCACCCTGTGTGCAGTTGTGCAGAGGGATAGCTACCCCAGTGCACTGTTCATTTTGTCGACAAAAGAGCTCAGAGTGTGAATGCACTCCACTGACAGAAGGAGACAGTGAAGACATGCAACAGCAATTTAATTACTTTTGATGACAAAACTTTCAAGGCTGAAATAAAGTGGGAAGAGAAAATGAAACAATGAAACAGCAAAGTTCACAACATAAGACTAGCAAAGTTGCCAGTCTGCATCATTCTTGGGTAAACTTTGAAAAGTTTACTTCAGATAGGCACCCAAAAATGTGGATGCTTATCCAAACTTTACCCTCTTTAGTCTGGAAATGAGGCTAGCTAGCTTGCAAAAATTCCTTTTCTCACAAGGTTATCCTATAGTTGGTTGGGTCTGAAATATTTCTGGAATAACTTTTCACTGATTTTTTTTAATTTAGATTATTTTAATCTTGCTGCTGACTATTATTTACACTGGACATTTGTCATGGAAAAAAAAAAAAGGCAAAAATCATAAATTTTGAGAGCAAATGGAAGGAGTCATGACTTCTGATATTATTTTGAGCAAAATGTCCTTTTTTAAAATAATTATTTTGAAATACATAAAATTTACTACCAAAAGTCATTGTTGGGACAAACACACAGTCTTAACAATCACAAGTAAACTTATAAAAAAACAACCACAACTTACAACCACAATAAAGTACAATAAATACATTAATTCCGCATCAGTCCTAGGAACATGGGTTAGAACATTCACTGGCATATCTTTTAGGCTTGGTACAGGGGAAAAAAAGTGAGAGCATGACCGTTCTCAGGGCACCCAGGACTGTGAGTCACTTTGTTACCTCCCTGCCTCTTGTGCAAAGGGAGTCTTTCTTGTGGTAGCTGGGTGTCAGCACTGTGATAACATCAGCATTCCAGTCACTCAAGACCTCTCCCCTGGGCTAAGCCAGCCCTGTCTTTGCCTTTTAGGTTAACCACAGGTGCACCCGATACCCAAGTCCTCCGAAGCTTCCCTGTGTTAACCAGCCCCTGATACTGGCTACTCACAGACATCACAGATCCTCTGCCCCCAGTGGAGAAGTGTGCCCCAGTTTACCAATTTTACCTTAAATCTTGCTCCTGTATAATGCACAGCATTTGTGAGAACTTATAATAAAACAAAGGTAGGCTTATTTAAGAAAGAATAAAGACTTTACTGGAAATGAGAGAGAGTGTTGGAAACAAGTGGTTAAAGAACACAGCAAAATAATAAAACACCTACCTGGATCTTCTTGTCAGTAATTACCTTTGCTAGCTAATAAAGTAGATTTTCCCCCATGCAGGTCAGTCTGTTGCAGAGCTGGCTGATTTCTGAAGAACTAAGATCCAAACATTCAGGAAACCACCTCTGCTACAGAAGGGATTTTCCTCAGCAAATGGATACAGAATGCACCCCCCCGCCATGTCATACTGAAAACAGCCTTTTGTTTCTATTCACAGATGGGGTGAACCCATCTTGTGGTTAAGCGTCTTTTTTTACCTTTAAGTGGTTTTGATTGTTTATCATTTTCTCAGATGTTTTCGCATTCAAAGTCTTAGTGTTGTGCAAGGGTAAGCAATTGAGCCTTGCATTGCATCACTGTCCAAACAGGGCAGGATGATGACTTTCTCTTGCCTGTATGGGCCATCACCAAGACATATTATCTCCTGGCAACTAATTTCTATTCCATATAAAGTCTATAATGTGTACTTTCAATATAAATTCATTATTCTTTAAATATTACTCATACATATATCTTGCAGTGATTATGAACCTTGACATGTTGTGAGCTTTCTGTAGATACCATATATATTACTCTTTGAATAGGAGACTCTTTGCAAACGAAATCTGTGTCACAGAGAGGTTTGGTACATATGCCACCTTGGCCTATATAATAGAGTATATGTAGTGTCAGAAGAAATTATACTGGTATAATGACTCTGGGTATTATTGTAGGTGGATGGTAGGATCTTGAACAGTTAGCAAATAGTATACTAAATAGTATACTAAAATAGATTTTAATGTAATATTGGCACAGCCTTTCTCATGATATTTTCACTTCTTTTCCATTAGCAACTAAGACATGCAAAGGTAAGAAAAAATGTTAAAATAGGTAAATAAAAATAGTTTTATGAATCTTTTAAATTTAAAAAAAACATTGAATATGAGCATTTCCTGTTTTGGGTCCATTTTTCCTTGTATCCAAACCAATTTACCTGTCTCTAATTTTGTTGTGTGTGGATTAACTTCATGATCTCCTGCACAAAACAAACAAATAGCTACAAATAACCTAGTAAGGAATATATAAAGTAATAAGAAGGGATTAAATAACTATATTAGAAGCATGAGAAAGATGAAGGCATTTGCAGGTCCAACACTTAATGGGGAAGGAAATAATAAGGGATAACACCATGAAGGTGGATATGTTTAATGCCTATTTTGCTTCAGTCTTCACTAAAAAGATTAATTGTGACTAGCTGGATTAGCACAATTAATATTAACGACAAGGGGGAAGGAACACAAGCCAGAATAGGGAAAGAGCAGGTTTAAGAATATTTAGAAGTTAAATATATTCAAGTTGGCAGGGCCTGATGAATTCATCATAGGGTGCTTAAGTAACTAGCTGAACCAATCTCAGAACCAGTAGTGGCTATCTCTGAGAACTCATGGAGGATGGGTGAGGTCCCAGAGGACTGGAGAATGGCAAACATAGTACCTATCTTTATAAAGGGGAACAAAAAAGGACCTGAGGAATAATAAACTAGTCCGCCCAACTTAGATAACAAGAAAGATACTGGAACAGTTTATTAAATAATCAATTTGCACCTAAGATAAGAGGGTGAAAAATAATAGCGAACATGGATTTGTCAAACCAACTTAATTTCCTCCTTTGACAAGGTTACTGAACTAGTGGATGGTGGGGTTGGGAGATGGAGAAGCAATAGAAGTGATATATCCTGATTTTAATTAAATTTTGCACATAGTCCCACATAGCATTCTCATAAGCAAACTAGGAAAATATGATCTATATGAAATTAATATAAGGTTTGTGCATATCTGGTTGCAAAACCATACTCAAAGAGTAGTTATCAATGGTTCGCTGTCAAACCTGGAGGTCTAATCTAGTGAGGTCCTGTGGAGGTCTGTCCTGGATCTGGTACTATTCAATATTTTCATTAAAGAATTGGATAACTAAGTGGAGAATATGCTCATAAAATTTGTGGATGACACCAACCTGTGAGGCATTGCGAGCACGTTGGCGGACAGGATTAGAATTCAAAACAACTGTAGTAAATTGGAGAATTGATTTGAAATCAACAAGGTGAAATTCAGTAAAGATAAGTGCAAAGTACTACACTTAAGACGGAAAAATCAAACGCACAACTACAAAATGCAGACTAACTAGCTAGGCGCTAGTACTGCTGAAAAGGATCTGGGGGAGGGGATTATAGTGGATCACAAATTCAATCTGAGCCAACAATGTGATGCAGCTGTGAAAAAGGCAAATTTCATTTGGGGGTTTATTTATAGGAATGTTATATGTAAGATGTGAAAGGTAATTGTTTCACTTTACTGGTGATGCCTCCGGCTGGAGTATTGTATATAGTTTTGAGGCCACATTTTAAGAAAGATATGGACAAATTGGAGAATCCAGAGGAGGGCTACATAAATGATAAAAGGGTTAGAAAATATAACCTATGAAGAAAGGTTAAAAAATCCTAGGCATGTTTAGTCTTGAGAAAAGAAGACTGAAGGGGGCCCTGATAACAGTCTTAAAACATGTTAAGGGCTGATATAAAGAGGACAGTGTTCAATTGTTCTCCATGTCCACTGGAGGTAGGACAAATAGTGGGTTTCTTGTAAGTAATCAGCATACATGGTCCTGCCTCAGTGCGAGGGGCTGGAATAGATGACCTCTTGAGGTTGCTTCCAGCCCTACTGTTCTATGATTCTATGAATAGGGCCCTACCAAATTCACGGCTATGAAAAATGCGGCATGGACCGTGAAATCTGATCTCCTCCAAGAAATCTGGCTATTGTAGGGGAGACCAGATTTCACAGAGCTGGGAGGCTGGAGAGTGGTGGCTGCTGCTGGGCATCCAGTTCTGAAGGCAGAGCCACCAGCGGCAGCAGTGCAGAAGTAAGGATGGCATGGATTGTGGGGGGGTGGTCACTTTTTGGGGAGTCAGGGCCGGCGTTACGGGTAAGCGAGTGGGTGACTGTCCAGGGCCCCATAGTCAGGGGTTGCCATGGTCACCTACCCCAAACACACAGCAGGCCCGCAAGGCCCCTTTAACTCCCTCTGCATGGGCCTGGAGATGGAAAGGAGCAGAGCTGGGGGTGCCCCAGCCGGCTTCTACTGAGTGCTGTGTTCCAGCTGCTAGTCCCTGTGAAGGCACAGAATTTCCTATCCCTCTGCATGGGCTGCTTCCAGGGCTGGGCTGCACCCACGTCCAGGAACCTCCCCTGGCTGCAGGATGCTCCGAAGCTGGTATAGTATTGCCACCCTTAAGTCTGTGCTGCTGCTGGCAATGGTGCTGCCTTCAGAGCTGGGCTCCTGGCCAGCACCTGCCCTCTGGCTGCCCAGCTCTGAAGGCAGTGCAGAAGTAAGGGGGACAATCCCGTGATCTCGCTACAATAGCCTTGCAATTCCCTCCCCATGACTCCCTTTGGGACCCCCACAGTTACAACAGTTACAAATTTACAATATTTAAAATCTCCTGGCTGGGAAATTGACCAAAATGAGCTGTGAATTTGGTAGGTTCCTCTCTATGAAACAAGAGCCCATTGCCAATGAGCTCAAGGATTGCCAAATGAGGATTTGTTTCCCACAGGCCAAGCACCCAGCGTCGGCCTAACTGCTCCCATCATTGTCATCAGCGCTGAGTGCTCTTCAATATCCCATCCACTGTATGTTAAGTAACTAACTCTCAAAACATGCTAGTGAGATAAGCAAGTATTGAGTAGAGACTTAAATGATGCATCCAAATCTACACAAAGAATCAGTGGCAGAACAGAGACTGGAACTCAGGTTCTGAATCCTATTAGCAAAACGCTCGGCCATAGTGTTTCTCACTTTATTTAAGAGCATGAGAAATACACTGTGTCTCCTTACAGTCACTACAGCATTTCTGCTTTTTGATACCTTAATTCTAATGCTTTGTTTCTGATTTTATAACTGCGGCTTGAACCTAGTGCCTTAAATAGCATTAGCATTGTTCCTGCCGTGCCCCTCACTACCATTAGCCTTTAAATTTTGCAGTAGCTCTCTGCCAGTTATCACTGACATTCACTGATGCAGAATTCATTCAGGAGGCTAGTTACACCATGGCAGACTGTTGTTATTCAGAAACCTGGGGAAGCGTAAACATACATCTAAGGAAATCCAGTCTGACATCACAAATGCATGCCTAAAGCAAAACCTCGTAAATGAACATAAGGAGTAGCCAAAGTGTAGCCAGGCACCAGGGAAGCACTTGAGCATAACAGCCTCATTGTAAAAGGCATTGCAATATACATGCAGAATGCTTATGGATATGCTCAGAAAACGTGAAATACTAGCAACGTTCGACTAGCACCTTCTCCCATTACTTCCATAGACCTGATTAAACAGTCTCTCTTTTTCTTTTAACTGTTGCTGCACTCCAT
Organism: Emydura macquarii macquarii; assembly: GCF_026122565.2. Classification (NCBI taxonomy): domain Eukaryota; kingdom Metazoa; phylum Chordata; order Testudines; family Chelidae; genus Emydura; species Emydura macquarii. The sequence continues at coordinate 3,626,023 of NW_027132499.1, read as the reverse complement.
TTATTTATTGTGAGGGAAATTACTTGGAATTTCCCACGCAGATAATTATTAAGAAAAAAATGTCTGTGAAGATAGTCAGCATCTTCTTTGCTTGTGTAAAGAAGATTATCAGAGAGTCTAATTTTTCAGTGTAATCTGTTCTGTCTTTTGTGATGTGTGTGCTGGGAATCGGAGAGAAAGATAGAAAGAAATTCTAAGTTGTCTCAGCTAGCAGAGAGGCTGTTACCTTTCATGTCCTCCTTGACACCCATCTATCTCCAAAAGGAGACATAACTAAACTTGCTTAACTTTATTTATGTGAGTGTATCCAAATCCTATGTCTAGACTCTAATTCTGTGAGCAGTGGGCGGGAAGAAGAGGAGCCACCAGAAGGCTTTGGAAGCAGGAAGTGATCATGAGTCTATGAAATCCTTCTCACCAGAGTCCCTTAGAAAAGTGGTGTTCAGTCCTTTGCATAGGACAAAGAAGAGTTCTATTCTGTTCTATTCTGTGTTCTTATACCATCCTCATCACCACTGTAAGTGAGCACCTTCCAGTAACTGTATTAAGCAACATGACAGACATCTGTAAAGTGTGGCTTATTCTCCCTCACATCCTCTCCCCAGGGTAAGAATTGTGTGTGCAGTGCAGTGTAGTGTTTTGTTTTGATAGGTTTTTTGTTTTTCTGGAGAATATTGGGACAAGAAACAGCATTTTGGATACTTTCTGTCACTATAACAACTGGTACCATTTGATTGACTATTCTCCCCCACCTTTTATCTCACTTTGCCTGAGTATGCCATTATGTGAGTGGAATGAAGATGAAAAACGGCACATAGGGTCAGCACTGACAAAACATGTTAAATGAGACAGAAAAAAGCTTTATGTATGGTAGGGTGGTTTGAAGAAAGCTTAAAAAATAATGGGAAAAAAACCATGACAAGATATGTACTTATAGCATTGTAATAATGTTACCTGTCTTTTTCTGTTTCTGAGAGAGAAAAGGTAGGTGAGGTGGTATCTTGTATCTATTGGTGGAAGGGACAAGCATTGGAGCTTCACAGAGCCCTTCTTCAGGTCTGGAGAAGGTAACCAGCACATCCAAGCTAAATACAAGATTGCTAAGCGTAAGTGTGATGGGATGGGCTTACCCTGCACTGAAAGAGTTAACCATACTCTGTGGGTGGCAGAAGTCCCGACCCCCAGACTCTGCTGGGCATCTCTAACTGTTGCCCTAAGAGAAAAGAGAGCAGCCTAGCTCATTCAGGGGTGACTGCTGAGGAGGAAGGATACCTGACAGGAGCTCTTGGCTGCGAGCTGCTTCAGCACTGAGTTGGGGGAACTGGAGACTCCGGAGAGTTGAACCGAGACCTGTGAGACACCATTGATGGTCTGGATGCCGACACCCAGTGAGACGCCAATGTGAGGGGACCCTGAGAACCAGATGAGCCCCAGATGACTGTGGCAGGGGAAATGGTAGGCAGTGGCCCATGGGCATGGGGTGAGTGGTACCTCCCACCTACTGCAGGTCAGTGTGTTGAGGCAGGATCCCTGCTGACCTGGGTGGGGGCCAACCCTGCCACAGACAGGGCCCTGGGCTGAGATGCGGTGGAGTCAGGGGCCCGTGTCCCCTTCTCCCCTGCAACCCCCTTTGGGGCAATCGCACAGCTATGATGCAATAGCACTTATTGACTCCGGCCATTAGGCAACGCAGCCCTGATTCAAAGGCATCCATTGACTCTGGCCGCCAGGCCTCATAGCCCTGATGTAAGGGCGCATGTTGATTCTGGCCACTAGGCCATGCAGCCCTGATCCGAGGGCAGTTGTTGACTGTGGCCACTAGGCCACACAGCCCTGACCTGAGAGTGACTACTAATTCTGGTCCTCAGGCCTTACAGCCCCGACTTGAGGGTGACCATAGATTTCAACCATTAGGCTGCACTGCCCCAGTCCCAAGGGCGGTCACTTGGACTCGGTCCCTTGAGACACATGATTTGGGAGAGGCCAGTTGGGTAGACTGCAACCACGGGGTCACTTCATAGCCCCATCACTCCACTAAATTCCTCACTGAGGGGGGATGGAGTGGCTTACCCTGTGACAGTAAGGAGTTCACACATGCTGTAGAAGACCACTTAAAATAAAGTGGGCAATTAAGGATTAGCAGACAGTAGGGTGTATTATAAATTGTTTTAGTGAGCCATAAAACCAGTGTCTTTGTTAAGTCAATGGTTTTTAGTGTCCAGCAGAGTTATGAATCTGATTACCTAGGATCATCTTTTGAAGGCGTTTTGCAGGTTTCCTTTGAAGACAAGGACTGAGAGGTCAGATATAGAGTGATCACCTTGTGAAAAGTGTTCACCCACACGTGATAGGGTGTTTTTCTCTTTTATAATTTTTTCTGTGAGTTCATTTATGAGCATAGTGATTTTCTGGTTTCACTCATGTTGTTGTTGGGGCATTTGATTCACTGAATGAGGTACACTACATGTGGTAGGCATGTGTAGGACCAATGGATCTTGACAGGTGTGTTGGAGGGGGTATTATATCATTGTAGCATTGAAAATATGTCTGCAGGTTTTGCATCTGTTGTTCTGGCAGGGTCTGGTATTACTGTGAGTTGATGTCCTGGTCTGGTGAGCTTGCTTCTGATGATGAGCTTGACAAGGTTGCAGAGTTGATTCAAGGCCAGAAGAGGGGGGTGAGGAAAGACTTCTATAAAGAAGTCATCCCCATCAAGTATGAGTTATAATTGTTTGATGATACACATATATGTAATAGTGTAGGGTGGTAAGTGAAAACTAGGGGTGTGTGGTCAGTGGGTTGCTTTTTTTTATTTCTTTGTATTGAAGCAGGCTCATCACAGGTCCATGGGTGACCCATACCATGATGTGAACTATTTCTCTGGTGGAATGTCTTTGGTTTGTGAAGGCAGTTTTAAGTATGTTAAGGTGTGTCTCCTAGACTTTCTCTTTCGAGCAAATTCTGTTGTATCTGAGTAACTGTCTGTAGATAACATATTTCTTGGTGTGTTTGGGATTGTTGCTGGATCTGTGCAGATAAGTGTGGTGATCCATGAGTTTCTTGTATCTAGTGATCTGTAGAGTTCCATTGTTGTAGCTGATTGCGGTGTCCAGTAAGTTGATGCTGGTGTGGGAGTGTTCTAGAGAGAGTTTGATGGATGGGTGATGATTGCTGAAGTTGTGGTAGAAATGTAGGAAGGAGTTTAGGTCATCTGTCCAAAGGATGAAAATATCATTGGTGTATCTCAGGTATATCATTGGTTTTCTGGTGCATTTTTCCAAAAAATTTTCTTCGTGGTAGTCCATGAAGAGATTGGCATATTGGGGAGACATCCTAGTACCATAATTTGGACAAAGTGTTTGTTATTGAATGTAAAGTTGTGTGTGAGGATGAAAGGATGAGTTTGGTGTGGATTTGCTAGTGTTGATTATCTTGTAGGTATTTGAGGCAGGTAGCAATGCTGTTGTGGTGAGGAATGTTGGCATATAGGGAAGTGACATCCATGGTGACAAAGATGGTGTTCTGCGGGATACTGTTAATGTTGCAGAGGTTATGGAGGAAGTCACTGGTGTCTTGAAGGAAACTGGCCTTTTGTATGGTAGTGGTTTGAGGTTGTTCTTTTATGAGTCCTTGTATTTCTTCAGTAGCAGTGCTGTGGCCCAGCTCTGCCTTGGTTCCCTTGTTTGTGTATCTTGGAAAGCATGTAGAAGGTCCTTGGGTTGGTTTCACTGGGGATGGGGTTATAAAGTTTTTCTTGGATTTTTTTTTGTGAAGGTTTTGATGATATCTTTATATTCCTGTATAAATTGTGGTGATGGGGGGCCTTCTTTGAGTTCTTTATAGAAGGTTATGTTGGCTTTGTTGAGGTAGTCATGATGATTAAAGAGTATAATGGCATCTTATTGGTCTGTTGTTTTGACCGCTATCTGGTGATTAGATTTTGGGGAATGAATAGTTATCCCCTCAGCAGCAGAGAGATTGTTGCGGATGTAACGTTTGTTGAGGATTTCATAGTTGATTATTTTCCTGAAGCAATTGATGTACTGATCCAGTGTGCACTTTGTCTGATGGGGTATCCAGTCAGCTGATACTTTTTTCTTATGATTGTGGATGGGGATCTGATGGTTGTGGGTGGTGTCATCTTTGTTATGAAAGAATTCCTTGGAGCAGAGTCAGCAAAAGAGTTTTTCTGTTTCTGTCTTTTCTATTTAGAAAGTAAGTTCTTCAGAGCAGGGATAATGCTGCATTTATGTTTATACGACTCCTATCACAATGGGAGCACAATCCTGATTTGAGCACTACTGTAATACAAAGACTAATAAGATTCAGAGCTCTAGAACTTCTGTGGTATTTTGCACTGCAACATGTTACAGTAGCAAATTAAAATATTGGGACGCAAACTTTCTCCCTCCTGGGAGTTCAGGGTGCTTAATATTTTGCAGGATTCACTTTTCATCTGGTAGTTCTTAGTTGTCTGAGAAGGAAGAAGGGACAACTAAAGTGGGCAGTGAAAATACTACTTACATGCTATAGTTATGCACTTAGTTTGCACATTTGTGAGAGCTGCTTATAACTGGCTCAGGGCAGCCCTAAACCTTGTAAATCCAGCCAGGAAAGAGCTCCCAAAGAAGAGGGGGATCCTTGGGTGGCATAGAGTCACTGTAGTGGGTTCTATGACAGCTCACCTCCTGGTTTCTGGCATAAGGGGTATGGCCCTTATACCCTGCTGATCCCTGGTTACTGGAATAGACCCAGGGACTATTGGCAGCTGATATACATGCTGAATTCCAGTTGCTTTAGTTTTCGTCAGAGACAAGCCCAGAATCCAGACAGCCCAAGTTGGTAGAAAGCAATATAAAGGTTTTTTTCCAAATACATCTTGGGTGTACCAGATAATTGGGGTCTGTATTAGGGAGGGAAGGATACAGATCAGTCCATCCTGAAGAGATAAGATCCCATCAGTTGATTTTGGGAATCTATGGAGGGTAAGAAGTATTTGGTGGAGTGGAGGAAAAGGTTGTATGAAATAGGTCAAATTCATCACCTTCTGGCCTTTATGAAATGGAGTCTGAAGGACACTGAAGATTACATCCTGAGAAAGCGAGAGATGTTTTGGGTTTGTTAAAAAAAATTAAGAGTTCTTAACTGGCATTAAGGCATTTTATAAATGTACTTGGTTTAATGACCATTTTAAAACTTGTATATGGGCCTGAAGTTGCTTAGTGCATTTTAAAGAAATCTAAATTAAATAAGCTGGACAATCCAAGTCCAGCCAATAGCTTGAGTATGACTGAAACCACATGAGCAGGTGTCCTCTTTCCCTAAATATCCATATGCAAAAAGGGTATACTGAACATCTGTATGTTATAAGAAATTCACATTGACATAACCAGCTGGGAAGAATTGTGGCAGTTTTATCTTTTATATCTTTAGTCATTTTAAATGGTTTTACATGGTTTGATTTGTAACTATGAATTACTGTAGCTCTGCGGGCTAAGGAAAGCACTAGATGTATCATGCAATTGCTTTTTTATGTTCCAACATTTGTAATATCTGCTTTGATGGAAGGAGTGTAGAGTAGTCTGGGAAAAGAGGTATTTTATGGGCCTCCTTGTATTTAGAGAAAAAAGATAATTTAGAAACATACTCAACAGGGCATGTAGGGAAGCAAACAGCTTGCATCAATGCCATAGTTCATTTCACAGAAACTAAGCGGATTCTGTAAATTGACATGTTTTGATTCTGTTTTGCCTCCTTCACAATTACAAACCATCACATAAATCAAAAACTATTTTACGGAAATGATGTAATATTTTATTCCATATTATCAGAGGATAACACAATTGGGTTCCTGTAGATCATTGCAAGTGATTCTTGATTGCTATAAGCATCTGGTCAAAAATTGACTTGTAGTTATGAGATGGCACAAAATGAAATGCCACACTGTCTTGTCTGGAAGATACGACATGTATAATACCCACTGTAGCAGTTAGATCTGAAAAAGAGGCAAGAGTAGCATTATATTTAGTCAAGTTAATAATTTGGAAAGAACCCATTGCTACAAAAAGCATCTTAGTGCTGTACATGACACAGTGGGCCTTATCCTCTTCTCTTGTGAACAATGCCAATCAGATCTATCAAATCAGTATATTACACAGGGGCAAAACTAATGTAAGTGAAGGGAAATCAGATCCAGTATCAGCGTTTAAACAAGCTTAGAGATATTCTTAGTAAAACCTTTATTTGGAATCTTAGTAAATCCCCTATTTGGAATCTTAGTAAATCCCCTATTTGGAAATCTTTACCAGAAAGGCTTAGTGTGGTATGTTATATGGATCTCCACAGAACATTTTTGATCCCAGTTCACTACTAATCAGGCATTAGTATTTAAAAGAAGAATAATTTTGTTTGCAATAGTCAGCTTTCTGCACATGAGATAAATCTAACTCTCACTAAGTCCCCATTGAAAACAACTCTGCATATTTGTTATAACCCATAACAGGCAATACAATCAAAATTATTGACTCCTCATGTTCTGAATAGAGATGGTAGATCCAGGCCTGGATGCCCTCTTTACCAGTGGATTTGGGGAGGTGAAGGGTGTGATCTGGCCAGATATTATTTTATGTAACTTTCAATGCTACAAATGAAGTGCTAAAAAAAGAGAGAAAGTGTAGATGGTGGAGAATGGCATGGCATACCAAATGAGATAAAATTAGCCAGTTTCCAAATGTGGAGTTAAAGTTCAAATTATCTACATCAGAGAGATGACTTGCATGAACAGAAATTATTTCTGATCTGGTTTTTGCAGTATTGGAATTAATGAAGGCATTTGATTCCTCAGGGGATCTGCATATATAGGAATGTCCTCCAAAACATACCCTTAGTCTTTCAAAAGGCACATCCAGTTCCAGTTCTTTGAGTTTCCCCTCAATATCCTTGCCTAGTTCTTTTTTCTTTAGCAGTCAATTAGAATTAAAATCAATGTTGTGATCCTGTCTATGAAAATTTGTCATTTGCCTCACCAGTTGATAGATCTTGTTCTGTATTGTCTTTGTTATATGTTACATTGACAGACCCCCGGTTACTGGCCCTCAGGATCAAAACAGAGCTCTTTGGAGCCTCATTCGGGAGCCTCTACTGCCTGAGATGAAAAGCAGATCTCTCTCTTTACCAAGGCTGTAGCAGACTCACCAATATCTAGCTGCCAATAGAGGGGGACAGAGTGCCACACCAAGCAGGCATGGATTACATACTGCCCCTGGCTGGGGAAGCACATCTGATGCTTTCAGCAGCTGGGATCCAACATGGGATCTTTAGAGCTTAATGTCTGAGCCTCTACTGCCTGAGTTAAAGGATATATCTCTTTTAGCCCAGGCTGTAGCAGATTCATCAATCTCTATCTGGTCTAGCTGCCAGGGGGGGACACAGAGCCATATCAAGTAGGCATGCGTTACATATAGATCCATCATTTTTATTCACCCTTGCAGAATCCAGATAAAACCATGTCTGAAAAATCATGTCTATCCCTACCTAATTATTGATACATTGCTCAGAGTCATTCACTTCCACATTATAATGCAGTTAAAATGGAGTCTATTTTCAGCTTGGTCAATCTGCATTTATTTAATAACCTCAAAGCAGACTTATTATATTCCTTTTAGGAGCTCTCTGATGCAGTAGCACCTTCTCTTCTACCTTAGCAATGCTAGCCTTAATCTACAAATGGAGTCTTCTACTGGACAAGCTTTATAATTTCACAGGAATCCATTTCTGCCATCCAGCATTATTTGATGGTCTTGCTGGAAGGATTATATACTACATATGTTCCAAAGTTGTAATAAATACTATTTCCTGGAGGCAATATGCCTGCTCCTCGGCTTCTTGGAAACTGCCACCAGAAGATGCACCTCCTGCTTCCCTCACTTTCTGCAGCATGGCTCAGACTGAGATTCCAGATGGAATGGCTCATATGGATGTATATTGTGGCCCTACAGCAATCCCAACCCAACCCTTTAGTGTTCTATGCACCTCATTTGAAACAATATAATTTATATATTCCTCTTCAATGCAAGGTTTATGTAGCTGTCTGACATGGGTACCTCGCCAAATTGTCTGCAGGGTTATTGTTTTTCGCCAAGCTTTTTAGCATCTCAGAATCATAGACTTGCATTCTGAGTCTTCATCTTTCTATTCTTGGGGATCTCTTTATGTTTGGATTTCCTAACAGTGAAGTCATACTTGGTAGTCTGCAATTACTTGGAAGTTAAACATGAAAATGTTTTTATCCCAAACTACAGCTAGTGCTTTTTTCGTTATCAGCCTTTCTGCTCCACATCAGATAAATTGCAACTGGCATATGAAATAATGTTTTGCTCACTGGTTCTGTCTTAAAATTGTTCCTAATCCAATGGAGCTGGTAGCTACTAAAATGACAGTGTCTGCTGTTGTGGTACATAGTAATAGATTCATTCAACTAAAGTTTTGTGTTCTGAAATGTTGTCTCACATCCTTCAGTGCAATGACTATAATCGTGTCTTGCTTGGTCAAGTTTCTCACAGGTGCATTTAGAGTGGAATAGTTCTAAATAGCTGTTGCACAGTAATTTGCCATCCCCCAAAGAATAACAGTTAGGACTTCCTGCATCTTTAATTGCTTGTTTTTTCAGAGAACAATCTTCTCCCTCATTAGAAAACACACATCTGTAACTTTTCTCTCAATCACTTGTCCTTGTTTAGAGTTAGGTTAAAGTCTCAGGATTCTGTTGGATTCTTTTGGGTTTTGTTTGTTTGTTTCTTTCTTTGCTTGTTTGTTTTGTTCTCCATATGCAAAAAAGTGTCATTAAGTGAAATGCTTTTACTACAATATACATTGGCTGTCTGATGGTATCCTGGATGTTATGTGCTGCAGGAAAGATTCTAAATGATAATCTCAAATCTCCTTAGTCCAAATGAGTTGAGAAGGCAGTTACTAATCTGTAATTTTTTTAGTTCCAACCAATTAACTTTTTAAATTCTGATTTAGAAAACATTTAGCTCTCTTTACCTTATCTAGGATATCGTCATCATGTAAATTAACTACCAAACACACTGCTGACATAAGTAGATGCAACCCAATTGAAATGGAGTTGCATCCACTGATGTTAGTGCTGAACATGGTCCTAGCTGTATTTCTTTTCAGGCTTCACTTAACTTTCTCATGTTCACAGATCCTGTGTGGCTTATGGATAACTCATGCAGTTCACAAGGTGGATCCTGATATCATTTTTATAATATCTTGAACTTTAAGTGTGGGTATTTTCCAGTTCAGCTGTGGCTCTGACATGGAATTGAATTCTTCTATCCTTTTATGATATTGGAAGTGCTGCGTTATCTGCTGTGTATGCAATTTCATGGTCACACATTCTATTAACAATTCTAATTTTGTAACAATGCGTCAGCATCAGTTGCTGTTTTTTATTTTTCCTCTCATGATGCCTTTGTCCACATCTGTTTGTACTTCTGCAAAGTTGAGGTGTAATTAAGCTACCATCTCATACTATACCAAGTAACCACAAGTTTGTCTGGCAATGCGAAATGGTAAACATTTTATTTTTTTCTTGAAATGTATATCAAAACTCTTCACACAACTCTTCTGGAGGCCCACACAAGACACTTACAATTTCAGCCTCCCAAGCACAGGTACTGCTGCCTTTGTGCACTGTCAGGTTACACAGTGCCCCAAAAAGCATGAGATGCAGGCAAGTTGCATTCTGGGTGAGATTTCAAAAGTGCCTAGGGAGATTTAGGAGCACCAATCACATTCATTTCAATGGGGTTTATGCACCTAAATCCCTGAAGGGCTTTTGAAAATTTGATCCTATCAGTTTCCTGACAAGCCATGTAAAGTGCCCATTGGTTATACATTGTAGATTCAACTACTTTGGAAACTTATGCACTGGATAGATAGGAGGCCATGGTGGACTAGGAGTTAATATTACAAAGCTACTAATTGTTCACATTTTTGTTTAAATCATTCTCTCATCCCTAGGCTGAATGTCTTCTCTTGCATATTGTAAGCGTGTTGGCTCCGTGGGAGGCCACAGCAGCTTCCTACAAACAGGGAATAGCTCGCGCTTGGCGGGTGAGTAGTCCTAATAGTCCACCCTTAGGCCGGGTGAGCAGCAGTTACTCGCTCAGGCCCTCAGTCGGTGCGAGCGAGCAAAGAGTCATTTGCTCCAACCCCTAGGCAGGGGTGAGCAGAGGCAGGTCGCTCAGGCCCTCGGGCAGGGCGAGTGAACAGGAGTCTATTGCTCCAACCCCTAGGCAGGGTGAGCAGATCGCTCAGGCCCTCAGTCCGGGCGAGCGAGCAAGAAGTCTATTGCTCCAACCCCTAGGCAGGGGTGAGCAAATCGCTCAGGCCCTCAGTCCGGGCGAGCGAGCAAGGAGTCTATTGCTCCAACCCCTAGGCAGGGGTGAGCAGAGGCGGATCGCTCACGCCCTCAGACGGGGCGAGCGAACAGGAGTCTAGGTTCTAACCCTTAGGCAGGGTCAGCAAAGGAGGCAACGGCTTCAGGCGGGGTCAGGAGAGCAATTCTCCTGGGGTGGCTAGGGAAAAGGGGAAGGGGAGGGGGAGGGGGACGTAGGCCCACCCGTCTCCACTGCGTCCCAGCCCAGGGCCCTAGCAGTGGCAGAAGCAGCTGCCACTGTGCCGGCGGGGCTCCCGCCGCAACACACTGGCTATAAGGCGGCTTCAGCCAGGCCGTGGCTGTCCCTGGGCTACTTCCTTCCCACTGACCCTAGTACCTGCTTCCTCCGTGGCATGGGGATAGTCCACCTGGTGTAGCGCCGTCAGTCCTTCCTCATCAATGGGGCGTAAGGCAGGAAGCTCCTCTTCAGGGGGCAGCTCCTCCAGGTCGTTGTAGGTGGGGAGTGGCTTGGCCTCGGGCAGCTCCTCCAAGTCCTGTCCCGCTGCAGGGAGGGGCTCGGCGGCCGTCAGTTCCTCCAAATCCGGCCCGCCACTCGGGCTGCTCTGGGGTCTCAGCCCAGCCAGGCGGTTCCAGAGCACGGCCCCAGGCTCGGGGTCGGGGTAACTCGGCCCAGTCGTCCTGGCCGGGTTGCCTTGTCCAGCTCCTCGAGGGCCCTATCCAATCCCCGGGCCCAGGTGGGGCCGGGGTTCGTCGGCGGCGGCTAGGCTCTGGCCTAGGCCTCTGCCGGCGGGGCAGCACGTCTGCCTCTGGCGGCAGTCTGGGCCCTACTGAGCTCAGGGGCCAGGCTTTTGTACTTCCCCTTCCTGTTGGGGCTCCGCCCCGCGGCTGCCAATTGGCCTGGCCGGGTGGCCCTATCACGGCCCGGGTCCCTTGTTGCCGGACAGACTCTGGGGCAGGGTGTGAGTTGGGCCAATCAGAGCGCTCGTGTCCTTCCTCAGGCTCTGGCTCCGTGGGAGGCCACAGCGGCTTCCTACACATATGTTGCAAAAAGGATGTTCAGAATGATCAATAAGACTAATTAATTAGAGTAGACCAAAAGGCTGTTAAAATCTTATTTCAATGCAAGCAGAGGCTGTGAAACCTATTGCACTCGGGTCCCTGTGAATGGATTTTGTCCTCACTGCACCAAAACAATTTAACACACACAGGTTACTCAAGAGTTAAGTTTATAGGACTGACCTGATCTGCAGAATTAGCAGAACTAATTGCATTTCCATGTAGGGGCCCAGGAAATACTAACAAGTAGAGTCAGGATAAATCTCTGTTTCTCTTTGTAGGGTCATAGAACTAGTCAGTCTCCAAAGTAAATGCCCTTCTTGTGAGATTTTCCATGCTGCTGCTTTGGTAACTCATGAGTATCATGAAAATAACTTTTTTAGTTTTTTGAGTGGTGGTTAGTCAAATGTTTTTTTATTCACACATACAGCCAATGAGAAATCAATAAAAATAATAGACCCTCATTAATAAATAACAATAATAATAAAACCACCAAAAAAAGTTGATAGTCTTATCTTACCAAAACCAGCTCATGATTTTTCTTTTTTTCAGTCCCCCAAAAAGTTGATTCTGCCATGTTAACTAGCAAAATCGTATGAATCGAAACATTTTGCAGGATTTCCTTTCCCTGTCTTACAAAGCCAAAATAATATTGTATCTTGAAATTTCAAGTCTGAAAATAGCAAGGGGCCCACTGTCTTCTCTAGTAGTAGTACAGTGAGCAGTAGGGAGCTGGAAGAAATTTTCCCATAATTGCACAAGAGCCATTATACAGTTAACAGTGGTGCAGGGAGGTGAGGGGAACATATGAAAGCCCGCTGTCCTCTGAACAGAGTGCCACACTATATGGACTATTGGTCAGCTATGGTTTGATAACCTCTATGGTCCTTTCATATTAATCTATCTTTATCTAGTGTTTATCTTTCTCCCCGGAGTATCCCAAACCACTTTACAAATGTTGTGTAAAAGGGAATCATGAAGAGAAGCCCTCTGGGTTGGTCAGAGGCAGCTGTTAACAGAGCATCACAGGACTATACAGGGTTGGAAGGGAGGAGTAATACCATAACGGAATTAAATTGCAACAGGAGATATAGGTAAGCAGACGGTTCATACGCACTGGAATTTGGGAGAGACTACAGGGCTACCAGCCTTACTGTGGCAAAAACACTGGTATGTGGGGTTTAAACATTACAGATTGTCAGAACCTTGGTTTTATGTATCTCCTGAAAAAAAGCTACCTATGGTAAATTCAGAGCAGAAGCACAGTCTGTGAATAAGACTCAGAGGCTGCATCTTCATAAGGAAAAAGATGTATTACCACATGTTAGTTAATGTGTGGAAACAAACACGAGGTAAAATCCTAGTGAAGATAAGCCATTTGTAGTTTTCACACGTCAGCAGGTCTAGATAAAGACTATTGTTGAGCCTAGGGATTATCTGGACCTGCTAACCTATGTTAGGAAAAAGCACACCTTTTTTTCATAGTGAAGAAGAGACAGATTGTCTGGTCACCTCACATGCACTTGCTAGGTCTGGAAAATGGAAGCCATTCTTAGAAAAAACATTGCACTGGGCATCATGGCAATGCCTCTAACAGGCCCCTCCTCAGGACTGCACTTGTCAGCCATGACAATGTGCTCATGAAGGCTGTCCATCAAATCAGCAGCTCTGTGAACAGTGTTCTGACTCACTTGTAAAGCATGTCATGCCATCTTAAATATTTAATGCTACTTTTGTATGGAAATTAACTGAACAATTATAGAACTGTTCTCACACACCTAAGGGCAAATTCTCCAACACTAAATTGTTTTAGTGGCTCTGTAGTTTGCATGTTAGATTCTAAAAGACTAAAATACCTAATTGGCAAAAAGAATAATTAATTGTAAAGCAAAGAGTAAGAAATAAGAAAAAGACTAATTACTGGTGGTCCTTGCTCAGGGTGCATTAACAAACCCAATGAGTGTGATTCAAGCAATTAATAAAACAACCAGCCATAAGATTTACATTACTGCTTAAAGGCCAGTCCATTACATTTCATTAGGAAAAGAAAACTCCAGGAGAAACCCATAACTGTCCCTACTCCTACATGATTATGTGACCCTTCTCAGTGGCTGTACCTAATAAAGAGGAGATAAGACGTTTAGACAGTAATGGATGTGCCCTACCACTCCATGAATGTTGAGCATTAGTTGTTGTGTTGTCCCACTCCTGAAACGGAAGAAGGCTATAGAGCACTGGGGGAAAAGAAATGTGCAGTCCCATTTATTTCCATCTACATATTTAATTTGTAATGTGTTGCAAGAGAGGAAAAATACTAATAAATATTTGCTCCATGTTTATGTGAAAATCAGAGTGTAGTGATATACCTGGTGAGTATATGACCTGAATTTTCAGGTAGTGTAAACTGCCATATAGTGGGTATACACCCAACTTGACCACAAGCGGATATCGGCTTTGGTGTTGGGACAAAATCAAGAGTTATATCAAAATACCCTTTAACCGTGTCTACTGAATTTTGGAGTCTACAATCACTATCTGGCACTATTGGAGTCTACAATCTATCCACATTAAAAAAAAATCAGAAGTCAAATTGAAAATATAGGATATGTAAATAAATATTTCACAAGCTTTGGGTTACAGTAAAAGAAGCCATTTCCCAATTTCTCATATTTCATGAATATGTCAAACATGGTTTCACTGCATTTTTGTCCACGATAGGCTTCATCCTGCATCATAAAGTCAATGGGAGTTTCTCCACTGATTCAGAAGAGAGAAGCATTCAGGTCTATATGGCCAAATAACGAGGTATGCTGCATTTAAATTATGGTATGGCAAATTCAGAAAATGTAAAACAGTAAGTTCAACAAAAATTACTGTTTTCCCAATGAACATAGGTTGTTTGATTTTTATAGGGCAACTTTCAGATTGGCCCCTAACTGGTTTTCCTTTGTGCTCAGAAAAATGGTGTGCACATGTATGTGTATCTGCATTTTGCAAGTGAAAATACCTACATGAATACTTGAAATATTCTTGTACCAACATGTGTTCTAGTCATAGAATTTGCTCCCAAAAGGACTGTTAGGTTAAAATGGGTTTTTGGAGTATAAATGTTAACTTTATTGCACGCTCAGGTGTTTGTTTCAATCCACTGAGTACGTAGGTGTTTGACCCTGCAAAGAACAGGCATGCATAGGTTCTTCCACAATTTTGTGTGTAAAACAAGAGAAGGCTGAGGGTTAAAAATGAAGCATTAAATGCTTAAGAGAAATCCACATGAATGTTGTTGATCTTTTGATTCTACATAACCTGGGAGGTCAACTTCATAACCTGAAATTTTGGGGTAGGTTAAAATACAATGCTATGGAAGAACAATAAAATCATGTGCTGATTTTCATACTTTATCAACATTACTATAGTGTTATGAAGATGTCTCAAGCTATATTAATTAGCACCTTTTTGGCATTATCTTGTGACATTCTGTGAGAGTCAAAATTAGATTGTATGAATTAGATTTCTCAGAGTAGGTTGAATATTTTGCTGAGGTGACATATTTCCATACCACTATGGACCACGCTCCCCCAGTTTTGAATGATGCTATTCACGGATGACATTGCTTTTGGCAGAACTTCTGAGAGTATCATGGTATCAGTGTTGACAGGCCAAATCTCTGATATTCCAAAAAAATATCAGTTTCTGGAAGGTGTGTTTCTAGGCATGATGGAGAAAGTGTGCAGCCCCCATATGTTTGCAGGTATCTAAGCAACTCATCTTATCTTCATTCTAGTTAAAGTATGATGTCAGGAACATAAAGCTAGCATTGAATGCTGTAATTTTGTGGAACATGTAAAACAATGCAGGTGTGGACCTCACTCGTCTGCTAGACTGAAACATCTTTGAGAAAATCTTCCATGCCCTCCACTCCCCTGCACACACCTTCATTTTGCTTTGGTTAATTCAGCGCATCTCTGATTTCATTATTGCTGCATCAGCTATGCCTCCCATGGTATTAATGTTTCTCACTGGAGTTATTTGCAACACATGACCAAAGGAAAGTAATTTAGACAGTCATCCAGCCAGAAGCCCATTTACCACTGCTTACTCAAATATATTTTTAAAAAATCTTTACATGCAGAGAGTGAGAACTAAAACATTTCAGCTATGAAAACAGCTACATTTAAAACCAGTACCTTACAATCTTTAATTGATACCGCATGAAGATAGAGATTATTACCATTAAATCTTTCAAGATCTTCATTAAGGCTTTTTGTACTTGGGCTATAAATGAATTCCTAGAGACCCTCATGATTAAAATGACTTGCTTAATCAATCTAACTCTGTTTACCATTACTATTACTTTATTTTGCTGTAGCTGTAGTTGGGAAATGTGATGAAGTGGAAATTTGAGAAAGATTTTCCTTCAATTGTTACTTTTATTTTTTGAACAGTGAACACTTTTTATGCTTTTCCCGCTTTTATGGTAGATTTGGACAGTTTATTAAGATACAAAGTATCTCAGAAAATACTGCTTGATATTTCACATTGTAGATCAATAGATTAATGATGCGCCAAAATGAAAGCCCTACGCCTGAACACTTCCAGACTTTGAGGCTCAGAACAATCTCTGTTGATCAGTTTTTCTCAGGCCTTTATATAACTAGTGAAGAACTGATATTTTCTTAGGGTACATAATTCAGTTTTCTGCAGAATTAGACAAAGATTTTTTTCCCCTCACTCATTCTCAAAGGTCAATTTGCTGTAAACCTCAGATATGTGTTTTCTCACCAAACACAGAGGAACACAGAATGTCTGTCACATTTCCAGCCATTAACTAAACCAGAAATCAAGTGTACTGATGCTCATCTTTGGAGTCTGACATTGTTATTCAAAGTCATATTCCTAATACATAGACACCAGCTTCAGAGAGGAGGACAAGTGAAAAGAACTCATGCTGTTCAGGTCCAAAATTCTGGAGTAACAGCTTTAGCCATTTTCCTTATGACTCAGGAGTATATTCCATGGCTCATTACATATGGTATCAAGTTTAAAATTTCTCTCTTTCCTTACAAAGGCCTCTGCAACTGTACCTCAGCCTTGGGCCAGATCTCACCTGATATACATTAGTATAGCTCCATTAAAGTCAATGGAACTATGCTAATTTACACCAACTGAAAATCTGGCCTCTCGTCTCTATATAATCCCAGGTCAACAACTCTGTTTTACTGATGATGGCAGTTTTTAATGCCCCATTTGTCTTTTTCACTCATTCCTGTCTCCATTATTTTTTCCTCATTTCCCCCTTATTCCCTCTTCCTTGTTCCAGTCCGACAAGCCACCACTCTCCCTTCATCCAAGCCCTGTTTTAACAATATGCCCCTTCATCCCACTTCTACGGTATTCACAGAAAATGAGTTTACAAATAACAGATTTCTTTAAAAAAAGAAATCTCCACTTCAACTTCTGTTTTAAATATTTAGGTTTTCAGGGCTGGGACTTTTTGATTTTAGTGTAATGCATATTTTCAATGCTAAACAAATATATAAATTCCTGTTCATGGTGAAACCCATATAAATTATCAGGTACTCCACAAAACAGCCAAAGGAGAAACTTTTACTAGGCCCTAGCCTGTAAAAGAATTTCCAAAGTATGAATATTTGGAACTGGACAATTAAGCCATTTCTTACATAAAATAAATTTCAGGCAGTACAAAACCTTCCTTACAACTAAACAATGTTAAAGTTACTATTTTCACTCTGTTGGAATAAATATAATCACACTTCCAGGCTATTTTATGTTTAACTTTCTTACAAAAATTCATAATCCACACATTCTCATAGTTTAAAGTGACGTGAAATTTCCCCTGGTTCAGGCAAATAGGAAGTGACCACATATGGAGGAACAAGCTTGCATTATCTGCTAATAACAATACAGTAGGTAGATCATTCATCCCTAAATTTATTTACTGTTGAAAATATGAATTTACTAAAGAACCAACTTGATAAATCAGCAAAATAATTAATGAAAAGTTCCAGAGGGGTAGCTGTGTTAGTCTGTATAAAGCAAAAACAACGAGAGTTCTGTAGCACCTTAAAGACTAACAAATTTCTGCGTTGCATCTGTCGAAGTGGGTTGCAGCCCACAAAAGCTTATGTCCACAGAAATTTGTTAAAATAATTAATGTAACTTCATATTACAATTAACATTAATCTCGATTATAAGGCGGTCAACTTGGGGGTTTATGTTTTAGAAAAGAATGAAGTCTAGTTGATGTAAAATTATGATGTAGTAATTTCTTCATATATTCTTTACATGTACAAGACTGTCAGAGACCACTGAGTATGATTCACTCTAGTTTTATGCCAGTATAACTTAACTGAAATCAATGAAATTACCAGTGCAAAACTGGAGCAAGACAGCAGTGTGTCCAGCTTAATGTGCTCATTTATATTTTTCAGATGTTATGTTAAACTTTCCACTGGTGAAATTAGATTGCTCTGAGAATTCCAGGTCAAATCCTCAGCTGGTGTAAATCAGAGTAACGTCACTAAAGCCGATGGAGTAATGCTGATTTACACCAGCTGAGGAGGAAATTTTTTTGCAAGAACCAGCTAGAACCTAATCTATTGCCTACAAAAGTAGAAAAGAGAGAAAATACAGTAATTCAATTAGAGCTTGCAAGCTGCAGGTTTCAAGGTCATTCTTGATATCCGCTTGATCATTTTCACATCCCAAATATTGAGAAGTGTTAATTATCCATACCTACTGGATGAGGTGAAGCAAACCTGATTTGTACTACAGCCTTATCACAGTTTTATAGTCTAGCGAATGAATATGCTGTTGCCAGCACCACTGAGCTTTGCTATATTGAGGATGAAATGAGCACCAACCTCTCAGTGCGGATGGCACACAATACACTGAGTAATAATAAAAGTAATGAACTGAACAACCTCACACCATTACTTTGAATGGGATTTATTCTTTGTCGTCCCTTGCTATGGCTTGGTAATTACATGGGCAAGAAGGAACACGCTTAACATGTGCAGTTATAATCAATGTTTTGCTGATGAGAAGTGAAATTTACAACGGGAGTTATCATTTTAGAACCTGCAGCTTTAGGTGGGCTGATCTCAACTGAAAGATCAATACCAGAGCCCACAATTTCTCTTTTTGATATGAGTCATTGTCACCTAGAATCAAGACTACAAGGTTTGCACATCTCATTTAGGGCCAGGTTATGCCAGTCTTACTTATACTGAACATTATCCCAAACCCACTGATATCAATCGAAAGACTCCCATTACTTTCAATGGACTTTAGGTCAGATCCACTGAGTAGTGCTTTATTTGGTTAGAAGTGACAGGAAATTCTCACTACTCAGCATGAGTAATTGTCCTCTAGTTACAAAATTAAGAATTTCCTTCCTTCCTTCCTTTCCTCGCTGTGGGGTAACTTTATGAGCTTAAAAATATTACAGCTGAATGCAATCCAGAATGTTCAGAACTTCTGAAAGCTCATGTGTGTGGTCAATCCTGGGATGTGAAGCTACATTTGAAGACTACTTGGATACTATAATAGGTGCAGAATGGAATTGTCCTACTACTCATCAGTATTTCATATCGGGAGTCCAATAAAGCTGAGTTCCAGATAATGCATGCTGTCGTCTTATTTCCAGTTTCAGTTCAATGTGTTGGTTTTCATTTATATAACCTTTGATGGTTTAGGGCCTGTGTATCCTAGAGACCATCTCTACCTTCTGATATTTGAGATCAGCTGGGATGCTCATTCTGGAAGATGAGAGGCAGGTCCTCAGTGTTATGACCACAGCAAAAGCCAGCTTGCTCTGGTGTAATCATGCCTTACACAGATAGTGAAATGGCATATTGACTTGGTATATCACTGCCAATAAAATGGTCTTGTTTTATTCCATACCACATAGGATGTGAGCCACAAAGGTACATAGGTGCTTAAATCCCATTTTTAGGCACCACTGCTAGTCACAAAACTCCCAC
The DNA here is from genome assembly GCF_026122565.2 of Emydura macquarii macquarii. NCBI lineage: Eukaryota > Metazoa > Chordata > Testudines > Chelidae > Emydura > Emydura macquarii. The sequence goes on along the minus strand of NW_027132499.1, from coordinate 3,606,553 downwards.
TCAGCTGCTACCAATAATGTAGGCACCTAAACTCACTTGGCACCTAGATTTCTGCAATAATCACTAGATTATAAAAATATCCTACCTCTTTCTCTAGCCCAATTAATATTTAGTTATTCAGTTGCTTAATTTAAGTGGAACAACTTCAGTAGGTGAGACAAACTATCAGACCAGCACATCACCTAGTGGTTAGGGCAGCTACTTGCGAGGCATCTGATCCCTGTTCAAAATCCTTCTTCCCTCTAAGCAGAAGGGGGATTTCAACCAGGTATCTCACATGTGCTGAGTAAGCACCCTAACCATTAGGCTAACAGTGACAAGGGAGGCCTTTTTTCCCCAGCCCAGGACTGTTTTGTTTCCGGCCCCGCATGTGATGTGGGTGGCTGAATGCCTAGCTGCCCCTGGTTTGTGAATTACAAGCAGAGATAATTATCTGCCTGCACCATGGATTTAGGTGCCTATGTCCATCAGAAGTCCAAGGCTTAGGATACACCCCTGTCATTGGAGTCTTCCATTGGCTATCTTAGGCAGCTCCCCACCTAATGTGCTGGCTTTGTGGATCACAAAGGTTGGGGGTTGGACTAGATCAGCTGTTCCTAACCTGTGGTCCGCAGACCCCTGGTGGTCCATGAGGCTACTACAGGGGGTACACGGAAAAGAAAAAATAATAACATCCTCACCAAGGAAATGTACAATTTCAAATACAAAATAATTTCATATAGTTTCTAAAAACCTACTACTGTAATTTATTTTACAACTAGTAGCATGTGATGGTCTGCGAAATGTTTGGAGATTGAAAAGAGGTCCACACACTCGAAAAGGTTGGGATCTACTGAACTAGATGACCTCCTGAGATCCCTTCCAATCCTAATCTTCTATGATTCTCTGAACCTAGGCACCTAACATAAGTTTTGTGGATGATAGTCTCATTCTTCTGATTTTCTAGGTATCTAAAAGTTGGGCACCATGATGCTCAGTGTCGAAACACTTAAGTTTTTTTGTGGGTCCCACCCATCGCTCCTTCAGGAAAAAATAGAAAACAGGGAAAGACACCCTGTTATATCTAGAGCCAGAAGAGAAGGAGAAAGACACAGGAGGAGCTGATTTAAACTGCAGTCATCTGTTGTGGTAGATTTATTGTTCTAGCAGCAAAACAGAAACTAAACAAAAATGAGGCTCTGCATTAAGTATAGTCTACCTAACTGTTTAAAGGGTCAGGCCATCACATTCCTCTACCTACTTTAAAATATTTTCCAAGTATATATACACACACATTATCATTTACATTGCTAACATAAAACACTATATAACCTAACTACAAGTTGTGGGTGGACTACTGCAGACTTTCAAGTTGCAAGGGATTATTCTGCCCTGGGACAGTAAATCGCCAGCTAAACAATTTATAAATTCAGGCGCATCACTGGCTTTCACTCTCTCTTTGGATAACATGGTGATGGTGGTGTGACATTGTCCTGAACAAGTGGAACAATTTAAGGTAAGGAATCAGTTGAATCTGGTAAGGTATCAACTGGATCTTGTATCAATGTTTCTCAACTAGTCATCTAAATTAGGAGTTGTAACAGAAAATGGTTCAATTGGAGGAACAGAAAATCCTGCTGGAACATCCCCAGACCCTGGGACTTGTCAAGGCTGTAGCTGGTCCATATGTAATTTCCATAAAGTAGTGTTAGATAGTTTTACTACAAACAAAACAGGTCCCATAGATTTTACAAGTTCTCCCGGTATCCACTACATTCCACAACTCTAGTTGTGAGTCCACACTAAGCATCCTACTTGAAAAAAATGATAACAAGGCTCACATTGATCAAGTTGCATAGCTTGGGACTTGACTACATGTGAGGCAACATCAGGAAGAAGCATTCCAAACACGTGTGCATAGATCACTTAAAAAAATAAAATAAGAGTCACAGGCTCATAGGTAGTAGCATGGGGATTCATTCCTATAGACAAGCAGGAAATTGTCCAATTTCTGCTGATGACTCAAAATAGACTTCTCAGCTCTTAAAGCATGCTTAAATGTCTGTACAAAGCTTTCTGCAGATTGGATTGTAGCAATACTGAAAGGAGAAGAATGTATGTGCTGAATTCCATTTGAAGCAAGGAACCTCTGAACAGAATTAAGGTCCATTGTCACTCACCAACTGTAACGGTAGACCAAATTGGCTAAACAAGGTACAAAGATATCCAATAGACTTGGTAGCTGTAGTAGAAGTCATTCTAAAAATTTCTAGCCATTTCTATTGGGTATCAACAACAATTATAAACATAACTTTTTAATGGTCTGGCAAAGTCCACATGAATAAATGTCCAAGGAGCCTGAGGCCACAACCAACGGGTAGATGAGCTAGACCAAGATCATGCTGAATTTGCTAGCACATGATATAGCACTTTGCCTTTTTCTCAATATCTGTCAATTCCTGGCCACCATGACTCCGGGCTATGGTCTTCATCCATACAATGCCAAAATGACCTTAGTGAACAGTTTCCAAAACTTGAGAATGACATGATTTCAGAATGATCTTTCACATTTCCCACAAAGTGCAGCGTTACATAACAAATCATTCATGTTTATGTGACATGAGCTGTATAAATGTGGATTCTTGTGATCCAACACTGTACCTGTAGTGCCATTCTCTTCACAAAAGAAAGCACATCATCCATAGTGTTTTCTTTGATGATGTCTATGTTAATGATCGGTAGCCTGTCCATCAAATAGACATAAAACACTTCATCCAGTGTTTCTGTGGCAGGAGTCTGGGCATGGGATATGTGACAGCCCATCAGCATTGCCATGCTGAGTACCTTTCCAGAACTAAATAGTATAGGAATGAGTTGAAAGTATCAATGCCCATTGTTGCATACAAGCAACAGCTAATGGCAAAATTCCATGTTTCAATCCAAAAATAGAAAGTAACAGGTGGTGATTTTTCAGCAAGGTAAAATGTCTACCATACAGATAGAAGTGGAATTTCTGAATTCCAAAGACTATGCTGAGATCTTCTCATTCTATTTGTGCATAGTTCTTCTCAGGTGTGATGAGTATTTTTGAAGCAATGGTTCTCCGTGCCATCAGGAAATATATGGGAAAGAACTGCATATGGTGAAGCATCACAAGCTAATTGCAATGGCAGTGAGGCATCAAGTGTATAAGAACTTTGACTGTCATCAGTTAAATGCACAATCACATTCTTTAATCCATTTCTGTTTTTTCTTGGCTTGTAAGAGTGCATATGAAGGTGCCAATATTATTGTCAGATTAGGCAGGAATTTACCATAGTAGTTAGGCAGTCCTAAGAATGAAGACAACTATGACACATTCTCTGATGGTGGCACTTGAAGAACTACCTTCTCTTTCTCTGCAATTTTCTTAAGCCTTTGGCATCAATTGAATAACCAACGTATTCAACTGAAGGCTTGAAAAATTCACATTTGTCTCCACATTTGTCAGTTCATGGTCTTCCAAACTGTTCAAATTTTGAAGATGATTCTCTTGATCATTTCCTGTGACAAGGATGTCATCCAAATAGCCATGAACTCCGTTCAGTCCCTTCAGGTTGGTACCCACGCTTTCTGGAACGGGGCAGGTGCTGATGTGAAACTGAAAGGCTACCTATTGTAACAAAATAAGCTTTTCTGCATGTTGATTGTGAGGTATTGCTAATTGCTGGATCAGTCTCCATTTGTAGGTATGCATTAAGCAAATCTAATTTACTGAAACACTGTCCTCCACTAATAGTAGCAACCTTCAGTGCCAGGTAGTGGATATTGGTCTGCACACAAAATTGGATTCGGTGTCATTTTGAAATCTCCACAAACGTGAATGGAGTCATCCTTCTTGATCATTGGTATGATGCATGTAATCCATTGTGTGAAACTACTGACAAGACTCCAGTGTTCACTGGTTCAAATCAGCCTACACCAGAGGCTTCAGAGCATAAGGCACAACTGTGGGCCTCCAGTATTTTAGCTGTCTGTCAGACTTAACAGTGAGCTTTACTGACACGTTGCTCATCTGTCCAAGTTCTTTTTCAAAAACTTTGGATTGTCTGTCCAGTATTTCTTGAAGATTTCATGGTGTTCTTGTGATTGCCATGGTCTTGTGTCAATTCACCAGGAGCTTCTCAAGACAAGTTTTGCCAAATAATGGTTGATGCTTTATTTCAATCACATACAAGGGTGAAATGACTAATTTTTCATCTAGTTGAACTTTGACTTGGTTATCCCTTTAGGAACTAACTTTCTCTGGTATAAGTCTTCAAAACTGTGGAGGTTTCTTTCAGAGGAAAGAAGTCTGATGACAGGTAGTCTGATGACAGGTAGATGCAGAAATCAATGAGACTGCAGCTCCAGTGTCAAGCTCCATTCTTGTATGAACTCCCTTTATCAAGGATGCGACCTAGACTATGGCTACACTGGCGGTGGCAAAGTCGCCACCATCAGATCAATTTCTCCGGATTGACTGAGTTGTCAGTAAAGACCCGCTCAGTCGATCCAGAAATCGACATACTAAGACACCTTCACAAGTGGTGTAATGCTGCAGTGAAGACGGCACGCAGAAGAGGAGCAGAGAAGTTGACGGAAGTTACTCAAGTTTTTTGCGTAGCTTGCGTAACTCCCGTCGACTGCCACCGAATCTCGGAGGTAAGTGTAGACAGGGTGCTAGATGCCATCTCTTACTCCAGCTTCTGATAACATGTGCAGTGCTAGGTCTTGGTCAGTGTAACTAGAACTCTTGCATTTTTCCACATTATGAATTCCTGATTTCCATCTTTTTTTTGGGTTTACTCTGCATTAGGAGTCCTCTTGGATGGATGGTTATTCTGTGCTTCTGGTGGTTGAACTGTTCAACGGGTCACAGCAATGTGTCCTTTCTTCTGGCATTTTTTGCAAATGACCCGGCATGCCCAGTGATCTTTCTCAGCATGCATAGACTCATAGACTTTAAGGTCAGAAGGAACCATTACAATCATCTAGTCTGATCTCCTGCACAATATAGGCCACAGAACCTCACATACCCACTCCTGTAATAGATCCCTAACCTATGACTGAGATATTGACTTCCTCAAATAATGGTTAAAAGACTTCAAGATACAGAGACTCCACCAGCAAGTGACCTGTGCCCCATGCTGAAGAGGAAGGCAAAAACTCCCCAGGGCCTATGCCAATATGCCCTGGCGGGAAATTCCTTCCCAACCCTAAATATGGCAATCAGCAAGTGGGCAAGACTCACCAGCCAGACACCCAGAAAGAATTCTTGGTAGTAACTCAGAACCTACCCCATCTAATATCCAATCAGAGGCCATTGGGCATATTTACCTCTAGAAGTCAAAGATCAGTTAATTGCCAAATTAAGCTGTCCCATTATGCCATTCCCTCCATAAACTTATCAAGCTCAGTCTTAAAGACAGCTAGTTTTTTTGCCCCTACTGATCTCTTTGGAAGGCTGTTCCAAAACTTCATTCCTCTGATGATTAGAAACCTTCGTCTAATTTCAAGTCTATGCATAGTTTATGCATGAGTGCCACATGGAAATTCCTTACATTCTTGTGGTCCTCTGCCTTGCCAAGTCACATTAAATTCCAGAGAATCCTTCTCCATGGTTTCCATGGCAATAGCTACCTCAGCAGCCTTCTTGAATGTAAGCTCTGACACAGTCAGTAACTTTTTCCGTTCGTTGCATAATCTAGAGAAAAATTAGGCACACTGGGCATAATTTAATATTTTTCCAATCCTACAGTGCTCTCACCATTCCTTAGAGAACAATGAACTGTGCTACCAACTCTCCATTTCTCTGATGTCACTGATGGAACCGATGCTGTTCTGGGAGTGGAGAGAACTGTTCCTGTATTGCTACAGTAAGTGCAGCTTACCAGGCATAATTGGAGACAATAGGTCATACAGCAGTCCATGTGCCTTTGGATCCATCACTGTCAGTAAGTTTGAAACTTGTTGTCTCGAATGGAAATGCAAGCTATAAATTGTTCAAAACATTCAAGGTATGCCACCTATGATTCACAGTTTTCATCCAATTCATCAACATTGCCCACAAAAGTGGCCATTTCACTTCTTTCCTGTTACCTTCACGCCCTCCTGGACGTCTTCTGTTCATCAGGGAAAGTTTTAAGGCTTTCCTGTGCACTGTCTGTGCTTTATCTCCTGCAGTCTGTATGCTTAGGCTGCTGAAACCCCTGAAGGATAATTTGGACTCCCTCTGATGGCTGAAGACCTCCAGGGCAAGCTAACGGCTAGTGCTATCTCTCTAGCTTGCCAAGATGGCTGCTTTCTCACCCGTCTGTCTCCCAGGAACTCAGCAACAGATCTGGCAGCCACCTCCTACTTTGTATTGAATTTAATTGTCTAGTCCCCCTTCTCTTGTTGTCTGGTTTACAATCCAGAAAAAGCTTTAAAACCAACAGCCTGCTACTTTTTGTTTCTAGAGAGAGACTATCTCCCTTTTATTTTTATTTGCTTATTTTTCATCTCCTTATTGAGGCATTGGGAGCACTGGACACTTGTAGGGTCTAAATTCCTC